>NC_088917.1:30881875-31535000 GCF_963576675.1 Euphorbia lathyris
GCCGTATGTAGAAAACTTTGTGTTGCTTGTGATGTTAATATGAATGGATCTTCATGATGCCCTAATCAATTATAGTTTACTAAGGTTAAGAATCCATGTTTATCCTATTGGACAACACGACTACTATCAACTCACTTACATTAAAACAAAGCAATATTAAAATCAATATAATCTAGCTCAAAAATGTATTCGAGGGCTCCATATAAAATAGGACTTTCTCTAAACTACTAATGTGCTACCCTTTGCACTAGCATATTCTAATGACAAAGCTACCAATGTAATACCACTATTTTGCATTGCCGATTTGTCATCTTGGCGCTTTGTGTAAAATGAATATCCATTAATGTTGTACTCTTCGTATGAGGTGAATCGAACTTTACAACCACATGTCAAACATTTCAACATGCCTGATACATTATTAGAGCTCAAGGATAATTGAGGCATCACTTTTTCCTTGAACCAATTTTCGAATAAGAGATTATGCAATTTTATTAATGCAGAATCAACTTTAGAAGAGTATTTAGTTTGAAGGAATGTTAAATGGTCTTCTAAATATGGATAAACTTCAGCAAGATTTTGCAGCATAGCTCCGTATTTCTCATGAATTCACTACTAATTATTATAATTTTGCTACCAATAATACCCTTACCCTAAAGCCCACATTCATGTCGAGATTTTGGGACTCTGATTTCTTGTACACCTGCTAAATATTGAGTACACCATGATGCCACCTCCTCAAACATTGTTCTTTGGACAATACTAGCTTCAGGTTTGGCTAGATTCATCAAAGTCCCTTTTAAGATGCTTATTTCCCATTCAAAATGATACATGTATATCATACGCACTAGCTCACACAATTTAATTTCACGAACCGCATGAATGAACAAACGAGGCATCACATAAAAAAATTATGGTAAAAAATACATTTCAAATCCACACATTGTCTGAATTATATCGTCCTTCAACCCATCTAATCTTGTTGGATCGGTCACTTTGGTATAAATAGTGTTGGAAAAGATACACAATCTAATAATAGCCGATATGGTGATGGTAATACATTTGATGGTAATAGCCGATATGATGATGGTAATAGCCGATATGGTTTAGTTAATTTCAATAAATAGCTAAAATTTCACAATCTAGTAATAGCCTCCTTTCAAGTCCAACGACCAACCAATTCTAGCTATTTATTGAAATTTAGCTGGTCGCTTTTATCCTCTCTAATGGTTGGCAGGTTGTTAGCAATTTTTCAAGAATTGCTAACTATTCCCACGCTATAATAATTAGAGTTGCTCTAGCATGTTTAGTCTAAATCCCAAACCCACAATTAGAAGGGGTCAGCTCATAAAGTCCAAACTCATTACATGATGGATATTTATGTTTTTCATCAAAGGCCCAAAACTTATAAATATCATCACTTGGTATTCAAGTAGGGTATTTAATTTCTTTCTACACTTTCTTACCTATCTTTTTAACTTAATCGTTAGAATGTACTCGAGAAACTGCTCAGCAAATCAGATTCCTCGAGGCACACCTCATCATATAGTACCAATATGTACTACTAACTAATCCTCGATCAATTACAAATGACATGTGGTTTAAGAAAAAGAAAAGGGGGTCGCAAATCAAATCACAAGAATTAATTAGTTAGTTGTCAAAGAAAAACTTGACAAACCTAAGACATAAAGGACTTAAAGGCCCATATTTGTGTTGCAATTGTTGACATTCTAAATCAAACCCACCAAACTTCCAACTATCCCCAATATCATATCATATGACTCTGCCATTCAAATATTCCCATGTACCTCTAGCACAAATTATTTCATTTAATATCATAATTCTCTCTATGCATTATGCCACGTGTCTCCCTCTAATTTGGAGGATTAATGATCAATCAAAAAAATTATATCTTTTAGTATCAATTATCTCTGGTACCATCTTTCTTTGAATTGGTAAGGTACATTTCACTTTAACTTATTTAATCTCATCTGAGACACACGATCTAGCGAATCCAATGGCCTATAACTAAGAAATGACATAACTAGAGCTTTTTTAAATCATACTCACAGTAGCCCTAATCAAACCCAAAGGTCAAAGGAATTGGGTATTAAAGTTTTTACCTTTGGATTGGATTGGATTGAACTCAATAAACAACGAGGGCAGACAGATTGGTGCTTTCCAGAGAGGCTATTTGTCAAAAGTTGCAAACCTAACTTCTTCATAGAAACTTTCTTTTCATATTGGGTTGCATCATTTCTGATCATTTTTTGAAAGAAAGGACGAGTCTTTTGAGCATTTGCAGGTGAAATTAGGGTTGGTGATGTGATAAGAGTGGTTGAGGGTCTGTAAGAAAGCCAATGCGAGTTTTTGGGTTGTTGATATTTCAGGTAGGAATCGATGTCGTGGGCTGGCCCAGATGATGTTTTCCTCTCTACTTCACTTGCCAGCTATCTTGACAGTAATCTCTCTCTCTCTTTGTCTCAACATTGTTGTGCCTATATCTGTGTTTTGTGCGGATGCATTGTGAATGTTGTTCGGTAGAAAGGGAAGCCGATGCAATTAGTCTGTTGGATGATTGACACTTTCTTGGGATTTCTTAATTCAACATTTTGAGATAGTGGGTTGCTACAAATTCTTTAGATTAATATTTCCCTTGAGGCAGTTTTTGTTTTTTACCTGTTTTCGTGTATTAGGCGTACAGTTGGAATGTTTGTGTGATACTTATAATGACTTTAATCAGGTGAAGTAGTTTTACAACCCTTTGCCAGTAATATAGTTATTGGGAGCTTTAAATGATGGTAGAGTGAATAGATTGTCAAGAAAAAGTGTGTCCTGATGAACATAACAAAAGAATGACAATAGATGTCCAATTTCTGATCCATGTTCTTAATTAATCTGGATTTTCCTGTATTGTAATACATCTTGATGGAAATGGAAATGGCAATGTATTCTGACTTTGTTAACATTGAGGAATTCTGGTTTAAATGTAACTCTATTAACAGTTTCATATGCTTATTGGCACAAGGCACTTGTGTCTTTTGAGAGTTTAACTGCTTGAAATATTTTATCCCTTTTGCAGAAAAACTTCTTGTCTTGCTGCGAGATGGTCGAAAACTCTTAGGGCTATTACGATCTTTTGACCAATTTGGTAGTTCATCCATTTCAAACATTAAACTATGTTTTCATTTGTTATTTTTACCCCTCTTTTGAGCCTTGGTTGCTGATAGAAAATCTCTTTCCTATGAACAGCTAACGTCGTTCTCGAAGGTGCATGTGAACGAGTTATAGTTGGAGATCTTTATTGTGACATCCCATTAGGTTTATATATAATTCGTGGGGAGAATGTTGTTTTAATTGGAGAATTGGTATTGTATGCCATCCCTTCTTTATGATTTATGTTGATTATTTCCGAACAATTGGTTAAATTTTTTTCATGACGTTTTATAGGATGTGGAGAAGGAGGAGCTTCCCTCTTGTATGACGCGTGTGCCGGTTGAAGAGATTAAAAGGGTAAGTGTCATGTGTGTTGAATTCTGATATGCAGATGTCACATGGCCCAGTTATCATTTTGCTACTTTAATTGTGTGGCTCATAGTTGAAACTAGTGAAAATCGCATTACGTAGTTCTTAAATTGTACTTGAATTATGTCTTTTCAGGAATGATAAGATTACTCTACTGTGTCATGTGGTGATATCTTAGGTTTACTTGGGGTAATTTGATAGTTTACCTGGTCTGAAATTATTTATGATTATGAAAAGTTGAGAAAATTAAGCAACTTGTATAATTCCTAGTATCTGAAATCTTACTTATAGCAGGTCAGCAGCCTCCTGGCATGTATTCAAGCATTTCAATCTATGGCTTCATCTATAATATAATCCTTAGGCTTATTATTGTTATTATAGGTTTACGTTTATTGAATAAACGCGTTTGGTCAACACCCAAAATGGGGAAAATGATAAAAGTTTAGCAATCACTTAAGAGCATTTAGGGAAAATTTCTTACTTGGTAAATAGTCTAAATACTATATTAAGTTGTGTCCATAATTTCTGGCGCATTGGAAAATGTTAGAGAATTCTCAACTATGCTTGCTAGAACATGCTCAACATAGACTGAGCTGGAACAAAGATTAAGGTGTGCAAGAGATGTTAGTACTTATTAAATTGTTGAACCAGAAAGCAATATAAATATGTTGAATAACTGGAAAAGTTGTACTGCTATTTCACAATGATTACCAGGTCATACAGATCTACTGCTATTTCAAACCTATAAATCTGATACTTATAACTGGAAAAAGAAAAGGGTCATTGACAAACTAGAATGAGATACTTCTGTCATGCTTTGGGACAGTTCAAACGCCTCGTGTTTTAGAATGAACTTTGTAGAAACTGCCTAGTGGTAGTGGAAAATTTATGTTCTGTATTGTGGTTGGAAATCATCGGAGGAACATTGAGACGGTTTTCTGTTTGCTAAAAAATTCTCAAGTATGATACCAAACCAAGTTGAAATCAGCCTTTTCAGGACAAGTTTGATTTCAATATGGAATTAAATGAAATAAGCATGTTTTACACTATGTATTTATAAATAACAAATCATCTCTTGATATGGTTCCACAAAACTCAGTAAATAAGAAGTATTTATGTCTTCTTTATAACCAAAAATAGCATAATCTTAGGTTATTTTTTGTAACAATTTTTCAGTTATTATTATTATAAATGGAATAGGGTCTGCCAGAATGACAAGTACACATAATTTTCCATAATAAGCTTGTTAATTATCCTTGATGAGCTTATGTCAATCTGATCTGATCACACCTATGAAGCACGGACTCGGGTGCGGACACGGGTGCGGACACGGAAAACGGCATTTTTAGAAAATCCGAGACACGGGTGCGGCGGGACACGGCAAATTTATATAATTAATTATATATATTAGATATAAAAATATATAAAAAACTTGCTAATTATACATATATTAGATATAAAAAATATATTTGTACTGCTTGGCTGAAGAAGAAACCAAGTCTGAAATTAGAGGAGGGAGATGAAGACTGTTCAGTCATGGAGCAAGGGAGATGAAGACTGAACAAGGGAGATGAAGAATGGATCGCGAATTGTGAAAGGCAGGAGATGAAGAATGAACAAGGAAGAATCGTGAAAGGCAGGAGATGAAGAATGAATCGCAAATTGCGAGTCGCAGGAGATGAAAAATGAATCGCGATTCGCAGGAGATGAATGAATCAAATCACAGGAGAAATAGAGAGAAAGAAAATCTCAAAAGAAATTGCAGAGATTCTTCAAAGAAATCCCAAAAGAAATTGCAGATGAAGAATCGCGAAAGACATTGCAGGAGAATTGTGAACCGCAGGAACCCTAAATTTTCACCTATTTTCACCTTAGCCGAGTCCCATCCGTGTCCCGCCGAGTTCCATCCGTGTCACTGCCGAGTCCCATCTTCCGGCCGTGTCACCGCCGAGTCCGGCCGAGTCCCGCCGAGTCGCCGAGTCCGGCGAGTCCGACACGGCCACGGCGACCCTGGGGAAGAGTCCGTGCTTCATAGGATCACACAAATAAGTTTGAAATGGAATAACTTGTTTGCAGCCTTGCTAGATAGATATATGATTTCGTCTACTGCTGTGTTCCAAATTTATCCTTTAGTTGTGCTCAGAATGTAATTCTTTTTGCTATGTACTTGTGTGAATTTGTGTTGTATGGCTTATGAAAAGCTGAATGTGAAATCTGTGACAGGCTCAAAAGGCAGAGAGGGAAGCTACAGATCTAAAGGGTACGATGAGAAGACGAATGGAGTTCCTTGATTTTGAGTAATAGGTGCTTCCATCATGTCTTGAATTTCTGCAAATATTGGAGCGGCGATTATCCAGAAATATTTTGGAACATGGATTCATGTTCTTTCTTAATTGTTGGGAGGAAGAAAGAAAATAAAGTAGCAGTTGAACTTGATTTGGTGGGTTGCTATATCAGAGGCAATGATGATTGGTTTGCCTTGCCTGAGTAGCTTTTCTCTCAGAGTAGTTTGATATGCAAAGCACATGGTTATGCTCTTTAGTTTTTTGGAAGGGCCGGTCTAGGTTTCACCTTGTTAGAAGATTGCGCAATTTCTCAAGTTTGATGCCACATTGTACATCATCTTCTCTTATCAAATATGCTAACTTTGTTTCTGGGTTATCATTACTATGAATCTAAGCAATTGCTGCTTTCTGTAAGTTCTTCAGTGAGGGAAACCAATTACATTTTATTTTATCCCCTGTCAATTTACACTCGAGCTTGTTTGGTTCACACGCTGCTTTTTTATGCTTAGTGTTGTTGATATGTAGTAAATTTTAGTTGATTTTTGTGTAAAAAGTAAGTTGTTTTTAATTCTTAGTAAATCTCCTGAAAGATAAAAAGTAGCTCCGACCAATATAAACAAACAAACACTCAATGAAGTATAATCTTCATGATAGTTGAAAGATCAAAATTGCAGAGCTATTAAATTGAAACTTAAGGGGTTGATATTATATATGAAAAGAGGTAAGCAATTGATTAGTTTCTAAGTTCTAACCTATTACATTAGTCTATTTATTATATTCTATGATTCTTAAATTTTGTCTTAATTAATTCTTTTTTACATTAAGTTTTATCTTAATCATTTTCTTTAAATTTGTGGTTTAAATTTGTTAGAAAAACAGGTTTTAGTTTAGCTTTTTTTGGTAGAAATTGTTGTATAAACTTTTCACTACATGCTTCAGTCTAGAGTTGTTAAAACTGCAACAACACATTAACAGTTCTATCAATAAATTAAAATCAAACTGTCAAAAGAGCTGCAATCTAACAGTTGATTAATTTTGACATACCAATATTTAAAAACAACATCAGCATTCGGAAGAAAGAAGAGATAATCCTCAAGCAGTGATGGTGAGTAAAGAGATAAGAGATTGGTGATTGGGAAACAGCGAAATGAGATAAGATGGTGTTGCTAGCTCAAAATCCTCAAACTGAAAAGCAGGTGCACAAGTGCAGCCTACAAGGGAGTAGTGCCTCTCGCTGTCCCTCGCCGGAGTTTTGGTAATACTCCCGTCGGAGGATACAATGTAATCATTGGATGGAAATGCACCAAACCACACATTTGGAGGTACTGTGTACTGTAGTTGCTGGTTATCTCCTATTAGATCACTTCCAAGCTTTGTTAGTTTCACTTTCCCATCTTTCTCATTTAATTCCAATACCTGAAACACCATTCATTTTGTATAAACAAAAAGTTCAAATGCTGATTCTAGAATCAAGAGTATGAACAACTGGTCCTGGTATAACAGTTGGAAAATAAAAACTTTCCTATCAATGATTGAACAAGGCTTGTAAATATTGGAAAGACCAGTTTTGGTTTTGTGATATGATATATTGCTAATGTTCACTTAACATATATTCCATCCCATCATCAACAATAGTGAAAAAATAGGATAAATTACACCCATGACCCCCAAAAACGGATATAAAAGTCCATGAACTTTAACTTGTACAGTCTGTTCAGATGAAGGTTTTTGAAGGTAAATAATGGAAGGTTAACTAGCTAACCCTGCTTGGAAAGAAGGGTTATTACTCTAGGAACCACCAACACGGTAATCGTACAGATACGGGTGCGGCAAACGGATTTTTTAAAAAATGTGATACACGGATATGGCGGGCACACCCTAAAGTTATATATATATAGATTATAAATAACACTCATAAGTCATTATAAAACATAAATAACATCCATAATAAGCCATTAGTTAATAGAAAAGAAACATTTAATACTTCAAACTATTTAAACTATTGTGTTCTTTAGGTTGTTATTTCTTTTTTTATTAGGATTTTATTTTATTTTTTATATATCAACCCCTCTTTTATTAAAAAAAATTATTAAATAAAACCCTCTATATTCTACTTAATTAACTCAGAAGTTGTGTCCCATTGTTCACATATTAAAGAAAGAAAAAAGAAGGGACACTTATTTTGGAGTGTCGGATGCATGTCCCCAGAGTGTCCAGAGTACCCGACACTCGTATGTTAACCTCTTAAGAGTATCAATGCTTCCAATGTTTTTAGGAAGGGAGGGATTTCAAAGATTAATGAAAGGTTAAAAAATCTTTGTAAGTTCCATTCCATTTAAGATACGATGGAAATGGTATTCTAAGCAATTTTTAATTCTTGAACTTTTTTGATTTTGAAGTAATTTAGGTGTTACTTGGTTAGAAAAAGAGAATGTAACTATTTATAGAAAAAGAAAAAAACTCTCAAAATAGTGATTTGTAAAATCGAAAATGTTGATTTCATTAGAAATGTGGTACTAAACAACTTTAATTCTCAGACTTTTCTATTTTAAGACCGGCATTGGTCATTTATATTCCTAAAGGACTTTTATATCCGGTTCTCAAATTGAAGGGCCACAAAAAAAAACAAGGCTAAATTTGAGGGGGGCTATAAGTATAATTTACCCTAAAAAGGACAGCATATGTTATAATCAGAAGCAATAAGTTCTCCAAGTCCAACATAAATGGCAGAACCAAAGGGATACAGAATGAATAATAACATCGAGGGCATGTGAATCATAAATGTGCATAGGACAACTGCAACCAAGATCATAATAGGGAGAAGAAAGCTAAAATCAATATGACAGTGAAACTGAAAAGATCACATGAATATGAATAAGCAATAAATGGCATAATCACAGTTACCGTGAGTGGTTCTCCTAAATAGAAATGCCAGGTTTCTGCACATGGGATCCGGTGAAGGTGTGACACACTCCCACTTGGTAACAAGAAATATATAGCTGTGCTCACTGCCCGACTCACTTTATCTGCACAATACTCACAACTCTCATCAATTTATCCACTTCAGTTAGGCTTCTCCCGGTATCTCAATCCAATATAATTCAAAGCAGTTCGCCACGATAAAGCTTACACGGTTTAAAGCAATCCAAACTCCAAAGAAATCAAATCAAAAGGAAAGAAACTCCAAAATTTCCAACAAACAATCAAAATATTCAATTGATGGATTCAGATGGATACGACATAGATTGGAATTGGTAACAAAAGGATCCATTGATTTAACCGTTCCCAGATTCAAATTATATGAGATTTGCTACTACTTACATTCAGGTGGAAGTTGGGAGGTGGAGAGAGTGACAGATCCATCTCTAAAGGTTTCCGAGTAGAATCCGCCTTCCGGGTGAGGCTGAAGATCCAATTTTTTCACCATTTCGGAAGTAGAAGCCATCGATTCGCGAAAGTCACTTCTCTCCTGCTGCACGATCCTTATTTTAAACACTCTCCATTTTCATTTTCAAAGTTTGGTAAGAAAATATGGGGGTAAATTACACCCATGGCTACTGAACTTTAACCATTTTCACATTATGGCCACTGAACTTTATTTCTTCCCGTTATGGCCACTAAATTTTACACTTTTTAATATCGGTGGTCACTCAATTTTAACTAACTTCTTAAAATGACCTTTACCGATCTTTAACGACCTCAAAATGAAAATATTCAAGAATTAAAGTTGTTCAGAACGATATTTACCATAAAACCACATTTTTTATTTTCAAAAATCACAATTTTTAGAGCTTTCTCTCTCTAAAAATTTACTTTCTCTCCTAACTAAACAACACTGAAATGATCTTAAAACAAAAAATTTCAAGAATTAAAGTTCTTTAGAAAATCATTAACACTTTGGATTTTTTATTTTTAGCCAACAACGGTCGTTTTGAGGTGTTAAGTGGCCACCGGTGTTAAAAAATGTAAAGTTCAGTGGTCATAATGTGAAAATGGGTAAAGCTCAGTGGCCATGGGTGTAATTTAGCCGAAAATATGGCTTTCAGAGAGCTAAACGACACGCTGTCGTGAACCAATGACCAGTCGTTTTAATAACTCATGTTGACCAAGAACATGTGAACAAATGTGAAATAAACGCAGAGACGATGTTGTTCATCTGAACAACAAACCACAGCAAAAAAATTCTTATGATTTGTTTTAAATTAAAACCTCTCAGCTATAATATTTTCATGGAATTGCAAATTCTATTCTTCACGTCTCATAATTTTCAGTTTTATATTGATTAAGCTCAAGGTGTAAAATCCAGTCTCCAGTTTAATTAAAAACAGGTTAGTCAGTCCAATGGAATTAAAATCCTTCGCGGAGATAAAAAACAATTAAGACACAATCAAAATCATACCAAACTCGAAGAGTAGCATATAAAAGTGTCAAAGCTAAAAAAGTTCCTAAAAACAACCATAAAGCTTATCTGTTTT
Source organism: Euphorbia lathyris (assembly GCF_963576675.1). Taxonomy (NCBI): domain Eukaryota; kingdom Viridiplantae; phylum Streptophyta; class Magnoliopsida; order Malpighiales; family Euphorbiaceae; genus Euphorbia; species Euphorbia lathyris. The sequence continues at coordinate 30,892,158 of NC_088917.1, forward strand.
GGAATTCTTATACCATAATCTGAACTAGAATATTTAACCATACCCTGTATAGTGTTTAAAACGCAAACCAAAATGAATACTTACATCTAGGTGGAAGGTGAGATGTAGAGAGAGTGAGAGATGCGTCTCTAAATGTTTCCCAATATAATCCACCTTCTGGGTTTGGCTCAAGATTCAATTTTTTCACTATTTCTGCAGTAGAGGCCATTGTAAATTCAATTTATTAACAAAGATTATCACAATCACTTGTTTATTTTGATGTCAGCTATCAGCTACGAGTCGAATGAGAAACAGGCCAATGATTCTAGAAAGCAACTCAAAAATCTCTTGTCAATCAGCTAATTTCTATTTACCTCTGAGCTCTTCCTTGATACAAGAAATACAATATTTTTCCAATTGTGTCAGACAGAAATTTCATTTCCCTTTGCTTTTGGGTAGTTGGCCACAAGGATTAAAGAAGGGAAGTTTAGTCTTCTGTTCGGAGTTCTAAACCACTTGTCAGAGGTGGCTGCCACAGAACATTAGGCACCAGAATGTATGATCCGGAGAATTGCAACTTTCCACAAGCAAATATTAATTCAAAATTCAGCACATCCAACTCAATATTATTCAACAAAGAAATTTATTTATGAGTAAGCTTATTCTTATTTATAACTTTCCACAATAGTACATCACCAAAATAAAAATATCCAATTTATTCAGCAACATATTTAGATACATTTGAAATTCCCTGGAAAGCTCTACAACATTAAGGCCTCTCTATTTTTGATCCCTCATGAGAAACAAACAAAGGGAACAAGAATTTTTTAAATCACTCAACCAGCCAAATAAACGGTAGACACCAAAACACAGATCAACCTTGAAATACTCTCTTCAGAGAATTCCCTATCCCAGCACCAACAGCTTCAGCCAAGTACCTTGCCTGCAATAAAGTCACCACATTGTGGTCTTTTCTTAACAAGGCTAATTTGACAAATAAAGAACAACAAGGAGAAAACTGAATGAAAGTACCTCTTGAATTGACTTCTTCAGATCAAAAGCATCTTTCACTCTATGATCCAAGAACGCCCATGTATCACGAAAATCTGTCAGAAACGAAATGAGGTCAAAACGTGAAACATGTTACACTCCCATTTATCACCAAATAAATGAAAATAATTATATATATATAGTCAAAGAGAGAAGGCAGCCTCTCTCTTTGGCAGCATCAAGGAAATACATTTAGAAATCCATAGCAGGGCAGTCAAAAGAGTCGAGAAAATTGCGCAACCAACAAATTGCAACCATACTTCAAACTCTCTCCATATGTGATTCACTTTTTATTTGGTCATATAAAGACAAAGTCTAGAAAACAAACCCGGGGAACTATCAGTGAGCATGTAGATCTCAGTTGTCGAGTATATTCCTCCTAGAACAGTTCTCTTTGCATACCAATCAATATCAGAGGATTCATCACCAGTAGCATGCCAGATTTCATCTAGCAGTACTGCCCGCTGCTTGAAGCTTGTGGCCGCATTTGATGGGTGTGCCTGTGGGAAAGTAATATAACCAAAATAAGGACATCCTCACATGTATAACATTACTTCTTTACATAACAAGAAAGGGTATAGAGCACAGTACTTGGATACTCAGTGCTTGGGGCCACTTTGATATGTAGGGAGCTTGCATTTCTAGGCGAATCCTGACAAGCTTTGAGATGCGCTCACTGGGTACCAAGTTATTTAGTTCCTCTCCTGATTCAATTCTATCAATAAGCTGCTGCAAGCATTCATCCATGAAAAACTGTAAAAAGAAAAAGAACTGATGTCATTATCACAATGCTGATACATACATACAGGAAATTTGCAGGCATTCTGAAACTGAACCAATATAATTGAGCATTAGTCAAAAAAATTCTCCCAATTGTTTTTTCCTTCCCTCTCATTTTCTGTGATTCTTTTTCATACAGGGAATAGCAGCTCAACTCACAGAAAGACAAACATATTCAAGACCCGTGAATTTTAACATATCACAGCATGTTCAGGCATCTCAACCTCACTCAAGAGGTTTCCCCTGTTCTATCTATAGGAGGGATAATAATAGAAAAAACATCAATAATCGAGAAAACGCTATGTGCAATCAAAAGAGTCCCTTAGAAATTGTTAATTGGTTCTCATTCAAACTGCAGAGAAGCTGCAGGTAAAATATACGGCTCAAATCAAGAGTAACACAAGAATTAAAAAGCTTTCCAAAGACCATATGTAAGTAAAACTCAATAAATCAGAGGTACAATCAGTTAAACTTATTCCCCAAATAAAATCAGAGGTAGAATCAGTCAAACTTATTCCCCAAATAAGATCAGATGTAATCAATGAGTAAATGCAACGAAAAACAGCATCCAAAAACTCGTATTTCCCAAATAACAAAGTGGCAGGTGAAGTAGTACAACTGCGAAAGAAAATTATACCTCCACTAATGCAGCCTCTTTTCGAGGGAAAGATCCGACCAGGGCCGGGGAGACACCAGCATCCCTTGCGCCAGCAATCATGGCTTCTTCAGTCCATCCCAATCTTATCTGCAACAGCCCGATTAAACTACATTCTTAGGATCACACCATTTAAATGAAAATTGAATCTGCTCATTGGCTGCTTCGTTGTGTTTCTCAAACCTATTAACGAAAATAGCATCTTCTCCTTATCCTAGTTTTAATGGTCGAATCAGCAAAAGAAACAAAACTCAAATAAAAAAGAATTGTGAGAAGTGCAGACCACATGTCGTAGTGAAGCTTGAAGTACGCGAGCTTGCTCATCTTCGTACTCAGCTCTCGGTATCCGCCTCTCGTGAGGTTGATGATGTCCAGCCGTAGATGACGTTGACCAACTTGACGACGACGACGTTGATGATGACGATGCAGTAGAATTCGACTGGTTAGGCGTGGCGTTTAAATTCACTGGCGGGATTTGATTTTGATTATTAGGGTTTTGATCGAAATTTAAATTAGGATTTCCTGACGTGCAATATCGAGAACCGGTAACGGAAGTTTGAGCGTTAACTAATCCGAGGCGACCGCAACTACTCTTAACGACATTGGCACCGGAGAGCAGACGCCTTGCCGCCGTTCTATACATTATTAGTATCAATCACTTTGATTATTAGGCTGTGAGGATGAACGAAGCTGGGAGCAGAAGGGGGAAAAAAAGGATGCAGCGTAAAATTCTTCTTTTACATATAACAGGGCAAACGATCCGCGAGTTTCTGGGATCCACGTAGCTAAAATAATATCATTACACGTGTCAACACATCTGCCACCATTTTTCTCTTGCTTTGACTTGGCAATCCCTCATCTTTCTCTCTTTCAAATATCGAATATGGTTTTGGTTTTTCATATTTTGTTTGGGGGCAGTGTTTTAAAGACCAAATCGGACCGGTTTGTTCGACCATTTCAACCGTGAACTGTCATCTATCTAATTCGGTTATAAGATGTGTGAGATTTTATTAATCCGTTCCGAATCGGAGAAAACTGATGAACCAGATTGACTCTGATTATTTGAGAAGTAAAACAAAATTTTGATAAAAAAAGAACTAAAGGTGAGAAGAGGTGGTGGTGACTTGCTGGTAGATAGGAACAGTCGTCAAGGAGAATGGAGAACTGCGATTACAGACAATAAATGAACTATTATAATGTTTTTGACAAGTGGATTACACCACTTGTTTTGTGAAACATGCTACTTATAAAGCACAGTTGGAGTACCATCCAAAAACACCGATAACAAAACAGCAAAAACAATAAATTATTTTTCAAACATGTTTCTTCCTTTCTTATTTTGTTGACTTTGTTATACATCCATAGTTTTGTGCTATAATTTTCCTCCCAAACCTTATGAATTGGTCGTAATCAACAACTAAAGCAAAAAAAAAAAAAAAAAAACAAGTACAAGCATATTGAACTTGGAACAATATGTAAAATAAATAGTTTTAGTGAAGTTTAAGCTTTGAACAACTTCTATTTTAGCTTGGAACAACCATAAAACAACCAAGTAACATAAGTACATCTTACTTTTATTAGTTTCTTAGTTCTTCAATTCCAAGTCCTACAATTTCAATTCCTACATTTTCAAGCCCTTTAATCTCAGTTTCAATTCCAAGTCTCCAAGGCTTTAATTTTTAATTCGACATTTCATACTCTCAAGTACATCTTCAATCTTGGCACACCAGTAGTAAGCTACCTCAGGATCTGCAATACCCACAAACTCTATAGCTCCCAACTTTTTAATTCTCTCATAATTTTTATCAAAGGATGGTGCAACTTGAGCTTGAACATGCGTTTGGCTTTGAGCCAAATAAATCCCCATCATTTAACATATATTATCTAAGTATAGCAGGGCTCAGAATTAATAAAATAATGATTACTATAATAAGTGAAGCAATTGACTAGCTTTGTGCTGAGAATGCTCAAAAGTGCTAATACGATAACGATGATATGTTTATACTTGTGTTGTTTAAATTACTTTCGTACACATATATGTATAATATGTGTATTGAGTAGGCAGTTCATCTATTGCCAACAAATTTTTACAGGATAGATGAAGTTCTTTTGCTTAAGGTCTCATTGGTAATGATAGTCCATTCTCGCATATGCATTTTGGTGTATTTTATTTTGTGAATCCTCTATGTAAGATAATAACTTAAACATGTATTGTAAATTGCAAAGCCTTTTCTATGTATAATATGTAAAGGATAACATAGATTTAGTGAGGAAATGTTTATATGTGATTGAAGTTGACATACATTAAGTTAATCGAGATAAAATAACTATGTGGTAAATGAATTTGTAAATGACAATGAGGATAACTTTAGAATAAAATGGAAACTAAAGGACATAGTTTTATAATGAATATGTTTGAGACTTGTAAGCAATGTTATCAGGCTCGGACCGGCTTCCTGGTCGGTTCCCGATTCGACCGGTCGGACCGGCCGGTCCGGTCCGAGCCTGATAACATTGCTTACAAGTCTCAAACATATTCATTATAAAACTATGTCCTTTAGTTTCCATTTTATTCTAAAGTTATCCTCATTGTCATTTACAAATTCATTTACCACATAGTTATTTTATCTCGATTAACTTAATGTATGTCAACTTCAATCACATATAAACATTTCCTCACTAAATCTATGTTATCCTTTACATATTATACATAGAAAAGGCTTTGCAATTTACAATACATGTTTAAGTTATTATCTTACATAGAGGATTCACAAAATAAAATACACCAAAATGCATATGCGAGAATGGACTATCATTACCAATGAGACCTTAAGCAAAAGAACTTCATCTATCCTGTAAAAATTTGTTGGCAATAGATGAACTGCCTACTCAATACACATATTATACATATATGTGTACGAAAGTAATTTAAACAACACAAGTATAAACATATCATCGTTATCGTATTAGCACTTTTGAGCATTCTCAGCACAAAGCTAGTCACTTGCTTCACTTATTATAGTAATCATTATTTTATTAATTTTGAGCCCTGCTATACTTAGTTAATATATGTAAAATGGTCCTCGAGCCCAATTTGTATCTCGACTCATTAAATTTGGAATACAATCATATGTGCTATGGAGTAGTTGAACTCAACTTATGTAGTCTGTTACGGATATCACTCAACACATGTGTTTCTGGCTCACTAAATTTGGATAACACTCTTGACCAAGACCATTTCATATATCCTCTAAGCAAGCTTATATTCTTTTCTTATCCAACCATTATTCAGTTCAATTGTGTGCACAAGGCTCAACATGACATATTTCAGCTCATTACGTCGCAGCTTACTCGATCATATAACTTGCGTATCTATCACAAATTATAACAAACACTCAAAACATTATTCACATCATTCACATCGGATTCAAACACGTCTCACACTTAACAAGTCACAAGTCACAATACATTCATACGCATATATAAGCAATATGCTTACCGTTGCACTCGACTTGATCTATTCTACAAGATAGGGTGTGTGTTCGATTGCACATTGTCCTCCTAACGTCACATAAAATTTATAAAATTAGTCCCAATGTAAACTTAATAAAAATATAAACTAATAATGCATTCTATATGATATTTACAAGACACTAACTCCATAATGTTCATGCCATCTAATCCTTTTGTCTTAGATCCTTTCATGACCTACTTGTACACATTCTGCCTTAACTCTCTCTATACTAATCCAAATGTCATGTTTCTTAAACCTAATGAAACTAGACATATATGGGTATAACATATTCAAAATTCACATTAATATCACTTCTATACAATGTATAGCATGCAAAATGATTGTCATATTTCTAGCCAGGAAACAGACTACGAGGCTTTGCATCTATTATAATAATACACTCAACCTAGCTCACAGTAAACACAATGTGTTGTCAAAACGTTTTAGAGACATAAACTTAAAGTAGTTAGGAACAATGTTGTATAAATAAACTTTTCCAAATTCCGACCCTAAGGTCCTAAAAATTCCATGTCAACATGGTTGACTCATATGCCATTCAATTTCGAGACAGTTATACTCTATCAACTTAGCTTCATCTTTATATTGAATTAAAGTCTCATATTTTACAGAGTTAGTTAACATATATATTCAAATGTTTTGTTCTTTATGTTTTTCCAAATTAGAACTCTATCAAGATGAACAATATGCTACAAGATGACTGAAAATAGTCCCATATATTTCTGTTTAGGGCACTTAATGCATAACTTTTAATTAGACAACCTATAACCAATTTAAACAGCCCAAAAACTAAAAAAACATAACTCATCCACAACAAATCATGTATAAAAATGTAATTGGAGATCACTAATATAACATAAAATTGTTATTGTGATATTTTTTAAGCTTGTAAAAGTGTAAGCCAACAATGTTTATAAAAGAACGAATCTAAAGGGACCAAAGTAAGGAATAAAATCAGTTTTATTAGCTTTGATTGATCTATATGCACTGAGGTTCAAGACAACTTAGATAACAAAACTTCCACTATTAGCCTTTTCTTTTTTCCTTCCATGTTTCTAACCATCTCAGTTGATAATCGAAATGCGATACATGTCAATGTCCCAAAATGTTAGTTAAATATGTTATGATGTTTTCCACACATGATTCTACTTTCAGAGTGGTAATACAATTGACCTCATAAACTCTTGCAACTTAATACAAATAAATGTACACAATTTGATAGAAAAAAAAATCCATGTTTAAGAACACCTCTGATGGAAACAAGCTACCACATAGATTAATATGAAGGTGCTTGACAAAATACATCTCATATTAAGAATATGAAGCAAGATAAAAAAAGACAAGTAAAATATAGAACATCAAATAATTATAATTATAAGAGAATCAACACAACACCTGAATATCAAGGATTTACTAATGGTATATTTACTAGCCTGCTAATGTCCAGGCCACCATCAATAAGCTTCTTTTCCCTCTCATTCCCAAGAAGGCACTAAACATCTAGTGTTTTGAAACACGTGCTAGGAAGGCATCCAATACTTTTACAAACTAGAGAAATAAACCAACATTATATAATCTTCTCGAGGGTAAAAAAGGGAATGAAAAATGGACTATAGAAAATGATCTAGCTCTATGAAAGTAGAGTTCAGTGTCGGGTTCACAAAAAAAATCCGAAAAATCGAAAAACCATATCGAAACCGAACTGAAAATAAGGTTAACCGAAACCAATGGACTAGTGTACGATTTTTAATTTTAAAAATAATGGTTAATGGTTACGGTTACTGTTTTAGCATTTTAAAAACCATGGTTAACCGAAACTGACCGAATATCAATTAAATATTAAAAAAAATACATTTATTTATTTTTATTTATATATATAAGATCAACTTTTTTCTCTTTAGGAAAAAGTAGGTAGGTTTTGTTTTATAATCTCACATAAATCTTGAAAAATTTCAAGTATGAAGAGAGATTTTATATAATGTAAAAAATGAAGAATATGTGAAGCCATCTCAATCTATGTATAGAATTCCAAGGAATAGTTTTCATTGAAGATTCAATTAAGTATAATTTCATTAATTAAGTATAAGAAACTAAAATATTAAAATAATAAGGATGAATTAATAGTGATCAACATAAAATGATAGTCAACAACAATTAATAAAAAATGACAAAGGTCGGATTTTGCCTAAAAACAACACAACATGGACACCTATACGTGAACACTTAGCTGGGAACAATCGCTTATGGATTGCTGATTTACAATCCATCCACATATTATTATTTTTTCTTTGTTTTGAATTCTATTTTTACTTAGTTCATCTTTTCCAGTTTTCGTCGCCTTTTTCTTCATCCCCTTCACTCTTCAGTCCATATAAAACAATGCACACACATCTCTCTCAATTGTTAATCTCTTCAACTCACCATTGACACATCATCTCACTCATAATAAAACTTAGAGTTCTTTCATCTGGCTATAAAGGAACCAGCTGCCATGGATGTGTTGAAACACCTTTCCACATGATTTTGATTTGACAAAATTATTTAAGTTAATCCATGATTAAGACAATTAAATTTATGTGCTTTGATTTAATTGTACTAATGCGTTTGTTCAATGTTGAGAATAAAATATATACATATAAAAACGGGAATCAAAGTAAGACAGAACGTAGTCAGGATGATAACATAGCACGAGCTGAGTAAAATATAACTCGGTATGAAAGAAGGAAAGTCTTCTTCAGAACTGAAACTTGCAGATAAAGCTGACCACAGAAGCTGAGGAGAACTTAACTCAGAAAAGTCTTCTTTGGAACAATATCTTGCACAACGAAGCTGGCCATGGAAGCTGAGTAAAAAGCAACTCAGTATCGTAAATAGCAACGATCAAAGACAACGACTATCAAAGTAAAGCTGAGTGCTCTTCAGGACATCACCAATGATCCGTTTGCTAAAAGACAAGATCCGACAGTGATCTGCGTCAATTCAGAAGCTTTGGAATCATGCAAGGATATGGTTTCGAGATGCATGGGTCAACTGTCCTCTTGCTAAAAGATGAAACTGGAGCTAGAAGACGAACCTGCGAGAAGAAGACAAGCCTGACGCCATCTTTCTGACCTAATTCGTGTCCTTTTGTAAATAGGAAGTCGTGGGGCCGATCGTGGCTTTATGGGGCCGGGAATCAGTTTTTTGACTGATTCCCGCAGGCTCGCTCGCCCGAGCAGGCGCCAGCTCGGCGAGCTGGCCATACCAACTCGCCCGAGCAGGCCCCTGAGGGCCTGCTCGGTCGAGTAGTGCCTGGGCAGCTCGGCCGAGCAGTGCCTGGGCAGCTCGCCGAGCAGTGCCTGGGCAGCTCGCCGAGCAGCGCATGGGCTGCGCGCCGAGCAGCGCCTGGGCAGCTCGCCGAGCAGCGCCTGGGCTGCGCGCCGAGCACCGCCTGGGCTGCTCACCGATGCTCAATTCGCCGAGCGACTGCCGGGGGTTCCCGAGACGCGATTTTCACCCGAAAGGATATGGGTTCGAGATGCATGGGTCAACTGTCCTCTTGCTAAAAGATGAAACTGGAGCTAGAAGACGAACCTGCGAGAAGAAGACAAGCCTGACGCCTGCCAAATTCAGACGACAGGATTGGCCTGCAAATCTGAAGCTGACCAGAACAATGTCGCATGAAGATCCGTTTGAATCTAACGGATAGATCCAGATTCAAATGATTTAGTCTTCAGAATTCAACTATAAAAGGACAAGTTCATTCTTAGATCCTAAGCTGAATTACAAAGAGAAAAACAATATACATACAAAGCACATCAAAACAAGAAAGAGATCTTACACCAAATTTCCATTTCTGTGTAAAAGCTAGATTGATTTTGTAATCATCTAAAGTGTTCTTTGTCTGAGAAAAGAACAAATTTTTATCAATTGTAAAATTGAGAGCGTGGTGCTGAGTACTCGGTTTTAAGTACTCAGTGGTAGAGAAAATCTAAGTGCTGGGTTGTAGCGCTTAGTGGAGTTGAGTAGACGAATAGAGGACGGTACTCTTGCATATTCAACTGCCTTGTAAACGGTTTGTGCTCTACCTTTAAAGAGCTCAGTAGTGGATTGAAAAAGCCCGGAAGGATTCTGGGGACTGGACGTAGGCGGAGAGGCCGAACCAGGATAAGTCTGCTGAGTTATTTCTAACCCTTTCTCTCATTATATATCTGTATGTGTTGCTTGCTATATTTACTCAGTACATAAATTGTTTAAGCTGACACTGAGTAAATCAAAGTGCTGAGTTGGAAGCTGACCATAAAGTGTCAATTCCCAACTCACAAGTAAAACAGTTCTAGTCAGTCTTGACTAAAGCTGTCTTATGTCTCACTCGGCCGTGCTGACCAAAACTGAGTTAAGAAACTCAAAGCATTATTTTAAGTGAGCATAATTAAAACGAGAAAAAGTATATTAGTTCCTAACCCCCCCCCTTTGGAACTAATCACACGGGACTAACAAGTGGTATCAGAGCACAGTAGCTCACTACTCAAAGATAAAACTATCTTGAGCTGATCCCGATAAATGGCTGAGAACAGCACTCGTTTCCTTCTAGGAAATCAAACAACATAGATACTCCCTAAGGGATTATCAATTAGTCGGCCACCCTTGTTTTTTGGATCAAATTATACATTTTGGAAAAACAGGATGAAGAACTTTATTCAAGCTACAAACATGAGTGTGTGGCTTGCAATAGTTCAAGGCCCATATGTGCCTTAGAAAACTGTTGACAACGAAAAGGTTGTCAAGAGTGAAACTGAGTGGTCAGAAGATGACCTTAAAAAATTACAAAATAATGCTTCGGCTATCAATATGCTTCATTGTGCGCTAGATGCTGCAGAGTACAACAAAATTTCAGGTTGTGAGTCAGCACAGGAGATATGAAAAAAACTCGAGGTGACCTATGAAGGCACAAGCAAGGCCAAGGAGTCCAAAGTGAACCAACATATGAGACTGTATGAGCTGTTCGAGATGAAGGAAAACGAAGACATCTCGGAGATGAACTCAAGGTTCACCAATATTATAAATGAGCTTAAGAGACTTGGAAAGATCTTCACAGAAGAGGAGCAGGTGAAGAAAATCTTGAGAAGTCTACCCAAGAGCTGACAAGCTAAGAAAACAGCTGTGGAAGAAGCTCAGGACTTGACCACATACAAATACGACGAGCTGATCGGATCTCTGTTGACTCATGAGATCTCTATGAAAATTTTTGAAGCTAAAGAAAAGTCAGAGGACAAGAAGCAGAAATCACTTGTCATGAAAGCTGACTCAACCGAAGCTGACTCATCAGATGATGAGGAGATGGCCATGTTCACAAGAAAGATGAAGAAGCTGTTCAGAAAGAATGATAAGAACAACAAGAGGCCATACAAAAGAGGCGATAGGTACAAAGCTGAGTCTAGTGACAAATACAAAAAGGACAACTCCAAGCCTGTCATATGCTTTGAGTGCCATCAAACTGGGCACATTAAGTCAAGCTGCCCTAACTTAAACAAAGAAAAGAAGGGAAGCAAAAAGGCAATGGTGGCTGATAGGGGTCAAAAACCCCTATCTTTGGGTACGTTTTTAGGACGGTTTTTAGCATTATTTCATGAATAAGCGAGCAATTCTCGCATTTATATGCTTTTGTGTGAGTTAGTTAGAAATTGGAAATGTTTTATTTACTTTTCGTTGTTTAGGCTCGTTTTCTGGTTATTTTAGGCAAATATGGCCAAAATAGCATGTATATTAAAATTACATTATCTTTTATAGCTAATTGATCCGCCAAAAGTCACACCAAACGGCGTGTCTACTCAAAATGAGCGATTGGCGGGTCAATTTAGCCTCGGAACTAATGTTATTTGGAGTTTTCGTGCATGTGCAGGCTAAAGCAGGAACGGGTTCGGGTGAAAATCGCGTCTCGGGAACCCCCGGCAGTCGCTCGGCGAATTGAGCATCGGTGAGCAGCCCAGGCGGTGCTCGGCGCGCAGCCCAGGCGCTGCTCGGCGAGCTGCCCAGGCGCTGCTCGGCGCGCAGCCCATGCGCTGCTCGGCGAGCTGCCCAGGCACTGCTCGGCGAGCTGCCCAGGCACTGCTCGGCCGAGCTGCCCAGGCACTACTCGACCGAGCAGGCCCTCAGGGGCCTGCTCGGGCGAGTTGGTATGGCCAGCTCGCCGAGCTGGCGCCTGCTCGGGCGAGCGAGCCTGCGGGAATCAGTCAAAAAACTGATTCCCGGCCCCATAAAGCCACGATCGGCCCCACGACTTCCTATTTACAAAAGGACACGAATTAGGTCAGAAAGATGGCCCGAACCGCGTCTATAAATAAGATTTTCCAATTGTAAATTAAATATCTTTCATTATTGTAATTTACTTTAGCCTTCCCCCCTTGAGAAATCCTCTCCACCTCTTCCATCTTCTCCAACCTCCATTGAAGAAGCTCCGAAGCTCCACATCTCCACCGAGGATTATTCAAAGTCCGTCCTTAAGACCTAGGAAGCCGGCTGCAGAGTAGACAGGTTCCCTGAAAGGGATTTTCGTATCTCCTTTTATCTTTCCTTGTTTGTACTCTTTGATACAGTCTATGAATCCTAGGCTAATTGTATCCTGTGACATTGTTCTTCGCCTTTAATAATATTTTAGCTCTTGTTTTGTTCTATGATTATTTGTCTAATCTTTGTCTTACGCTTTATTCAATTGGTTTAACTCATTCAAAAGCCCCAAAATCTAGTAGGCACATATTGCGAGCTGAATCTGACCTAGTCAGAGCCTAGGAGATTGACGACCTCTTAGTTGATTAAGCCCAAATTGCTGAGCCTTAGACCTAGTTTCGGCCTTACAAGGGAATCACGCACTAGGAACTTTAGGAGGGTAAGTAGGGTTAATCGCCTTGAATACAAGTGACTTGGATTAGGTTTTTAATCAATAGACCTAATAATCTATCTTCATTATTATTGTTCATACCATGTTCCTTCGGGTAATTGCATTAGTGAAAGATCACCTAGGAGTAGTTTAACTTAATTAGGGGTAGTTTAACTTAATTAGGAGTAGAATAACTTAATTAGAATTAGAGTAATTTAGCTAGGAGTAGTATAATTCAACCTAGGAGTAGATTAACTTAGCAAAACAAACTCAAAACCCACACAGCCTAGATAACACCTGAGACCAAGTAGCTCGATACTTGTAGTAAATAAATCCTGTGGATTCGATACCTGGACTTTCCAGATTTATTACTTGATAACGACGGGGTACACTTATCCCTTAGTGAGCCTTCTTAACGAAGGCGCATCAAGTTTTTGGCGCCGTTGCCGGGGATTTATTTCTTCTGCAATATCGAACCAAAAGTCGATTTGTTAGTTTAGGCATTCGTTTGTGAATATCCTTTGTCTATATCATTTATACTTGTTTATACATAATTCTTTATACTCTTTTATACTTGTTAAAATTTTGTATTCATAGCTGTAAAAACTGGCTTATCAACTTTTGTGCTAGAACTTTACTTTTTCTCAGCATTCTCTGATCAATGAATTGGCAAGAAAGAGTCGAGTGGCAAGCTCAAAAGTTTACTATACCATCAATACAATACATTCGTACCTTGGAGAATGAGGCTCCCAATCCCTCCATGGCCGACTTAAATAAGAAAATGGATATCTTGATGGCGAAACTGCGCCTCAACACAAATGAAAGTGTAAGTTTTGTGGGTAATCACCAAAGGTATAATTCTAACCCCAATTCTTACAGCTTTTATGATAGTGATTGGAAGAGACCTCAACACTCAAATCTGTCCTACGGGAACCCTAACATGTTGAGGCCTCCAAATAGGTTTGTTAATGAGCACAGGGAAAACGAATTGGGGATGTTTCCTTATGAACAAGCAAGTCAAGTTCCTCCACAACCCTCTAACTCACAAGATGAGGTGCTGTCCCTTTTGAAAGAAATATCAGCCCGACTTACAATCAATGAGGAGGTTTGCAAGGACTTGAGCAACCAATTGGCTCAAATAAACCATGAGATGCAAGAGCAATCCCGAGATGCTCCCCCAAGCATAAAGGAAAACATAGAAATCCCATAAAGGGAATCAGCTCGAGCCATCTCTTTGAGGAACGATAAAAAGGTAGAACCAAGTCCACTGTCACATGCACCGCTCAAGGTAAGTGAGGAACCGGAAGCGGTAAGCAACCCCGGTTCAAAATCTGAAATTCTAAATCATGTGATAGAGATAAAAGATTAAATCAAAACTTGTGTATCTCAACTATCTTTTCCTCAAAAGTTAGAAAAGTTTGGATTTACTCCCTGTTCAGAAGTTTTCATTCTCTTCGACCTACCAAGAGAATCCAAAAGGGAGCAAACCAAACGTTTTCATAATCTGTTTAAATTTGGCCTCTTGTTTTTATTTAACTCATTTGAGGCTCCTAATCCGTTCTATAGGTACGGATTATTTATTCAGGAATTTGAATTCCTAACGCGAATGTCAGCATACACCTAGGCGGGAATTCTATGTCAAGCTCCGACTATAACGTAGCGCTTCTTGGGAGGCAACCCAAGTTTTAATAAAACTTTTCAGGTTTACTTTATTTAGGTTATACATTGATCTTTTAGTTTAGTTGTTTAGTTTTCTTTTTCGTTTTTTTAAGTGTACGGGTTTAAAATAAAAATAAATATATATATTTTCGGACCTTCTGCCTGCCAGCTTGCGACGAGCTGAAAAAAAAATCGTAATTTTGCCCCGGGAGGCCCAGCTCGGGCGAGCTGGGCACTGCCGCCCAGCAGCCCACTGGGCACTGCCGCACAGCCCACCGGGCACCCCTGCTCGGCCGAGATAAGCAATATTTCGGGATTTTTTCCGAACGGAGCTAAATAAAAAAAAAAATTTAGCACTGCAAATCATCAAGTTTTTGACGATTGCGATAAAATCAGTAAGTTGTCTTCTCCACCCTAACTTTTTGCACATTGGCTTGATGGTTTTGTATGCAATGTTGGAACTTATTGCATGATTTAAGTGATAGGAGGAGGGGTAGACAAACTTACAAAAATTTGTATAATTTTTAAATTTTTGTTGCGTCGTGTCTAGCTTAGTTAAATGCTTTCGAGTTTTATTTATGTTTCTGCATGCTCAGGACCTAAAACTATGAACCTCCTTCGAATCTAAACTTCGTTATTTGTCCTTGAGGGCTGAGAACCGAATCTAAGATTGCATGACAACTAGTTTAGGTGTAGGACACAATCCTTGTATCTGTAAAAGCATGAGCTAAAGTTTGCATTTAGACCCTACTTTTGAAGAAATGCTAAAATCATTACTTAGGTAGATAACTTAAGAATTGAAGGCATGTGATATTAAACTTGAGTTTGGGGAAAACTAGTAAGCACAAATTTGAAACCCAAGAACTGTGAGTTGAATTTGAGCCCAAGAGCGAACATCAAAAAGCTCTTTTTCTTGACATTTTTGTGTGAATGCTTTGACTTGTGGAAAGATTACAGATTTTGCACCTAATACTGAGTTGAACCTACATGCGATGATTTGAGATGTTAAACGATGAATCAGCCTCATTAGAATTAACCTTTTTCTTTACCTTATTTTCTCTTTTTTCATCTACTCTAGGAAGCCCCTTTGAGCCTGTATTTTTGTAGTTGTAGATTTTTCTTTCATTCTAACCCAATTTTTGCAAACCATCACTTGGTTGGTTACTTAACCCAAGTTTTTGCAAAGCTCACATTGAGCCTTTGTTTTCTTCTAGCGCTTTATCTTTGTTTATGGCATCATAGTAGCAAGCCAAAAAGCTAAGAAGTGAATTAGCATTTCTATCCAAAAGAAAAAGAAAAAGAAAAAACAGAAAAGGAAAAGAAAAGAGACGAACAGGAAAAAAAAAGGAGAACTCTATCTCCTAGTTCTTAAAATTAGAACGTCTCAGAAAAAAATATATGTGAATAAAAAAAAAGCTCAATCACTTCACAATTTGCTAAAGCCATTTTAAACTTTGTTTTTCTAGCGCTAGAACTCCTAACCCTTGTTGTACCTTTAACCCTCTAACCACATTACAACCCCAATTCGAGGCTGTTTTTGATATCATCGGAGTCATATAGCATAGTAGAGGAACTCGGATGAACGTGCAAAATCAACATAATCCTAAGCAAGAACATAAGCCGAGAGTAAACACTTTAGCCACCAAAATTGTGTGAATTGAGTGAACTACCTATGGTGAGGTGTTTTACTTAGCTATCCCCTTAAGCTCGTTTAATTGAACATGTGTCCTTTTTCTTAAAACATATGACCTATGATAATTGAAATGCGGCTTTTGGATATCGTGTCTCTACTTTGTATTTCCGAATGCATGTAATTACAGATGCTCGAAATTGTGTCAAGCACCTAGTCAAACCGGGAGGTTTTCTAGCTTGCTTGTGATTGCGGGTTTAGTTTTTTAGTTTACTTGGGGACAAGTAAAGTTTTAAGTGCGAGGAGGTTTGATAGGGGTCAAAAACCCTTATCTTTGGGTACGGTTTTAGGACGGTTTTTAGCATTATTTCATGAATGAGCGAGCAATTCTCGCATTTATATGCTTTTGTGTGAGTTAGTTAGAAATTGGAAATGTTTTATTTACTTTTCGTTGTTTAGGCTCGTTTTCTGGTTATTTTAGGCAAATATGGCCAAAATAGCATGTATGTTAAAATTCCATTATCTTTTATAGCTAATTGATCCGCCAAAAGTCGCACCAAACGGCGTGTCTACTCAAAATGAGCGATTGGCGGGTCAATTTAGCCTCGGAACTAATGTTATTTGGAGTTTTCGTGCATGTGCAGGCTAAAGCAGGAACGAGTTCAGGTGAAAATCGCGTCTCAAGAACCCCCGGCAGTCGCTCGGCGAATTGAGCATCGGTGAGCAGCCCAGGCGGTGCTCGGCGCGCAGCCCAGGCGGTGCTCGGCGAGCTGCCCAGGCGCTGCTCGGCGCGCAGCCCAAGCACTGCTCGGCGCGTAGCCTAGGCGCTGCTCGGCGAGCTGCCCAGGCACTGCTCGGCCGAGCAGGCCTCTAGAGGCCAGCTCGCCGAGCTGGCGCCTGCTCGGGCGAGATGGCCTGCGGGAATCAGTCAAAAAACTGATTCCCGGCCCCACAAAGCAACGATTGGCCCCGTGACTTCCTATTTGCAAAAGGACAGGAATTAGGTTAGAAAGAGGGCCTGAACCGCGTCTATAAATAAGATTTTCCAATTGTAAATTAAATATCTTTCATTATTATAATTTACTTTAGCCTTTCCCCCTTGAGAAATCCTCTCCACCTCTTCCATCTTCTCCAACCTCCATTGAAGAAGCTCCGAAGCTCCGCATCTCCACCGAGGATTATTCAAGGTCCGTCCTTAAGACCTAGGAAGCCGGCTGCAGAGTAGACAGGTTCCCTGAAAGGGATTTTCGTATCTCCTTTTATCTTTCCTTGTTTGTACTCTTTGATACAGTCTATGAATCCTAAGCTAATTGTATCCTGTGACATTGTTCTTCGCCTTTAATAATATTTTAGCTCTTGTTTTGTTCTATGATTATTTGTCTAATCTTTGTCTTACGCTTTATTCAATTGGTTTAACTCATTCAAAAGCCCCAAAATCTAGTAGGCACATATTGCAAGCTGAATCTGACCTAGTCAGAGCCTAGGAGATTGACGACCTCTTAGTTGATTAAGCCCAAATTGCTAAGCCTTAGACCTAGTTTCGGCCTTACAAGGGAATCACGCACTAGGAACTTTAGGAGGGTAAGTAGGGTTAATCGCCTTGAATACAAGTGACTTGGATTAGGTTTTTAATCAATAGACCTAATAATCTATCTTCATTATTATTGTTCATACCATGTTCCTTCGGGTAATTGCATTAGTGAAAGATCACCTAGGAGTAGTTTAACTTAATTAGGGGTAGTTTAACTTAATTAGGAGTAGAATAACTTAATTAGAATTAGAGTAATTTAGCTAGGAGTAGTATAATTCAACCTAGGAGTAGATTAACTTAGCAAAACAAACTCAAAACCCATACAGCCTAGATAACACCTGAGACCAAGTAGCTCGATACTTGTAGTAAATAAATCCTGTGGATTCGATACCTGGACTTTCCAGATTTATTACTTGATAACGACGGGGGTACACTTATCCCTTAGTGAGCCTTCTTAACGAAGGCGCATCAGTGGCCACATGGAGTGACAGTGATGAGTCAAACTCATCAGAAGCTGATACAAATGAGACAGCAAACATATGCTTCATGGCCGACGACGCTGCGGACCAAAGTCAATCTGAGCAAGCTGACCTCTCTGACGGATCTAACCAAGAGGAACATTCCAATGAGGTAACATCTCTACTGTTGCTTAGGAATGAAATGGTTAACGCCCTGAGTGATCTATATACACTGACTAAAAAGTGTAACAAGAAAATAAAGGCATTCAGCAGGCGATGTGATGAGATTGAGGAGATCAAACTAAGTGATCTTAGACATCTTCTCCAAGACAACATCAGGCAAGATGAAAATCTGAAAATCATGCATGGTTTTGTCTCGGAAGTCCAAACTGAGTCAAAGAAGCTTAGGGAGGACATCACAACTATGCAGAACCAGCTGAGTAAATCGGCAAAGAAAGGGTTCTATCCCAATGCTGAGTTTCAAGGTACTGGTCAGCATAAACAATACACTCAACATAAACGGTCCACTCAGTGTGACTATTGTGGGAAGAGAGGACACACCATAGATGTGTGTTGGTATACTCCGCGGTTTGTCTAATGTGACTTCTGCGGAAAGAAAGGTCATACCACTAAGGTATGTTGGCATGCTCAGCACAATGGTGCTGATCAAAGACAAAGTCACCCTAAAAGGGTAACTCATTGTGACTTCTGTGGTAAACAAGGCCACACCATAAATATATGCCGTCACAAATTAAAACATGATGTAGCACATGTCTATGATAACCAATGAAGACCCAAAAAGAATTGGGTACTGATAGGGGTCAAAAACCCCTATCTTTGGGTATGGTTTTAGGACGATTTTTAGCATTATTTCATGAATAAGCGAGCAATTCTCGCATTTATATGCTTTTGTGTGAGTTAGTTAGAAATTGGAAATGTTTTATTTACTTTTCGTTGTTTAGGCTCGTTTTCTGGTTATTTTAGGCAAATATGGCCAAAATAGCATGTATGTTAAAATTCCATTATCTTTTATAGCTAATTGATCCGCCAAAAGTCGCACCAAACGGAGTGTCTACTCAAAATGAACGATTGGCGGGTCAATTTAGCCTCGGAACTAATGTTATTTGGAGTTTTCGTGCATGTGCAGGCTAAAGCAGGAACAGGTTCGGGTGAAAATCGCGTCTCGGGGACCCCCGGCAGTCGCTCGGCGAATTGAGCATCGGTGAGCAGCCCAGGCGGTGCTCGGCGCGCAGCCCAGGCGCTGCTCGGCGAGCTGCCCAGGCGCTGCTCGGCGAGCTGCCCAGGCGCTGCTCGGCGAGCTGCCCAGGCACTGCTCGGCCGAGCAGGCCCCTGGAGGCCAGCTCGCCGAGCTGGCCTACGGGAATTGGTCAAAAATCTCAATTTTGACCCCACGATTCCACGACCGGTCCCACGACTTCCTACCTGCATAAGGACACGAAATAGGTCAAAAAGAGGGCCCGAGCTACATCTATAAATAGAACTTTTCCATTGTAAAGTAGATATCTTTTATCTTTGTAATTTTCTTAGCTTTCACCTTGAGAAATCCTCTCCACCTCCTCCATATCCTTCAAACCTCCATTGAAGACACCTCCGAAGCTCCGCTCACGGAGGATTGCTCAAGCTCCATCCTTAAGTCCTAAGAAGACGCCTGCATTGGTAGACAGGTTCCCTGAAAGGAATTTTTCTTCTCTTATATTCTGTCTAGCCTCTGATCCATGTTATGAATCATAGGCTCATTGTATCTTCGTGACAATACTTTTCATCTTTGATATATATTATAGTTTTGTTTATTCAATTGTTTTATTGCTTTAATCTTTGTCTTACGCTTTGTCTGATTAGTTTAACTCATTCGATAATCCCAAAATTAAGTTGGCACATATTGCGAGCTGAATCTGACCTAGTCAGTGCCTATAGGATTGACGACCCTATAGAAGATTAAGCCCAAATTGCTGAGCCTTAGAGCTAGTTTTGGCCTTACAAGGGAATCACGAACTAGGGACCTCAGGAGGATAGGTAGGGTTAATCGCCTCGGACACAAGTGACTTAGATTAGGTTTTAATTCCGTTGTCTAAACAATCTATTTTCATTATCATCGTATCCATTCATGTTCCTTCGGATAATTACATTAGTAAAAGATCACCTAGGAGTAGTTTAACTTAATTAGGGGTAGAGTAACTTAATTAGGTGTAGAATAACTTAGTTAGCATTAGATAACTTAGCTAGGAGCAGTGTAATTCAACCTAGGAGTAGATTAACTTAAGCAAAACCAAACTCAAAACCCCCAAAGCCTAGATAACACCTGAGACCAAGTAGCTTGATACTTGCAGAAATAAATCTTGTGGACGATACCTGGACTTATCCAGAATTTTATTACTTGATAACGACGGGGTACACTTATCCCTTAGTGAGTCTCCTTTACGGGAGGCGCATCAAGTTTTTGGCGCCGTTGCTGGGGATTTATTTCTTCTGCAATATCGAACCAAAGGTTGATTTGTTAGTTTAGGCATTCCTTGTGAATATCCTTTGTTTATATCGTTTATACTTGTTTATATATAATTCTTTATAACTTCTATACTTGTTCATATCTTTTGTATTTTTTCATAACTATATACTTTTACTTATCAACTTTTGTGCTAGAACTTCACTTTTTCTCAGCATTCTCTGATCAATGAATTGGCAAGAAAGAGTCGAATGGCAAGCTCAAGAGTTTACTATCCCATCAAGACAATACATTCATGCCCTGGAGAATGAGGCTCCCAATCCCTCCATGGCCGAGTTAAATAAGAAAATGGATATCTTGATGGCGAAAATGAGCCTCAACACCAATGAAAGTGTAAGTTTTGTGGGTAATCACCAAAGGTATAATTCTAACCCCAATTCTTACAGCTTTTATAGTAGTGATTGGAGGAGACCTCAACACTCAAATCTGTCCTACGGGAACCCTAACATGTTGAGGCCTCCAAATAGGTTTGTTAATGAGCACAGGGAAAACGAATTGGGAATGTTCCCTTACGAACAAGCAAGCCAAGTTCCTCCATAACCCTCTAGCTCACGAGATGAGATGCTGTCCCTTTTGAAAGGAATATGAGCCCGACTTACAATCAACGAGGAGGTTTGCAAGGACTTGAGCAACCAATTGGCTCAAATAAACGATGAGATGCAAGAGCAATCCCGAGATGCTCTCCCAGGCATAAAGGAAAACATAGAAATCCCACAAGGGGAATCAGCTCAAGCCATCTCCTTGAGGAACGACAAAAAGGTAGAACCAAGCCCACTGTCACATGCATCACTCAAGGTAAGTGAGGAACCGGAAGCGGTAAGCAACCCCGGTTCAAAACCTAAAATCCTAAATCATATGATAGAAATAAATGATCAGATCGAAGCTTGTGTATATGAACTACCTTTTCCTCAAAAGTTAGAAACATTTGGATTTACTCCTTGTTCAGAAGTTTTCATTCTCTTCGACCTACCAAGAGAATCCAAAAGGGAGCAAACCAAACGTTTTCATAATCTGTTTAAATTTGGCCTCTTGTTTTTATTTAACTCATTTGAGGCTCCTAATCCGTTTTGTAGGTACAGATTATTTGTTAAGGAATTCGAGTTCCTAATGCGGATAGAAGCTTATACTTAGGAAGGAACTCTATGTCGAGCTAACCGACTATAAAAGTAGCGCTTCTTGGGAGGCAACCCAAGTTTAAATACAACTTTCAGGTTTTTACTTTTTAATAAATTTTATAGATATACTTTTAGGTTTGTTTAGTTTTCTTTTACGTTTTTTTAAGTGCTCGTGTTTAATAAAAATTAAAAAAAAGAAGAAAAAAAAGCGTAATTTCGCCCCGGGAAGCCCAGCTCGCCGAGCTGGGCACTGCCGCCCAGCTCGGTGAGCTGGGCACCCCAGCTCGGGCGAGCTGGGCACTACCGCCCAGCTCGCTGGGCACTTTCGCTCCGCTCGCTGGGCACTGTCGCCCAGCTAGCTGGGCACTGCCGCCCAGCTCGGCGAGTTCTTCCACAGAAGTCACAGCTGACTTTCCGTTTAGGATATCTCACTGACTGGTCAGCACCCCAGTGCTGAGCATGCCAGCACACCTTTGTGGTGTGTCCTTTCTTCCCACAGAAGTCACACTGGACATTCCGATGAGGATTCCATCTCTACTGACCAGTACTTCGGTACTGAGTATTCAGAGGAATATTTCTTTTGTTTGGAACCTTTAGTTGGTTCTGAATAGATGTGACGTCCTTTCTCAGTTTCTTAGAATCTGATTGGACCTCAGAAACAAGCTTTTGCATAATTCCAATGTTACTATGCAAATCTGAGTTGTCCTGAAGAAGATATCGAAGGTTACTCAGTTTGACCTCCTCAACCTCGTCACATCGCCTGCTGAGTGCTCTAACCTTTTTATTACACTTTTTGACAAGTGTGTAGAGATCACTCAGGGCATTAACCATTTCATTTCTGAGCAAGGGTAGTGATATTACCTCAGTTGAATGTTCCTCATCGTCAGATGCAATGGAAGGGTCAGCATGCTCAGAAACACTTGGCTCAGCAAGTTCGTCAGCCATGAAACAAATCTTCGCTGACTCAGTGGCATCAGCTTCAGATGATGATGAATCATCACTATCACTCCAGGTTGCCACCATTGCCTTCTTGCCGTTCTTTCTTTCTTTCCTCAGCGAGGGACAGCTTGACTTGATATGGCCATTTTGATGACATTCAAAGCAGGTTATGGGCTTTGAGCTGTCCTTCTTGTACTTGCTGTCACTGGAGTCAGCTTTGTACTTATCAAACTTCTTATAAGGCTTCTTAGAATATTTGTCATTCTTTTTGAACAGCCTTTTCATCTTTCTGGTAAACATAGCCATCTCTTCATCGTCTGTTGAGCTCCCATCAGTGGAGTCAGCTTTCATGACAAGAGACTTTTGCTTCTTGTCTTCAGACTTTTCCTTCACCTCGAAATTCTTCATCGAGATCTCATGGGTCAGCAGTGAGCCGATGAGTTCATCATACTTATAGGTGGTTAAGTCTTGAGCTTCCTCAACAGCGGTCTTCTTTGCTTGCCAGCTTTTAGGAAGACTCCTAAGAATCTTCTTGACTTGTTCTTCCTCAGTGAAGATCTTCCCAAGTCTCTTGAGCTCATTGATGATGTTTTTGAATCTTGCATTCATGTCTGCGATCCCTTCATCATCGTTCATTTCGAACAGCTCGTACAATCTCATATGCTGGTTCACCTTGGATTCTTTCACCTTGTTGGTTCCTTCGTAGGTGACCTCCAGCTTCTTCCAGATCTCTTGCACCGACTCACAACCTGAAATCTTGTTATATTCTGCAGCATCTAGCGCACAATGAAGCATGTTTATAGCCGAAGCGTGATTTTGTAGCTTCTTGAGATCATCTTCTGTCCATTTGGCCTCAGCTTTGACAACTGTTTGGCCATCAACAGTTTCAACAGGAACAAATGGGCCTTGGACTATAGATAGCCAGGCACTCATATTTGTAGCCTGAATGAAATTTTTCATCCTATTCTTCCAGAAGGTATAGTTAGACCCGAAGAATAGGGGAGGCCGAGTTATGGACAGACCCTCAGGTAGAATCTGAGTTGTCAGATTTCCTGGGAAAAACCGAGTGCTGTTTTCAGCCATAGTGGGGATCAGCTCAAGGTAGTTAAACCTTTCACAGTGAGCTTTTAAGCTCTGATACCACTTGTTGGTCCCTTATAACGTAACAAGTTAGTTCCAAGGGGGGGATAAGAACTATTTAAAATTTTAGTACGTTAAGGCTGACTTCTTTTTCTTTGAAAAAGGATTACACAGCGCGCTGAGTAAATTAAGACACTAGCTTAGTCAACTGGTGACTAAGTCAGCTTCTTTCTTTGAGTCAGGAGATAGCACTTGAGTCTATTCCTGAACTCAGATACTCAATACACACAACTCAGCGTGACCTCTTTACTTGGTCAGTTTTGTTTAAGCAAGCAATATATATATTAAGGAGTTTAAGGTTAGAAAGATGTTACTCAGCAGATTTATCCAGGTTCGGCCTCTAAGCCTACGTCCTATCCCCGGAACACGTTCCGAGCTTTCGAATTCTCTACTGAGCTCTTTAACCGTAGAGCATCAAACCTTTTACAACTTAGAAGCTGAGTATAATAAGAGTACCTTCCTCTATACCTCTACTCACTCCTAATCTCTCACTGAGTACTATAACCGAGTACTCAGCCTCTCCTTTCTAATCTCTAGAAATGATAAAGATTTGTCCTAAACAACAATTGCTAAGACACCTTAGATGATTGAATAATCACTCTAGACTTTTACACGAAAGATATAGAATTTGGTGTAAGTATTTGCTTTGCTTTTTCTCACAGAACTTTGAGTAGAATTTTGGTCAGCGTAATGGCTTGATAAAGTTCTGTGTTGAATGAAGCAACTGAAAGGCCCTATTTATAGAGACGTCTGAGGCATCAGTCATTTCGAATTTCGAAATAACCGTTGGAGGGAAACGGCTTCCTGTCGTTGTCACTCAGTCCTGCTCAGTGCTCTTGGCCAATCAGATTCAAGTATCTTCTGTCTTCGATCAGAGCTGAACAGCTTTTAGTCAGTCCTGCAGAATGTCTCTCCATTTATGGTAAGGTCAACTAGACAGCTTTCTGTGTCTTCTGAACTTTACCCAAAGTAAAAGTACTTTGTCTGGAAGTTGTTCTTGCTCAGCTGCTGTCTTGTACTCTTTGTCGATACAACTCAGCAGCTTCGTTCCGAAGTTGTTCAACGAAGGTCTTCTCGATCCTTCTCTCGCTAAGCTGCGTTTTGTACACAATGGCAGCGTTTTGCACACGCGGGCCGAGTGGTCTTGATCTGTTTGACTTGGGCTTTGACTTCCGTATTGGGCTTTAAGCCTTTTAGTCTTTATGTCTTATAAACAATTTAACTCAACATTGAACAAACACATTAGTATAATAAATCAAAGCATTTAAACTTAGTGTGTTTAGAATATATTTAATTTTACTTAAATAATTTTGTCAAATCAAAATCATGTGGAAAGGTGTTTCAACAAACTCCCCCATTTTGATGTTGGCAAAACTATTCAGCGAGGAACTCAGTGTTGAGCTCCCCCATGATAGTTGACCTAATATTACTTAGCAAACTCCCCCGTCAGGGTTGAGCTACTGACTTAGTTTTACTCTAAATATTTTAAGGTTTAATCGAGTAAGTCTAAGGTCAGTTTTCAGATATAGGTCAGCTCATGGAATATATTCTATTTTACCCAGTGTTAAGCGGAAGATTTATCATTCAGAGAGCGCTGAGTATTTTATTGTTCAATGGGTCTTATGAGACAGTGTTTTATAAACATACAAGATAATGTCAAACATTTTATCAGCATAGGATACAATCAACAAGTATTATAAACAGTAAACACAGTTGATGTATTTGAAGATACATAATAACATAATAAACAACATCATATAAAATAACTCAAGTTTGGATAAAAGATGCAAGTATTGTATTGAAATAAAGTAGTCAGCATATAAAGTAAAAAGATAAGCAAAAAGAAACATAGTAAAGAACAAGCTGTGTTAGCCTATTTCTATTTCTTCTTCTTTTGCTTAGACTGGCTACTTCGAGCAGCCTCCTGTTGAGTTCTAGCTTGTTCTTTCTCCCCCGTTTTATCAGCATCGGGAGGAGGAGGAATTCTAAAGGAGTTGGTTAAGACCGCGTTGG
The DNA here is from genome assembly GCF_963576675.1 of Euphorbia lathyris. NCBI lineage: Eukaryota > Viridiplantae > Streptophyta > Magnoliopsida > Malpighiales > Euphorbiaceae > Euphorbia > Euphorbia lathyris. The sequence continues at coordinate 30,918,016 of NC_088917.1, forward strand.
TCAGTGTGGCGGACAACTCCTTAAGCTTGTCGGCACTTTCATTGATGCCGTCGAAGACAACAACGCCTTCATCCATGACCTCTTGAGGTATACCGAGTTCAGCTGCGCTGAGCATGCTCAGTATATAGGCTTGGGACTTACCCACCCAAGTAATTGTATCTGACAGTGCAGCAAAAACTTGATGAAATGTCTTCAGCAGGGCTGAGTCATAATATTGACGCTGGATATTGTAATGATGCACATGGGTGAAAGTCTTTTGGGTAGTGACCAGTATCTCACTCTGCTTCATTTGGTCAGTGTCCATTTCTTGCTTATTCAAGTTCAGTAAATGAACTGCTTCGCTAATTTGCTCCACCGAGCATTGAGAGTAAGAAGCCAACTGATCGTTGGTCTTGTTTTGCTCAGTGTGAAGCTGGGTAAAGAGCATCTTAACTTCAGCAGAAGTTGCATATTGAGTGTTCGCAGCTGACAAGGTCTGGAATTGTCCTTGAAGAGTGTTGAGATGTTGAACCGTTGTCAGTTGGAGCTCAGCCAGCTTCATTATTGAGTCTTGCTTGGGCTGTTGTGATTGAATTGAGATCATATCACTTAGCTGATCCTTCAGTCCTTTAACTTCATTTAAAAGCTGAGTGACTTGGGACAGCTGAGTTGACTCATTATTGGTAGACCTAGCAGAAGGTTCAGCATTTTGATGAAGATTTTTGATTAATGACTGCACCGAGTTGATGAGTTGTCTACCAGACTCAGTGGCATACAGATATCTAAGTGATCCTTCATTAGGTTGCCGAGTTTCCTCAGTGTGACCAGTTGATGGAGGAGTTGAATTTTTCTCCGTGACGACATGGTCAGTGACTGGAAGGGGGTTTTCAATCTGCACTTGGTTCTCTTGTAGAGATGATTGATCGGCAGGAATGATTGTTGGTGCAGAAGTAAGCGGAATGGGTTCAGTGCTGACAGGGGCAGAGATTTCCTGAGTCAGCACAGTGCTTGGAGCAGCAACATTATCGAGAACTTGCTCGGTTTGACGTGGAGGGTTGGTAGAAGCATTCAAGTCGGCTTGTTCCTGTGGTGAAGAAACAGAGGCTTGCTTTTCAAGAGAAGTTGGCAGAGAAGAAGAAGTTTGTTTGCTAAAATTTTTTAGCTTAAGTGTAGAATGGTCTTTGGTCGGCTTCTGGACAGGAATGTCAAAGACAGTTGTCTGACTTGCCTTTACTAGTCTTCTTCTACGATGAGGTGTAGTGTCAGCTGGGATAGACTCTACTGAGTGAGGAGGATTAATTTCTTCTTGATCAGCATTGAGCTGGTCAGTTTGTTCTTGTTCTTCATCTGCAGCCAACTCAGTATTAGTTGGGTTAACAGTTTCCTCTTCACTGGCAGTCTCCTCAGTGTCATCCTGACCACTTTCTTCTTCCTCTTGTTGATCATTCCATTTGTCTTCTTCTAGCTCTTCTTCAACCTGTGTGATGAAGTGATCATCCAGTTGCACATCGTCTTCTTGATGCTCAGATTCAGTTCCCTGACATTGTGTGAAGTGAGAATCACCAGGAACAATGAAGTCAGTGGGGATAGCATTAATAGGGGTCAGTTCTGAAGACTTCTTCTTCTTCAGAGGTTGCTCATCAGCATCCATTCTTACTTCTGTATCAGGCTCATCTTGCCTGCTTCTCTTTCCAGCTGACTTAGGTCTCTCTTGACCTTTTTGAGCAACTGACTTCAGCTTCTTGGCCGGAGACTCAGCATCTTTTGAAGGAGTCCCAACAGCTTTCCTTTTGCGGGCAGCTGGAGCCTTTGTTCTTATGTCCTTCTTTGGGACAGTCTCCTCAGCAGGCTGATCACCGCCTCTGGCTTTCTTAATCGGTTGGTTAAACTTCAAGGCACGCAGCGCAGCAGTTGTGATCTCAGAGCCTTGGGCCTTAGTTTCCTCGGATAGGTCAATCTGATGGTCTATGAGGATTCTGGTAATGAGTGAGCCCAACCTTAGAGTTCCAGTGCTCCTTTGGAAGCCGGCAATTAAGAAAACTGGCATATTGATGGGCTTGTAGGTCAGCATATGCCATATGAAGCATTGCTCAAAGTTTGTTGCTGAGCTGGTGCAATTTATCTTTGGGAAGATATAATTGGTCAGCAGGTAGTGTGCCATCTTTTGGTGCTGGCCCATTGAGGAACTGGAGATTTCTCCAGAGTGGCCAGCGGGCTTGCAGAAGGTGGCAGAGTACCCAGTTCCTTCATGATCACCAGTCCTCCTCAGTTTTGTTCCTTCATTCTCCAGTTTCAGCAAGTTGGCAAGGTAGGTAGGATTGACAAAAAATTGTTTTCTCTTTTACCACAGTTGCTAGGTAGTCCTGGTTATCGTCAGCAATCCTCAGATTATGGTAGAATTCCCTTACTAAGTCAGGGTAAGTTGGATCTCTAATTGAGAATAGCTCGGTCCAGCCATTCTTCGATATCCATTCACAGAATGGTTGCTCGGTTTCTATGAAGGCCTCAGAGAACCACCTTGAGTAGTCAATCTTCCACTCTCTAACATTTTCGAAGACCTTAGAATAGGTTCTGACTTTGGTCGACTTTCCTTTAGAGGAGGTGGCTGGGCCAGCTTTGCCTTTGCTTGGTGTAGTGGCCTCAGTCGTTCCAGGCGGAGTAGAGTGCCTGGAAGGTTCATCGGAACTGGTCTTAGGGTGACCGGCACCGGAGATGTTCACTGAAATCTTAGTCATAGTTTCTGAGAGGGGTTTGGAAGTTTTGAGAGTTTTTAGAGAGAAAGTGCTTATGCCAGAGAATTCGGTAAGTGTAAAGAGATAAAAATGGGGATTTGCCCATTATTTATAGCTGTGAAAGGTGGATCTTATCGAATCCATGTGTCAGTTTTGCCTTGGGATTGTCAACCGACAATGATCCAGGCTTTTATGACACATTCGGCGCATACGTCATCCTAGGTGGCTATTCGCGTGCTTGATGCGCCTCCCGTAAGAAGGCTCACTAAGGGATAAGTGTACCCCGTCGTTATCAAGTAATAAATCTGGAAAGTCCAGGTATCGAATCCACAAGACTTATTTACCACAAATATCGAGCTACTTGGTCTCAGGTGTTATCTAGGCTTTGGGGGGGTTTTGAGTTTGTTTGTTTAAGTTAATCTACTCCTAGGTTGAATTACGATACTCCTAGCTAAATTATGCTAATTCTAATTAAGTTATTCTACGCCTAATTAAGTTAAACTACTCCTAATTAAGTTATACTACTCCTAGGTGATCTTTCACTAATACAATTACCCGAAGGAACATGGTATGAACGATAATAATGAAGTTAGGTTATTAGGTCTATTGATTAAAAACCTAATCTAAGTCACTTGTATTCAAGGCGATTAACCCTACTTACCCTCCTGAAGTTCCTAGTTCGTGATTCCCTTGTAAGGCCGAAACTAGGTCTAAGGCTCAGCAATTTGGGCTTAATCAACTAAGAGGTCGTCAATCTCCTAGGCTCTGACTAGGTCAGATTCAGCTCACAATATGTGCCTACTCGATTTTGGGGCTTTTGAATGAGTTAAACCAATTGAATAAAGCGTAAGACAAAGATTAAACAAATAATCATAGAACAAAACAAGAGCTAAAATATTATTAAAGGCGAAGAACAATGTCACAGGATACAATTAGCCTAGGATTCATAGAATGTATCAAAGAGTACAAACAAGGAAAGATAAAAGGAGATACGAAAATCCCTTTCAGGGAACCTGTCTACTCTACAGCCGGCTTCCTAGGTCTTAAGGACGGACCTTGAATATTCCTCGGAGAACAGCTTTGAAGGAGCTTCAATGGAGGTTGAAGAAGATGGAGGAGATGGAGAGGAATTTCAAGGGGAAAGCTAAAGTAAATTACAAATAATGAAAGATATCTAATTTACATTGGAAAAATCCTATTTATAGACGCGGTTCGGGCCCTCTTCTTGACCTATTTTGTGTCCTTATGCAGGTGGGAAGTCGTGGGACCGGTCGTGAAGTCGTGGGGGCAGAATTGGTCTTTTTGACCAATTCCCGCAGGTCTGCTCACCGAGCAGGGCGAGCTGCTCAGCGAGCAGGCTCCCTGCTCGCCCGAGCAGGCACAGCCTGCTCGGCGAGCTGGCCTACGAAGGCCAGTTCGTCGAGCAGTCTTGCCCGGCACGCCTCTGCGCGGTCGCCGAATGCCAAAAGTGTGTTTTTCGCCCGAACTTATCCCTGCGCATGCACAAAAAACTCCAGATAGCATTAGTCCAAAGGCTAAATTGACCCGCCAATCGCTTATTTTGAGCAAACGCTTCGTTTGGTGCGACTTTTGACGGATCAATTAGCTTCAAAAGATAACGGAATTATAATATGCATGCCATTTTGGCCGTATTTGCCTAAATTGATCATAAAACGAGCCTAAACAACGAAAAGTAAATAAAACATTTCCAATTTCTAACTAACTCACACAAAAGCATTTAAATGCGAGAATTGCTCGCTTATTAACTAAATAACGCTAAAAACCGTCCTAAAACCGTACCCAAAGATAGAGGTTTTTGACCCCTATCAAACCTCCTCGCACTTAAAACTTTACTTGTCCCCAAGTAAACTAAAAACTAAACCCGTAATCACAAGCAAGCTAGAAAACCTCCCGATTTGACTAGGTGCTTGACACAATTTCGAGCATCTGTAATTACATGCATTCGGAAATACAAAGTAGAGACACGATATCCAAAAGCCGCATTTCAATTATCATAGGTCATATGTTTTAAGAAAAAGGACACATGTTCAATTAAACGAGCTTAAGGGGATCGCTAAGTAAAACACCTCACCATAGGTAGTTCACTCATTTCACACAATTTTGGTGGCTAAAGTGTTTACTCTCAGCTTATGTTCTTGCTTAGGATTACGTTGATTTTGCACGTTCATCCGAGTTCCTCTACTATGCTATATGACTCCGATGATATCAAAAACAGCCTCGAATTGGGGTTGTAATGTGGTTAGAGGGTTAAAGGTACAACAAGGGTTAATAGTTCTAGCGCTAGAAAAACAAAGTTAAAATGGCTTTAGCGAGTATGAAGTGACTGAGCTTTTTATTCGTTATATTTTTTTTCTTTTTGAGACGTTTTGATTTTAAGAACTGGGGAATGAAGTTCTCCCTTTTTGTTCGTCTCTTTTCTTTTCTTTTTCTCTTTTTTTTTTCTTTTTGGATAGTATTGCTCAATCACTTCTTAGCCTTTTGGCTTGCTACTATAATGCCATAAACAAAGACAAAGCGCTAGAAGAAAACAAAGGCTCGATGTGAGCTTTGCAAAAACTTGGATTAACTAACAAACCAAGTGATGGTTTGCAAAAAATTGGGTTAGAACGAAAGAAAAATCTACAACTACAAAAATACAGGCTCAAAGAGGCTTCCTAGAGTGGATGAAAAAGAGAAAATAAGGTAAAGAAAAAGGTTAATTCTAATGAGGCTGATTTCATCGTCTACCATCTCAAATCATTGCATGTAGGTTCAACACAGTATTAGGTGCAAAATCTGTAATCTTTCCACAAGTCAAAGCATTCACACAAAAATGTCAAGAAAAAGAGCTTTTTGATGTTCGCTCTTAGGCTCAAATTCAACTCACAATTCTTTGGGTTTGAATTTTGTTCTTACTAGTTCTCCCCAAACTCAAGTTTAATATCACATGTATTGGTCCCTTATAACGTTACAAGTATAGTTCCAAGGGGGGGTTATGAACTATTTAAAATTTTTCTTTAGGGCAGACTTCTTTTTCTTCAAGAAAAAGGTTTTAACAGCGGCGCTGAGTGAATAGCAAGACACTGGCTTAGTCAACTGGTGACTAGGTCAGTTTCTTTACTTGAGTCAGGAGATAGCACTTAGGGTCTATTCCTGAGCTCAGATATTCAATGCGCACAACTCAGCTTGACCTCTTTACTTGGTCAGTTTTGTTTAAGCAAGCAATATATATATTAAGGAGTTTAAGGTTAGAAAGATATTACTCAGCAGATTTATCCAGGTTCGGCCTCCAAGCCTACGTCCTGTCCTCGGAACACGTTCCGAGATTTCGAATTCTCTACTGAGCTCTTTAACGGTAGAGCATCAAACCTTTTACAACTTAGAAGCTGAGTATAACAAGAGTACCTTCCTCTATACCTCTACTCACTCCTAATCTCTCGCTGAGTACTATAACCGAGTACTCAGCCTCTCCTTTCTAATCTCTAGAAATGATAAGTGTTTGTCCTAAACAACAATTGCTAAGACACCTTAGATGATTGAATAATCACTCTAGACTTTTACACGAAAGATATGAAATTTGGTGTAAGATTGCTTTGCTTTTTCTTGCAGAACTTTGAGTAGAATTTTGGTCAGCGTAATGGCTTGTTCAAGTTCTGTGTCAAATGAAGCAACTGAAGGGCTCTATTTATAGAGACGTCTGAGACATCGGTCAATTCGAATTTCGAAATAACCGTTGGAGGGAAACGGCTTCCTGTCGTTGTCACTCAGTCTTGCTCAGAGCTCTCGGCCAATCAGATTTGAGTATTGTTGTCCTAAAAACAGACTCTAGCAAGTGCACTAGATACAAGTAATAAAGTGATAAGTTGAGTATCGTATCCACAAGGATTGATGACCAAATTTTACTAGAAAAACCTTGCAGAACAGGGTGTTCGTGGTGTGTGATTTTCTTTAGTTGAGAAAAGATTTGATATGGTGAATAGAAATACTAATGATAAAGATTCAGTCTCAGAAAATGTGTTTTGGTTATGGTAAAAAGAGAGAACAGGCTAGGCCACAGTGGAACAGGTTACTTTTAGCCTCTAAACATCCTATTTATTCATGAATGACATAAAGTGAAGTCAAGGTCTCTGTTTTAAAGCTCACTTAAGTCAACTTTCGTGTGTTCTTAAGATTCTAAGATGTACTACAACATTAAGGGCCCTTAATGTTGGTTCTTTCTTGCATTACCATCTAAACAGCATTTCAATGAAGAAAACCCTTGATTCAACCTCCTGACAACTCTGTTTCGGGGTTGAATGCTTGACAAATAGTTCCGTGAAGATGAAAGTAGTGTCCTATCATGCATCTAACACTAACATACATGTATTTAGCAATGGAGTTAAGGATTTGTCAAGCACATCAACATATATCAACATTCATTCATAAATAAGAAAAATAGAAGACTTACATAACCAGCCCTTGCTGGCCAAGCCCGTTCAGTTGACTACTCACTCATAATGATGAGTGAACAACCACAGAAACTACAATAAATCTCCATTAATGGAGTTAGGTCTCCAAAATTAAAGAGAACTCTCGTGAAGATGAAGTTTCAGCTCCCCCAAAAAGTTATCCCTCTGTCCTCACACAGTAATCTATTTAATTAGGAGGAAAGAAACATAAAATATACTAAAAAGTACTAAAAAGTACACTAAACAGCCGTTCTGACAGATTATGGCCACTTGAACACTTCAAGGCCCTAATCTTCTTTAACAAGCTAGATCTCCACTGGTCCCACGTCTTTCCTTAGCTGTCTTCCATCTCTTTACATGCTATTACCCTTTGGTCCATAGATTTCCTTTTAATTTTTCCTGCAACGGGCTGTTTGATAGCAGTTTCCATTTTTCTTCACAAAATCAGAGATTTCCCTTTAATTTGTCCTGCAACGGGCTGTTTGACAGCAGTTTCCATTTTTCTTCACAAAATCTGCAATAAGGGATATTTAGTCCTAAATTGATAACAATTAACATCCCATAAGCTCATTTTTAGTGAAATAAAATATGGTTATTAGGGTCAATTATGAACCCATCAACTACCCCCAAATTGAACTTTTGCTTGTCCTCAAGCAAACACAACAGAAAATAGAGAAAAGAACAACAAAAAGGGAAAAGCACAGAAAATAAAAACAAAAGGGAATGACATAGAAACAAGGCAATGGAGAAAACATAAGAACAAGACCTGGAACAGATCTAGAAGAGATAATAGAGAACAAAAAAGAAAAAAAACAACAACAGCAGAACTTTGTTCAACTTTCAACTAACTCAACCTTTGATTAACACACAAGACCTTGATAAAAATGTGGTTAGACCAGATCTAAAACATGCATTCCAATTCAAGAAATTCATCAAAGCTTAAGGTTGAACTTCAAAATTCAATCAAACAACTTGTATGCCCCAAAGCGCCTCACCAAGGAAGGAATTTTCACTCACTCTCAATGGCCTTTGTTGCCACAAGGAAGGGAATGGAACTTCACTCCTCAGCTCAGTACACACATCAATAGGCTATGATTTTGCTTATTGGCCTTATCTCCACGGATTAAAAATTATCCAAACATAGTCAAAAGGTCTTAAACATAGGTTGTAATGTTAGGGTAAGGCTAAGGTATGGAAGTGAATGGCTATTTAAGTGTAAGAATTCTGTCTACATGCAATGAAATTCAACCATACTCAGTTCTTAACACTAAGCAATTCTGCCACAACCTAATCACTCTACACAGCATGTTTCAGAACATTGGCCAAACTATTCTTCAAACACACCACAAACAACCATCCAAACATTTCATTCCAGGCTCAAGATATGAACATGTGTCCTGAAAATGAAAATACTTTATTCAAAGATATTTTTGTCATCTTCTAAAATTCCTATTTGGGATTTTTATTTTTATTTTTTTTTCTTTTAACCTTATTCAAAAAATGGTCCTCACTCCATCATCATCCCTCAAATGTCATCATCTCAACAATTTTATCATTACACACTCAGATTTTCTCAAAAATGTATTTTTCTTTAACTAGAGCAGCTTGTTCTGAGGCATGAGACAAATTCAAGGCATTTTGGGATTAAAGTGAAGGGAATTGGTTCCTTTAAGTAGTGTTTCAGAAAGAATAGGCTAAGGCACAAGTTGGTTATCCTAAAAGTGTGAGTGCAATGCACGGGTAAGCTTTTTGTGGAGTGAATTTGGGATCTAAATGCCTTTTTCATTCTATGTTCTTCCAAAATTTTACCATTTTGACTAGGCAACCAAAGCAAAACCTACCTAAAGACAATATGTACTAGCCCTCTCACAAAGAATCAATGCATTTACATGCTAATGTAGGCTCAAGTTCTCACAATTTAGGGCTTTTACATGCATGATAGGGGTAAAAAACCCCTATCTTTGGGTACGGTTTTAGAATGGTTTTTAGCGTTATTTAGTTAATAAGCGAGCATTTCTCGCATTTAAATGCTTTTATGTGAGTTAGTTAGGAATTGGAAACGTTTTATTTATTTTTCGTTGTTTAGGCTCGTTTTATGACCAATTTAGGCAATTACGGCCAAAATAGCATGCATAGTATAATTCCGTTATCTTTTGAAGCTAATTGGTCCGTCAAAAGTCGCACCAAACGAAGCGTTTGCTCAAAATAAGTGATTGGCGGGTTAATTTAGCCTTTGGACTAATGTTATCTAGAGTTTCTGTACATGCGCAGGTATAAGTTCGGACGAAAAAGGCATCGACGGCAAGCACACGGGGGCATACCGGGCAAGAATGCTCGACGAGCGGGCCTCCATAGGCCATGCCTGCTCGCCGAGCAGGCCCCTGGAGGCCTACTCGCCGAGTAGGCCATGCCCGCTCGGGCGAGTAGGATGCCTGCTCGCCGAGCAGGGCGTTGCTCGTCGTGAGTAGCGCCTGCTCACCGAGCAGCTCGCCCTGCTCGGCGAGCAGACCTACGGGAATTGGTCAAAAAGACCAATTCTGCCCCCACGATGCCACGACGGACCCCACGACTTCCTACCTGCATAAGGACACGAACATAGGTCAAAAAGAGGGCTGAGCCACGCCTATAAATAGAGTTTTTCCAATGTAAATTAGTATCTTTTATCTTTGTAATTTTCTTAGCTTTTCATCTTAAGAAATCCTCTCCACCTCCTCCATATCCTTGAAACCTCCATTGAAGACGCCTCCGAAGCTCCGTTCACCGAGGAGTGCTCAAGCTTCATCCTTAAGTCCTAGGAAGACGCCTGCATTGGTAGACAGGTTCCCTGAAAGGGATTTTTCTTCTTTTATATTCTGTCTAGCCTCTGATACATGTTATGAATCCTAGGCTCATTGTAACTTCGTGACAATATTTTCATCTTTGATATATATTATAGTTCTTGTTCATTCAATTGTTTTAATGCTTTAATCTTTGTCTTACGCTTTGTCTGATTGGTTTAACTCATTCGATAATCCCAAAATCAAGTTGGCACATATTGCGAGCTGAATTTGACCTAGTTAGTGCCTATAGGATTGACGACCCTATAGAAGATTAAGCCCAAATTGCCGAGCCTTAGAGCTAGTTTCGGCCTTACAAGGGAATCACGAACTAGGGACTTTAGGAGGATAGGTCGGGTTAATCGCCTCGGACACAAGTGACTTAGGTTTTAATTCAATTGCTTAAACAATCTATCTTCATTATCATCGTATCCATTCATGTTTCTTCGGATAATTGCATTGGTAAAAGATCACTTAGGAGTAGTTTAACTTAATTAGGGGTAGAGTAACTTAATTAGGCGTAGAATAACTTAGTTAGAATCAGATAACTTAGTTAGGAATAGTATAATTCAACCTAGGAGTAGATTAACTTAGAAAAAACCAACTCAAAACCCCCTAAGCCTAGATAACACCTGAAACCAAGTAACTCGATACTTGCAAAAATAAATCCTGTGGACGATAACCTGGACTTAACCAGAAATTTATTACTTGATAACGACGGGGTACACTTATCCCTTAGCGAGTCTTCATCCCAACTTAGGTGAGGGTGCATCAAGTTTTTGGCGCCGTTGCCGGGGATTTATTTCTTCTGCAATATCGAACCAAAGGTCGATTTGTTAGTTTAGGCATTCCTTTGTGAATATCTCTGTGAATATCATCTATACTTGTTTATCTATACTTGTTTATAACCGTTAATACTTGTTTATATTTATACTTGTTCATATTTATACCTGTTTATACATATACTTGCTTATACATACACTTGTTTATATACGATTCTTTTTGTAAATGTCCTTGTTTATATCGTTTATACTTGTTTATACATATACCTGTTTATACATACACTTGTTTATATATGATTCTTTTTGTGAATATCCTTGTTTATATCGTTTATACTTGTTTATACATAATTCTTTATACTTATTCTCTATACTTGTTGATATATAATTTCTTTATACTTTTCTATACTTGTTCATATCTGTATACTGTTACTTATCAACTTTTGTGCTAGAACTTCACTTTTTCTCAGCATTCTCTGATCAATGAATTGGCAAGAAAGAGTCGAGTGGCAAGCTCAAAAGTTTACTATCCCATCAAGACAATACGTTCATGCCTTGGAGAATGAGGCTCCCAATCCCTCCATGGCCGAGTTAAATAAGCAAATGGATATCTTGATGGCGAAACTGAGCCTCAACACCAATGAAAGTGTAAGTTTTGTGGGTAATCACCAAAGGTATAATTCTAATCCCAATTCTTACAGCTTTTATGGTAGTGATTGGAGGAGACCTCAACACTCAAATCTATCCTACGGGAACCCTATCATGTTGAGGCCTCCAAATAGGTTTGTTAATGAGCACAGGGAAAACGAATTGGGAATGTTCCCTTACGAACAAGCAAGCCAAGTTCCTCCACAACCCTTTAGCTCACGAGATGAGGTGCTATCCCTTTTGAAAGGAATATCAGCCCGACTTACAATCAACGAGGAGGTTTGCAAGGACTTGAGCAACCAATTGGCTCAAATAAACCAAGAGATGCAAAAGCAATCCCGAGATGCTCTCCCAGGCATAAAGGAAAACATAGAAATCCCACAAAGGGAATCAGCTCAAACCATCTCTTTAAGGAATGACAAAAAGGTAGAACCAAGTCCACTATCACATGCATCACTCGAGGTAAGTAAAGAACCGGAAGCGGTAAGCAACCCCGGTTCAAAATTTGAAATTCTAAATCATGTGATAGAAATAAATGATCAAATCGAAGCTTGTGTATATCAACTACCTTTTCCTCAAAAGTTAGAAAAGTTTGGATTTACTCCTTGTTCAGAAGTTTTCATTCTCTTCGACCTACCAAGAGAATCCAAAGGGGAGCAAACCAAACTTTTTCATAATATGTTTAAATTCGGCCTCCTACTTTCATTAAACTTATTTGAGGCTCTTAATCCGTTTTGTAGGTACGGATTATTTATTAAGGAGTTCGAGTTCCTAACGCGAGTAGAAGCATACACCTAGGCAGGAATTCTATGTCGAGCTCACCGACTATAACATAGTGCTTCTTGGGAGGCAACCCAAGTTTTAATAAAACTTTTCAGTGTTCAGGTTTAAAATAAAAATAATAATAATAAAAAAAAAAATTGGCACCGCAAATCATCAAATTTTTGGCGATTGTGATAAAATCCGTAAGTTTTCTTCTCCACCCTAACTTTTTGCACTTGTACTTTATGGTTTGTGATGCAATGTTGGAACTTATTGCATATTTTTAGTGTGAGGAGGAGGGGTAGACAAACTTACAAAAATTGTATAATTTTTAAATTTTTGTTGCGTCGTGTCTAGTTTAGTTTTGCGTTTTTCGGGTTTTATTTAGGTTTTGCATGTTTAGGACCTAAAACCGTGAACCTCCTTCGAATCTAAACTTCGTTATTTGTCCTTGAGGGCTGAGAACCGAATCCAAGATTGCATGACAACTAGTTTAGGTGTAGGACACAATCCTTGTATCTGTAAAAGCATGAGCTAAAGTTTGCATTTAGACCCTACTTTTGAAGAAATGCTAAAATCATTACTTAGGTAGATAACTTAAGAATTGAAGGCATGTGATGTTAAACTTGAGTTTGGAGAAAACTAGTAAACACAAAATTGAAACCCAAAGAATTGTGAGTTGAATTTGAGCCCAAGAGCGAACATCAAAAAACTCTTTTTCTTGACATTTTTTGTGTGAATGCTTTGACTTGTGGAAGATTACAGATTTTGCACCTAATACTGTGTTGAACCTACATGCAATGATTTGAGATGATAAATGATGAATCAGCCTCATTAGAATTAACCCTTTTCTTTACCTTATTTTCTCTTTTTCATCCACTCTAGGAAGCCCCTTTGAGCCTATATTTTTGTAGTTTATAGATTTTTCTTTCATTCTAACCCAATTTTTGCAAACCATCACTTGGTTTGCTACTTAACCCAAAGTTTTTGCAAAGCTCACATCGAGCCTTTGTCAATTCTGAAGGAAATTAAGGCTAAGGTATAGCAGCAGAAATATAAAAATTTTAGCCTACTTCCTTTTAACCATAGGATCCGTTAATCGTTATTTCATATAAAGAGGGATAAGAAGGAATACCTTTCGATTAACAATCTACCGTTGTTAAAGAAGCGCCCACAATTTTTCTCCGAGATTCCAACCACAAAGTTTAATACGGTGAGGCTAAGATGAAATCAACCCTTATGAGATGCAACCAAAATAGATTGCCTCTAATAAACCAACACAAGATCAAAGAGAAAGAGGGATGAATAAGATTAATCAATCGATGGAATGCCGAATTAATTCTTGTCCACGAACTTGGGGAATAGAATTCTTTTTCTCTCTTAATTAAGCAATTTCGAAAATCACTTAAGGGGAGGGATATAGGCCTAGTCGAAATTCATTAGGGGAGGGGTATATATATTAGCTTGTATCTAAACCCTAGTTAGATAGGAATAGGTTACTTAATAGGAATCCAATTCGGAAAAGGATTCGTAATTATTATCTCACTATATATCTAATATATTTAGGATAATAATAAATAACCTAATTGGATAATAATAGGAGTATATTAATCTAATTAAAACTCCTAATTAAATTATCTCTTAATTAATTTAATTCACAATCCTAATCTAATTAGGATTAATGGAATTAAATTAATTCCTTCCTAACATATATAAATTTCGGCCCCCTCCTAGTATTTGGACCTTACTGGGCTTAATTGGGCTTCCATCTATTAATCATATCCATCTCTCTTTTGGTTCCAAGTCTTATGTGTGATCCATTAGGTCCTTACTACTTCTGGCCGTATGCAACCTATTAAATTAATTTCTTCAAGAATTATATTTAATCCCTTGCATAACAGAATAATGTACAAAGTATGTTATTGGCAAGTCCGTAATCATTCCCCCAGAGTCCGTTAAGAAGACAGGTTGATTCTGTCGTTAACCCTTTCGTATTAGTTACGGTATAATACGATCCTTTATCAACTACATCCTTGAACTGAATCTTATGACTATGGGTAATGTCAAGTCACATATAGCGAGACGTTCATTTTACTTGTTATTGGCCGAGTCAACTCAAAAAGATAGGTTAAGTGAAATCCGAATTTCTACTCTTAAGCTATCACCTTGCAAGGGTTTAGAGTCGAGTCTTCCACAAGCGATCCTTGGATGTATCTCCCATTAATCGGGAGTGATAAATGCTCAATCCAATGTATAACTACCCTGAAATTACTTCCTGTGACACCCAACCTTTGCAGTTCACACCCCAGAGTCATCTCTGTTAAGGATCGTGGGACCACAGGATCAAAGTCTCACATTCAGTAATTCAGGATGACCAATTAACATTCCTTTGAGTCTGAGGATTAGTTATACCTATTAATACCAATGAGATGAACAGTTGACAAGGATGAATCTACCCATCCTGTTATCTCAAGTCGGATCCCCAATCCTAATGAACAACGTTTCATCGGATCTATGTAACTGTCCAGATATCTGTATATATGAAGCTTGTGAGATCAGCTTTCTGTCGGACAGAAGACATTGTTACATACAAGTCTCAACAGTGATATATCAATCCTAAACATATCACTCGACTTGGGGTGGTTTTAAGTTTATTAGTTTATTATAAAGTTTTGTCTCACTTCATGCTTGTATGAACACTTTATAATCACTTTAAACAAACTTACGGATTTCCTTTTATTAGACTTTATTTAGTGCTTAAAAGGGATTGCCTTTATATAGTTATAAAACATATATCTCATTAAAACAAATGATATAAAGAACAATTCGTTTACAATAAGTTTGTATCCTGCAACAATTGACTATAGGACACAAAACCCCAACATACTCCCACTTGGACTAAAGCCAATTGTTTCTAAAACTTATCCCAGTAGAAGTTAAATGACGATCATGTACTTTCTGGGTTAAAGGCTTTGTTAACGGATCTGCAACGTTGTCCTCTGTAGGTACTCTTTCTATTCTCACATCTCCTCTAGCCACAATCTCTCTTATGATGTGGTATCGCTTTAGGTAGTGCTTGGATGCATTATGAGACCGTGGTTCCTTTGCTTGCGCAATGGCTCCATTGTTATCACAGTACAGAGTAATGGGATTGACAATGTCAGGCACCACACCTAGTTCTGTAATGAACTTTCTAATCCAAACTGCTTCCTTTGCTGCTTTCGCAGCAGCGATGTACTCTGACTCGGTCGTAGAGAAAGCTACGCTTCCCTGCTTGGAACTTTTCCAATTGACCGCGCCCCTATTTAGGATAAACAGGTATCCTGATTGGGATTTAAAATCATTCTCATCTGTGAGATGACTAGCGTCTGAAAATCCTTGTATTTTCAGATCTCCTTCTCCGTACACTAGAAACATATCTTTAGTTCTTCTCAAGTACTTAAGAATGTTTTTGACGGTAATCCAATGCTCGTCTCCTGGATTCCCTTGGTAACGACTCGTTACAGATAACGCGAACGCTACGTCGGGTCTAGTGCATAGCATACATAATCGAACCGATCGCGCTGGCGTACGGGACTACAGCCATGCGTCGTTTGTCATCATCAGTTTTAGGACATTGATGATTGTTTAACTTTACTCCATGTACCATGGGTAAGTTACCTCGTTTCGATTCAAGCATGCTAAACCGATTTAGCACCTTTTCAATGTATGTAGCCTGTGAAAGACCAAGCAGTCTACGCGATCTATCTCTGTAGATCTTTATACCAAGTATATAGGCTGCTTCACCAAGGTCTTTCATTGAGAAGTTACCAGATAACCATATTTTCACTGACTGTAATAGAGCAATGTCATTTCCCATTAACAGTATATCGTCCACATATAGTATGAGAAATGCTATAGAGCTCCCACTTGCTTTTTTGTAAATGCAAGCTTCTTCGCAATTTTGTTCGAAACCAAATTGTTTTATGGTTTCGTCAAAACGCTTGTTCCAGCTTCTAGATGCTTGCTTGAGTCCATAAATGGATCTCTGAAGTTTGCAAACTTTATTTGCATCCTTTGATATGAAACCTTCAGGTTGCATCATGTATACATCCTCAAGCAGGTTTCCGTTTAGGAAAGCTGTTTTCACATCCATTTGCCAAATCTCATAATCAAAATGAGCGGCAATTGCAAGCATGATTCTGATTGATTTGGACATAGCAACGGGAGAGAAGGTTTCGTCATAATCAACACATTGTTTTTGACGATATCCTTTCGCTACCAACCTAGCCTTGTAGGTGCTAACCTTTCCATCCATGTCAGTCTTCTTTTTGAAGATCCATCTGCACCCAATGGGTTTTATCCCTTCGGGTGGATCAACCAAAGTCCAAACTCGGTTAGTATACATGGAATCCATTTCAGAATCCATGGCCTCAAGCCATGCTTTAGAATCTGGACTAGTAAGAGCCTCTTCGTAGTTTTCGGGTTCGTCGTCTAACACGGGAACCTCGTCATCATCTCCCACTAGAAAACCATATCTAACTGGGAGTTCACGAACTCTTCGTGATCTACGAATAGGTGCCACTGGAGTCTCTATCTAATGGGACATCTTCGGTTACCTCGACCGCCTCCGTTGTTTCAGTCGGTGTTTCTTCCTCTTGAACTTCATCGAGTTCAATCACGCTTCCCTTTTATGTTTCTTCGAGAAACTCTTTCTCTAAGAAGGTTGCGTGTTTGGATACGATTACTTTCTGATCATCTGGATGATAGAAGTAATATCCCATAGTTTCCTTAGGGTATCCGATGAAGAAACATTTATCAGATTTAGAATCTAATTTGTCGGATGCAACGCGTTTGACATATGCTGAACAACCCCATACTCTCATGAAAGAGAACACGGGTTTCCTACCAACGAACAATTCATATGGCATGGAACTAGCGGATTTAGTTGGTACTCGATTTAGGGTGAAGAAGGCAGTTTCTAAGGCATAGCCCCAGAACGTCTTTAGAAGTAAGGCCATGCTCATCATGGATCGTACCATATCTAATAGGGTACGGTTTCTCCTCTCGGATACACCATTGTGTTGTGGCGTATAGGGAGGTGTCCATTGTGAGCATATCCCACATTCAGTTAGATAATTCAGAAAATCATCAGAAAGATATTCGCCACCTCGATCAGATCGAAGTGTTTTTATTTTCTTTCCTAATTGATTTTCCACTTCATTCTTGAAGCATTTGAACTTGTCAAAAACCCCTATCTTTGGATACGGTTTTAGAACGGGTTTTAGCGTTATTTAGTTAATAAGCGAGTATTTCTCGCATTTAAATGCTTTTGTGTGAGTTAGTTAGGAATTGGAAACGTTTTATTTATTTTTCGTTGTTTAGGCTCGTTTTATGACCAATTTAGGCAATTACGGCCAAAATAGCATGCATAGTATAATTCCGTTATCTTTTGAAGCTAATTGGTCCGTCAAAAGTCGCACCAAACAAAGCGTTTGCTCAAAATAAGCGATTGGCGGGTCAATTTAGCCTTTGGACTAATGTTATCTAGAGTTTCTGTACATGCGCAGGTGTAGACACTGAGTCGGAGGACCTGTGACGAAAACCTGAAAACAAGACGGTTGAAGTGATTGATTCCGGAAGTTTTGAAAAACAAAAAAAAATATAAAGAATAATAAGCGAAGGAAAATTAGCGGCACGGCGCGGGTGCTTAGCGGCATCCGGCACGCGGACGACAATGGTCGAACGCCCGCTAGACGGCGCGGGACGTGCGCTCGGTGTCCGTCGGACGCACCGCAAGTGGCACGCTCTCGACGTCCGAGCAATGCCCGGGTCCGGTGGCACGGGGCGCGCTCTCGTGGGCCGCTGAGCGCACGTGCCTGGTAGCGCGAAGCGCGCGTTCGGCGGCCGCGACGTGTGAGCACCCGGCGGCGCGGGACGCGCGCTCGGCGGCCGCGGGGTGCGCACGCCCGATGGCTCGAGGCACGCCCCGAAGGTCGTCGGGCGGGCGCCCAACCACGTCGGGCGAACGCCCGACGGAGGTTGGGCGCGGGCGCCCAACCTAGCGTTGGGCGATCGCCCAACAAGGTTGGGCGGCAGCCCAACACTAGGTTGGGCGGCCGCCCAACCCCAATGGACGACGCCCAATTTCTTTTGGGCGTCGCCCATTGGTCCGGGGACCCGTTTGCCTATAAAAGGCACAGATCCCCATGCAAAAAAGGAGGAGGGGGGAGGAAGGGAGAGCTTCTCACACTAGAATATTTTTTCTAGAGAGAAGAAGTTGATTTTTTTAGGAGAAAACATTTTTTTTCCTAAAAATTGAAAATCTCCAAATTCCCTAAGTTCAATTTTTACTAAATTTTTCATAAAAAAACGGAAGCTCGCGGTTCGTGGAATCAATCGGCTTCGACTGTCAGATACCGAATTCAAGGTATTATCCGAGGACTAGACTCTTTATTTTATTTAATTTATTCTCTTCTCCTATTTATTTTTTTTTTATACTATAGTTTTTATTCATTTAGTCATTTATTTATTTTGTCAGATTTTATTTAATTAGCGTATTTATTTAATTTTCGTTTCGTGTTGAATAAAATTCGGTTTTGTTTTAAAATAAAAAACCTCGTTTTGATATCCCAATACGAACCGTGATCCGATAAAAAGGTAGTTCGGGTATCAAAAACGTTGTAATTATAACATTTTAATTTAAAAGAAATTTCCAAATAAAGTTTTAAAATAAAAACGTCGTTTTAGGAACTTCCGTTTTCGACTATGATCCATTTTTGGTAGTTCGGAAATCCAAAACGATTGAATTAGATTTAATTTAAAGCTGTTGAATAAATCTGGAAACATTTAGGAGTGCTGCTGTAATTTACCAATTCTGTCACTAAATGCTGTTTACCAACGGATTTTCCGTCGGTAAATCTGCCAAAATGTAAAAAATGCCATTTCAGTCCCTTTTTCTTAACTTTTAAGCTTTTGATCCTTAGTATATATATATGTATAATTACGTAATATATGATTTTTAAATTATTTTAGAACTTTAGCATATATATTTATTTTAGAATATTTGTATATCATTTTTATTCTATTTTACAATATGAGTATAAGTATATATATATGTATTTCCTTTTTATTGATTTAGGCTATGTTTTGAATATTAGTTACTTGATATTTTGAGAAATAATGGATAAATATTAGTATGTGTCATTTTTGATATTTAAAACTATATTAGTTATGTATATATATATAGTTTTGGGATATTTGGGTTATCTTGATTATTGAATGAAATTATTTTTGGGTAAATGTTATTTTCTTAGTTATAGGATTTACTTACTATTTTCACATTTTCAAAGTATAGATATATTGTACCTATTATTTTTATATACATATAGTTCCTTTCGTATTAACTTTTATTTTCATATTCTATTTTTGATTTAAATATATATATATATGTTAGAATTGCTTTCTTTATTCTTTTTGGGCTTAATCATGGGTCCATGTTTCAAGTGGACTTTGTTTGAGTATGGATGGTGGTTTAAATGGGTTTATTATGGTAATTATAATTAGTAAAGAGTCCATTAAATAAGTGGAAAAAATAAATCACAAAAAGAGAGTTTTCAATTGAATTATTTAAACTAATGAGTTTTTTTTGTAAATAAATAGAGTCATTCTTGTTAATATTTCAAATCGTTTCTCAAAATACCACGTTTTAAAACCTTAATCCGTTCCAAAGGCGGATTAAAGGATCATTGTAATTAAAATCGTTTTCTTTGCAAATAATAGATTTTTGGAATCATTTTCTTAAAGGATTCGTACAAAATGAAATTGACTTGTATGTTTAACCACGTTTTCTTATTAAAAGGTTCTTTATCTCAAACGTTTTCAAATACTCGAGTCGTTCCAACGGCGATTCGGGTAAGCTTCATCAAACAAGGTTTTAAAACGCTCCTAAATCGTTCCAACGGCGATTAATGTTCGAACCATGTAAATAAAACTCGTTTTGGGGAAATAAGTTAGTGTAGAATAAACATACAACATAACATTTAAATACGGTTGTAAATAAATCATTTCTTTCTTCCCTCTTTGTGTATGTATAAACAGAAATGGGTGATTCTTTAATGAGGTGGCTTTTCAATATCATATGCTCAAAATGGTTTCTAAAAAGAGAAAGAAAAGGGTTTCAAATGAATTTTAAACTTAAAGAAGTATACGATTAGTCCGTTATCGCCTAACATGCTGAGTAGGAGGCCGGTGGTTCATAACCGGGCGATGTCGGGGTGCCTAGTAGCCTTTCTCCGGAAAGGAGCTAGCCTTCTCGGCTCGTACCTAAGTTTCCCGAACCCACACCGGTCTCCCGCAAGGGATCGGTGTTCATTTTCCCATTCGTGGGTGGCGACTCTTCCATATCTCCGAGCTCCGGTCCTGCCGAGCAGCTTGATTCCACGATTGGTTGCTTTCGGCGCCAATCACCGCATACGTCGCCATGAGGTTGTCCATCCCCCGGTCCGCCCGGGAGATTAGGCCGCGGCACCTCGTCTAACAAGTGGCGACTCTGCTGGGGAAGCGAGAAATTTGATTCCGGAAGGCGTGTATTAAGCCCTTAACGGGGACGGATCGTTTTACTTCTTTTCGTATGCATTCATGTGCATTATTGCAAACCCTTTGGGTAATTTCCGCGAAACCTCTAGCGAGAGTCCATTCGTCGCTCGAAAGAGGCTAGTGTAAGTTCCCCCTTACAGTAAGGCGCCAAAGGGTCCTCATCCATTCGTTAGGGGCGAATTTGTGCGGTCCTGTGAGGTCCCGCGGTCAGCCGTGTCAGCATATAGTAGCCTTAAAAGTTTCCATAGGATCACCCGTTACTATTTTTGATGTGATAAATGAATCAGTTCGTGTTTTCAAACCGCCATGATACGTGTCTAATCCTAAAGTATGTAAAGAAAATGAGACGATGCGTTAATATATACTCATGAATCGACATACTAATTACCCTAAAACATCGAAACGATTTGAACTAAAGACGACTTAGTTATCTCGTATGAATGAACATGTGTGACCCGCCTTGTCCCTTTCGGTGTCCCGACGAAGGCACGTGTTCAGGAAATGCGTTATGACATAAGCACATATTAGTATGAATCGGTTTGGTATTAAGGATAATTACATCTCGATACAAAAGACTATATTAACAGTAGCCGTTATTCACATTCTTTAATAAATTAGGATAAAACGAGATCAAGACGAAACAAAAACGAAGAACATTTCTGTCCTGAACGACCCTGTCATAACGTGAAAAGTTTCGCACAAGTAGCCCGTCCCTTCCGAATGAAAGATGAGCTTTTACGTTATGCCTCGTGTCGTTCTTAAGAGAAATGGATGTGTCCGTAAAGGTGACTAAGAAAACAAAAGAAAAGAAAAATAAACCAAACGACCCAAAATCATTCCGAGACTACGATATATATCAATCCCGAGGGTAGTTAAAGAAAATAAACCAATGTCATTGAATACGTGCCTCGGACGAGTGTATACCCCGTTTAAAATCTCGAAGCCGAATTAAGCCAAACTATATAATTGCGCCATATGGACGAGACTGCGGGTTTTGACTAACGACTCGATCATTTCGACCGTTACCAAAACTGTAAGAAATATGGCCCGATATACGTGTTTGCTTAATTCGTGCCTAAAGGAAAGAGAACCGTGATGTCCTCGCTTTGAATAAACATGCGATTCAACGAAGCGTTGATTTTCTATAACCACACTAAGATGATATATCCCGTAGGATTGGGAAGAACAACGAACTGTTGCTAGCCGAAAGGTTACCGTGCGTTCAAAATAAGACTCGCCGTCTTTTCACGTAGCTAAAATGAGCAAACGGATCCTCGACGCTAAGAACAAACGCGTTACGCGATGAGTCTGTTCCCTAAAATAAAATCCAAAAGTGATTCCATCACTAAATGAACACATGGTTATGTCTCTCGATAGATCCAAAAGATCCCGTTGTAATCCAAAAATCGAGACACAAACCCGCACAAACAAAA
Organism: Euphorbia lathyris; assembly: GCF_963576675.1. NCBI lineage: Eukaryota > Viridiplantae > Streptophyta > Magnoliopsida > Malpighiales > Euphorbiaceae > Euphorbia > Euphorbia lathyris. Next base: position 30,940,190 of record NC_088917.1, read on the forward strand.
GGGAACGAGTCATTGATGATAACGAACGATTGGACTAGAAGAATAACTCGTACCCTGTCTAAAAACTGAGATGCGCTCAAAGGGAGTCAAAACCCGAACTAATGCGTCTCACGAAAGGACGAAAGATGAGTTATTCCGAAAGGACAATCCAACTTGGTCGATTTCTTAGTCACTGAACGTTGATACGTCAAAACGAACTGTATTGTCTGATGGATGATTTACTTTCCCGCAATAATCGACGACATCACGCATCCCCTGGACCGCAATGTGACCCCAAACCAAAATCCTAGGAAAGAGACCTGGACCAACGAGTGTGTGGAGGAATAAGGGTGGAAGAGAGATGTTGTGATACGTGTAATTAGACTGACGTTTGTTCTTCTTATCTTATATATCCGTAAATAAATAAACGCACACACCACGAATCATGCATATAAAATCATGCATACATACTAATGGATACCGTTCGCACAGACATCATCATTAAGCGGTTGTGGGTTAGCGAGAGTAATCGGCTTGTCAGACAGTTTGATCAGCTACGAGTAGACAGTTCCGAATCGGTAGTTGGGGCTTCTGAATCATCTTTGTCCGGGTATACTCAGTCTTCCGTCAATATGTCTGCGACCGACGAGAAAGTGGCTGAATTGGAAAACTCTGTGAACGATATCAATGATCAGCTGGCCGCAATCTTGGCCCAGCTAGCTGAGTTAGCAATGAAGGACAACAAGAGTGGTAGCAAGCGTGCTGAGAATGAGGTGAACGATGGCCCTCGCTTTGGGAATGAGGAGGATTATCAGGATTATATCCGAAAACAGCTGGAAAAGGAGAAAGCTAAAGAAGAGGAGTGGAAGCAACACATCACATAGGAAGTGCAGGACTTGCGTGGGGGAAGTTTCGGAAATCAGGACTTCTATAGCTTGAAGAATTGTTTGTCGGCAACAGCTTTGCCTCTGAAATTTCGTCTCCCCGACATGAAAAAGTTCGATGGAACTGGAGATCCCACCGCTCACATGAATCAGTATGTTGCTGTGATGAAGCACACGATCCTGACTGAGGATCAAGTCCTGGGGCTGTTTAACACCTATCTAGAGGGGGCTGCCCTCACATGGTTCCATGCATTGCCGATGGTAACAAAGAGGGATTGGAAGGAATTAGCGAAGTCATTCATCGCTCAGTATAGCTTCAACACCATGCTGGAGGTCACTTTGAAAGAGTTAGAGAGCACTAAGCAACAGGCTGGGGAATCCTTTTCCGATTTTGTGAAAAGATGGAGGGATAAGGCCGCAGTGATGAAACAAAAGCCGCTCGAGCAGGATCAGATTCGAATGGTGGTCGGCAACACGTTGCCGTATATCAAAAATGAGTTGCGGTATATGCCATTTACGGATTTCAATCAGATGTATAGTTGTGCCTTGACGGTTGAAGGGGATGGAGAGCCGAAGAAAGCTTATACCAAGTGGATGAAGTCGGGATATAGTGCCGGAGGGCCTAGTGTGAGTACGGAATCCGCAGCGGTGAAAGTGCTTGATCTTAATGCTATCGAAAAGAGGCAGTTCGCCAAATTTGATCAGACCTACGCAAATGTTTTCGAACGATTGCAGAAAAAGGGGCTGCTGAAAGCTCTTACTCATTATAACAAGACACCGCCTCCTCCACAGATACAGGCTAGAGGGTATTGTGAATTCCATAGCAGTTATGGGCATACAATTGAGAATTGTGAGAGGCTAAAACACGAAATCCAAGATTTAATCGAGGAGAAAAAGATAGCTGATCCTTCGTCAGCGAACCCTTCCACTAGGCGTAATCCATTGCCTAATCATAGGGTAAGCATGATCGGAATTGGTCTGACAGAACGTGTAGTGATGGAATCCTTCGAAGAGAACGTAGAGGAGTTGTTGGACTCCGATGAGAAGAATAATGTGGGAAATGGTTTGTATGTGTCGGCTTTGGAAGAGGAGCCAACGGAAGGAGTGATGGATGATAGAACTGAAATTGAGGAGACCGAGGAAGTCTCATCTCGGAGGATCATGCCTGTGTTGAAATTGTTTAATGGGGTAGAAGACCCCGAAGCTCATTTGTATGGATACGTGTGTGCTATGTTTGGAGAGCCATACAAAGTGGAAGAAGTCGCTCCATGGTTCCATCTTTCGCTGGTGGGCGAACCTTTGAAGTGGTTTCAATCGCTACCTGACGCGACTAAGCATGATTGGTCACTGATGTCAAGCTTGTTTTTGATGAAGTATCGAAGAGACAAAATACGGGCAGGGGAATATAGCGCGATGCAAATTGGGCCTATTAAACGTCTGTTTCCAACTGTCAACAAGTATAATGACGGGAAGGACCCCATGGAGCACTTACATTTTTATCTGTCGGCTATAGGTCCCCTAGGTTTCAAAGAGGAGGAGATCACGAGCTTGTTTTGCAACTCATTGGTAGGAGATTCACTAGTGTGGTACATGTCTCTTCCAATGCACGTTAAAGCAGATTGGGCAAAAATGACTAAGAGATTCATCAAGAAATACGCCGCACGGGAATGTCCAGAGGAAATGCCTGCATTACCCGAAGAGGAGACACCTGAAGCAGTAACAGCCATGTCTAAGTATAAGGGAGATGAGAACCCCATTGATCACATAAACCGTTTCTGTGCCTACATGTTTGACGCGGGACTCTACCGAAGTGAGTTAGTCCAGCATTTTCCAAAGACACTCATAGGAGAAGCTTTGATGTGGCACCGAATGCTCGCGGCAAAGACAAAAGGGGACTGGGGATCCCTCATGGAGGCCTTTGTGCAGAGGTATGAGAGGTACATTCCGTGGACAGGGTCGTTGGAAGATTTAGAAAGGATCAGGCAATTCCCCGAGGAACCATTTGTGGATTATGCTAGAAGATGGAGGTTCAAGTATGCCTCGTGTCAGGTCACCTTGAGTGATCAGGAGCAACTCATGTGCATCCGGAAGGGTGCTATTCCACTCGTGGCTAGAAGAATGAATGGAGTTTTCCTCAAGGACTATGAAGAACTGATAGGCTGGGCTCGGTATGGATCGTCGGACCCTTCCTACATAAATCCGAATGTCCCTCACATAATGGATCTGATGGTCGTGGACGTTTGGGGAAGTTCCTCCGACGAGGAAGGTATCAATCAGAGGGTTCCGATCAACATCTGGGATGAGTCTGATGATGAGTCGGAAGTGGCTGTTAGCGCCGAAGGAAAGATTCTGCCAGGATTCGAAATCTTCAATGATGTTGCCGACTGGGGCAAAGGAAAGGCGAGCTGCTTTGTCGAGGAGATTATGATGCTGGATTTGAATGCCGAGGAGCAAGTCATCACCGTTGAAGCAACTGCAGGAGCGGGAGATGAGCCTAGTACCTCCAAAATTCATGAGAAGCCCGAGAACCCTGATGATGAAAATTGTATTACTGCTTTGTTTGAATCAGATGATGTAATCACCCATGCTATCAATGAAATGAATTCTGATTTTGCTTACTTGCTTGATGTCGATCATGATCATTCCATGCATTCTCATTCATATAACATGCCTACATTTGAAATCAATACGATAGAAATGTCAACTTTCAATTTTGGTACGGATGAAAATCCTAAACTTATACAAATTGCTCAAGCATTAACTATTGAAGAGAGAAAAGAATTTGAGAGAATAATTAAAAAATACGAAATTGTATTCGCTTGGACATACGAAGACATGCCTGGAATTGATCAATCAATCGTAACCCACCGCATTCCAACTTACCCCGAAGCGAAGCCCGTAAAGCAGAAGCTCCGACGTATGAGACCAGAATGGGCAGATAAGATCAGAGAGGAGGTGAAGAAACAATTAAAAGCAGGATTCATCGAAGTAATCGACTATCCCCCTTGGGTCGCAAATGTGGTGCCCATCGCAAAGAAGGACGGCAAAGTGAGAATGTGCGTTGATTACAGAGATCTTAACAAGGCATGCCCCAAGGATGAGTTTGCATTACCTCATATCGACGTATTGATCGACAGCGCAGTGTCAAGTGTATTACACACGAATGTGGACGGTTTCATGGGCTACATGCAAGTTCAGATGGCCGAAAAGCACAAAGCGAAAACCTCGTTCACAACTGAGTGGGGGACATACTGTTACAGGGTAATGCCGTTTGGTTTGAAAAACGCCAGGGCAACTTACCAGAGAATGGCCACAGCACTGTTCCATGATATGATACACAAGGAGGTAGAAGTCTACGTGGACGACATGATGGTCAAATCGGAGACAAGAGAAGGGCATTTTGCCGCGCTCGAGAATTTTTGGCCCGAATTGCAGAATTCAAGCTAAGGTTAAACCCGAAGAAGTGCTTTTTCGGCGTTTCGTCGGGGAAAATCTTAGGCTATGTAATCGAAAATAAGGGAATCGAGGTGGATCCTGATAAAGTGAAGGCTATACAGGAGATGCCGGCACCGAAGAATGAGAAGGAAGTGAGAGGGTTTCTGGGGCAGGTTCAGTATATCAGTCGGTTCATAGCGAGACTCACCGCAATCTGCGAGCCAATCTTTAAGTTATTAAAGAAAGACCAACCCACTATTTGGAATGATAAGTGTCAGCAAGCTTTGGAGAGTGTCCGGAACTATTTGTCTAATCCGCCAGTGCTGAGACCGCCTAAACTGGGAAAGCCGCTTCTCCTCTATGTAGCAATTGAGGAGCGATCTATTGGGGCAATGTTGGCTCAAGAGGGAGACACCGGTGTGGAGCACGCGGTGTATTATTTGAGTAAGAAATTCCTGGAGTACGAGCTCAAGTACAACATGATCGAAAAGACATGTGTGGCAGTGGTATGGTTGACAAAGAAACTGCGGCACTATTTCCAATCGTATAAAGTGATCATTATTTCTCGGATGGACCCCGTAAAGTATCTATACCGAACTCCATCCTTGACGGGGAAGTTAGCCCGATGGTTGTTGCTTCTGTCCGAGTTTGACATTGAATATGTGACGAAGAAGGTTATCAAAGGAAGGGCCGTGGCAGAGTTTCTGGCTAACCAACCCCTGAATGCAGAAGAGGAAGAAGTAAGCTATGATTTCCCCGAAGAGCACTTGAACGCAATCGAAGTTATACCGTGGAAAATGTTCTTCGATGGAGCAGTTAATTCGAATGGAGCCGGAGTAGGAGTACTACTTACCTCACCGGAAGGAGAAAGGATCCCGATGGCCAAGAAGTTATCCTTCCCTCTTACCAATAATATGGCCGAGTATGAAGCGTGCATTTATGGTCTAGAGTCATTAGCAGCACTGGGAGCATCATATGTCGAAATTTGGGGTGACTCCAAGTTGATCATCGAACAGGCACAAGGAAACTGGGAAGTAAGGGAAGAAAGGCTACGTCCATATCTAGATCAGCTAGAAGGGTTGCAACTCAGATGCTTGGATGCGGGAGAAGCCCGCGAGGCAATGGAATCAGTACATTCGGGAATTTGTGGAGCCCATATGGGAGGAGCAGTACTAGCTAAGAAAATTATCAGACAAGGCTTCTATTGGCTCACCATGGAAAGAGATTGTAACGAGTATGCAAAGAAATGTCACGATTGTCAAATCCACGGCGATTGCAGTCATCTTCCGGCCATGGAACTACATGTGTTAGCACCTATTTGGCCATTCGCTGCCTGGGGCATTGACATCATCGGCGAAGTAAGGCCTAATACTTCAAATGGACATAAGTTTATTGCAGTCGCCATCGATTATTTCACCAAATGGGTAGAAGCAGAGTCGTTTAGCAAACTGGGATCCAAGCAGATGAGAAAGTTCATTGAAAAACACTTGATCACCAGGTTCGGAGTGCCTCATCACATGATCACGGATAACGGAGTCCAGTTTCAGGGGGAAGTAAGGAATCTTTTCCGAGAATATGGCATTGAACATCACAGGTCTTCTCCGTACCATCCACAGGCTAATAGGGCAGTAGAAGCAGCTAATAAGAACCTTAAAAGGATTCTCGTAAAGACGGTGGAATCACATCGGAACTGGCATGAGCATCTCCCACTCGCGTTGTGGGCTTATCGCACAACAATCAAAACCTCGACTGGGGCAACGCCATTCTCCTTGGTATACGAAACAGAAGCAGTCCTGCCGATTGAGATCGAAAAGCGATCGTTGAGAATCGCAGTGGAAGCAGAAATTCCCGAAACGGAATGGGTGAAGAGGCGATATGAGCAGTTGGCTTTAGTTGATGAGAAAAGGATGGAAGCCCTTTACCATGTACAGTTATATCAAAGAAGGATGGCTCGGGCTTTCAATAAAAAAGTCAAGACCAGCCCTATCAAAGAAGGAGAGTTGGTGTTGAAACAGATCCGTGTGACGCACACCGACCCGAGGGGGAAGTTCAGGCCTAACTGGGAAGGACCATTCGTCGTAAAGAAGATACTTAGCAAAGGAGCGGTGAAGTTAACCACAATGGACGACATGGAATTCTCCGAACCTACCAACCTGGATAGGCTTAAGAAATACTTTTCGTAAAAAAAAAAAGAAGAAAAATAAAGAAAAATTCCCGATGGGTTGAAAACCCGCAAAGGGCGACCTATGCAACAATAAGGGAAATCCCAATGGGTGAAAACCCGAAAGGGCACTCATTTAAAAATTCCGGGATAGTAAAAGGGGAGGAGAAAAATCGCCGGGATCCGAAAACCGAAAGGTGGGTCCTGGTAACAATAGTTATAACTTGAGCAATTACAAAAACAATGTATAAGAGACTAAGTATTTCTGTTGTTTGTAAATAAATAGAGGCATGAATATATTTGACGAGAATGATTGGAATCATTATAATCTACCGAATGCATGGTAATATGAATCACGGGTTATACATTTCTTGTCCTACTTTTCACAAAAAGCCTACCTACTATCCACCCCACTCCCTATACATCAGCTATACATCGGAGAAACCCTAATAAAAGCTACAAAGCAACAATGAAAGCTACAAAGCAATAATGAAAGCTACAAAGCAATACATAACGAGCCTAATACGGAGGAAAGTCCCAATAGTTCTCAAAATCTCTCAGGTGTGATGCCCGCTCCGCAAATAGTGCCTCCTCGGCAGCACGCGCTCTCTCATTAGAAACTCGCGCTCTCTCATCAGAAACTCGTGCTCTCTCATCAGCAGCTCGTGCTCTCTCCTCTGCAGCAAGGCGTCTGATCGACTCATCACGCGCCCTCTCCTCGACGGCAAGGCGACCCTCAGTCTCCCGTCGCATCATCCCCGACCAGTGGTCGTTCCTCTCTTGATACACATGACCAACTCGGGCATCAGCTTCCCGCACTAGCTCGCTCTGTCTCCGCTCGTGGGCATGCAGATCACTCTACAGAAAAAGAAAAAAAAAAGAACAGATAAAAGGCAGCATAGGCAAAAACATAAATCATACATACATGCATACATTTCACTACACTAAAGTACAATAATGATACATACCAGGTGATCGGTGCAGCGCAAGCTGAGGCGATCTTGGAGATAACCAGACAGCCCCACGTAATCCGTACAAGTCTCTCTCGTGGTCAGAGAAGCGTCCGAGGGATCAAATGGGACCCTCGAGGAGAAGATAGGAGGGGCCGCCTCAAATCCCGCGTAAGGTGCCCCGGACTCGTCATAGCAGATCGTAGCATAATCTCTCCCATAGTCTGGTATAGGCACGCCTAGGGAAGACCTCTCCGGTCGGGTAGTGCCGGAGGACTCGCTAATATAGTAGGGCTGCTCGCACACTGGCGTCTGAGCCCGGGTGCCGTCAAAGAAATCAGATAAGTGGGCACTCCTCCAGGATCCCTCCTGCAAACAAAACACACCATAAAACCTCTGAACATCTCATGAATAAAAGGGGTAAAATAAAAAGGGAATGGAATCACTTACCGGGACCTCCTCCTGACCAAAGACTGCCGCGAAAGCCTCCCTCGAAAATACATCCGCCACCGGATCCACCTCCATCACCGCCGCCGGGGCATCCCTCGCGCTCAGCAAAGTAGACAAGTAAGGCTCACGGCCCCCGGTGTGAATCCACACCGCTCTACCAACATACCGACGGGTCAGGTCCCGACGAATGACCGATAGTGGCAGGGTCCGCACCGCGAACATAGAGACGGGGATCTCACCCGGCGTCCAGTGAGCGTCCCTAACTCCGGTGATGCCTCGATCCCCTAAATACCACGCCCGCACGCAGGGGCCGGTGAGCACACACTGCTGCTCCTGGATCATCGATACATATGTATAACCAGGGCCGAAGTCGAGGTCGTCCCATCGGAACTTAATCTAAAAAATGCACAAAGAGAAAGTCAGAAAGACTCAAACAAAAAACCAAGCATGATTAGGCAAAATCTACCTGTGTGAGGGTCAGCGAGTCGATCCGATCCAAAAGCCGCGACACTGTCCGACTCCTCTCGGCGCTCAAGTCAAAATCCCTCCACTGAGTCATGAAAGGCGGCCTCAGTACTCTCGGTCGAGATCGAGACCAACTGGGAAGGATGTGTCTCTCATACGCCCACACCTGCGGTAAAAACAAGGACTAGGAGTGTGAAAATTGCGAAGAAGATAAGACGGATAAGTCAAGAAGGCGTCACGTACCAGCAGAGCAAAGGTATAACCACCGAAATCCTTGCGCTTCCGGCAAGTCAGATCCAAAAACTTGTAAAGAAAGGCTAAGCCTGCCCCCGCCCAATCGTAGGAAGCCGCTGCATCCAAATCGCTGAGCGCCTGAATGAGGCCTGCATGTACCTTCCCGCCCTTCGTGCGGAAAATCGTCTCACTCAGAGCATATACCAAGAAGCTACGAACCGCCAAGTCGGTATCATCAGTCTCGCAAAAATCTCGTCTACTCAAGACGCTCGCGGTGGAAACAAACTTCGCCGGAGTAGACTTGGCGCATAGACGAACTCCCGGTCCAATCAAGGCAGCAAGCCTAGCAGGGTCGACCCGCGGTCGCATCATACCAAAATGGAAAGGGATGGGAGTGTTGCTCCCTCGCAATCCGGTCAATAGCGAAAAATCTCGAGGTGAGATAGTCATCTCCCCAAAGGAAAGGTGGAAGGTGTGGGTCGAATCAACCCACCGCTCACACAAGGCCCGTAGGCCAAAAGGATCGCATACCCTGTTGGTGCGGGGCAGCGCTGCAATAAAGGGCTCGAAGCCCAACTCACGCACGCGGGCTCTCGCCGCGGCGCCTAGCCTATCATACCACGAGTGAACCTCGGCGGTGGTCCCCGAAATCTCAATGAACTAAAAAGGAACAAGATAAGAAAATTTAAATACAGCTCCTAAAGCATGCAATTGATAAGAACGCGTTAAGACTAGGTATTCTTTCATTTTCTAACCTAGAGACATCCGGTCAGTTAGGACCAATTTTCTGTAAAAATCTCTCCTGTAGGGTCATTCACGTAAGGTTTAGTCAATTCTTTAATCCACCCTCGTCTGCGGTGACGAGGAGCATAGATTAGGCTTTACTATTCACGTGCATTAGCTAAGTTTTTACTATTCACGTTTTCACTATTCACGTGCACTATTCACGTTTTTACTATTCACGTGCACTATTCACGTTTTTACTATTCACGTGCACTATTCACGTTTCTTACTATTCACGTGCATTAGCTAAGTCTTTACTATTCATGTTTTTACTATTCATTTGCACTATTCACGTCTTCACTATTCACGTCGTTTTTACTGTTAGCATGCATAAATTCGCAGTGTCACTATTCACACGCATATAGCGCTTACAAAAATAAACAGGTGTTACTTGTAAATAAAGGAATTCACGTTTTCTAGCTAAAGTCCTCTAAGGCAGTCTAAGGGTTAACATACAAATCATGTTCGTATAGGAATGCTAAAGCCTAGAGTTCGAATCGAATAAAAGTGAGAAATTACTTACCTCGTTGCAGCGTGTTCTGCTCAAATGCGTCGTAGGGTCGTGAAAGGTATCCACTCTATCCAGGTTTACGTAAACCTCGTCCATGCCTCTAGTGCCATCCCATTCATCTAAATCCATCCCGAGAATAATCCAAATTGAAGTCTAGTGAGAGAAAGAGGAGAGAGAAGGTGTGGGGTTGAAATGAAACCCCACCACCTTATATAGGAAAAGGGAATGACATTCCCGTAAATAGTGAAAAAGTACGATTTGACATAAAGGTAAAAAGTAAATAATTAATTACTAGGTGCACAGACCTCCGATTTGCAGTCCGTTTCAGCCTGCATTTCTCTCAGACAACAACCAATACTGTCAAGATATGAACTCCAGACAACAGCCAATTTTTACAGAACAGTGACACCAGTCAAAGTACAGACGACAGTCAACAGAAAAACAATCGTTAGTCGATATCATTCCAGACCAAAACACGTTCCCATTAAACCTCTGAGACACTAGCTCCAGACAATGGTGTTTTAAAAGAATCCAGAATCGTTAGAAAGAACTTTTCTGCTCTTTAGCCATCTTACCTACGGTTCACGACCGAGGTAGATTTTTAGCCATCTTACCTACGGTTCACGACCGAGGTAGCTTTTTAGCCATCTTACCTACGGTTCACGACCGAGGTAGCTTTTTAGCCATCTTACCTACGGTTCACGACCGAGGTAGCTTTTTAGCCATCTTACCTACGGTTCACGACCGAGGTAACTTTTTAGCCATCTTACCTACGGTTCACGACCGAGGTAGCTTTTTAGCCATCTTACCTACGGTTCACGACCGAGGTAGCTTTTTAGCCATCTTACCTACGGTCTACGACCGAGGTTGCTTTCGAGCCATTCTTACCCATAGTCAACGTACGCTAGATTCCGAGAGAAAAACATGCACCGACGGCCGATTCAGAGGCGAGGATGGAAGGAATCAGAGAACGACACCAGAGCGCGCAGTGCGAAGGTCAGGTATGCTCCCTCCTACTCTTTACGTGTCTTTTACTTTTATATGTTTTACATTGCATGTGTTACGTTAGCAAAAAAACGTTTTCGAAACACACACATCACTGTCAAAATAGAAAAGTAGGGGCAACTGTAGACACTGAGTCGGAGGACCTGTGACGAAAACCTGAAAACAAGACGGTTGAAGTGATTGATTCCGGAAGTTTTGAAAAACAAAAAAATATATAAAGAATAATAAGCGAAGGAAAATTAGCGGCACGACGCGGGTGCTTAGCGGCATCCGGCACGCGGACGACAATGGTCGAACGCCCGCTCGGCGGCGCGGGACGTGCGCTCGGCGTCCGTCGGACGCACCGCAAGTGGCATGCTCTCGACGTCCGAGCAATGCCCGGGTCCGATGGCACGGAGCGCGCTCTCGTGGGCCGCTGAGCGCACGTGCCCGGTAGCATGAAGCGCGCGTTCGGCGGCCGCGACGTGTGAGCGTCCGGCGGCGCGGGACGCGCGCTCGGTGGCCGCGGGATGCGCACGCCCGATGGCTCGAGGCACGCCCCGAGGATCGTCGGGCGGGCGCCCAACCACGTCGGGCGAACGCCCGACGGAGGTTGGGCGCGGGCACCCAACCTAGCGTTGGGCGCTCGCCCAACGCCGTTGGGCGATCGCCCAACGATTGTTGGGCGATCGCCCAACAAATGTTGGGCGGCCGCCCAACAAATGTTGGGCGGCCGCCCAACAAATGTTGGGCGGCCGCCCAACAACGTTGGGCGGCAGCCCAACACTAGGTTGGGCGGCCGCCCAACCCCAATGGGCGACGCCCAATTTCTTTTGGGCGTCGCCCATTGGTCCGGGGGCCCGTTTGCCTATAAAAGGCACGGATCCCCATGCAAAAAAGGAGGAGGGGGGAGGAAGGGAGAGCTTCTCACACTAGAATATTTTTTCTAGAGAGAAGAAGTTGATTTTTTTAGGAGAAAACATTTTTTTTCCTAAAAATTGAAAATCTCCAAATTCCCTAAGTTCAATTTTTACTAAATTTTTCATTAAAAAACGGAAGCTCGCGGTTCGTGAAATCAATCGGCTTCGACTGTCAGATACCGAATTCAAGGTATTATCCGAGGACTAGACTCTTTATTTTATTTAATTTATTCTCTTCTCCTATTTTTTTTTTTTTTTATATACTATAGTTTTTATTCATTTAGTCATTTATTTATTTTGTCAGATTTTATTTAATTAGCGTATTTATTTAATTTTCGTTTCGTGTTGAATAAAATTCGGTTTTGTTTTAAAATAAAAAACCTCGTTTTGATATCCCAATACGAACCGTGATCCGATAAAAAGGTAGTTCGGGTATCAAAAACGTTGTAATTATAACATTTTAATTTAAAAGAAATTTTCAAATAAAGTTTTAAAATAAAAACGTCGTTTTAGGAACTTCCGTTTTCGACTATGATCCATTTTTGGTAGTTCGGAAATCCAAAACGATTGAATTAGATTTAATTTAAAGCTGTTGAATAAATCTGGAAACATTTAGGAGTGCTGCTGTAATTTACCAATTCTGTCACTAAATGCTGTTTACCAACGGATTTTCCGTCGGTAAATCTGCCAAAATGTAAAAAATGCCATTTCAGTCCCTTTTTCTTAACTTTTAAGCTTTTGATCCTTAGTATATATATGTATAATTACGTAATATATGATTTTTAAATTATTTTAGAACTTTAGCATATATATTTATTTTAGAATATTTGTATATCATTTTTATTCTATTTTACAATATGAGTATAAGTATATATATATGTATTTCCTTTTTTATTGATTTAGGCTATGTTTTGAATATTAGTTACTTGATATTTTGAGAAATAATGGATAAATATTAGTATGTGTCATTTTTTATATTTAAAACTATATTAGTTATGTATATATATGTATAGTTTTGGGATATTTGGGTTATCTTGATTATTGAATGAAATTATTTTTGGGTAAATGTTATTTTCTTAGTTATAGGATTTACTTACTATTTTCACATTTTCAAAGTATAGATATATTGTACCTATTATTTTTATATACATATAGTTCCTTTTGTATTAACTTTTATTTTCATATCCTATTTTTCATTTAAATATATATATATATATATGTTAGAATTGCTTTCTTTATTCTTTTTGGGCTTAATCATGGGTCCATGTTTCAAGTGGACTTTGTTTGAGTATGGATGGTGGTTTAAATGGGTTTATTATGGTGGTTTAAACTAATGAGTTTTTTTTGTAAATAAATAGAGTCATTCTTGTTAATATTTCAAATCGTTTCTCAAAATACCACGTTTTAAAACCTTAATCCGTTCCAAAGGCGGATTAAAGGATCATTGTAATTAAAATCGTTTTCTTTGCAAATAATAGATTTTTGGAATCATTTTCTTAAAGGATTTGTACAAAATGAAATTGACTTGTATGTTTAACCACGTTTTCTTATTAAAAGGTTCTTTATCTCAAACGTTTTCAAATACTCGAGTCGTTCCAACGGCGATTCGGGTAAGCTTCATCAAACAAGGTTTTAAAACGCTCCTAAATCGTTCCAACGACGATTAAGGTTCAAACCATGTAAATAAAACTCGTTTTGGGGAAATAAGTTAGTGTAGAATAAACACACAACATAACATTTAAATACGGTTGTAAATAAATCATTTCTTTCTTCCCTCTCTGTGTATGTATAAACATAAATGGGTGATTCTTTACTGAGGTGGCTTTTCAATATCATATGCTCAAAATGGTTTCTAAAAAGAGAAAGAAAAGGGTTTCAAATGAATTTTAAACTTAAAGAAGTATACGATTAGTCCGTTATCGCCTAACATGCTGAGTAGGAGGCCGGTGGTTCATAACCGGGCGATGTCGGGGTGCCTAGTAGCCTTTCTCTGGAAAGGAGCTAGCCTTCTCGGCTCGTACCTAAGTTTCTCGAACCCACACCGGTCTCCCACAAGGGATCGGTGTTCATTTTCCCATTCGTGGGTGGCGACTCTTCCATATCTCCGAGCTCCGGTCCTGCCGAGCAGCTTGATTCCATGATTGGTTGCTTTCGGCGCCAATCACCGCATACGTCGCCATGGGGTTGTCCACCCCCCAGTCCGCCCAGGAGATTAGGCCGCGGCACCTCGTCTAACAGCAGGTATAAGTTCGGACGAAAAAGGCATCGACGGCAAGCATGCGGGGGCATACCGGGCAAGAATGCTCGACGAGCGGGCCTCCGTAGGCCATGCCTGCTCGCCGAGTAGGCCCCTGGAGGCCTGCTCGGGCGAGCAGGATGCCTGCTCGCCGAGCAGGGCGTTGCTCACCGCGTACAGCGCCTGCTCGCCGAGCAGCTCGCCCTGCTCGGCGAGCAGACCTGCGGGAATTGGTCAAAAAGACCAATTCTGCCCCCACGATGCCACGACGGACCCCACGACTTCCTACCTGCATAAGGACACGAAAATAGGTCAAAAAGAGGGCCGAGCCATGCCTATAAATAGAGTTTTTCCAATGTAAATTAGTATCTTTTATCTTTGTAATTTTCTTAGCTTTTCATCTTGAGAAATCCTCTCCACCTCCTCCATATCCTTCAAACCTCCATTGAAGACGCCTCCGAAGCTCCGTTCACCGAGGATTGCTCAAGCTTCATCCTTAAGTCCTAGGAAGACGCCTGCATTGGTAGACAGGTTCCCTGAAAGGGATTTTTCTTCTTTTATATTCTGTCTAACCTCTGATACATGTTATGAATCCTAGGCTCATTGTAACTTCGTGACAATATTTTCATCTTTGATATATATTATAGTTCTTGTTCATTCAATTGTTTTAATTCTTTAATCTTTGTCTTACGCTTTGTCTGATTGGTTTAACTCATTCGATAATCCCAAAATCAAGTTGGCACATATTGCGAGCTGAATCTGACCTAGTCAGTGCCTATAGGATTGACGACCCTATATAAGATTAAGCCCAAATTGCTGAGCCTTAGAGCTAGTTTCGGCCTTACAAGGGAATCACGAACTAGGGACTTTAGGAGGATAGGTCGGGTTAATCGCCTCGGACACAAGTGACTTAGGTTTTAATTCAATTGCTTAAACAATCTATCTTCATTATCATCGTATCCCTTCATGTTTCTTCGGATAATTGCGTTGGTAAAAGATCACTTAGGAGTAGTTTAACTTAATTAGGGGTAGAGTAACTTAATTAGGCGTAGAATAACTTAGTTAGGAATAGTATAATTCAACCCAGGAGTAGATTAACTTAGAAAAAACCAACTCAAAACCCCCTAAGCCTAGATAACACCTGAAACCAAGTAACTCGATACTTGCAGAAATAAATCCTGTGGACGATAACCTGGACTTAACCAGAAATTTATTACTTGATAACGACGGAGTACACTTATCCCTTAGTGAGTCTTCATCCCAACTTAGGTGAGGGCGCATCAATGCACTAGGGCTTAAGGTCCTCTAATTGAATTTTGAATTAAAACCCAAAATTTTCAGAACTTCTATCTTTTGAAAATTGAATTATCACTGGGTTCACCACACACTAAATTTGAGGTGCAAGCATGCAATCATTGATTGGCAATTGAAAGTATTTTTTTTTAATATATATATTATTCTGCTGCTATATACAGAAAGAAAGGAAAAACAGAGAGCAAAAACTAGAAACAGAATATGCTATTCAGAAACAGAGAACAACACAGAATTTTTAGACATTTAACACAAAGTACGAGGAATTAAGAAAAACTGCGAACATGTACTAACATTTACAAGATAGAAAAAGAAAGAGAATGACACAACATTTGGGGTTCGAATGACACACTAACAACCATATCAAGCAAGTGTCTAATTTTGAGTTTCCTCAAATTTTCACAAGCTAATTTCACCTTTCAATCACAGTTTTCATCAAAATTTTAGGGCTTTTATCCCGTTCTCACAACAAATATATCAAGATATTCATTTTCTTTCCCCACCCCCAAATTAAAATATAACATTGTCCTCAATGTTAAACTTAAACACCGTGAGAGTGGAAATTTGCAGATTATCAACAAGCATGCAGTAAACAAGAAATTAGAAGTAGGGTTAGATTCGTTACCGAAAGAGGAAGACAGCAAACACCCCCAAATTAATTTGGTAAAAATTCGAACTCCATCCTAATTTTAGGAAATGAAAGTTTAAAACCTTTGCCAACAAAATTTAGGAAGAACCACAAAATTCAACATTAGTCATGTTAGTGCATAAAAATAACAAAATTAAAAAGGAATTTAACACAAAACTAACTAAGGGATAGATAAATTGGGGGTTGCCCAATTAGTTTGCTGCAATTGGTGTTTGCAGCGAACACACTGTTCTCTTTGAGTCATGGTGGATCCTGGAAGTGGACGGTCTCAACTACTCCTGGTTTAAAAATTTCTACATCCCCATTAAGGAACACCTTGTTCACAATGTAAGGTCCAGACCATATGCACTTCAATTTTTTAGGGAACAGCCTCAACCTGGAACTATACACGAGCACTTTCTGCCCTTCATGGAATTCCTTCCCTTGAATCTTTTTATCACGCCACCTTTTTGGGGTGGGTATATCAGGTGGTTCTTTGAGTGAGGCCCCAGTTGTGTTTGGTGGAAATGGTGCTTTTGTTGCTGTTTCTAGGGAACAGCCTGTTCCTAGGGAACAGCCTGTTCCTTCACAGATATTCACTTCTTCCCCCAGCAGCGTTTCCAAAGTGTCTTGGTGATAGTCCTGCAAAACAGACGAGGTATGGCATGCATCCAAAAAATAGCATGTATCATCACTTGAGTTAGCATGCCTCATGGCCTCATTCATCCTAAAAATTATTTCTTTACCATTTATCCTTAAAAACAATTGTCCCTTTTCAACATCTATCAAGGCCCTACCCGTAGCTAAAAATGGTCTGCCTAAAATGATGGGCACATGCAAATCCTCATCTATTTCCATGATAATAAAGTCTACGGGTAATATGAATTTCCCTATTTTAACTAGCACATCCTCCACAATTCCCCTAGGATAACGTACAGACCTATCTGCTAATTGAATCGACATCCTAGTAGGTTGAGGTTCTCCCAAGCCTAGCCTAGCATAAACAGAATACGGCATAAGATTGATACTAGCTCCAAGGTCACACAATGCATTTTCAATATTCAATTTACCAATGGAACAAGGGATTGAGAAACTCCCTGGATCTTTGAGCTTTTTAGGAAGCTGCTGCCTGTTCTGCAGTATTGAGGAACAGTCTCGATTCAGTTTGATCATGGAGATGTTCTCAAGCTTTTTCTTGTTGGACAGAATATCCTTCAAGAACTTGGCATACTTTGGCATCTGAGCTAGAGCTTCCACAAATGGAATATTGATGTGTAACTTTCTCAATGTATCAAGGATTTTGGAGTTTTCCTCTTTCAACTTTTGATTCACAAGCCTTGCTGGATAAGGAACATGTGGTACATAGGGAGGAGGTGGAATATACTTCTCCACAGGTTCCTCCTGAACTTGAATAGGCTCATGTTCTTTAGCAACCTGCCTGGTGGCCTCTGGAACAGTCTGTTCCTTAACAGTTTCAGCTTCTTTTGAGGTACCTGCAACATCAACAACTTTTTTAGTTTTAGTAAGGGTAGAGAGTTCTTTACCAGACCTCAGCGTGATAGCCATGACATCTCCTTCAAGATTAGGCTCGGTATTGCTTGGAATGACACCCTTTCCCTTGGATGAGCATGAATATGCCAATTGATGCATTTGAGTCTCCAGATTCTTGATGGAAGCCTCAGTTTGCTTCATGAACTGCATCACCATGGTTTTCAAATCTGGATCAACCTCTTCTTTAGCTTGAACAGGCTGTTTTTACTATTGCTGAGGTTGTTGTTGGTATTGCCCTCTTTGTTCCTGCTGGTACCTAGGTTGTTCTTGCTGATTTTGCTGATGGGTCCACTCAAAGTTGAGATGATTCATGGAACCAGAATTATATGTGTTTGAGTACGGATTGGGTGGATTTCTTTGATTGTACCCAACATAATGACATTGTTCTTGGTTGGCTTTGCTCGGTTTAACTCTTGGGCAATTGATATCGAGGTGTGGACCACCACAAAAGTCACATTCATCAGAAAATGAAGGTTCACTATGAATGGAAGACACATTCATCTTGCTGATTTGCTTAACAAGCTGTTCCACCTGAGTTGTCAGCTTTGAAACAACATCAGAATCTGAAATCTTCTTCCCATCACTCCTCACCGAGTGCCAATTGTAACTTGTATTGACCACCCTTTCAAAGAGATCATATAGAGCTTGCGGTTCAAGATCTTCGGGGCTACCATTTGCAATGGAACACCATAGTCTTCAAGCTATTGCTTAATCCATAGGACTTGAGCAACACAGTGTCCAGCAGCAATGTACTCAGCTTCAGTGGTAGACAAGGCTATTGACGCCTGCTTCTTGCTGAACCAGGATACAAGACAGCTTCCTAAGAAATGACATCCTCCAGAGGTGCTTTTCCATTCTAGCTTGTCTCGTCCATAGTCAGCGTCAGTGTATCCAACGAGTGTAAAACCATGAGTGTTGGGATACCATAAACCTGCGTTCACTGAGCTTTGCAAATATCTAAAGATTCTTTTTACAGCTATGTAATGAGATTCCTTAGGGTTAGATTGATATCTAGCACAGTAGCATACTGAGAACTGAATGTCCGGTCTACTTGCTGTTAAGTAAAGTAGAGAGCCTATCATACCTCGATACAATTTGCTGTCTACTGACTTACCATTCTCGTCAGCGCAGAGGACAGTGTCAGTGCCCATAAGAGTGGATATTGGCTTGCAATTTTCAAGATCATATTTCTTCAATATCTCCTTGGCATATTTAGCTTGACTGATGAAGATGCCATTTTTCCCTTGTTTGATTTGAAGTCCAAGGAAGAAGTTGAGTTCTCCCATCATTGACATCTCAAACTCAGTTTGCATTTGCTTGCTAAATTCCTTACACATTGACTCATTAGTAGCACCAAAAATAATATCATCAACATATATTTGAGCCAGCAGGGTATCTTTACCCTTTCTCTTAATGAATAAGGTTGTATCAGCTTTGCCCCTGACATAATTTCTAGTCAGCAGGAAACTGGTCAGCCTCTCATACCAAGCACGTGGTGCTTGCTTGAGGCCGTACATAGCCTTTTTGAGTTTATAAATGTGGTTTGGGAATTTAGGATCCTCAAACCCTGGAGGTTGATTAACATAATCTTCCTCGTTTATAACTCCATTAAGGAATGCACTCTTAACATCCATTTGAAACAGTTTAAAGTTCATGTAAGATGCATATGCACATAAAATTCTAATTGCCTCTAGCCTTGCCACTGGGGCAAAGGTCTCACCGTAGTCAATACCTTCTTGCTGACTATAGCCCTGAGCTACAAGTCTTGCTTTGTTTCTGACCATGTTCCCTTGTTCATCCAGCTTGTTTCGAAAGACCCATCTTGTTCCAATAGTCTTCTGACTCTTGGGATGAGGCACCAACTCCCATACATCATTCCTTCTGAATTGATCAAGCTCCTCTTGCATTGCGATCATCCAGAACTCGTCGTACTCAGCTTCAGCAAAATTCTTTGGTTCCTGAACTGAGACGAAGGCCACGTTGCTGAGGTATCTCCTGAGTTGATTTCTTGTCATCAGGGTATTCTCAGTGGCATCAAGGATTGCACTCTCTGAGTCTCCTCTTGGAATTCTTATCTCCTTTGGTAGATTTATGTCTTATGCTGTCTGTGTTTCAACAATCTCTGCAGGTGAAGACTGGTCAGTGAAAACTATATTTGGTTCACTTTTACCTTTGGTCAGCCCTTGAGGGAATGACTCAGCGGTTGTATCTTGATCAGTGGGTACTGAGTGTGGATCATCCTCGGTCAGCGGCAGATATCTTCCTGTAGGGTTAGTTTCGTCAAACTCAACATGTACTGACTCTTCTAAAACTTGAGTTCGTTTATTAAAAACTCTGTATGCTTTGCTGTTTGTTGAGTAAAGATAGCTTCATCAGCTTTTGAGTCAAACTTAGCTAGGCTATCTTTGGTGTTTAAAATAAAACATTTACAGCCAAAGGCACGAAAGTATCCAATGTTGGGCTTTCGTCCTTTCCAAAGTTCGTAGGGGGTTTTCTTTAGTATAGGTCTAACAAGAGCCCTATTAAGAATATAGCACGCTGTGTTAACAGCTTCTCCCCAAAAGTACTTTGGAAGCCTATGCTCACTCAGCATTGTCCTGGCTATTTCAACCAAGGTTCTGTTCTTCCTTTTAACAACCCCATTTTGTTGAGGCGTCCTAGGAGCAGAGAAATTATGGTCAATGCCGCTGGCTTCACAGAATTCAACAAACTGTTGGTTTTTGAATTCTCCACCATTATCACTTCGGATGTGAGCCAACTTTAGGTCTTTATCATTTTCAAGTTTTCTAACCAAATTTGAAAATGTCTCAAAGGTCTCATCCTTGCTACTCAGCAAGATGACCCAAGTGTACCGAGAGAAGTCATCTACAATGACCAAGGAAAATCTTCTTCCACCCAGACTCAGCGGCTGGACTGGACCGAAGAGATCCAAGTGTAGTAATTCTAACGGACGCTTAGTTGAGACAATATTTTTACTATGAAAAGATTGTTTGGTTTGTTTTCCAGCTTGGCAAGCGTGGCATAGTTGATCTTTTTCAAATTTAAGTTCTGGCAGTCCCTCAACCAATTGCTTTCTTGCTAATTTGGCCAGGAGGTCCATGCTTACATGACCAAGTCTCCTGTGCCATAGCCAGGAATTTTCTTCCTTTGAAACTAAGCATACAGTTTTTGAAAACTTTTTCTTCAAGTTCAGCATGAAGACATTATCAATGCGAGGGGCAGTTAAAATTAACTCATTAGTTTTACCCTCGTATATTTTACATCCATTGTCATCAAATATAACTTTTCTCCCATTATCACATAGCTGAGCTACGCTGAGTAAGTTATATTTGAGTCCGCTGACTAGGGAGACTGACTCAATAGTAGGATTACCTCCAACGGTTCCTGACCCTACTATCTTACCCTTTTTGTTGTCTCCAAAACTTACGCTTCCTCCTCATTTACGCTCAAATGTGATGAACTGAGTTTCATCACCAGTCATATGCCTCGAGCATGCGCTGTCAATATACCACATCTTTGACTTCTCAGCACATCTCAGGCTTACCTGCAATGTAACTAGTTACTCTTAGGTACCCAATTCTTTTTGGGTCCTTGCTTGTTAGGTTCAACAGGTAAAGCATCATATTTAATTTTATGGCGGCATACTTGGACAGTATGGCCATTCTTTCCACAGAAGTCACATCTGACCTTCCGTTTAGGATTTCTCACTGACTGGTCAGCACCCCAGTGCTGAGCGTGCCAACACACCTTTGTGGTGTGTCCTTTCTTCCCACAGAAGTCACACTGGACATTCTGCTGAGGATTCCATCTCTGCTCACCAGTACCTCGGTACTGAGTATTCAGAGGAATATTTCTTTTGTTTGGAACCTTTAGTTGGTTCTGGATAGTTGTGACGTCCTTTCTCAGTTTCTTAGAATATTATTGGACTTCAGAGACAGACTTATGTATGATCTCCATGTTATCATGCAAAGTTGAGTTGTCCTGAAGAAGGAATCTGAGGTCACTCAGCTTGACCTCTTCAACCTCGTCACAACGCCTGCTGAGTGCTCTAACTTTCTTATTACACTTTTTGACAAGTGTGTAGAGGTCACTCAGGGCATTTACCATTTCATTTCTGAGCTGGGGAAGTGATATTACCTCATTTGATTGCTCCTCATCGTCAGATGCAATGGAGGGGTCAGCATGCTCAGAGACGCACGGCTCAGCAAGTTCGTCAGCCATAAAACAGATCTTTGCTGACTCAGTGGCATCAGCTTCTGATGATGAAGACTCATCACTGTCGCTCCATGTTGCCACCACTGCCTTTTTGCCGTTCTTCCTTTCTTTCCTCAGCGTGGGGCAGCTTGACTTGATATGGCCAGTTTGATGACATTCAAAGCATGTAATGGGCTTTGAGTTGTCCTTCTTGTATTTGCTGTCGCTGGACTCAGCTTTATACTTATCAAACTTTCTGTAAGGCTTCTTAGAATATTTTTCATTCTTTCTGAACAGCCTTTTCATCTTCTTGTGAACATAGCCATCTCTTCATCATCTGTTGAGCTCCCATCAGTGGAGTCAGCTTTCATGACAAGAGATTTTTGCTTCTTGTCTTCAGACTTTTCCTTCACCTCGAAATTCTTCATTGAGATCTCATGGGTCAGCAATAAGCCGATGAGTTCATCATATTTGTAGGTGGTTAAGTCTTGAGCTTCCTCAACAGCAGTCTTCTTTACTTGCCAGTTTTTAGGAAGACTCCTAAGAATCTTCTTGACTTGTTCTTCCTCAGTGAAGATCTTCCCAAGTCTCTTGAGCTCATTGATGATGTTTGTAAACCTTGCATTCATGTCAGATATTCCCTCATCATCGTTCATTTCGAACAGCTCGTACAGTCTCATCTGCTGGTTCACCTTGGACTCCTTTACTTTATTGGTTCCTTCGTAGGTGACCTCCAGCTTCTTCCAGATCTCTTGCGCCGACTCACAACCTGAAATTTTATTAGATTCTGCAGCATCGAGCGCACAGTGAAGCATGTTTATAGCCGAAGCGTGATTTTGTAGCTTCTTAAGATCATCCTCTGTCCATTTGGCCTCAGCTTTAACAACTGTTTGGCCAGCCACAACTTCGACATGTACAAATAGGCCTTGGACTATGGACAGCCAGGCACTCATATTTGTAGCCTGAATGAAATTTTTCATCCTATTCTTCCAAAAGGTATAGTTAGACCCGAAGAATAGGGGAGGCCGAGTAATGGACAGCCCCTCAGGTAAGATCTGAGTTGTTTGGTTTCCTGGGAGAAACCGAGTGCTGTTTTCGCCCATAGTGGGGATCAGCTCAAGGTGGTTAAACCTTTTACAGTGAGCTTTCAGGCTCTGATACCACTTGTTGGTCCCTTATAACGTTACAAGTATAGTTCCAAGGGGGGGGGGGGTTAGGAACTATTTAAAATTTTTCTTTAGGGCAGACTTCTTTTTCTTCAAGAAAAAGGTTTTAACAGCGGCGCTGAGTGAATAGCAAGACACTGGCTTAGTCAACTGGTGACTAGGTCAGTTTCTTTACTTGAGTCAGGAGATAGCACTTAGGGTCTATTCCTGAGCTCAGATATTCAATGCGCACAACTCAGCTTGACCTCTTTACTTGGTCAGTTTTGTTTAAGCAAGCAATATATATATTAAGGAGTTTAAGGTTAGAAAGATATTACTCAGCAGATTTATCCAGGTTCGGCCTCCAAGCCTACGTCCTGTCCCCGGAACACGTTCCGAGATTTCGAATTCTCTACTGAGCTCTTTAACGGTAGAGCATCAAACCTTTTACAACTTAGAAGCTGAGTATAACAAGAGTACCTTCCTCTATACCTCTACTCACTCCTAATCTCTCGCTGAGTACTATAACCGAGTACTCAGCCTCTCCTTTCTAATCTCTAGAAATGATAAGTGTTTGTCCTAAACAACAATTGCTAAGACACCTTAGATGATTGAATAATCACTCTAGACTTTTACACGTAAGATATGAAATTTGGTGTAAGATTGCTTTGCTTTTTCTTGCAGAACTTTGAGTAGAATTTTGGTCAGCGTAATGGCTTGTTCAAGTTCTGTGTCGAATGAAGCAACTGAAGGGCTCTATTTATAGAGACGTCTGAGACATCGGTCAATTCGAATTTCGAAATAACCGTTGGAGGGAAACGGCTTCCTGTCGTTGTCACTCAGTCTTGCTCAGAGCTCTCGGCCAATCAGATTTGAGTATCTTCTGTCCTCGGTCAGTGTTGAGCAGCTTTTAGTCAGCTCGCCAGATTGTCTCTCCATTTATGGTAAGGTCAACTAGACAGCGTTCTGTGTCTTCTGAACTTTACCCAAAGTGGAAACACTTTGTCTGGAAGTTGTTCTTGCTCAGCTGCTGTCTTGTACTCTTTGTCGATTCAACTCAGCAGCTTCGTCCCGAAGTTGTTAAACGAAGGTCTTCTAGATCCTTCTTCCGCTGAGCTGCGTTTTGTACATAACGACAGCGTTTTGACATACGCGGGCCGAGTTGCCTTGAACTGTTTGACTTGGGCTTTGACTTCCGTATTACGCTTTGGGCCTTTTAATCTTTATGTCTTATAAACAATTTAACTCAACATTGAACAAACACATTAGTAGAATAAATCAAAGCATTTAAACTTAGTGTGTTTAGAATATTTTAGATTACACTTAAACAATTTTGTCAAATCAAAATTATGTGGAAAGGTGTTTCAACAACATGCCTTCAATTCTTAAGTTATCTACCTAAGTAATGATTTTAGCATTTCTTCAAAAGTAGGGTCTAAATGCAAACTTTAGCTCTTGCTTTTACAGATACAAGGGTTGTGTCCTACACCTAAACTAGTTGTCCTGCAATCTTAGATTCGGTTCTCAGCTCTTAAAGACAAATAACGAAGTTTAGATTCGAAGGAGGTTCACGGTTTTAGGTCCTAAACATGCAAAAACATACATAAAACCCGAAAACGCTAAACTAAACTAGACACGATGCAACAAAAATTTAAAAATTATACAAATTTTTGTAAGTTTGTCTACCCCTCCTCCTCACACTTAAATCATGCAATAAGTTCCAACATTGCATACAAAACCATTAAGCGCATGTGCAAAAAGTTAGGGTGGAGAAGACAACTTACTGATTTTATCGCAATCGCCAAAAACTTGATGATTTGCGGTGCCAATTTTTTTTTTTTAACTCGTTCGGGATTTAAAAATCCCGAACTGTTGCTTATTTCGGCCGAGCAGCGGGCTGGGCGGCAGCGCCCAGCGTGAGCTGGGCGGTAGTGCCCAGCGGGCTGCTGGGCGGCAGTGCCCAGCTCGGCGAGCTGGACCTCCCGGGGTGATTTTTTTTTGTCCAGCTCGCCGCGAGCTGGCAGGCAGAAGGTTCGAATAAAATATTTATTTATTTATTTTTTTTTTATTTTTTTTAAACCCGAACACTTAAAAAAAACGTAAAAGAAAACTAAACAACTAAACTAAAAGATCAATGTATAATCTAAATAAAATAAACCTGAAAAGTTTTATTAAAACTTGGGTTGCCTCCCAAGAAGCGCTACGTTATAGTCGGTGAGCTCGACATAGAATTCCCTCCTAGGTGTATGCTGACATTCGCGTTAGGAATTCAAATTCCTGAATAAATAATCCGTACATGCAAAACGGATTATCAGTTTCAAAGAATTTTATTGAAAACAAATGATCAAATTTAAATAAATTATGAAAAAGTTTAGTTTGCTCCCTTTTTGATTCTCTAGGTAGATCAAAGAGAATGAAAATTTCTGGACTTGGAGCAAAACTGAACTCTTCTATCTTTGGATTCTTTTCTAGAGGCTCAATTTCAACTGATTCTTCAATTAATATTGAAACTTTTGGTTTCTCATAATTAGGGATTAGTTCTTCATTGTTAATGGGAAAATATATTACCTGATCAACCTGACCTACCAAATTGGGTTCTTTAATTGATTCGTCCGCGGTTGAATCAACTAGGATCCCTTTTTGTATGCATAATTTTTTGATTGAGGCATACAAATCGTCAGTTTGATCTTCGTGAGTAGATAGGAAGTTAAGCAAATGCGTAACGGACTCCTTATTTCCATTGTTTCTAGCCATTTTCTCAAAAAAGAAGAATCATTAGAAATAACAATAAAAATTAAAAACAAATATTCACAAAAAGAAAAGTATAAAGTAATATATATAAACAAGTATAAACGATTATAAACAAGTATAGATTAACAAGTATAGATGATATTCACAAAGATATTCACAAAGGAATGCCTAAACTAACAAATCGACCTTTGGTTCGATATTGCAGAAGAAATAAATCCCCGACAACGGCGCCAAAAACTTGATGCGCCTCCCGTAAGAAGGCTCACTAAGGGATAAGTGTACCCCGTCGTTATCAAGTAATAAATCTGGAAAGTCCAGGTATCGAATCCACATGACTTATTTACCACAAATATCGAGCTATTTGGTCTCAGGTGTTATCTAGGCTTTGGGGGGTTTTGAGTTTGTTTGTTTAAGTTAATCTACTCCTAGGTTGAATTACGCTACTCCTAGCTAAATTATGCTAATTCTAATTAAGTTATTCTACGCCTAATTAAGTTAAACTACTCCTAATTAAGTTATACTACTCCTAGGTGATCTTTCACTAATGCAATTACCCAAAGGAACATGGTATGAACGATAATAATGAAGTTAGGTTATTAGGTCTATTGATTAAAAACCTAATCTAAGTCACTTGTATTCAAGGCGATTAACCCTACTTACCCTCCTGAAGTTCCTAGTTCGTGATTCCCTTGTAAGGCCGAAACTAGGTCTAAGGCTCAGCAATTTGGGCTTAATCAACTAAGAGGTCGTCAATCTCCTAGGATCTGACTAGGTCAGATTCAGCTTACAATATGTGCCTACTCGATTTTGGGGCTTTTGAATGAGTTAAACCAATTGAATAAAGCATAAGATAAAGATTAAACAAATAATCATAGAACAAAAGAAGAGCTAAAATATTATTAAAGGCGAAGAACAATGTCACAGGATACAATTAGCCTAGGATTCATAGACTGTATCAAAGAGTACAAACAAGGAAAGATAAAAGGAGATACGAAAATCCCTTTCAGGGAACCTGTCTACTCTGCAGCCGGCTTCATAGGTCTTAAGGACGGACCTTGAATATTCCTCGGAGAACAGCTTTGAAGGAGCTTCAATGGAGGTTGAAGAAGATGGAGGAGATGGAGAGGAATTTCAAGGGGAAAGCTAAAGTAAATTACAAATAATGAAAGATATCTAATTTACATTGAAAAAATCCTATTTATAGACGCGGTTCAGGCCCTCTTCTTGACCTATTTCGTGTCCTTATGTAGGTGGGAAGTCGTGGGACCGGTCGTGAACTCGTGGGGGCGGAATTGGTCTTTTTGACCAATTCCCGGTAATGTTACATCTTTGGGCATTTCAGGCCCTTGATAATTTTTTCCTGAACGAAAAGTAATAGCCTTCACCTGCTCTTTCGGATTTTCTTCCGTATGGCTGGGAAGACTTCCCTCTTTTCGGGATGGAATTGATTTAGCAAGTTGACCAATTTGAACCTCCAAATTATGGATGCTAGATGAGTGGTTTTTAATAAGCTGATCGAATTTATTTTCGATCCGTTTAAAACCATCGTCGTGATTACTTATTTTTCCACTGATAGCATCTATAAACTTGTCGATTTTAGAAGATAAAGTGCTAATCGTATCTCTTGACTGATTTTGATAATTAGTGGTACGATTTTGATTAGCACTAATATTATTGTTACTATTATCTTTCCAATTAAAGTTAGGATGATTCCTCCATCCAGAATTATAAGTATTAGAATAAAGATTATTAGTTTGGTTTTGCCCTTGGACAAAATTTACCTGTTCAATCTCACTCATATTTTCGTAATCCACATCCGTTTGGATTGGATTACCATTGGTATCGCGTGGTGCCATAAATTTGTCAATTTTATGCGATAAAGCAGAAAATTGGGCTTGTAGCATCGCGACTGGATCAAGTTCAACTATACCCTTAACTGATGATGAGGTTGAGGATGATGGTTTTGCCACCGGCATATGTCCACGTTCCGCGGGCCACATACTACTGTTGATTGCCATTTCCTCCAAAAGTTCTCTCGCTTGGGCTGATGTTTTCTTCATAAATAGCCCTCCCGACATAGCATCTAATGAACCCCTAGTTGTAGGATTTAGTCCATTGTAAAATGTTTGCATTAAAAGTTCAGCGGGTAATTGGTGGTGTGGGCATAAACGTTGAAGTTCTTTAAAACGTTCCCAAGTTTCATAAAGGGTCTCATTATCATTTTGAGAAAAAGATGTTAACTCCTTTATGACTCTTGCGGTTTTTGCTAAAGGAAAATATTTCGATAAAAACGCTTGGGCTAATTATTCCCAAGTGGCAAAAGTTGCGGCTGGCATAGAAGTTGACCATTCTTTGGCTCGATCCTTCAAAGTGAAAGGAAAGAGGCGAAGTTTGATTGCTTCTGCAGTCACATCTGGAATTTTAAAAGTGTCACAAATTTCTAGGAAATTTGTTAAGTGGGTGTTAGGATTTTCGTTAGGTAACCCGTAAAATATTACATTATTTTGCAACATATTAAGCAAAGCTGGCTTAATTTCAAATTGATTTGCGGTGATTCTGGGTCTAACGATACTATTGGTTACACCGGCCACACCTGGCCTAGCGTATTCCATAAGTGTTGGTGGGTCTGCCATTTTTTCTGGCTCGGTATGGGTTTTTACTGGGGTCTTATTTTTGTTTTTCTTATTTTTCTTGTTCTTCCTAATGGTTTTCTCAATTTCTGGGTCTATAGGGTCTGGTACAATGCCTGAACTTCGAGAACTGCTCATGAACCTGAAATCTTGCACGAACCGAAACTACCTACAAAACAGAATTTTGAAAAATAAATAAATTAGTAAATGAAAACTTTTAAATTATAAAAGTTAGAATAAATATGTTTAAACCTAGATTCGAAATAAAACACGAAAAATTTAAAATTTTGTCAAAATTTTTGGCGTTCCCCGGCAACGGCGCCAAAAACTTGTTGAGCGATTTCCGCAAGTGCACGGTATACGCTTGTAGTAATAAAAGATATCGAACCCACAGGGAACGCTTTTTAACTAAAACTTTATCTAATTCGGTTTAATCACGTGTTTAGGTTTAATAAAAGAAATACGTTTAATTGATTGTATTGGTTTTGGTAAATTAGGATTAGATAGAAGGATTATATCGAGTTTAGAGAACAATTCCGTTTTGGAATTTTGATTATAAAACAGATACTTCCGTAATTTGAATAAAATAGATTTTATTTTCATAAAGCAAAGTTAACAACTTTAACTTTGTGAGATTATGGACATGTAACAATATAATAATTTACTCAATTAAATGGCTTCGAACCATAGAAATCCCTCTAGCGTAGAGACGATTCCTACCTTAATCAAACTAGTGTTTTACTTCTGATAAGCCGCGATCAGCGATCATGTCATCCATAAAAACTAAATTTGTTAAGTGTTCAACAAAGTTCTTATAAGAATAAGATGGAATAGAACGTTTTAATAAAAACACCAATATATCATTTTGAAAATCATTTTGTCAGAACAATATCAAAATAACAACAGCAAGAATATATTGAATAAATAAGTATATCATTAATTGAAATGTGAATTTTCACAAGTTAACAGAGAAGTAGAAACTTGGATAGCATTGTAACGAAGACTTTGAGATCCGGGTCGTCAATCTTTCTCTCAAACTTCGTAGGCTCGTCAAACCATATGCGCTTCAGCCGTCAATTCTTCTCGCTGGATCTTTGGAATAGAGACTGGTCTCGTCCACTATCAGAATGAAAACTAAACTAATACTGTGTTTATAACTAATCTAAATACAATTCGTGTACAGCACGATTGCTTACAGAAATGAAATCTAACTTTCTGATTCTTTTCTGAATCAGAAAACTCTACATAACAACTTTCTTCTCTAATTTCTCTAACTTTTCCCAACATAACCAACCTTGATTTCTGAAATGGATCACTTATTTATAGTTGGTGAAAGGTTGTAAATGACGGGTCGTGTCTGCTGGTGAAGGATTGCTTTTATCCGAACGAACAGACGCGTTTTTACGAATTAAACATGTGTTCTGTGTGCAGGAAGACTTGCTGTCGCGACTGAGATTCTGAAAATCTCAGTCGCGACAGGGGGTATAGGGGCAAGCTTGAATACATTGTTTTCCCCCGGTCTGGCCTCCGTAAGTCGCGGCTGAGATTTAGAGAATCTCAGTCGCGACAGAGAGATGTTCTCCCTGGCGTTCGACTGTTTTTCGTCCTCCTCGGTGGCATTAACATCAACATTCTCCTCTTCTTCTTCTTCTTCATCAAATTCCTCTTCATCCTCCTCATTATCATCTTGGGCACCTAAACCTTGAGAACCCGAGGCTTCACTACTCATCGTAGCAAAAACACGTCTCGTGCGATCCGCATAAGATATAAAAGCGGGTGGTCCCAACTTCTTCAATAAATTGGCCCTTTGAAGTGCCGAGAGATCCAATGATGGTAAACCAACATGAGGCATATTTTGATAATCCGCTAATTCACCTCGAGCGCCCAAAACAATACCGGTAATCAAATTACCCATAGGCACTTGCTTATTGCGGGACTTGGAAGCTCGAACTAAATTAGTAAATATCATCTCAATACTATCAATTGTCAAACCCTTAAAAATAGCATCAAACACAACCAAATCACGAACTTGCACTTTTGAACTTTTAACCCGACCAAATAAGGAGAATGATAAAAACTTGTGAAAGAAGAATACACAATCATCCTTAATTAGCTTACTAGATGTATTCTTTGGACTAAAAACATCTAAACCGGTTAAAGAATTCCAAACCGTGTGTGAATCAAAAGGCTTTGGCTTCGAATAAAAATTGCGAGTAGGAAAACCAAACCAACGGTTCATGGCCGCATAATTAACATCATAACGAACTCCATCACTCCGAAAAGAGATAACTCCTTTCTTCTTGTCATAGGTTAGAGTAACCAAAAACTCAATAATATGCGTTTTAAAACTAGGAAAACCCATACTAGCAAATCGTTTCCAACCAAGAACGGTAAGAAATTCATCAATACGCTCGGTAAAAGAAAGAGTATCTACCGTGTCGGTGTCAAGAAAAGGCATAGCCACGAACTCTACGAGGACATTAGAAAACCGGCGATATTTGCGTCCTTCGGCTTCCGACGTGATATCGAACGGAGCGTCATATTGAACCCGTAATCTATTGATCTCGGTGGCCTTGGCTTTGTTTGCAACGGTCTTTTGTCTAGGCATATTGTTTTGGTTTGTGAAATTAGGGTGAAAATAGATGAAATTTGGGTGACATAGGTGAAAATAATATGAAAGGATGAAAGTTAGAATGAAAGAGAATGGTGGTGAATTGGGGAAGAAGATGAATAGGGTAAAAATTTATGGGGAAGATGAGTGAATCTTGTTATTGGGAAGAGAAAAGATGATTGATTGGTGTAAAAATAGGTGATATATATAGGTGTAAGTACGCTTACCCTTCCTCGCTAACCAATCTTTAATCAAAAAAATATAGGTGTAAGTAATAGGTATTGATTAGGATAGTTGAATAGGGTAGTAAATAGAGTAGGAATAGGAAAAGATGGTGAAAATTTCGCCCAATCCCGCACCTACATGTCGCAGGTCGCGACTGAGATTTTCAAAATCTCAGTCGTGACAGCAAGTAGGGAAGGGGCGAAATTTTGCCTAAAAAATTCTTCCTTCGCTGTCTCAACTGAGAATTCGAAATCTCAACTGAGATTCTGAAAAATCTGGGTAAAAGTGGGACTGTTTTTTATGATTTTAACACTTCAAAACCAATTCCTCTTAAAATTAAGTACCAAAAATATGAACATTAATCCCTGAAACTGAGATAAACAAAACTAAAAAATTAAATTAAAGGAAAACCAAAGGTTGTTCCTTAAGAAAAAAAAAAAGAAATAAACTAAACAATCAATGCACTTTTATTTATCATTTGTAAACAATACCATAATATACATCTACATAGAAACATTATAAAAACATAATTTACAAACAAGCACTCATATATATATTAAAAACAACAAACAGAAACACAAAAAAATATATATATATATCCCTAACTAAATTACAGACGACGTGCATTGGCCCTTTTAATCTTCGTTTGAACGAAGACTTGCCTCTCTGGTGCAGAAAGGAATGTTGGACCAGAACGGAAAACTCGTTTGACAAGTCCCTCGTTCTCTAAGAACTCGTAGTCTAAAATCGGGTATGGTTCTGTATTAGTCCAAGGAACAGAAATGGTTTCCTTGGCTCCTAAAATTATTCCACATATGATGTTGGCGAACCCAATCTTCCGTTTCTTCGAACGGGAAGCAGCAAGTAACCCCTCCATCAAAATCTTTGAGGAGTTAACTGAGTTGTCTTGGAAAATGTCGCCCAACACATAAAGATCAGTATCTTTCACAACATTGCTACTGACTCGACCAAAAAGGCTATGACAGAGGAATTTGTGCAGATACAATATGGAATTAGAATTAATGGATTTGTTGAAGGCAATACGTGGATTGAATTGCCAAAATCCTGTTAGCATCCTCCATATATCTCTAGAAGTCATATCCCTTCCAGGATGGTGCTGAGTTGTGTCTCGGGGTGGAAATCCAAACCAATTGTGAAGTTCTGGATAGCCAAAAGTAAATACCTTCCCCTCACAACGAAAACTGAGACGAACACGTCTCTTGTTGACGAATCGAACTGTGGAGAAAAATTCCAGAACCCAATTTCCAATAATAGGAAATTTCATATGAACAAATTTTGACCAACTCAAATTAGTCAGATAGCGATCAATGTCTTCGCTTATCCCGAGTTCCTCGTTCAGAAACTCGTCCAGATACATCATGCCAAAGAACTGAGCATATCTGAATTGCGTAAAACGTTTCCCCTCGTCATGGTTATAAATGGGAAACCATGCTCCATATCTATCAGAGATATCAACTTTCTCTTTTCGAGAAGAATTTTGTTTTTGAATGTTCTTTAAAGACTTAGTCATGTTTGTGATAGAAAAGAAAAATGAAGTCTGTAGGATTTGAGAACTTGAGAAAGAAATTTAGAAAGATGAAGTAAAATGGAAGAAGTCTGATCCTACAGGAATATATAAGAACTATAAGTGAAAGGTTATGTCTGTTAGAAAGAAATAGGTGTCAAAGTGATACCTCTTCGATTTAACTGACAGAAAATTTTGAAGAAAGAAGACTGTAATCACTTACAGTTATTTCAAATGTAAAAAGACAGAAAATTTCTCAACTGAGATTTTCGGAATCTCAGCTGAGATTTCCAAATCCTGGAACATAGAAAATCTCAACTGAGATTTATGCATATATAATTTCTAAATAACACTTAACACTTAATGAAAATTTCATAACATGACTAAATTAAAATTTTAATGTGAACAAAACTCATTTGTACTTAATGATAAATATATAAAAATAAAAATTAAAGTAAATAAATTAAAAAGAAAACAATAAATTAAAAAGAAAAAGAATGAAAATAAGAAAAGCTATAAATTAAAAACATAAAAATCAAAGAAATTAATTTTTATAAAATTTATCCACGGATTCAATTGCTTGAATAGGAGCTCCGTCGAAATAAATTTTGCAACGATTACCATTGACCTTAAATCGGTCGCCATTAGACTTTTCTAGCTCCAATGTTCCGTAATCAAATGTTTGAACAACCAAAAATGGTCCAGCCCATCTAGATTTTAGCTTACCTGGAAATAATTTTAATCTAGAATTAAAAAGTAAGACCTTATCTCCAACATTAAAGTTTTTAATTTTTATTTTGGCATCATGCCACTTTTTAATTTTCTCCTTATAAATGCTCGCATTTTCGTAGGACAAATAGCGTAATTCATCCAACTCGTTTAAGTCAAACAAACGCTTTTTCCCTGCGCTCTGCAAATCATAATTAAGGGTTTTTATAGCCCAATATGCTTTATGTTCTAATTCAACCGGCAAATGACAAGCTTTACCATAGACTAATCTATAAGGTGTCATCCCGATAGGTGTTTTAAATGCAGTACGGTATGCCCATAGTGCATCGTCAAGTTTATGTGCCCAGTCTCTTCTAGAAGACGAAACTGTTTTCTCAAGTATCCATTTGAGTTCTCTATTTGAAATTTCTGCTTGACCATTCGTTTGAGGATGGTACGGTGTAGAGATACGATGGTGTACTCCGTATTTTTTCATAAGTGACTCAAAAGCTCTATTTACGAAATGGGTACCACCGTCGCTTACCATAACTCTAGGAACTCCAAATCGACAGAATATTGAATTTAAAAACTTAACAACTACTTTAGAATCATTTGTCGGGGTTGCAATTGCTTCAACCCACTTTGAAACATAATCTACGGCTACTAATATATAATTTTTGCCAAAAGAAAGAGGAAAAGGACCCATGAAATCAATTCCCCATACGTCGAAGATTTCAACTTCCAAAATGTTCTTAAGAGGCATCTCATCTCTCCTTCCTATATTCCCTGTTCTTTGACATTTATCACAGTGGAGAATAAATGAACGGACATCTTTAAACGGAGTAGGCCAAAAGAATCCGCATTCAAGTATTCTAGCTGCTGTTTTGCTTACGCTATTATGACCTCCGTAAGCGCTAGCATGACATTCTATCATTATATTGTCATATTCAAACTCACTAACACATCTCCTAAATATTCCATCGCCGCATGTTTTTAACAAGAATGGATCTTCTCAAAAATATTTCTTAACTTCTGAAAAGAATTTCTTCTTTTACTGGTAAGTCAATCCATCTGGCACAACATGTGCAGCTAAGTAATTGGCTATATCCGCATACCATGGAGTTATGACACTTTGTAATTGCATGAGATGTTCATCGGGAAAATCATCTCGAATACCTGATGTTTCACCGATGGGACCGTTTTCATCCTCAAGTCTTGACAGATGATCGACGACCAGGTTTTCAACTCCCTTTTTGTCTTTAATCTCAATGTCAAATTCTTGCAATAGTAAAACCCATCTAATAAGACATGGTTTTGCATCTTTCTTAGCAAATAAATATCGTAAAGCTACATGATCAGTATAAATAATAACTTTAGATCCTAACAAATAAGATCGGAACTTATCGCATGCAAAAACTACTGCTAACATTTCTTTTTCAGTTGTGGTGTAATTTAGTTGTGCACCGGACAATGTGTGACTCGCATAATATATAACATGAAGTTTCTTATCCTTCCTTTGACCTAATACACATCCTACAGCTAAGTCACTCGCATCACACATAATTTCGAAAGGTAGATTCCAATCGGGTTTTGATATTATTGGTGTACTGACTAAAGCCGTTTTCAAAGTATTGAAAGCTTGTAAACAATCTTTATTAAAATCAAAAGTTGAATCGTTCATAAGCAAATTAGTAAGTGGTTTGGAGATTACAGAAAAGTTCTTTATAAACCGTCTGTAAAAACCTGCATGACCTAAAAATGATCTTACTCCCTTAACAGTGGTTGGTGGGGGTAATTTTTCTATAACTGAAGTCTTTGCTCTGTCCACTTCTAAACCTTTTTCAGAAATCTTATGACCTAAAACAATTCCTTCGTCTACCATGAAATGACATTTTTCCCAATTTAATACTAAATTCGTTTCCTCACATCTAGACAATACTTTATCTAAGTTTTGTAAACACGCATCGAAAGAATCTCCATAAACTGAAAAATCATCCATGAAAACTTCCATTATGTCTTCAATGAAGTCATTAAAAATTGCTGTCATACATCGTTGAAATGTTGCTGGTGCATTACATAGACCAAAAGGCATTCTCCTATATGCAAATGTTCCGTAAGGACATGTGAAGGTTGTTTTATCTTGGTCATCCGGGTAAATGTAAATTTGAAAGAATCCGGAGTAACCGTCTAGGAAACAGTAAAATGCATGACCGGCTATCCTTTTGATCATTTGATCAATGAAAGGTAGAGGAAAATGATCTTTCCTGGTTGCTTTGTTTAGGTTCCTATAGTCTATACAAACCCTCCAACCGGTGGTGGTTCGTGTAGGTATCATTTCACCTTCATCATTTCTTACAACAGTTTTGCCTCCCTTTTTAGGTACACAATGGATTGGACTAACCCATTCACTATCCGAGATCGGATAAATGATTCCATTGTCTAAAAGTTTAGTAATCTCATTTTTTACTACTTCTTTCATGTTCGGATTTAAGCGTCTTTGCCTATTCGCTTTAGGTGGCTTATCCTCTTCTAAGTGAATTCTGTGCATTACTATACTAGGATTAATTCCTTTTAGGTCTGAAATTTTCCATCCCATACTTCCTATCCTATTTCTAACAACTTCTTTCAATTTTTCTTCTTGATCGCTTGTTAATTTGTTAGAAATAATTATAGGTAGAGAATCGCCTTCGCCTAAGAAAGCGTACCTCAAATGACTGGGTAACTCTTTAAGTTCTAATTTAGGGGGTGTTACAATTGAAGGCGGAACTGGTCCATCTTCTCTAATCAAAGGCTCTGGGTCCTTATCATCTAATTCCTCGTCTACTATAGGTTCAATTATTTCTTCACTTTGAATTACATCATTGACACATTTCTCGACTAAGTCAAGTTTCATACAAGTGAATTCCTCCATAGGGTATTTCATCGCTTTGTTCATGTTAAACTCGACCTTATCTTCTCCTATCCTTAAAACTACCTTCCCTTCCGACACATCTACTAGAGCACGTCCCGTGTTCATAAACGGTCTACCGAAAATTAAAGGGCAATTTACATCATATGCAAAGTCTAATATAACAAAATCGGCAGGAAAAATAAATTTATCGACTTTGACTAAAACATCTTCAATTATACCATACGGCCTTTTAGTGGTTTGATCCGCTAATTGCAAAACCATATTGGTACGTTTGATATCTTCTTCTAAACCTAACTTGTTAAAAATAGACAATGGCATTAAGTTTATACTTGCTCCTAAATCACAAAGACAACTTGGGAATTCAATATCTCCCAACTTACATGGAATAGTAAAACATCCGAGATCCTTGAGTTTAGTGGGCAAATTACTTGATACTATTGAACTACAGTCTTCAGTTAACGAAATGGATGAAATTCCTTCCGAACTGATTTTCTTTGAAATCAAATCCTTTAAAAACTTACCATAGTTAGGAATTTGTGTGATTGCATCCATAAACGTCAAATTGATATGCAAATTTTTGAGTTTATCAAAAAACGTTAGAAGTTGTTTATCATAATCCTTATTGCAGACTTTGTGTGGAAAAGGTGGTTTGGGTGCAAAAGTTTTAGTACCTGTGTCAAATGGTGAAATATTTGTGTTTAAGATATCTTCTTTGGACTTTGGTAAATCATTTCCCGGTAATGTTACATCTTTGGGCATTTCAGGCCCTTGATAATTTTTTCCTGAACGAAAAGTAATAGCCTTCACCTGCTCTTTCGGATTTTCTTCCGTATGGCTGGGAAGACTTCCCTCTTTTCGGGATGGAATTGATTTAGCAAGTTGACCAATTTGAACCTCCAAATTATGGATGCTAGATGAGTGGTTTTTAATAAGCTGATCGAATTTATTTTCGATCCGTTTAAAACCATCGTCGTGATTACTTATTTTTCCACTGATAGCATCTATAAACTTGTCGATTTTAGAAGATAAAGTGCTAATCGTATCTCTTGACTGATTTTGATAATTAGTGGTACGATTTTGATTAGCACTAATATTATTGTTACTATTATCTTTCCAATTAAAGTTAGGATGATTCCTCCATCCAGAATTATAAGTATTAGAATAAAGATTATTAGTTTGGTTTTGCCCTTGGACAAAATTTACCTGTTCAATCTCACTCATATTTTCGTAATCCACATCCGTTTGGATTGGATTACCATTGGTATCGCGTGGTGCCATAAATTTGTCAATTTTATGCGATAAAGCAGAAAATTGGGCTTGTAGCATCGCGACTGGATCAAGTTCAACTATACCCTTAACTGATGATGAGGTTGAGGATGATGGTTTTGCCACCGGCATATGTCCACGTTCCGCGGGCCACATACTACTGTTGATTGCCATTTCCTCCAAAAGTTCTCTCGCTTGGGCTGATGTTTTCTTCATAAATAGCCCTCCCGACATAGCATCTAATGAACCCCTAGTTGTAGGATTTAGTCCATTGTAAAATGTTTGCATTAAAAGTTCAGCGGGTAATTGGTGGTGTGGGCATAAACGTTGAAGTTCTTTAAAACGTTCCCAAGTTTCATAAAGGGTCTCATTATCATTTTGAGAAAAAGATGTTAACTCCTTTATGACTCTTGCGGTTTTTGCTAAAGGAAAATATTTCGATAAAAACGCTTGGGCTAATTATTCCCAAGTGGCAAAAGTTGCGGCTGGCATAGAAGTTGACCATTCTTTGGCTCGATCCTTCAAAGTGAAAGGAAAGAGGCGAAGTTTGATTGCTTCTGCAGTCACATCTGGAATTTTAAAAGTGTCACAAATTTCTAGGAAATTTGTTAAGTGGGTGTTAGGATTTTCGTTAGGTAACCCGTAAAATATTACATTATTTTGCAACATATTAAGCAAAGCTGGCTTAATTTCAAATTGATTTGCGGTGATTCTGGGTCTAACGATACTATTGGTTACACCGGCCACACCTGGCCTAGCGTATTCCATAAGTGTTGGTGGGTCTGCCATTTTTTCTGGCTCGGTATGGGTTTTTACTGGGGTCTTATTTTTGTTTTTCTTATTTTTCTTGTTCTTCCTAATGGTTTTCTCAATTTCTGGGTCTATAGGGTCTGGTACAATGCCTGAACTTCGAGAACTGCTCATGAACCTGAAATCTTGCACGAACCGAAACTACCTACAAAACAGAATTTTGAAAAATAAATAAATTAGTAAATGAAAACTTTTAAATTATAAAAGTTAGAATAAATATGTTTAAACCTAGATTCGAAATAAAACACGAAAAATTTAAAATTTTGTCAAAATTTTTGGCGTTCCCCGGCAACGGCGCCAAAAACTTGTTGAGCGATTTCCGCAAGTGCACGGTATACGCTTGTAGTAATAAAAGATATCGAACCCACAGGGAACGCTTTTTAACTAAAACTTTATCTAATTCGGTTTAATCACGTGTTTAGGTTTAATAAAAGAAATACGTTTAATTGATTGTATTGGTTTTGGTAAATTAGGATTAGATAGAAGGATTATATCGAGTTTAGAGAACAATTCCGTTTTGGAATTTTGATTATAAAATAGATACTTCCGTAATTGGAATAAAATAGATTTTATTTTCATAAAGCAAAGTAAACAACTTTAACTTTGTGAGATTATGGACATGTAACAATATAATAATTTACTCAATTAAATGGCTTCGAACCATAGAAATCCCTCTAGCGTAGAGACGATTCCTACCTTAATCAAACTAGTGTTTTACTTCTGATAAGCCGCGATCAGCGATCATGTCATCCATAAAAACTAAATTTGTTAAGTGTTCAACAAAGTTCTTATAAGAATAAGATGGAATAGAACGTTTTAATAAAAACACCAATATATCATTTTGAAAATCATTTTGTCAGAACAATATCAAAATAACAACAGTAAGAATATATTGAATAAATAAGTATATCATTAATTGAAATGTGAATTTTCACAAGTTAACAGAGAAGTAGAAACTTGGATAGCATTGTAACGAAGACTTTGAGATCCGGGTCGTCAATCTTTCTCTCAAACTTCGTAGGCTCGTCAAACCATATGCGCTTCAGCCGTCAATTCTTCTCGCTGGATCTTTGGAATAGAGACTGGTCTCGTCCACTATCAGAATGAAAACTAAACTAATACTGTGTTTATAACTAATCTAAATACAATTCGTGTACAGCACGATTGCTTACAGAAATAAAATCTAACTTTCTGATTCTTTTCTGAATCAGAAAACTCTACATAACAACTTTCTTCTCTAATTTCTCTAACTTTTCCCAACATAACCAACCTTGATTTCTGAAATGGATCACTTATTTATAGTTAGTGAAGGGTTGTAAATGACGGGTCGTGTCTGCTGGTGAAGGATTGCTTTTATCCGAACGAACAGACGCGTTTTTACGAATTAAACATGTGTTCTGTGTGCAGGAAGACTTGCTGTCGCGACTGAGATTCTGAAAATCTCAGTCGCGACAGGGGGTATAGGGGCAAGCTTGAATACATTGTTTTCCCCCGGTCTGGCCTCCGTAAGTCGCGGCTGAGATTTAGAGAATCTCAGTCGCGACAGAGAGATGTTCTCCCTGGCGTTCGACTGTTTTTCGTCCTCCTCGGTGGCATTCACATCAACATTCTCCTCTTCTTCTTCTTCTTCATCAAATTCCTCTTCATCCTCCTCATTATCATCTTGGGCACCTAAACCTTGAGAACCCGAGGCTTCACTACTCATCGTAGCAAAAACACGTCTCGTGCGATCCGCATAAGATATAAAAGCGGGTGGTCCCAAATTCTTCAATAAATTGGCCCTTTGAAGTGCCGAGAGATCCAATGATGGTAAACCAACATGAGGCATATTTTGATAATCCGCTAATTCACCTCGAGCGCCCAAAACAATACCGGTAATCAAATTACCCATAGGCACTTGCTTATTGCGGGACTTGGAAGCTCGAACTAAATTAGTAAATATCATCTCAATACTATCAATTGTCAAACCCTTAAAAATAGCATCAAACACAACCAAATCACGAACTTGCACTTTTGAACTTTTAACCCGACCAAATAAGGAGAATGATAAAAACTTGTGAAAGAAGAATACACAATCATCCTTAATTAGCTTACTAGATGTATTCTTTGGACTAAAAACATCTAAACCGGTTAAAGAATTCCAAACCGTGTGTGAATCAAAAGGCTTTGGCTTCGAATAAAAATTGCGAGTAGGAAAACCAAACCAACGGTTCATGGCCGCATAATTAACATCATAACGAACTCCATCACTCCGAAAAGAGATAACTCCTTTCTTCTTGTCATAGGTTAGAGTAACCAAAAACTCAATAATATGCGTTTTAAAACTAGGAAAACCCATACTAGCAAATCGTTTCCAACCAAGAACGGTAAGAAATTCATCAATACGCTCGGTAAAAGAAAGAGTATCTACCGTGTCGGTGTCAAGAAAAGGCATAGCCACGAACTCTACGAGGACATTAGAAAACCGGCGATATTTGCGTCCTTCGGCTTCCGACGTGATATCGAACGGAGCGTCATATTGAACCCGTAATCTATTGATCTCGGTGGCCTTGGCTTTGTTTGCAACGGTCTTTTGTCTAGGCATATTGTTTTGGTTTGTGAAATT
Source organism: Euphorbia lathyris (assembly GCF_963576675.1). Taxonomy (NCBI): domain Eukaryota; kingdom Viridiplantae; phylum Streptophyta; class Magnoliopsida; order Malpighiales; family Euphorbiaceae; genus Euphorbia; species Euphorbia lathyris. Next base: position 30,981,053 of record NC_088917.1, read on the forward strand.
AGGGTGAAAATAGATGAAATTTGGGTGAAATAGGTGAAAATAATATGAAAGGATGAAAGTTAGAATGAAAGAGAATGGTGGTGAATTGGGGAAGAAGATGAATAGGGTAAAAATTTATGGGGAAGATGAGTGAATCTTGTTATTGGGAAGAGAAAAGATGATTGATTGGTGTAAAAATAGGTGATATATATAGGTGTAAGTACGCTTACCCTTCCTCGCTAACCAATCTTTAATCAAAAAAATATAGGTGTAAGTAATAGGTATTGATTAGGATAGTTGAATAGGGTAGTAAATAGAGTAGGAATAGGAAAAGATGGTGAAAATTTCGCCCAATCCCGCACCTACATGTCGCAGGTCGCGACTGAGATTTTCAAAATCTCAGTCGTGACAGCAAGTAGGGAAGGGGCGAAATTTTGCCTAAAAAATTCTTCCTTCGCTGTCTCAACTGAGAATTCGAAATCTCAACTGAGATTCTGAAAAATCTGGGTAAAAGTGGGACTGTTTTTTATGATTTTAACACTTCAAAACCAATTCCTCTTAAAATTAAGTACCAAAAATATGAACATTAATCCCTGAAACTGAGATAAACAAAACTAAAAAATTAAATTAAAGGAAAACCAAAGGTTGTTCCTTAAGAAAAAAAAAAAGAAATAAACTAAACAATCAATGCACTTTTATTTATCATTTGTAAACAATACCATAATATACATCTACATAGAAACATTATAAAAACATAATTTACAAACAAGCACTCATATATATATTAAAAACAACAAACAGAAACACAAAAAATATATATATATATATCCCTAACTAAATTACAGACGACGTGCATTGGCCCTTTTAATCTTCGTTTGAACGAAGACTTGCCTCTCTGGTGCAGAAAGGAATGTTGGACCAGAACGGAAAACTCGTTTGACAAGTCCCTCGTTCTCTAAGAACTCGTAGTCTAAAATCGGGTATGGTTCTGTATTAGTCCAAGGAACAGAAATGGTTCCCTTGGCTCCTAAAATTATTCCACATATGATGTTGGCGAACCCAATCTTCCGTTTCTTCGAACGGGAAGCAGCAAGTAACCCCTCCATCAAAATCTTTGAGGAGTTAACTGAGTTGTCTTGGAAAATGTCGCCCAACACATAAAGATCAGTATCTTTCACAACATTGCTACTGACTCGACCAAAAAGGCTATGACAGAGGAATTTGTGCAGATACAATATGGAATTAGAATTAATGGATTTGTTGAAGGCAATACGTGGATTGAATTGCCAAAATCCTGTTAGCATCATCCATATATCTCTAGAAGTCATATCCCTTCCAGGATGGTGTTGAGTTGTGTCTCGGGGTGGAAATCCAAACCAATTGTGAAGTTCTGGATAGCCAAAAGTAAATACCTTCCCCTCACAACGAAAACTGAGACGAACACGTCTCTTGTTGACGAATCGAACTGTGGAGAAAAATTCCAGAACCCAATTTCCAATAATAGGAAATTTCATATGAACAAATTTTGACCAACTCAAATTAGTCAAATAGCGATCAATGTCTTCGCTTATCCCGAGTTCCTCGTTCAGAAACTCGTCCAGATACATCATGCCAAAGAACTGAGCATATCTGAATTGCATAAAACGTTTCCCCTCGTCATGGTTATAAATGGGAAACCATGCTCCATATCTATCGGAGATATCAACTTTCTCTTTTCGAGAAGAATTTTGTTTTTGAATGTTCTTTAAAGACTTAGTCATGTTTGTGATAGAAAAGAAAAATGAAGTCTGTAGGATTTGAGAACTTGAGAAAGAAATTTAGAAAGATGAAGTAAAATGGAAGAAGTCTGATCCTACAGGAATATATAAGAACTATAAGTGAAAGGTTATGTCTGTTAGAAAGAAATAGGTGTCAAAGTGATACCTCTTCGATTTAACTGACAGAAAATTTTGAAGAAAGAAGACTGTAATCACTTACAGTTATTTCAAATGTAAAAAGACAGAAAATTTCTCAACTGAGATTTTCGGAATCTCAGCTGAGATTTCCAAATCCTGGAACATAGAAAATCTCAACTGAGATTTATGCATATATAATTTCTAAATAACACTCAACACTTAATGAAAATTTCATAACATGACTAAATTAAAATTTTAATGTGAACAAAACTCATTTGTACTTAATGATAAATATATAAAAACAAAAATTAAAGTAAATAAATTAAAAAGAAAACAATAAATTAAAAAGAAAAAGAATGAAAATAAGAAAAGCTATAAATTAAAAACATAAAAATCAAAGAAATTAATTTTTATAAAATTTATCCACGGATTCAATTGCTTGAATAGGAGCTCCGTCGAAATAAATTTTGCAACGATTACCATTGACCTTAAATCGGTCGCCATTAGACTTTTCTAGCTCCAGTGTTCCGTAATCAAATGTTTGAACAACCAAAAATGGTCCAGCCCATCTAGATTTTAGCTTACCTGGAAATAATTTTAATCTAGAATTAAAAAGTAAGACCTTATCTCCAACATTAAAGTTTTTAATTTTTATTTTGGCATCATGCCACTTTTTAATTTTCTCCTTATAAATGCTCGCATTTTCATAGGACAAATAGCGTAATTCATCCAACTCGTTTAAGTCAAACAAACGCTTTTTCCCTGCGCTCTGCAAATCATAATTAAGGGTTTTTATAGCCCAATATGCTTTATGTTCTAATTCAACCGGCAAATGACAAGCTTTACCATAGACTAATCTATAAGGTGTCATCCCGATAGGTGTTTTAAATGCAGTACGGTATGCCCATAGTGCATCGTCAAGTTTATGTGCCCAGTCTCTTCTAAAAGACGAAACTGTTTTCTCAAGTATCCATTTGAGTTCTCTATTTGAAATTTCTGCTTGACCATTCGTTTGAGGATGGTACGGTGTAGAGATACGATGGTGTACTCCGTATTTTTTCATAAGTGACTCAAAAGCTCTATTTACGAAATGGGTACCACCGTCGCTTACCATAACTCTAGGAACTCCAAATCGACAGAATATTGAATTTAAAAACTTAACAACTACTTTAGAATCATTTGTCGGGGTTGCAATTGCTTCAACCCACTTTGAAACATAATCTACGGCTACTAATATATAATTTTTGCCAAAAGAAAGAGGAAAAGGACCCATGAAATCAATTCCCCATACGTCGAAGATTTCAACTTCCAAAATGTTCTTAAGAGGCATCTCATCTCTCCTTCCTATATTCCCTGTTCTTTGACATTTATCACAGTGGAGAATAAATGAACGGACATCTTTAAACAGAGTAGGCCAAAAGAATCCGCATTCAAGTATTCTAGCTGCTGTTTTGCTTACGCTATTATGACCTCCGTAAGCGCTAGCATGACATTCTATCATTATAGAGTCATATTCAAACTCACTAACACATCTCCTAAATATTCCATCGCCGCATGTTTTTAACAAGAATGGATCTTCCCAAAAATATTTCTTAACTTCTGAAAAGAATTTCTTCTTTTGCTGGTAAGTCAATCCATCTGGCACAACATGTGCAGCTAAGTAATTGGCTATATCCGCATACCATGGAGTTATGACACTTTGTAATTGCATGAGATGTTCATCGGGAAAATCATCTCGAATACCTGATGTTTCACCGATGGGACCGTTTTCATCCTCAAGTCTTGACAGATGATCGACGACCAGGTTTTCAACTCCCTTTTTGTCTTTAATCTCAATGTCAAATTCTTGCAATAGTAAAACCCATCTAATAAGACGTGGTTTTGCATCTTTCTTAGCAAATAAATATCGTAAAGCTACATGATCAGTATAAATAATAACTTTAGATCCTAACAAATAAGATCGGAACTTATCGCATGCAAAAACTACTGCTAACATTTCTTTTTCAGTTGTGGTGTAATTTAGTTGTGCACCGGACAATGTGTGACTCGCATAATATATAACATGAAGTTTCTTATCCTTCCTTTGACCTAATACACATCCTACAGCTAAGTCACTCGCATCACACATAATTTCGAAAGGTAGATTCCAATCGGGTTTTGATATTATTGGTGTACTGACTAAAGCCGTTTTCAAAGTATTGAAAGCTTGTAAACAATCTTTATTAAAATCAAAAGTTGAATCGTTCATAAGCAAATTAGTAAGTGGTTTGGAGATTACAGAAAAGTTCTTTATAAACCGTCTGTAAAAACCTGCATGACCTAAAAATGATCTTACTCCCTTAACAGTGGTTGGTGGGGGTAATTTTTCTATAACTGAAGTCTTTGCTCTGTCCACTTCTAAACCTTTTTCAGAAATCTTATGACCTAAAACAATTCCTTCGTCTACCATGAAATGACATTTTTCCCAATTTAATACTAAATTCGTTTCCTCACATCTAGACAATACTTTATCTAAGTTTTGTAAACACGCATCGAAAGAATCTCCATAAACTGAAAAATCATCCATGAAAACTTCCATTATGTCTTCAATGAAGTCATTAAAAATTGCTGTCATACATCGTTGAAATGTTGCTGGTGCATTACATAGACCAAAAGGCATTCTCCTATATGCAAATGTTCCGTAAGGACATGTGAAGGTTGTTTTATCTTGGTCATCCGGGTAAATGTAAATTTGAAAGAATCCGGAGTAACCGTCTAGGAAACAGTAAAATGCATGACCGGCTATCCTTTTGATCATTTGATCAATGAAAGGTAGAGGAAAATGATCTTTCCTGGTTGCTTTGTTTAGGTTCCTATAGTCTATACAAACCCTCCAACCGGTGGTGGTTCGTGTAGGTATCATTTCACCTTCATCATTTCTTACAACAGTTATGCCTCCCTTTTTAGGTACACAATGGATTGGACTAACCCATTCACTATCCGAGATCGGATAAATGATTCCATTGTCTAAAAGTTTAGTAATCTCATTTTTGACTACTTCTTTCATGTTCGGATTTAAGCGTCTTTGCCTATCCGCTTTAGGTGGCTTATCCTCTTCTAAGTGAATTCTGTGCATTACTATACTAGGATTAATTCCTTTTAGGTCTGAAATTTTCCATCCCATACTTCCTATCCTATTTCTAACAACTTCTTTCAATTTTTCTTCTTGATCGCTTGTTAATTTGTTAGAAATAATTATAGGTAGAGAATCGCCTTCGCCTAAGAAAGCGTACCTCAAATGACTGGGTAACTCTTTAAGTTCTAATTTAGGGGGTGTTACAATTGAAGGCGGAACTGGTCCATCTTCTCTAATCAAAGGCTCTGGGTCCTTATCATCTAATTCCTCGTCTACTATAGGTTCAATTATTTCTTCACTTTGAATTACATCATTAACACATTTCTCGACTAAGTAAGTTTCATACAAGTGAATTCCTCCATAGGGTATTTCATCGCTTTGTTCATGTTAAACTCGACCTTATCTTCTCCTATCCTTAAAACTACCTTCCCTTCCGACACATCTACTAGAGCACGTCCCGTGTTCATAAACGGTCTACCGAAAATTAAAGGGCAATTTACATCATATGCAAAGTCTAATATAACAAAATCGGCAGGAAAAATAAATTTATCGACTTTGACTAAAACATCTTCAATTATACCATACGGCCTTTTAGTGGTTTGATCCGCTAATTGCAAAACCATATTGGTACGTTTGATATCTTCTTCTAAACCTAACTTGTTAAAAATAGACAATGGCATTAAGTTTATACTTGCTCCTAAATCACAAAGACAACTTGGGAATTCAATATCTCCCAACTTACATGGAATAGTAAAACATCCGAGATCCTTGAGTTTAGTGGGCAAATTACTTGATACTATTGAACTACAGTCTTCAGTTAACGAAATGGATGAAATTCCTTCCCAACTGATTTTCTTTGAAATCAAATCCTTTAAAAACTTACCATAGTTAGGAATTTGTGTGATTGCATCCATAAACGTCAAATTGATATGCAAATTTTTGAGTTTATCAAAAAACGTTAGAAGTTGTTTATCATAATCCTTATTTCAGACTTTGTGTGGAAAAGGTGGTTTGGGTGCAAAAGTTTTAGTACCTGTGTCAAATGGTGAAATATTTGTGTTTAAGATATCTTCTTTGGACTTTGGTAAATCATTTCCCGGTAATGTTACATCTTTGGGCATTTCAGGCCCTTGATAATTTTTTCCTGAACGAAAAGTAATAGCCTTCACATGCGATAAAGCAGAAAATTGGGCTTGTAGCATCGCGACTGGATCAAGTTCAACTATACCCTTAACTGATGATGAGGTTGAGGATGATGGTTTTGCCACCGGCATATGTCCACGTTCCGCGGGCCACATACTACTGTTGATTGCCATTTCCTCCAAAAGTTCTCTCGCTTGGGCTGATGTTTTCTTCATAAATAGCCCTCCCGACATAGCATCTAATGAATCCCTAGTTGTAGGATTTAGTCCATTGTAAAATGTTTGCATTAAAAGTTCAGCGGGTAATTGGTGGTGTGGGCATAAACGTTGAAGTTCTTTAAAACGTTCCCAAGTTTCATAAAGGGTCTCATTATCATTTTGAGAAAAAGATGTTAACTCCTTTATGACTCTTGCGGTTTTTGCTAAAGGAAAATATTTCGATAAAAACGCTTGGGCTAATTATTCCCAAGTGGCAAAAGTTGCGGCTGGCATAGAAGTTGACCATTCTTTGGCTCGATCCTTCAAAGTGAAAGGAAAGAGGCGAAGTTTGATTGCTTCTGCAGTCACATCTGGAATTTTAAAAGTGTCACAAATTTCTAGGAAATTTGTTAAGTGGGTGTTAGGATTTTCGTTAGGTAACCCGTAAAATATTACATTATTTTGCAACATATTAAGCAAAGCTGGCTTAATTTCAAATTGATTTGCGGTGATTCTGGGTCTAACGATACTATTGGTTACACCGGCCACACCTGGCCTAGCGTATTCCATAAGTGTTGGTGGGTCTGCCATTTTTTCTGGCTCGGTATGGGTTTTTACTGGGGTCTTATTTTTGTTTTTCTTATTTTTCTTGTTCTTCCTAATGGTTTTCTCAATTTCTGGGTCTATAGGGTCTGGTACAATGCCTGAACTTCGAGAACTGCTCATGAACCTGAAATCTTGCACGAACCGAAACTACCTACAAAACAGAATTTTGAAAAATAAATAAATTAGTAAATGAAAACTTTTAAATTATAAAAGTTAGAATAAATATGTTTAAACCTAGATTCGAAATAAAACACGAAAAATTTAAAATTTTGTCAAAATTTTTGGCGTTCCCCGGCAACGGCGCCAAAAACTTGTTGAGCGATTTCCGCAAGTGCACGGTATACGCTTGTAGTAATAAAAGATATCGAACCCACAGGGAACGCTTTTTAACTAAAACTTTATCTAATTCGGTTTAATCACGTGTTTAGGTTTAATAAAAGAAATACGTTTAATTGATTGTATTGGTTTTGGTAAATTAGGATTAGATAGAAGGATTATATCGAGTTTAGAGAACAATTCCGTTTTGGAATTTTGATTATAAAACAGATACTTCCGTAATTTGAATAAAATAGATTTTATTTTCATAAAGCAAAGTTAACAACTTTAACTTTGTGAGATTATGGACATGTAACAATATAATAATTTACTCAATTAAATGGCTTCGAACCATAGAAATCCCTCTAGCGTAGAGACGATTCCTACCTTAATCAAACTAGTGTTTTACTTCTGATAAGCCGCGATCAGCGATCATGTCATCCATAAAAACTAAATTTGTTAAGTGTTCAACAAAGTTCTTATAAGAATAAGATGGAATAGAACGTTTTAATAAAAACACCAATATATCATTTTGAAAATCATTTTGTCAGAACAATATCAAAATAACAACAGCAAGAATATATTGAATAAATAAGTATATCATTAATTGAAATGTGAATTTTCACAAGTTAACAGAGAAGTAGAAACTTGGATAGCATTGTAACGAAGACTTTGAGATCCGGGTCGTCAATCTTTCTCTCAAACTTCGTAGGCTCGTCAAACCATATGCGCTTCAGCCGTCAATTCTTCTCGCTGGATCTTTGGAATAGAGACTGGTCTCGTCCACTATCAGAATGAAAACTAAACTAATACTGTGTTTATAACTAATCTAAATACAATTCGTGTACAGCACGATTGCTTACAGAAATGAAATCTAACTTTCTGATTCTTTTCTGAATCAGAAAACTCTACATAACAACTTTCTTCTCTAATTTCTCTAACTTTTCCCAACATAACCAACCTTGATTTCTGAAATGGATCACTTATTTATAGTTGGTGAAAGGTTGTAAATGACGGGTCGTGTCTGCTGGTGAAGGATTGCTTTTATCCGAACGAACAGACGCGTTTTTACGAATTAAACATGTGTTCTGTGTGCAGGAAGACTTGCTGTCGCGACTGAGATTCTGAAAATCTCAGTCGCGATAGGGGGTATAGGGGCGAGCTTGAATACGTTGTTTTCCCCCGGTCTGGCCTCCGTAAGTCGCGACTAAGATTTTGAGAATCTCTATCGCGATAGAGAGATGTTCTCCCTGGCGTTCGACTGTTTTTCGTCCTCCTCGAGCGTTCTTCTGACTGATATGCATTCTTGGTACGTTTTTAAGGTTTTTCGTCCATTTTAGCTCCGTTTTGGCTTCGTTTTTGCTCCTATTTGGATTTTACCAAATATTTAGGTACCTTGCATCAAAGAAGTAAATAAAGACGTAAAAGTATTCCAAATGAATATAATTAGCATGATTTTAATGTAAATTTAACGTATTTATATATGATATTTTAGGTATATTTTGGGCTTAACAAACTCCCACACTTAAGCTTTTGCTAGTCCCGAGCAAAAATTTCACTGAATTTATTCTTTAATCAATCTCTTTATAAATAGAATATATACCCATATATTCCTCTTTGAATTAGTTAAACCGAAAGATAAACTTTTCATGGTAAATTTATACGCAAGGTATCAAACTAGCTAGTGTAAAAGAGATATATCATCCGTCTTGTATTTCAATTTTTATATTGAAGTATTCGGGACGGTGTAAGCACGCATGTTTCCGAATCTTTCGTCTCAAGGCATTTCTAAGCACAAAATTTCCTTTCCCAAACCTAAACTATTACAAATATGGATTTAAGGACTTAGGTTTAATATATTTGCTTAGTTACGCCCAAGATAAGGGTGGTCTCGATCGTAACTTTATACGCATTTTATTTGCTTTCGTGTTCGTTTAAGAGGTACCGACCATGCCATGGGTGGACGCAATCGTTACTTAAAACTTTTAACACGTTTAATTTTGCTTTAATTTTTTAACGTTCCTTTCATACCTCGACCGTGATAAGGGTGGTCGCAATCGTGGCCAAAAGTAAACGGTACTTAATTTTCTTCCCTTTCATACCTCGATTGTGATAAGGTTGGTCTCAATCGTGGCCAAAAGTTAAGAATACGACTACTTGATTTAATATGAAAATAAAATTGGGAAAGAAAAATAGCACATTCATCCTATATTGACTTGAAATTCAACATGTATTATGGCTAAAGTTTCCTTAAAAACTTCAATTGGTTTTTAATGTAAGACGAAAAATAATATCGAGCTAAAAAGCTAAAGTTATTAGTTCGATTTATGCCTATAAACCTAATTGAAAATTGAAAATAGATTTATATTTATCATGAATTCATGATATAAAATAGAGATTTGAAACTAAAGAAATTTTACTTATATACATTTACTCGAGACGTTTTTGATAAAATCGTATCGGAGATTTGTAAAAATATTTGTAAAAATATAGCCCGTATAGAAATATTATTTCTATCAATAATGATAACCTTAAAATATGCTTAACATTATTTTGAAAGTTAAAGTGTTTGAAAACATATGAAATATTTTCTTTAACAAAAATTTATCCTTTATGAAAAATTGCTATTATTTTTGAAAAATGTTGCACATTAATAAAAATGTTGCAATTGATTTGGCAAAATGTTGCATTTATATTTTACTTAAAATTGAATAACAATATGCATTTATACTTAAATAAATAGCATTCATTCTCATTCGTTGCATTCATTCGTACTTAAAATTAAAATGAATATGAAATATCTCCTCCCACACTTAATTTGGACCATGTCCTCATTGGTGCAAAAAGCGATAAAACACGAAAAATAGGACGAAAAAAAAACATACGAATTAGAAATGAAAAATAGAATACCATAACATTCAAACATTAATAATAAAGATAATTGTACCAAACATAAGTAAAAATATTGTACCAAACCGAATAAAACATAATAATAATAACGAAAATGAGTTAAAGAGAGAAACGATAAAACCTATCAAGGTGATGGTGGTGGAGAAGGCGTAGTCTCAACTCCTTGGCGTCGGAAGAAAGAGAGCATCCGGCGACGAGTAGACTTGTGCTCACGACTCAACGTAGTGATCCTTGAACTCATTTCGGCATTGTTGGCAACGACTTCATCGAACCGCAAATTCATGTGATGGTTATGCTCGTTCATTTGTGTCAAAACACGTTGCCATCCAACTTGTTCTTCTTCATTTGGTTCCATATGTGCGTGCTCGTTGGCATCAACATGCTCCTCTTCTTCTTCTTCTTCATCAAATTCCTCTTCATCCTCCTCATTATCATCTTGGGCACCTAAACCTTGAGAACCCGAGGCTTCACTACTCATCGTAGCAAAAACACGTCTCGTGCGATCCACATAAGATATAAAAGCGGATGGTCCCAACTTCTTCAATAAATTGGCCCTTTGAAGTGCCGTGAGATCCAATGATGGTAAACCAACATGAGGCATATTTTGATAATCCGCTAATTCACCTCGAGCGCCCAAAATAATACCGGTAATCAAATTACCCATAGGCACTTGCTTATTGCGGGACTTGGAAGCTCGAACTAAATTAGTAAATATCATATCAATACTATCAATTTTCAAACCCTTAAAAATAGCATCAAACACAACCAAATCACGAACTTGCACTTTTGAACTTTCAACCCGACCAAATAAGGAGAATGATAAAAACTTGTGAAAGAAGAATACACAATCATCCTTAATTAGCTTACTAGATGTATTCTTTGGACTAAAAACATCTAAACCGGTTAAAGAATTTCAAACCGTGTGTGAATCAAAAGGCTTTGGCTTTGAATAAAAATTGCGAGTAGGAAAACCAAACCAACGGTTCATGGCCGCATAATTAACATCATAACGAACTCCATCACTCTGAAAAGAGATAACTCCTTTCTTCTTGTCATAGGTTAGAGTAACCAAAAACTCAATAATATGCATTTTAAGACTAGGAAAACGCATACTAGCAAATCGTTTCCAACCAAGAACGGTAAGAAATTCATCAAGACGCTCGGTACAAGAAAGAGTATTTACCGTGTCGGTGTCAAGAAAAGGCATATCCACGAACTCTACGAGGACATTAGAAAACCAGCGATATTTGCATCCTTCGGCTTCCGACGTGATATCGAACGGTGCGTCATATTGAACCCGTAATCTATTGATCTCGGTGGCCTTGGCTTTGTTTGCAACGGTCTTTTGTCTAGGCATATTGTTTTGGTTTGTGAAATTAGGGTGAAAATAGATGAAATTTGGGTGAAATAGGTGAAAATAATATGAAAGGATGAAAGTTAGAATGAAAGAGAATGGTGGTGAATTGGGGAAGAAGATGAATAAGGTAAAAATTTATGGGGAAGATGAGTGAATCTTGTTATTGGGAAGAGAAAAGATGATTGATTGGTGTAAAAATAGGTGATATATATAGGTGTAAGTAATAGGTATTGATTAGGATAGTTGAATAGGGTAGTAAATAGAGTAGGAATAGGAAAAGATGGTGAAAATTTCGCCCAATCCCACACCTACATGTCGCAGGTCGCGACTGAGATTTTCAAAATCTCAATCGCGATAGCAAGTAGGGAAGGGGCGAAATTTTGCCTAAAAAATTCTTCCTTCGCTGTCTCAACTGAGAATTCGAAATCTCAACTGAGATTCTGAAAAATCTGGGTAAAAGTGGGACTGTTTTTGATGATTTTAACACTTCAAAACCAATTCCTCTTAAAATTAAGTACCAAAAATGTGAACATTAATCCCTGAAACTGAGATAAACAAAACTAAAAAATTAAATTAAAGGAAAACCAAAGGTTGTTCCTTAAAATAAAAGAAATAAACCAAGGAATCAATGCATTTTTATTTATCATTATAAACAATACCATAATATACATTTATATAGAAACATTATAAAAACATAATTTACAAACAAGCACTCATATATATATTAAAAACAACAAACAGAAACACATAAAATATATATATCCCTAACTAAATGACAGACGACGTGCATTGGCCCTTTTAATCTTCGTTTGAACGAAGACTTGCCTCTCTGGTGCAGAAAGGAATGTTGGACCAGAACGGAAAACTCGTTTAACAAGTCCCTCGTTCTCCAAGAACTCGTAGTCTAAAATCGGGTATGGTTCTGTATCAATCCAAGGAACAGAAATGGTTCCCTTGGCTCCTAAAATTATTCCACATATGATGTTGGCGAACCCAATCGTCCGTTTCTTCGAACGGGAAGCAGCAACTAACCCCTCCATCAAAATCTTTGAGGAGTTAACTGAGTTGTCTTGGAAAATGTCGCCCAACACATAAAGATCAGTATCTTTCACAATATTGCTACTGACTCGACCAAAAAGGCTGTGACAGAGGAATATGTGCAGATACAACATGGAATTAGAATTAATGGATTTGTTGAAGGCAATACGTGGATTGAATCGCCTAAATCCTGTTAGCATCCTCCATATATCTCTAAAAGTCATATCCCTTCCAGGATGGTGTTGAGTTGTGTCTCGGGGTGGAAATCCAAACCAATTGTGAAGTTCTGGATAACCAAAAGTAAATGCCTTCCCCTCACAACGAAAACTGAGATGAACACGTCTCTTGTTGACGAACCGAACTGTGGAGAAAAATTCCAGAACCCAATTTCCAATAATAGGAAATTTCATATGAACAAATTTTGACCAACTCAAATTAGTCAGATAGCGATCAATGTCTTCGCTTATCCCGAGTTCCTCGTTCAGAAACTCGTCCAGATACATCATGCCAAAGAACTGAGCATATCTGAATTGTATAAAACGTTTCCCCTCGTCATGGTTATAAATGGGAAACCATGCTCCATATCTATCGGAGATATCAACTTTCTCTTTTCGAGAAGAATTTTGTTTTTGAATGTTCTTCAAAGACTTAGTCATGTTTGTGATAGAAAAGAAAAATGAAGTCTGTAGGATTTGAGAACTTTGAGAAAGAAATTTAGAAAGATGAAGTAAAATGGAAGAAGTCTGATCCTACAGGAATATATAAGAACTATAAGTGAAAGGTTATGTTTGTTAGAAAGAAATAGGTGTCAAAGTGATACCTCTTCGATTTAACTGACAGAAAATTTTGAAGAAAGAAGACTGTAATCACTTACAGTTATTTCAAATGTAAAAAGACAGAAAATTTCTCAACTGAGATTTTCGGAATCTCAACTGAGATTTCCAAATCCTGGAACATAGAAAATCTCAACTGAGATTTCTGCATATATAATTTCTAAATAACACTCAACACTTAATGAAAATTTCATAACATGACTAAATTAAAATTTTAATGTAAACAAAACTCATTTGTACTTAATGATAAATATATAAAAATAAAAATTAAAGTAAATAAATTAAAAAGAAAACAATAAATTAAAAAGAAAAAGAATGAAAATAAGAAAAGCTATAAATTAAAAACATAAAAATCAAAGAAATTAATTTTTATAAAATTTATCCACGGATTCAATTGCTTGAATAGGAGCTCCGTCGAAATAAATTTTGCAACGATTACCATCGACCTTAAATCGGTCGCCATTAGACTTTTCTAGCTCCAATGTTCCGTAATCAAATGTTTGAACAACCAAAAATGGTTCAGCCCATCTAGATTTTTGCTTACCTGGAAATAATTTTAATCTAGAATTAAAAAGTAAGACCTTATCTCCAACATTAAAGTTTTTAATTTTGATTTTGGCATCATGCCACTTTTTAATTTTCTCCTTATAAATGCTCGCATTTTCGTAGGACAAATAGCGTAATTCATCCAACTCGTTTAAGTCAAACAAACGCTTTTTCCCTGCGCTCTGCAAATCATAATTAAGGGTTTTTATAGCCCAATATGCTTTATGTTCTAATTCAACCGGCAAATGACAAGCTTTACCATAGACTAATCTATAAGGTGTCATCCCGATAGGTGTTTTAAATGCAGTACGGTATGCCCATAGTGCATCGTCAAGTTTATGTGCCCAGTCTCTTCTAGAAGACGAAACTGTTTTCTCAAGTATCCATTTGAGTTCTCTATTTGAAATTTCTGCTTGACCATTCGTTTGAGGATGGTACGGTGTAGAGATACGATTGTGTACTCTATATTTTTTCATAAGTGACTCAAAAGCTCTATTTACGAAATGGGTACCACCGTCGCTTACCATAACTCTAGGAACTCCAAATCGACAGAATATTGAATTTAAAAACTTAACAACTACTTTAGAATCATTTGTCGAGGTTGCAATTGCTTCAACCCACTTTGAAACATAATCTACGGATACTAATATATAATTTTTGCCAAAAGAAAGAGGAAAAGGACCCATGAAATCAATTCCCCATACGTCGAAGATTTCAACTTCCAATATGTTCTTAAGAGGCATCTCATCTCTCCTTCCTATATTCCCCGTTCTTTGACATTTATCACAGCGGAGAATAAATGAACGGACATCTTTAAACAGAGTAGGCCAAAAGAATCCGCATTCAAGTATTCTAGCTGCTGTTTTGCTGACGCTATTATGACCTCCGTAAGCGCTAGCATGACATTCTATCATTATAGAGTCATATTCAAACTCACTAACACATCTCCTAAATATTCCATTGCCGCATGTTTTGAACAAGAATGGATCTTCCCAAAAATATTTCTTAACTTCTGAAAAGAATTTCTTCTTTTGCTGGTAAGTCAATCCATCTGGTACAACATGTGCAGCTAAGTAATTGGCTATATCCGCATACCATGGAGTTATGACACTTTGTAATTGCATGAGATGTTCATCGGGGAAATCATCTCGAATACTTGATGTTTCACCGATGGGACCGTTTTCATCCTCAAGTCTTGACAGATGATTGGCGACCAGGTTTTCAACTCCCTTTTTGTCTTTAATCTCAATGTCAAATTCTTGCAATAGTAAAACCCATCTAATAAGACGTGGTTTTGCATCTTTCTTAGCAAATAAATATCGTAAAGCTGCATGATCAGTATAAATAATAACTTTAGATCCTAACAAATAAGATCGGAACTTATCGCATGCAAAAACTACTGCTAACATTTCTTTTTCAGTTGTGGTGTAATTTAGTTGTGCACCGGACAATGTGTGACTCGCATAATATATAACATGAAGTTTTTTATCCTTCCTTTGACCTAATACACATCCTACAGCTAAGTCACTCGCATCACACATAATTTCGAAAGGTAGATTCCAATCGGGTTTTGATATTATTGGTGTACTGACTAAAGCCGTTTTCAAAGTATTGAAAGCTTGTAAACAATCTTTATTAAAATCAAAAGTTGAATCCTTCATAAGCAAATTAGTAAGTGGTTTGGAGATTACAGAAAAGTTCTTTATAAACCCGTCTGTAAAAACCTGCATGACCTAAAAATGATCTTACTCCTTTAACAGTGGTTGGTGGGGGTAATTTTTCTATAACTGAAGTCTTTGCTCTGTCCACTTCTAAACCTTTTTCAGAAATCTTATGACCTAAAACAATTCCTTCGTCTACTATGAAATGACATTTTTCCCAATTTAATACTAAATTCGTTTCCTCACATCTAGACAATACTTTATCTAAGTTCTGTAAACATGCATTGAAAGAATCTCCATAAACTGAAAAATCATCCATGAAAACTTCCATTATGTCTTCAATGAAGTCATTAAATATTGCTGTCATACATCGTTGAAAAGTTGCTGGTGCATTACTTAGACCAAAAGGCATTCTCCTATATGCAAATGTTCCGTAAGGACATGTGAAGGTTGTTTTATCTTGGTCATCCGGGTAAATGTAAATTTGAAAGAATCCGGAATAACAGTCTAGAAAACAGTAAAATGTATGACCGGCTATCCTTTCGATCATTTGATCAATGAAAGGTAGAGGAAAATGATCTTTCCTGGTTGCTTTGTTTAGGTTCCTATAGTCTATACAAACCCTCCAACCAGTGGTGGTTCGTGTAGGTATCATTTCACCTTCATCATTTCTTACAACAGTTATGCCTCCCTTTTTAGGTACACAATGGATTGGACTAACCCATTCACTATCCGAGATCGGATAAATGATTCCATTGTCTAAAAGTTTAGTAATCTCATTTTTGACTACTTCTTTCATGTTCGGATTTAAGCGTCTTTGCCTATCCGCTTTAGGTGGCTTATCCTCTTCTAAATGAATTCTATGCATTACTATACTAGGATTAATTCCTTTTAGGTCTGAAATTTGCCATCCCATACTTCCTATCCTATTTCTAACAACTTCTTTCAATTTTTCTTCTTGATCGCTTGTTAATTTGTTAGAAATAATTATAGGTAGAGAATCGCCTTCGCCTAAGAAAGCGTACCTCAAATGACTGGGTAACTCTTTAAGTTCTAATTTAGGGGGTGTTACAATTAAAGGCGGAACTGGTCCATCTTCTCTAATCAAAGGCTCTGGGTCCTTATCATCTAATTCCTCGTCTACTATAGGTTCAATTATTTCTTCACTTTGAATTACATCATTGACACATTTCTCGACTAAGTCAAGTTTCATACAAGTGAATTCCTTCATAGGGTATTTTATTGCTTTGTTCATGTTAAACTCGACCTTATCTTCTCCTATCCTTAAAACCACCTTCCCTTCCGACACATCTACTAGAGCGCGTCCCGTGTTCATAAATGGTCTACCGAAAATTAAAGGGCAATTTACATCATATGCAAAGTCTAAGATAACAAAATCGGTAGGAAAAATAAATTTATCGACTTTGACTAAAACATCTTCAATTATACCATACGGCCTTTTAGTGGTTTGATCCGCTAATTGCAAAACCATATTGGTACGTTTGATATCTTCTTCTAAACCTAACTTGTTAAAAATAGACAATGGCATTAAGTTTATACTTGCTCCTAAATCACAAAGACAACTTGGGAATTCAATATCTCCCAACTTACACGGAATAGTAAAACATCCGGGATCCTTGAGTTTAGTGGGCAAATTACTTGATACTACTAAACTACAGTCTTCAGTTAATGAAATGGATGAAATTCCTTCCCAACTGATTTTCTTTGAAATCAAATCCTTTAAAAACTTACCATAGTTAGGAATTTGTGTTATTGCATCCATAAACGTCAAATTGATATGCAAATTTTTGAGTTTATCCAAAAACGTTAGAAGTTGTTTATCATAATCCTTATTTCGGACTTTGTGTGGAAAAGGTGGTTTGGTTACAAAAGTTTTAGTACCTGTGTCAAATGGTGAAATATTTGTGTTTAAGATATCTTCTTTGGACTTTGGTAAATCAGTTCCCGGTAATGTTACATCTTTGGGCATTTCAGGCCCTTGATAATTTTTTCCTGAATGAAGAGTAATAGCCTTCACCTGCTCTTGCGGATTTTCTTCCGTATGGCTGGGAAGACTTCCCATAGCAAGTTGACTAATTTGAACCTCCAAATTATGGATGCTAGATGAGTGGTTTTTAATAAGTTGATCGAATTTATTTTCGATCCGTTTAAAACCATCGTCGTATTAGAATAAGGATTATTAGTTTGGTTTTGCCCTTGGACAAAATTTACCTGTTCAATCTCACTCATATTTTCGTAATCCACATCCGTTTGGATTGGATTACCATTGGTATCGCGTGGTGCCATAAATTTGTCAATTTTATGCGATAAAGCAGAAAATTGGGCTTGTAGCATCGCGACTGGATCAAGTTCAACTATACCCTTAACTGATGATGAGGTTGAGGATGATGGTTTTGCCACCGGCATATGTCCACGTTCCGCCGGCCACATACTGCTGTTGATTGCCATTTCCTCCAAAAGTTCTCTCGCTTGGGCTGATGTTTTCTTCATAAATAGCCCTCCCGACATAGCATCTAATGAACCCCTAGTTGTAGGATTTAGTCCATTGTAAAATGTTTGCATTAAAAGTTCAGCGGGTAATTGGTGGTGTGGGCATAAACGTTGAAGTTCTTTAAAACGTTCCCAAGTTTCATAAAGGGTCTCATTATCATTTTGAGAAAAAGATGTTAACTCCTTTATGACTCTTGCGGTTTTTGCTAAAGGAAAATATTTAGATAAAAACGCTTGGGCTAATTGTTCCCAAGTGGCAAAAGTTGCGGCTGGCATAGAAGTTAACCATTCTTTGGCTCTATCCTTCAAAGTGAAAGGAAAGAGGCGAAGTTTGATTGCTTCTGCAGTCACATCTGGAATTTTAAATGTGTCACAAATTTCTAGGAAATTTGTTAAATGGGTGTTAGGATTTTCGTTAGGTAACCCGTAAAATGTTACATGATTTTGCAACATATTAAGCAAAGCTGGCTTAATTTCAAATTGATTTGCGGTGATTCTGGGTCTAACGATACTATTGGTTACACCGGCCACACCTGGCCTAGCGTATTCCATAAGTGTTGGTGGGTCTGCCATTTTTTCTGGCTCGGTATGTGTTTTTACTGGGGTCTTATTTTTGTTTTTCTTATTTTTCTTGTTCTTCCTAATGGTTTTCTCAATTTCTGGGTCTATAGGGTCTGGTACAATGCCTGAACTTCGAGAACTGCGCATGAACCTGAAATCTTGCACGAACCGAAACTACCTACAAAACAGAATTTTTGAAAAATAAATAAATTAGTATAGGAAAACTTTTAAATTATAAAAGTTAGAATAAATATGTTTAAACCTAGATTCGAAATAAAACACGAAAAATTTAAAATTTTGTCAAAAATTTTGGCGTTCCCCGGCAACCTTCTCCTCTTCTTCTTCTTCTTCATCAAATTCCTCTTCATCCTCCTCATTATCATCTTGGGCACCTAAACCTTGAGAACCCGAGGTTTCACTACTCATCGTAGCAAAAACACGTCTCGTGGGATCCACATAAGATATAAAAGCGGGTGGTCCCAACTTCTTCAATAAATTGGCCCTTTGAAGTGCCGAGAGATCCAATGATGGTAAACCAACATGAGGCATATTTTGATAATCCGCTAATTCACCTCGAGCGCCCAAAACAATGCCGGTAATCAAATTACCCATAGGCACTTGCTTATTGCGGGACTTGGAAGCTCGAACTAAATTAGTAAATATCATCTCAATACTATAATTTAAAAGTATTGAGGTGATATTTACTAATCGCTCAATACTAATCGCTCAACAAGTTTTTGACAAAATTTTAAATTTTTCGTGTTTTATTTGAAATCTAGGTTTAAACATATTTATTCTAACTTTTATAATTTAAAAGTTTTCATATACTAATTTATTTATTTTTCAAAATTCTGTTTTGTAGGTAGTTTCGGTTCGTGCAAGATTTCAGGTTCATGCGCAGTTCTCGAAGTTCAGGCATTGTACCAGACCCTATAGACCCAGAAATTGAGAAAACCATTAGGAAGAACAAGAAAAATAAGAAAAACAAAAATAAGACCCCAGTAAAAACCCATACCGAGCCAGAAAAAATGGCAGACCCACCAACACTTATGGAATACGCTAGGCCAGGTGTGGCCGGTGTAACCAATAGTATCGTTAGACCCAGAATCACTGCAAATCAATTTGAAATTAAGCCAGCTTTGCTTAATATGTTGCAAAATAATGTAACATTTTACGGGTTACCTAACGAAAATCCTAACACCCACTTAACAAATTTCCTAGAAATTTGTGACACTTTTAAAATTCCAGATGTGACTGCAGAAGCAATCAAACTTCGCCTCTTTCCTTTCACTTTGAAGGATCGAGCCAAATAATGGTTAACTTCTATGCCAGCCGCAACTTTTGCCACTTGGGAACAATTAGCCCAAGCGTTTTTATCGAAATATTTTACTTTAGCAAAAACCGCAAGAGTCATAAAGGAGTTAACATCTTTTTCTCAAAATGATAATGAGACCCTTTATGAAACTTGGGAACGTTTTAAAGAACTTCAACGTTTATGCCCACACCACCAATCACCCGCTGAACTTTTAATGCAAACATTTTACAATGGACTGAATCCTACAACTAGGGGTTCATTAGATGCTATGTCGGGAGGGCTATTTATGAAGAAAACATCAGTCCAAGCGAGAGAACTTTTGGAGGAAATGGCAATCAACAGCAGTATGTGGCCCACGGAACGTGGACATATGCCGGTGGCAAAACCATCATCCTCAACCTCATCGTCAGTTAAAGGTATAGTTGAACTTGATCCAGTCGCGATGCTACAAGCCCAATTTTCTGCTTTATCGCATAAAATTGACAAATTTATGGCACCACACGATACCAATGGTAATCCAATCCAAACGGATGTGGATTACGAAAATATGAGTGAGATCGAACAGGTAAATTTTGTCCAAGGGCAAAACCAAACTAATAATCCTTACTCTAATACTTATAATTCTAGATGGAGGAATCATCCTAACTTTAATTGGAAAGATAACAGTAACAATAATATTAGTGCTAATCAAAATCGTACCACGAAGATATTAAACGTACCAATATGGTTTTGCAATTAGCGGATCAAACCACTGACTAAAGCCGTTTTCAAAGTATTGAAAGCTTGTAAACAATCTTTATTAAAATCAAAAGTTGAATCCTTCATAAGCAAATTAGTAAGTGGTTTGGAGATTACAGAAAAGTTCTTTATAAACCGTCTGTAAAAACCTGCATGACCTAAAAATGATCTTACTCCCTTAACAGTGGTTGGTGGGGGTAATTTTTCTATAACTGAAGTCTTTGCTCTGTCCACTTCTAAACCTTTTTCAGAAATCTTATGACCTAAAACAATTCCTTCGTCTACCATGAAATGACATTTTTCCCAATTTAATACTAAATTCGTTTCCTCACATCTAGACAATACTTTATCTAAGTTCTGTAAACATGCATTGAAAGAATCTCCATAAACTGAAAAATCATCCATGAAAACTTCCATTATGTCTTCAATGAAGTCATTAAATATTGCTGTCATACATCGTTGAAAAGTTGCTGGTGCATTACATTGACCAAAAGGCATTCTCCTATATGCAAATGTTCCGTAAGGACATGTGAAGGTTGTTTTGTCTTGGTCATCCGGGTAAATGTAAATTTGAAAGAATCCGGAGTAACCGTCTAGGAAACAGTAAAATGCATGACCGGCTATCCTTTCGATCATTTGATCAATGAAAGGTAGAGGAAAATGATCTTTCCTGGTTGCTTTGTTTAGGTTCCTATAGTCTATACAAACCCTCCAACCGGTGGTGGTTCGTGTAGGTATCATTTCACCTTCATCATTTCTTACAACAGTTATGCCTCCCTTTTTAGGTACACAATGGATTGGACTAACCCATTCACTATCCGAGATCGGATAAATGATTCCATTGTCTAAAAGTTTAGTAATCTCATTTTTGACTACTTCTTTCATGTTCGGATTTAAGCGTCTTTGCCTATCCGCTTTAGGTGGCTTATCCTCTTCTAAGTGAATTCTATGCATTACTATACTAGGATTAATTCCTTTTAGGTCTGAAATTTGCCATCCCATACTTCCTATCCTATTTCTAACAACTTCTTTCAATTTTTCTTCTTGATCGCTTGTTAATTTGTTAGAAATAATTATAGGTAGAGAATCGCCTTCGCCTAAGAAAGCGTACCTCAAATGACTGGGTAACTCTTTAAGTTCTAATTTAGGGGGTGTTACAATTGAAGGCGGAACTGGTTCCATCTTCTATAATCAAAGGCTCTGGGTCCTTATCATCTAATTCCTCGTCTACTATAGGTTCAATTATTTCTTCACTTTGAATTACATCATTGACACATTCCTCGACTAAGTCAAGTTTCATACAAGCGAATTCCTCCATAGGGTATTTCATCGCTTTGTTCATGTTAAACTCGACCTTATCTTCTCCTATCCTTAAAACTACCTTCCCTTCCGACACATCTACTAGAGCGCGTCCCGTGTTCATAAACAGTCTACCGAAAATTAAAGGGCAATTTACATCATATGCAAAGTCTAATATAACAAAATCGGTAGGAAAAATAAATTTATCGACTTTGACTAAAACATCTTCAATTATACCATACAGCCTTTTAGTGGTTTGATCTGCTAATTGCAAAACCATATTGGTACGTTTGATATCTTCTTCTAAACCTAACTTGTTAAAAATAGACAATGGCATTAAGTTTATCCTTGCTCCTAAATCACAAAGACAACTTGGGAATTCAATATCTCCCAACTTACACGGAATAGTAAAACATCCGGGATCCTTGAGTTTAGTGGGCAAATTACTTGATACTACTAAACTACAGTCTTCAGTTAACGAAATGGATGAAATTCCTTCCCAACTGATTTTCTTTGAAATCAAATCCTTTAAAAACTTACCATAGTTAGGAATTTGTGTTATTGCATCCATAAACGTCAAATTGATATGCAAATTTTTGAGTTTATCCAAAAACGTTAGAAGTTGTTTATCATAATCCTTATTTTGGACTTTGTGTGGAAAAGGTGGTTTGGGTGCAAAAGTTTTAGTACCTGTGTCAAATGGTGAAATATTTGTGTTTAAGATATCTTCTTTGGACTTTGGTAAATCATTTCCCGGTAATGTTACATATTTGGGCATTTCAGGCCCTTGATAATTTTTTCCTGAACGAAGAGTAATAGCCTTCACCTGCTCTTTCGGATTTTCTTCCGTATGGCTGGGAAGACTTCCCTCTTTTCGGGATGGAATTGATTTAGCAAGTTGACCAATTTGAACCTCCAAATTATGGATGCTAGATGAGTGGTTTTTAATAAGCTGATCGAATTTATTTTCGATTCGTTTAAAACCATCGTCGTGATTACTTATTTTTCCACTGATAGCATCTATAAACCTGTCGATTTTAGAAGATAAAGTGCTAATCGTATCTCTTGACTGATTTTGATAATTAGTTGTACGATTTTTATTAGCACTAATATTATTGTTACTGTTATCTTTCCAATTAAAGTTAGGATGATTCCTCCATCCAGAATTATAAGTATTAGAATAAGGATTATTAGTTTGGTTTTGCCCTTGGACAAAATTTACCTGTTCAATCTCACTCATATTTTCGTAATCCACATCCGTTTGTATTGGATTACCATTGGTATCGCGTGGTGCCATAAATTTGTCAATTTTATGCGATAAAGCAGAAAATTGGGCTTGTAGCATCGCGACTGGATCAAGTTCAACTATACCCTTAACTGATGATGAGGTTGAGGATGATGGTTTTGCCACCGGCATATGTCCACGTTCCGCGGGCCACATACTGCTGTTGATTGCCATTTCCTCCAAAAGTTCTCTCGCTTGGGCTGATGTTTTCTTCATAAATAGCCCTCCCGACATAGCATCTAATGAACCCCTAGTTGTAGGATTTAGTCCATTGTAAAATGTTTACATTAAAAGTTCAGCGGGTAATTGGTGGTGTGGGCATAAACGTTGAAGTTCTTTAAAACGTTCCCAAGTTTCATAAAGGGTCTCATTATCATTTTGAGAAAAAGATGTTAACTCCTTTATGACTCTTGCGGTTTTTGCTAAAGGAAAATATTTCGATAAAAACGCTTGGGCTAATTGTTCCCAAGTGGCAAAAGTTGCGGCTGGCATAGAAGTTAACCATTCTTTGGCTCGATCCTTCAAAGTGAAAGGAAAGAGGCGAAGTTTGATTGCTTCTGCAGTCACATCTGGAATTTTAAAAGTGTCACAAATTTCTAGGAAATTTGTTAAATGGGTGTTAGGATTTTCGTTAGGTAACCCGTAAAATGTTACATTATTTTGCAACATATTAAGCAAAGCTGGCTTAATTTCAAATTGATTTGCGGTGATTCTGGGTCTAACGATACTATTGGTTACACCGGCCACACCTGGCCTAGCGTATTCCATAAGTGTTGGTGGGTCTGCCATTTTTTCTGGCTCGGTATGTGTTTTTACTGGGGTCTTATTTTTGTTTTTCTTATTTTTCTTGTTCTTCCTAATGGTTTTCTCAATTTCTAGGTCTATAGGGTCTGGTACAATGCCTGAACTTCGAGAACTGCACATGAACCTGAAATCTTGCACGAACCGAAACTACCTACAAAACAGAATTTTGAAAAATAAATAAATTAGTATAGGAAAAGTTTTAAATTATAAAAGTTAGAATAAATATGTTTAAACCTAGATTCGAAATAAAACACGAAAAATTTAAAATTTTGTCAAAAATTTTGGCGTTCCCCTGCAACGGCGCCAAAAACTTGTTGAGCGATTTCCGCAAGTGCACGGTATACGCTTGTAGTAATAAAAGATATCGAACCCACAGGGAACGCTTTTTAACTAAAACTTTATTTAATTCGGTTTAATCACGTGTTTAGGTTTAATAAAAGAAATACGTTTAATTGATTGTATTGGTTTTGGTAAATTAGGATTAGATAGAAGGATTATATCGAGTTTAGAGAACAATTCCGTTTTGGAATTTTGATTATAAAACAGATACTTCCGTAATTGGAATAAAATAGATTTTATTTTCATAAAGCAAAGTAAACAACTTTAACTTTGTGAGATTATGGACATGTAACAATATAATAATTTACTCAATTAAATGGCTTCGAACCATAGAAATCCCTCTAGCGTAGAGACGATTCCTACCTTAATCAAACTAGTGTTTTACTTCTGATAAGCCGCGATCAGCGATCATGTCATCCATAAAAACTAAATTTGTTAAGTGTTCAACAAAGTTCTTATAAGAATAAGATGGAATAGAATGTTTTAATAAAAACACCAATATATCATTTTGAAAATCATTTTGTCAGAACAATATCAAAATAACAACAGTAAGAATATATTGAATAAATAAGTATATCATTAATTGAAATGTGAATTTTCACAAGTTAACAGAGAAGTAGAAACTTGGATAGCATTGTAACGAAGACTTTGAGATCTGGGTCGTCAATCTTTCTCTCAAACTTCGTAGGCTCGTCAAACCATATGCGCTTCAGCCGTCAATTCTTCTCGCTGGATCTTTGGAATAGAGACTGGTCTCGTCCACTATCAGAATGAAAACTAAACTAATACTGTGTTTATAACTAATCTAAATACAATTCATGTACAGCACGATTGCTTACAGAAATGAAATCTAACTTTCTGATTCTTTTCTGAATCAGAAAACTCTACATAACAACTTTCTTCTCTAATTTCTCTAACTTTTCCCAACATAACCAACCTTGATTTCTGAAATGGATCACTTATTTATAGTTGGTGAAGGGTTGTAAATGACGGGTCGTGTCTGCTGGTGAAGGATTGCTTTTATCCGAACGAACAGACGCGTTTTTACGAATTAAACATGTGTTCTGTGTGCAGGAAGACTTGCTGTCGCGACTGAGATTCTGAAAATCTCAGTCGCGACAGGGGGTATAGGGGCGAGCTTGAATACGTTGTTTTCCCCCGGTCTGGCCTCCGTAAGTCGCGACTGAGATTTTGAGAATCTCTATCGCGACAGAGAGATGTTCTCCCTGGCGTTCGACTGTTTTTCGTCCTCCTCGAGCGTTCTTCTGACTGATATGCATTCTTGGTACGTTTTTAAGGTTTTTCGTCCATTTTAGCTCCATTTTGGCTTCGTTTTTGCTCCTATTTGGATTTTACCAAATATTTAGGTACCTTGCATCAAAGAAGTAAATAAAAACGTAAAAGTATTCCAAATGAATATAATTAGCATGGTTTTAATGTAAATTTAACGTATCTATATATGATATTTTAGGTATATTTTGGGCTTAACACATTTAAATGCGAGAATTGCTCGCTTATTAACTAAATAACGCTAAAAACCATCCTAAAACCGTACCCAAAGATAGGGGTTTTTGACCCCCTATCAGTGCTTTAGCATTAAATGCAACGAATCTTATACTCAGTGTTTAGAATTCTAAACGTTCTATATTCTGAGTAGTCAGTTTTATACAAACGGATGGTTTAAGTAGTTGGTTGGTCAGTTTGAGATAACTACTCGGTGTGCATATTTGCTCAGTATGTGATATTCATTCATTTAGCATTAAACACTCAGCATACATCTATTCACTCAGCAAATAATAGCATAAGTCATTCAGCATGGTAATTCACTCAGCATGAATATATATTAAGAGCTGGAATTTACTGAAGAGGGTTAAACATACCAATGGCTTCTCTTAGTATGCTGAACTGCTCTCGAGCCAGTGGCTTCGTGAAGATATCCGCAAGCTGCTCATCCGTTGGGACATAGGTCAGCTTGATCTCACCTTTGAGTACATGGTCTCTAATGAAGTGATGTCTGATGCTGACATGCTTCATCCTGCTGTGCTGAATTGGGTTCTTTGATAGATCAATTGCACTTTTGTTGTCACATCTGACCTCAATTGTCTTTGTTTGAACCCCATAGTCTTCAAGCTGTTGCTTAATCCAGAGGACTTGAGCAACACAGTGTCCAGTAGCAATGTACTCAGCTTCAATGGTAGACAAGGCTACTGACGCTTGCTTCTTGCTGAACCAGGATACAAGACAGCTTCCTAGGAAGTGGCATCCTCCAGAGGTGCTTTTTCGTTCAAGCTTGTCTCGTCCATAGTCAGCGTCAGTGTATCCAACGAGTGTAAAATCATGAGTGTTGGGATACCATAAACCTGCGTTCACTGAGCTTTGCAAATATCTAAGGATTCTTTTTACAGCTATGTAATGAGATTCCTTAGGGTTAGATTGATATCTAGCACAGTAGCATACTGAGAACTGAATGTCCGGTCTACTCGCTGTTAAGTAAAGTAGAGAGCCTATCATACCTCGATACAATTTGCTGTCTACCGACTTACCATTCTCGTCAGCACAAAGGACAGTGTCAGTGCCCATAGGAGTAGATATTGGCTTGCAATTTTCAAGATCATATTTCTTCAATATCTCCTTGGCATATTTAGCTTGACTGATGAAGATGCCATTTTTCCCTTGTTTGATTTGAAGTCCAAGGAAGAAGTTGAGTTCTCCCATCATTGACATTTCAAACTCAGTCTGCATTTGCTTGCTAAATTCCTTGCACATTGACTCATTAGTAGCACCGAAAATAATATCATCAACATATATTTGAGCCAGCAGGGTGTCTTTACCCTTTCTCTTAATGAATAAGGTTGTATCAGCTTTACCTCTGACATAATTTCTAGTCAGCAGGAAATTGGTCAGCCTCTCATACCAAGCACGTGGTGCTTGCTTGAGGCCGTACAGAGCCTTTTTGAGTTTATAAACGTGGTTTGGGAATTTAGGATCCTCAAACCCTGGAGGCTGATTAACATAGACTTCCTCGTTTATAACTCCATTAAAGAATGCACTCTTAACATCCATTTGAAACAGTTTAAAGTTCATATAACTTGCATAAGCGCATAAAATTCTAATAGCCTCTAGCCTTGCCACTGGGGCAAAAGTCTCACCGTAGTCAATACCTTCTTGCTGACTGTAGCCCTGAGCTACAAGTCTTGATTTGTTCCTGACTACATTTCCTTGTTCATCCAGCTTGTTGCGGAAGACCCATCTTGTTCCAATGGTCTTCTGACTCTTTGGATGTGGCACTAACTCCCATACATCGTTTCTTCTGAATTGATCAAGTTCCTCTTGCATTGCGCTCATCCAGAATTCATCGTGCTCAGCATCAACGAAGTTCTTTGGTTCCTGAACTGAGACGAAGGCTACGTTGCTGAGGTATATCCTGAGTTGATTTCTTGTCATCAGGGTATTCTCAGCGGCATCAAGAATATCACTCTCTGAGTGTCCTCTTGGTATTCTTATCTCCTTTGGTAGATTGATGTCTTGTGCTGTCTGTGTTTCAACAATCTCTGCAGGTGTAGATTGGTCAGTGAAAACAATTTGAGGTTCACTTTTACCTTTGGTCAGCCCTTGAGGGAATGACTCAGTGGCTGTATGTTGATCAGCGGGTGCTGAGTGTGGATCATCCTCGGTCAGCGGCTGATATCTTCCTGCAGGGTTAGTTTCGTCGAACTCAACATGTACTGACTCTTCTAAAACTTGAGTTCGTTTATTGAAAACTCTATATACTTTGCTGTTTGTTGAGTAGCCTAAAAAGATAGCCTCATCAGCTTTTGAGTCAAACTTAGCTAAGCTATCTTTGGTGTTTAAAATAAAACATTTACAGCCAAAGGCTCGAAAGTATCCAATGTTGGGCTTTCGTAATTTCCAAAGTTCGTAGGGGGTTTTCTTTAGTATAGGTCTAACAAGAGCCCTATTAAGAATATAGCACGCTGTGTTAACAACTTATCCCCAAAAGTACTTTGGAAGCCTATGCTCACTCAGCATTGTCCTGGCTATTTCAACCAAGGTTCTGTTCTTCCTTTCAATAACCCTATTTTGTTGAGGCGTCCTAGGAGCAGAAAAATTATGGTCAATGCCGCTGGCTGATAGCGTGCGCGCCTAGGTAGAGTTTTCTTACGACGATTAAATGTGTATTGCGGTGAATGTGCTATTATCTATGGATGTGATCTTTTAAATGTTCTTAACTCTACTAGATGCTACGGCTACTTAGGGGCAAGTGTACCCCGTCGTATCAAGTAATAATCTGGTTAAGACCGGGTATCGAATCCACAGGATTTATAATTACAAGTATTAGACGACTCGGTTTCGTATGTTATTTAAGCGGCAATTACTTTGGGGTGAAGCAAGATACAACTACACACTATCCTAACTATTGGCGACTCAGATTTGTGTAGCTAAAACTCTATGAAGTGGGATGAATATTGATAAGTTATAACCACGATAATTAATGACTCTAAATGTATACGGATAATAATTTACTCTTGCAAAGACGACTAAGTATAGTAGGACCGATCCGTGAAGCACTTAGACTACGTAATTCCTAGTCAATGCGTGTCTAATGCGGGGGAATTAGAAACTAGGGCCCGTAAGTTCTGTGGCTTGTCAATTCCTACGGTTTCCGGTTTGTCACTTCCGGTAGGGCAACACCTATATAACTCCCTAAAGATAACCCGAATGGCGTCGGAAATCACGTTCTCCTACACAATAGTCAATTATCAATATCAAAACAAGTAGCAAATACTAACACGTAAAGGGAAATAGAGATTATAAATCATGAAATTATAAATATGAAATGTATATAAATGGGATACAACCAAGCCTAGTACGTAGGAAGAGTACAAGCTAATTAGCATGAAAAAGGGGAGAATCCGCCCTTGAAACTAGCTAACCGGACTCAAAGCCGTCTCCTAGGTCGTGGAGGTGGAACTCTCGAGCTTGGTGACGAATGGTGGAGCGGAACTTCGATGGAATGCCGGAACAAACGAACAAGCTCTCGAGGTGGAGAGTTTAGCTACAAAAACTGAATCTATACTACCACAAACAACAAAACAAGTATAGTTTGCTCTCTAGTGTGTAAATTATTTCTTCGTGTCAAATGAAGTTCAAGAGCTTCTTATTTATAGACATCAAGCAAGGGCAAGTTTGTAATTTCACAAAGCATAAGTATGGAGCAACATTATTTGGTGCAGAAATCCCATGATACGCCCCGCGTAAATTGGTCTATGCCCCGCGTAAATGCCCATTCCGTCAGAAATCTCCTGCATGTGGACCAATTCGTTGTCTTGTTGTCTCAAGCACGCCCTGCGTAAAGGATTGTACGCCCCGTGTGTTTGAGTCTCTGAAGTTTTATTGCTTGAATTGGTGCTTTTACGCCGTGCGTAGATGAAGTGCGCCCCGCGTAAAAGAGTCTCTGATCTTTTTACGTTGAAGAACTGCCTTTTACGCCCCGCGTATATGGTGATACGCCCCGCGTATGGAGGGTTTGAAGGATATTAAGGCTAAGGTATAGCAGCGGAAATATAAAATTTTAGCCTACTTCCTTTTAACCATAGGATCCGTTAATCGTTATTTCATATAAAGAGGGATAAGAAGAAATACCTTTTGAAGAACAATCTACCGTTGTTAAAGAAGCGCCCACAATTCTTCTCCGAGTTCCCAAGCACGAAGTATAATACGGTGAGGTTAAGTTAGAATCAACCGTATGAGATGCAACCAAAATAGATTGCCTCTAATTAACCAACACAAGATCAAAGAGAAAGAAAGATAGATGAAATTAATCGATCGATGGAAGCCGTATGAATTCTTGTCCACGAACTAGGGGACGCGAATTCACTTTCTCTCTCTAATTGTATGTTTCGAAAATCACAATGAGGGGAGGGGTTAGGCTTAGTCGAAATTCATGTAGTAGGGGGTATATATAATAACTTGTATCTAAACCCTAGTTAGATAGGAATAGGTTACTTAATAGGAATTCAATTCGGAATAGGATTCCCAATTATTATCTTATAATACATCTAATATATCTAGGATAATAATAAATAACCTAATTGGATAATAATAGGAGTATATTAATCTAATTAAAACTCCTAACTTAATTATCTCTTAATTAATTTAATTCATAAACCTAATCAAATTAGGATTAATGGAATTAAAATAATTCCTTATTTATTATATATAAATTTCGGCCCCCTCTATTTAAATGGGCCTTACTGGGCTCAATTGGGCTTCCATCTATTAATGACATCCATCTCTCTTTTGGTTCCAAGTCTTATGTGTGATCCATTAGGTTCTTACTACTTCTGGCCGTATGCAACTATTAAATTAATTTCTTCAAGAATTATATTTAATCCTTGCATAACGGAATGATGTACTGAGTATGTTATTGGCAAGTCTGTAATCATTCCCCCAGAGTCCGTTAAGAAGACAGGTTGATTCTGTCGTTAACCCTTCCGTATTAGTTACAGTATAATTCGATCCTTTATCAACTACATCCTTGAACTGAATCTTATGACTATGGGTGATGTCAAGTCACATATAGCGAGACGTTCATTTTACTTGTATAGGCCGAGTCAACTCAAATAGATAGGTTAAGTGAAATCTGTATTTCTTACTCTTAAGCTATCACCTTGCAAGGATTTAGAGTCGAGTCTTCCACAAGCGATCCTTGGATGTATCTCCCATTAATCGGGAGTGATAAATGCTCAATCCAATGTATAACTACCCTGACATTACCTCCTGTGACACCCAACCTTTCCAGTTCACACCCCAGAGTCATCTCTGTTAAGGATCGTGGGACCGCAGGATCAAAGTCTCACATTCAGTAATTTAGGATGACCAATTAACATTCCTTTGAGTCTGAGGATTAGTTATACCTATTAATACCAATGAGATGAACAGGTGACAATGATGAATCTACCCATCCTGTTATCTCAAATCGGATCCCCAATCCTAATGAACGACGTTTCATCGGATCTATGTAACTGTCCAGATATCTATATATATGAAGCTTGTGAGATCAGCTTTCTGTCGGACAAAAGACATTGTTACATACAAGTCTCAACAGTGATATATCAATCCTAAACATATCACTTGACTTGGGGTGGTTTTAAGTTTATTAGTTTCTTATAAAGTTTTGTCTCATTTCATGCTTGTATGAACACTTTATAATCACTTTAAACAAACTTACGGATTTCCTTTTATTAGACTTTATTTAGTGCTTAAAAGGGATTGCCTTTATATATAGTTATAAAACATATATCTCATTAAAACAAATGATATAAAGAACAATTCATTTACATTAAGTTTGTATCCTGCAACAATTGTCTATAGGACACTAAACCCCAACAGGGTTGACTCTGGGAGACAATGCAGTCTGACTTTTGGGATTAGGCCAATTATTGCCGACATGTGTCATACGCCCCGCGTAGAGTGGCATACGCCCCGCGTATACTGAGTCAGTTCCACATGGCTTCTGCGGATAAGGCAATCATTACTGACACCATGTTTCACGCCCCGCGTAGAGGATTCTACGCCCCGCGTATGGAGTGGATTTTTGCTCCTTTCTCGTACCTGAAATACAAAACTTGAGAGCCGAGTTAGCTTGACGTTTTTATTTCCTAAACTAATAAAAAACGAGGAAAATTAACTGAAAGTACGAGATTTATTTTTATTTCTTTATTTTATCAAAACACTTTATTTTTGTAATTAAACTTATTTATTTTATCCAAAATCAACCCGTAAATCACGCTAAAAGATAGGGGTAAAATACCCCTATCAAACCTCCTCGGACTTTAAAGTTTTACTTGTCCTCAAGTAAAAGAAATCGAAAGACAAAGGATTGAGAAAATTAAGAAACAAACCGAAGGTTGGTTTTGCCAAGTGCGTGATTTCAAAGTTATGGTTTTATGCAAAGGTTTCGGTAAGTACCTACGCAAAAAATTGAGTACAAAAACTTGTTTGAAACCTCCATGATCAAGATTTAGTAGGCAATATTAATGGGGGTTGATTATCTTTTGAGAACCCGATAGTACCTCACCAAGGGATTTCGCTCTTACGCTCAATTTTAGGTGGGTCGGTGTTTTAGCACTCTTCTTTGTACTTACTCGAGATCATGTTGAATTTGCATTTTTATCCGGGTTTTTCCTCCTAAAATATGGTTAGGCAATATTAAAAATGAACCCGGAGGGGGGTTGTAATGTGGGTGGCTTCTTTAGTGGTTATTTTAAAGAAACTCGAGTTCAAAAATACCGTTTTGTGATTGCACCGCATCATTGCTTATTTTGGCCTTGGCGAATTTTGCAAGATATACTTCAAAATTGCTCGGGTGGAGCTTGAGAATGCCTTTTTATTTTTATTGTATCCTTCGTTTTGATAGAGGCACAAAAACAATATTTTGAGAACTAATGGTGCTCATTTGCTAAGGCCGTGACTTATTTCGGGTAATTCGGGTGCAACTTGATTATGTCGGTATTTGAACAAGAGGAAAAAGGGTTAAATGTTAAGAGGGTATTAACAAAAAAGTTGGTTAATAGGCTCGAGGGGGTTTCCTAATATTTAATGAAAACGAGAAAAATAAATTAAGAAAAATTAGCCTAAGTGAGTTCGGTTTATCATCTATTGCCTTTTTACCACAATAAGTGTACTTAACCCGGTATTGGATGCAAATTCTATGAGTCAAGTGAAGTCAAAGCTCTCGAAAAATCGTGAAAGAATTAGAGTTCTTGTACGAACTCTTTTAGGCTCAAAAATACCTCACAAAGATTCGGGTTTAAATTGTGTACTATCAAGTTTTCGCTAAATTCTCAACTATCCCGTTTTTATTGCCTTTTTAAAGTTCATTATGGAGATAACATTTGGGTTAAGACTCAATGCCTTAGTTTAGTACTAACCTAAGCTTTGCACAAATTCCCTAATTTTAAGATCAAGACTAAAATTTCTTAATCGAATCATTCCTTTATGTTCCGACGTTTTTATTTTTGATGACAAATAACAGAACTTTAATTAATTTCCGAAGGAGGGATAACACGTCGGGAAAATTTAAAAGAGTCAATAAATTAGTTTAATTATTTTGTTGTTATTAAGTTTTTATTTTTGTTTTTGGTAGTGCAAAACAAACGTTAAGTGCGGGGTTGCACGTCCCTCCGCATTATTTAAAATGACGCCTATTCCAAGGGCGTCGCAAAAAGAAACAAAAACAAAAATAAAGCTAAGGAAGGGAAAGAAGAAGACCCTTAGTGGTCAGGGGCCCTACGCGAGGCGTGCCCAGGGGGGCGCCCCGCGTAGGGCGGCATTTTTAATGCGTTATGAGTTAGAGACTCAAAGACGCGGGGCGTAATGGTGAGGGCGCCCCGCGTAAGGTGGTGTTTTTATTATTTTTGGAGTCAGAGACTCAAATACGCGGGGCGTAATAGAGGACGCCCCGCGTGTTTGAGTTTCTGAACTTTTTTTACGTATGAAAATGAGTGGTACGCGGGGCGTTCCATGGGGTACGCCCTGCGTGGATTTATTATAAACAGCAAAAATAAACGCACAAAGAGCACGAAACATAAACGGAAATTACTAATATATTAGAAAATAAAAAGAGAGTACATCAAAACATTAAAACATCAAATCATCAAAAATGAAAATGAAAAACAAAAAGAAATGGAACTATGGTTGAGGTGGAGGTGGATTGCCATGGAGGTTGAAGTAGGAAGCGAAAGAAGCGGTGAGGGCATCGAAATGAGAGTCGATATGAGCCCGGTCCTCACGTTGTTGTGCCTCAATGGTGTCGAAGCGGGTGTCAAAATGGGCCCGATCACGACGTTGGTTATCCTCCAAGATATCCAACCGAGCGTAAAGGGCATTGAAGTCATGAAGGGGTGGAGGACTAAAATTGAGACCCAAGCTCGAGTCCGAGTCACCTTCCGCATTGGAGTTGGCTGCCCCCGAGGTCTCGCCCAAGCCGGAGGTCGAACGGTTAAGAGACTTAAAGGCGTTCTTATCAACGGGCCGAGGCAAAAGGCTCGGGAGGCGATCAAGGGCAGCGTCACCGAGAGTGGTGAGGGCGAAGATGGTGACGAGGTGGCCAAAACCGAGCTTGGCCCGCTTCCGGACGGGTGTGGCGTGGAGGTGAACAGCCACGTGATAGGCAAGGTCATAGGTGAGCGCATTGACAAAACAGTAGAGGGCCAACAGCTCATGTTTGTTGACCTTAGATGCATCGGACTTCCCCGAGAAGTAAAATGAAATGAAGCGGTGGAGAAGTTGGAGGATAGGGTCACAGATGAGAGATGGGAGAAGGTTGGAGATGTGATAGTCATCGGACCCCGTAATGGAGGCCCAAAACTCATGAGCCACAACGCCGTCGGGCCAACTTGACCTGCCTCCCTCCGTTTAGAAAGTGAAATGGTGTTGGAGCCATTGAGTGTCAATGGAAAATGGGCAGTTGTGGAGGCAAAAGTTGAAGAGGGCGGCTCCGGGGACGTTGTTGGAGGTGAGGGTGGTGTAGAATTCCACCACTAGTGATGGGTACACCCACCGATGCGTAGAGTAGATGTCGTACCAACCGAGGGCACGGAGATAAGCTTCGAAGGGAAGGCCTAAATCATATTGATCAAGCACGCTTCGTTGGATATAGGGAAGCTCCATGATAGTGGCGGCACAAAGATCTTCAAGATCTTCATACCTTTGGGCCTCCTCCTCGGTGAGGAGATGAAAAGGGGCCCGGTATTGGCGGGTGAGTGGTGGAGTTTCCTCCCGGTCGGGTGGTGGTGGTTGTTGATTTTGGGCGGAGCGTGTGGTGCGAGCTCGATGAGCTTGCATTTGTTGGTCGAGGGGGGTGTTAACGACGGCTCATTTGCTTCGGGTCATGATGATATGAGGGAGAAGGGAGAAGGAATGAAGAGGGAGTAGGAGATGAATGTTTGTGAAGAGTTGGGGTAGTTGTGAGGAAGGAAAGGGAGAAAAAGGGAGGATATATATATAGGGGAGAAGTGGGGAATCCAAGCAAAGCTCGGATTCCCAGAGGGGTACGCGGGGCGTAAAGGGGCCACGCCACGCGTATCCCTCCCCCTGATGTTATTTTATGCAAGAATGGTGAGATACGCGCGGCGTAAATAGGGTTACGCCACGCGTATCGGACCTCCTGTTCCTTTTTTATGACAAAAAGGGTGGAGACGCGGGGCGTAAATGGGGTTACGCCCCGCGTATGTGTTGGTCCCTGATAATTAGTTCCAAGGGGGGGTTAGGAACTAATATAACTTTTTCTCGTTTTAATTAAGCTGACTGGAAGTAATTTTGAAAGTTTAATAACTCTGCTTTTGGTCAGCTTGGTGAGAAATGTTTGAAGACAGCTTTAGTCAGATGTTGACTAAAGTTGTTTTCTTGTGAGTTAAGAATTTACACTCTTGGAGGTCAGCTTCTAACTCAGCACCACTTATTTACTCAAGGTCAGCTTAGGCAATTTATATGCTGAGTAAATTTAGCAAACAACACATACAATATAAGAGAGAGTTTAGAGATTACTCAGTACCACTTATCCTGGTTCGGCCTCTCTGCCTACGTCCAGTCCCCAGAGTCCTCCGGGCTTTTTGAATCCAATACTGAGCTCTTTAACGGTAGAGCACAAACCAATTACAAGGCAGTTGAATATGCAAGAGTACCTTCCTCTATTCGTCTACTCAACTCCTACTAAGTGCTACAACCCAGCACCTAGATTTCTCTACTGCTGAAATGCTTACAACCAAGCACTCAGTTTTACTCTCTCGATATTTCTATTGATCACAGACTTGTTCCTTTGTGAACTAAAGAATACTTTAGATGATTACAACTCAATCTAGCATTTACACATAGAATAGAAACGTGGGTGTAAGATTCTTTTTGTATTTGAGTGCTTTTGAAACTTTCTCTCTTGTATTTTTCTTTTGATGCTTCAGTGCTTCTTATTATTTAGGTTCTTCGATTGTCCTTTTATAGACTAAATCCTGTGGATTTGATCGTTTAAAATGTCTTGACCGTTGCTACCAAAACGGCTCTTTTGGGGAACATTTTCTGGAAATCTTCATACTGCACACCATTCCCTGCTTCTGTTTTTCTTCAGACGTCAGGTTGTCTTCTAGCGTCTGTTTTGTTTGTTTGTGCCAGTTGTCTGTTTCCAATAATCCAACGTCCCATGACTCTCGGAATCAGTCTTCTTAGGTATCTTCGAGGTTCTAATTATTGGTGCAGAAGATTGGCAGACTTTGTCTTTTAGTAAAACGGATCCTTCATGATGTCCTGATGAATACTCAGCTTCGTTGGTTCATGCTGAGTTCCTTCAAGGTCAGCTCCGTTTTGTTTAACCGCTCCTGAAGAGGTCTTCAGCTTTAGTCAGCTTCGTTTTGTTTCTGAACTTTAACTCCACTCAGCTTCTATTCTGTCATGCTGAGTTCTTTTCTACTCAGCTTTGTTTGTGCTGAGTTTTGTCCTGTCTTTTACTTTATATATTTTTTGCACTCAAGATTTAACAAACATATTAGTACAATTAAATCAAAACATCTAAATTTAATTTTCTCTTAATCATGGATGATTTTGTCAAATCAAAATCTTGTGGAAAGGTGTTTCAACAAACTCCCCCATTTTGATGTTGGCAAAATACATAATTACGGAACTCAGTTTTAAGTTTCCCCATGATTGAAATTTTTTGACGTGACTCCCCCGTAAGGGTTGCATTTATTTTGTCTTAATTTTATTCTAAGCCTTTCAAGATCTAATTTCATTAGATTTGTTGCTTTTGAGTATACTGGCTTAATTTTGGAGAGATGTTGTCTCTTAGTTTAGTTTTAGTGTCTTTTTGAGTTGTTTGTTCAAACTTGATTAGTCAGATATAGGAAGAGAAAACTGATATTGATTTGGATTTAAAAACAACAAAACAAAGCATAGTATCCTAAACAGTGGATAACAAAAACACACAGATAACAGCAGATAACAGGATATGGTTTGATATGGTGCCAAATTTCTAGACACAAACTGGCTAGATTCACTTCTTCGTTCTTTGAGCTGAGGGGTCAACATGAGCAATGCCTTTTCCTTTGCTCCCAGAGGCAGACGCAGTTCCTAAAGTCAGAGGCTGAGTTTCTCTCTGAGTTCCTCTTTTACTAGTCTCCCCCATTTTGCCATCATCGGGTTGATAAAGGAAGTTTTTATTCCTGGCGGCAGAGGAGAGGTAGTTGGAATAGCGCTGAAGCCTTTTGGTGCTTTCTCCTAAACAGTCAATTACAGGAACGCTATCGTCTTGGACGTGTCTGGGGACCCTAAGAGAACTGCTTATCATGCTAAGGAGACATTCATGTGCCTTGCTCGGACAGGAAATGGAGCTGGTGACCTGACTGTAGGATTGATGGAATAGTTTTAGCAAAGCAGAGTCATAGAACATGCGTTGTGCATTGTTGATTCTCATGGCTTTCATGATAGCTTGCGAGAAGCTCATGAGCTTTGTGTTGGATACTGGATCAACATCCATCTGGGCTCGATCAATGTTCAAGAGTCTCACTGCCTCACTCAGTTGATCAATCGTACATTGAGAGGAAGAGGATACAAGGTCACTGGTACTTGTCAGCTCTGCTTGAATCTTAGTGAAACATTGTTGGAGCTCGGTGGTGGTGACAGATTCTGTATTGCTTGATGGACTGGATTTAGTTAGCTCAGCATATAGCCAATCTTGCAACTCAGCAGATGTTACAGACTCAGTGTGGGCAGTTGCTCTGGAGGGGGTCAGTTCCGCTGCTAGCTTAACAAAATAGTTTTGAAGCTCAGAGGAAGTGACGTACCCTAGATTGACTTCAGATAGCTGTTGAATTTTTCCTTCAAGAGAGTTCAGATGAGTGGCCATAGTAAGCACTAATTGAGTCAGTTTGGCCATTTGCTCTTGGTTTGGTTGCTGAGTTTGCACTGCAGTGATAATACTGATCAAATCTTTCAGGCTCCGGAGTTCTTGTAGAAGTTGAGTGATACCTGTTAGGTGAGAGGGCTCTTGAGTGGATTGGCAACCTTCAGCTTGAGTAGAATGAAAGTCTTGAAGTAGAGACTGAGCTGAAGCAATGACCCTACGGCCAGACTCAGTTGCATTCAAGTAGGCAAACTTAGCAGCATCGGACTCAGATGCTGGTGCAGGATTTTCCGATGGTGGAGGTGTTGGTTCCTTGCCAGATTGAGGACCTGGATTTTGAGGAAGTTGTTGAGCTGAGTTGTCAAATTTTTGTGATGGAGGTGGAGTTGAGGTATGAGTTGGCTCAAATGGTGCAGCTTGACTTGGATTTGTAGGGTTCTTGGCATGTTCCTCATCTTGAGTAACAGTGGCTTGCTTTTCCGCTAGATCTTCTGGTGGAGATTCAGTGGTAGTTGAGAAATACTTGAACTGAATTGTAGACAAGTCAGTTTCTGGCTCGTCAAGGGGAAAGTCGTTCATGAGATCAAGGTGCTTTTGCGCTTTCTTCTTTAATCTTCGCCGGGTCTCAGTTTTTGGCGGAGAATGGTCAATTTGAAGACCTTCACTTGACTCAGCAGCAACTGTTCCTTCATCTACAGGTTGCTCAACATTACCTTCTTTCCTTGTCTGCTCAGCATCATCATGAGGGTATTCTTCCTCTTCAGTATTACCTTTTTGGTGCTCAACTTGTTCCACATCTTCCTTTTCTTGGTCAATCTCATGACCTTCAGTTTGAGGAGAGGTTAGTGGTACGACTTCCACTATCTTCAAAGAGTGACCTCTTTTCCTTTTCTTTAGCGGGGTTTCAGGAGTCTCTTCGTTCTCATCCTCAGGCACTTCTGGCCTCTTTCTTTTCTCAACTTGCTCATCAACTTTGTCAGCTTTGGCTTTCTGCCTTGATGAAAGCCTTATTTTCTTTGGAACAGAGTGGATATCCTTGGAGCTAACTTCTACAGCCTTCCTCTTCTTCCCTTTTTCAGGCTGAACTGACTTAGGTGACTCAGTATGAGCTTCAACTTCTTGTGTAGGCTCAGCTTCAGATTCCATTTCTGCTTGCTCTTCTTCCTCATCCTCCTCAGCATCCCCAGTTCCTTCATACCCCTTCAAAGGTTGATTATACAATAGTCCATTCAGGAGGACAGCAGTGATTTCATTTCCCAACGAACTTGTCTCATTCACAGTCTCTATTTGCTTGTCCTGTATAATTTTCGTAATAAGTGAACCCAAATGTAGTTTCCTACCGCTTCGTTGAAGGGCTCCAACTAGAACCACAGGGAGATTGAATGGAGTGGAAGTCAACATGTGCCATATAAAGCACTGTTCGAAGTTAGATGCGGAGGAGGCTGAGCTGAGTTTGGGAAAGATAAAGTTAGTCAGCATGAAATGAACCATCTTTTGATCTTTACCCATACAGGTACTGGGTATTTCTCCTTTATGATCTTTGGGTTTACAGAACCCCTTTAGCTTCTCAGAAGTAGCTTTAGGTATCTTCTCTTTTGTTGTTCGAAATTGGATTCCTTCGTTCGGTATCTCTAATAGTGTGGCTAGATAGGCAGGGGTTATAACGATTTTCTGACCTTTCACAGTGGTCTCCAAGTAATCTGAGTCGTCTGCATCAACTCGTAAATTTGAGTAGAACTCACGTACCAACCTTGGGTAGGCTTTTCCTAGAAGAGAAAAGAGACCTGTCCAGTTGTTTTTCGCAATCCATTCACAGAATGGTGTTTCAGTCGATACGAAGCTCGGAGAGAACCACCGGCATTTTAACACCTCCATATTGTTAACCTTCGAGTGAACTTTCAGCATTATCCTCTCCTTTTCTATTGAAGGACCAGCGTGGTCAGTGGGTGTGTTTTGCTCTTCTGGGGTTTTCTTTTTGCTGGGAGACATTTTTGACGATTTTGAGATTTTTGGAAAGGAAGAAGTTTGAGTTTTAGGGATTGCAAGAATGAGGAAGGAAGAGTGGGTGTTCTACTATTTTATATAAGTTAATGAGGATCCTAAATCATTATCTTGCCGTTTTTCTCCTAGGGACGTTCAATCGTCAGATACTCTGTTCATTATGATATCTTCGGCGCATGAGTTTTTGCCATTAATGTGCGTCTTCCCAATGTGTCAGAATTTACACGTGTAGATTTACTTTATTGCTAAAATTCGAATCGTCAACAATATTGAGTGCCTTTTGTTAAGACAATTTTTTCTATCTCCTATTAACTCAGCATAGATTACATACTCAGCGTATGTTTTTACTCAGCATGGAGTGACTTGTTTATCTACTCAGCATGGAATGTTTACTTAACTTTTAAGCCAACTTAGTATCATTACTTACTACACAGGGTGGCTTTTTCATTTTAAGCTTAGTAGGGAACAAATATTTCACTCAACATGGCATTTGTACAATCATTTAAAGTTCCACTCATAATTATTCAATACAGATTTAGTTAGAGTGGATTTGACATACCAATTGTTTCCCTTAGTATGTTGAATTGCTCTCGTGCCAAGGGCTTTGTGAAAATATCTGCAAGCTGATCGTTTGTTGGTACGTAGGTCAGCTTGATCTCATCTTTTAGTACATGATCTCTGATGAAGTGATGCTTTATGCTAACATGCTTCATCCTGCTGTGTTGGACTGGATTTTTTGATAGATCAATGGCTCTTTTGTTGTCACATTTGATTTCTATAGTCTTTGTTTTGACTCCGTAATCCTCAAGCTGTTGCTTTATCCATAGGACTTGAGCAACACAGCTTCCAGCAGCTACATACTCAGCTTCAGTTGTAGACAGAGCTACGGATGATTGCTTCTTGCTAAACCAAGATACTAGACAGCTTCCGAGGAAATGACATCCTCCTGAAGTGCTTTTTCGTTCTAGCTTATCTCGTCCGTAGTCAGCATCAGT
The DNA here is from genome assembly GCF_963576675.1 of Euphorbia lathyris. Lineage (NCBI taxonomy): Eukaryota > Viridiplantae > Streptophyta > Magnoliopsida > Malpighiales > Euphorbiaceae > Euphorbia > Euphorbia lathyris. The sequence goes on from NC_088917.1 coordinate 31,022,387, forward strand.
ATATCCAATGAGTGTAAAGTCATTTGAGGTTGGATACCATAGACCTGCATCAACTGAGCTTTGCAAGTATCTAAAAATTCTTTTTACAGCAGTTAGATGAGATTCCCTGGGGTCAGCTTGATATCTAGCACAATAGCATACTGAGTATTGAATATCTGGTCTACTAGCAGTGAGATAGAGTAATGAACCTATCATACCTCGATAGAGTTTACTATCAACTGACTTACTCTTTTCATCCTTGCATAGGACAGTATCAGTACCCATGGGGGTTGATATTGGTTTGCACTCTTCCATGCTGAATTTCTTTAACATTTCCTTGGTGTACTTAGACTGACTTATAAATATGCCATTCTTACCTTGCTTGATTTGGAGTCCAAGAAAGAAGTTGAGTTCACCCATCATGGACATTTCGAACTCTGTTTGCATCTGTTGGCTAAATTCTTTGCACAAGGATTCGTCAGTAGCACCAAAAATTATATCATCAACATATATTTGTGCAAGTAGGGTATGTTTTCCCTTTTTCTTAATGAACAAGGTTGTGTCAGCTTTTCCCCTGACATAGTTCCTGGTCAGCAGGAAGTTGGTCAACCTCTCATACCAAGCTCTTGGAGCTTGCTTTAGGCCGTACAGAGCCTTTTTGAGTTTATAAACGTGATTTGGAAATTTTGAGTCTTCAAATCCAGGAGGTTGATTGACGTATACCTCTTCGTTTATAAAGCCATTAAGAAATGCACTTTTTACATCCATTTGGTATAATTTAAAATTCATGTAACTGGCATAGGCACACAGTATACGTATAGCTTCTAATCTAGCAACAGGAGCAAATGTTTCTCCATAGTCTATACCCTCTTGCTGACTATAGCCTTGAGCTACAAGTCGGGCTTTGTTTCTAATCACATTCCCATGTTCATCTAGCTTATTTCTAAAAACCCACTTAGTTCCTATGGGCTTTTGATTCCTAGGTTTAGGTACTAAATCCCATACCTCATTTCTGGTGAATTGATCAAGCTCTTCTTGCATAGCATTGATCCAATACTCATCTTGCTCAGCATCAGCAAAATTCTTTGGCTCATGTATTGATACGAATGCAACATTGCTGAGGTATTTTCTAAGTTGATCCCTGGTCATCAGTTTGTTGTTGGCGGCATCAAGAATGGCTTGTTCTGTATGGCCTCTTGGGATCTTTATTTCCTTTGGCAGTGCTGAGTCGCCTAGAAGAGGTGTTTCTACAATCTCTACAGGAATAGGTTGGCCAGCAAATGTTATTTCAATTTCTTGCTTACCTTGAGTCAGCTCCTGTATGCTTGTCATTGTGGCTTCCGGTTGATCAGAGGAAGCTGAGCCTGGTTCATCTTCTTCAGGCTGAGCTGACTTACCTGTAGGGTCAGTTTCATCGAACTCAACATGTCCAGACTCTTCTACAACTTGAGTTCTTTTATTAAATACTCTATATGCTTTACTGTTTGTTGAGTACCCTAAAAAGATCGCCTCATCAGCTTTAGCATCAAATTTAGCAAGGTTGTCTTTTGTATTGAGTATAAAACACTTACACCCAAAGGCACGAAAGTATCCAATGTTGGGCTTTCGACCTTTCCAAAGTTCATATGGGGTTTTCTTGAGTATAGGTCTGACTAGAGCCCTATTCAGTATATAACATGCTGTGTGAACAGCTTCACCCCAGAAGTACTTTGGAAGCCTATTTTCACTCAGCATTGTCCTAGCTATTTCAACAATAGTTCTATTTTTCCTTTCAACAACCCCATTTTGTTGAGGTGTTCTTGGAGCAGAGAAGTTGTGGTCAATACCACAGGTTTCACAGAATTCATCAAACTGTTGGTTTTTGAATTCTCCACCATTGTCGCTTCTAATGTGAGCTACTTTTAGGTCTTTGTCATTTTCAAGCTTTCTGATCAATGTGGTGAACATCTCAAAGGTTTCATCCTTGCTACTAAGCAAGATGATCCAAGTGTACCGAGAGAAATCATCTACAATAACCAAAGAAAATTTCTTACCTCCCAAGCTGAGTGGCTGGATAGGTCCGAAAAGATCTAAGTGTAGTAATTCCAATGGCCTTTTGGTTGAGACGATATTTTTACTATGAAATGACTTTTTTGTTTGTTTTCCTTGCTGACAGGCTTTACATAGTTGATCTTTTTCAAACTTTAATTTGGGTAATCCCTCAACTAATTGCTTTCTAGCTAATTTGGCAAGAAGATCCATGCTGACATGCCCAAGTCTTCTATGCCATAGCCAGGAGTTGTCCTCTTTAGATACTAAGCATATATTTTTAGAAAACTGTTTTTCCAAGTTCAACATATACACATTTTCTACATGAGGGGCAGTTAAAATCAATTCATTTGTATTTCCCTCGAGTATTTGACACTTAGTATCATCAAATACAACCCTTCTGCTGCTCTTGCAGAGCTGAGCTACACTCAGCAGATTGTATTTGAGACCTTTAACTAAGGAGACAAACTCAATGGTTGGGTTACCTCCGATAGTACCTGAGCCGACTATCTTACCCTTCTTGTTGTCTCCAAAGCTTACACTTCCACCTCGTTTAAGCTCTAGTGTGATGAACTGAGTCTCATCACCTGTCATATGCCTTGAGCATGCGCTGTCTATATACCATAGTTTTGACTTCTCCACGCATGTCAAGCTGACCTGCAATTTAGACTATTCATTTTTAGGTACCCAATTTCTTTTGGGTCCTTTCTTGTTAGTATAGACAGGAGCAAAGTCATGTTTTAACTTATGATGGCATACTTTTATGGTGTGGCCTGGTTTACCACAGAAGTCACAAAAAGGTACCCTTTGTGGGTTGAACTGAGTATAGTCAGCATTATTGTGTTGGGCATGCCAACATATTGTTGTGGTATGCCCTTTTCTTCCGCAGAAGTCACATTGGACAGTCCGCTTGTTATGCCAACACACATCCTTTGTGTGTCCCCGTTTTCCACAACAATCACATTGAGTGATTTGCTTATGCTGACTGTTATTTGCGTACTCAGCATGGGCTTTATTTCTGTTTAAGCCCTTCCCTTGACTTTGTAATTGTGTGATATCCTTCCTAAGTTTCTTTGACTCAGATTGGACCTCCGTGACAAACTTATGTAAGATTTGCATATTGGTATGCAAGTCAGAGTTGTCCTCATTGTTGTGATTCTCTTGGTCAGTTTCATCAGAAAGGTCGGCATGCGCAGACTGGGATTGGTCAGCTCCATCATCTGCCATAAAACATATGTTGGCTGTTTCATTTTGCTCAGCTTCAGATGATGTTGACTCATCACTGTCACTCCATGTGGCTACCATAGCCTTTTTGCTTCCCTTCTTTTCTTTCTTGAGATTGGGACAGCTTGACTTGATGTGCCCGGTTTGATGACACTCAAAACATGTGACAGATTTCGAGCTGTCCTTCTTGTACTTGTCGCTTGACTCAGCTTTGTACTTATCATTTCTTCTAAATGATCTTTTGCCATTTCTATCATTTCTTCTGAACAGCTTTTTCATCTTTCTGGTGAACATGGCTAATTCCTCATCATCGGTTGACTCTGCTTCAGTTGAGTCTGCTTTCATGACAAGGTATTTTTGTTTCTTATCCTCTGATTTTTCTTTTTCTTTAGCTTCAAAGTTTTTCATAGAGATTTCATGGGTCAGCAAGGATCCTATTAGCTCATCATATTTGTAGGTAGTCAAGTCTTGGGCTTCTTCTACGGCTGTTTTCTTTGCCTGCCAGCTCTTGGGCAGACTTCTCAGAATTTTCTTCACTTGTTCTTCTTCAATGAAGTTCTTTCCAAGCCTTTTTAGCTCATTTATAAAGTTTGTGAACCTTGCGTTCATTTCTGAGATGTCTTCATTCTCCTTCATCTCAAACAGCTCGTAGAGTCTCATATGTTGATTGACTTTAGACTCCTTAACCTTGCTTGTGCCTTCATAGGTTACTTCAAGCTTCTTCCAAATCTCTTGTGCTGACTCACAACCTGAAATCTTATTGTATTCTGCAGCATCTAACGCACAGTGAAGCATGTTTATAGCCGAAGCATTATTTTGTAGTTTTCTGAGGTCATCCTCTGTCCACTCAGCCTCACTCTTAACAATTTTCTCATTGTTAATAGTTTTGTATGGCACATGTGGACCTTGAACAATTACAAGCCATGCACTCATGTTTGTGGCTTGAATAAAGTTCTTCATCCTATGCTTCCAGAATGTATAATTTGATCCAAAGAATAGGGGTGGTCTAGTGATTGATAATCCCTCAGGGAGTATCTGTGTTGTTTGGTTTCCAGGAAGGAAACGAGTGCTATTCTCACCCATTTTTAGGGATCATCTCAAGATTGTCAAATCTTTGAGTAGTGAGCTTTAGCTCTGATACCACTTGTTGGTCCCTGATAATTAGTTCCAAGGGGGGATTAGGAACTAATATAACTTTTTCTCGTTTTAATTAAGCTGATGGAAGTAATTTTGAAAGTTTAATAACTCTGCTTTTGGTCAGCTTGGTCAGAAATGTTTGAAGACAGCTTTAGTCAGATGTTGACTAAAGTTGTTTTCTTGTGAGTTAAGAATTTACACTCTTGGAGGTCAGCTTCTAACTCAGCACCACTTATTTACTCAAGGTCAGCTTAGGCAATTTATATGCTGAGTAAATTTAGCAAACAACACATACAATATAAGAGAGAGTTTAGAGATTACTCAGTACCACTTATCCTGGTTCGGCCTCTCTGCCTACGTCTAGTCCCCAGAGTCCTCCGGGCTTTTTGAATCCAATACTGAGCTCTTTAACGGTAGAGCACAAACCAATTACAAGGCAGTTGAATATGCAAGAGTACCTTGTTGGAAGGTGGAGCGATTCGATTACCGGGTTAATATGTCCTTCAACAAGGACGTGACCGATTGGTCGTGCACATTGTTGGAAGGTGGAGCGTTTCGATTACCAGGCGCGGCTTGTGATTGCCCGAGCCCGTTTTCCCGAAATTCTTGCTCAAAGCCGGATGGGGGCCTCAACACGTTATTATTATTGCCATATGATAAGTTTGGGTGTTGGTACCGAGGCCTCCATCCGTCGTTATTATTATTATTATTGTGGTGAGAATAGGAGTTCGGATGGGAATTATACCTTTGGTTACCTCCTATATAACTTACGTTTTCGGCATCGCCGGCGAAGGGGCTACCGATTTGGCAATTAAATGCATCATGGTCTCCACCACAGTGAGTGCACATCAGGACCTGCACACTTTTATTGAGGCTCAATTGGGCGATCAACGAGTCAAGCTTCTTGTTCATTTCAGCTATGGAGCTTTTCGGAGCCTCTTTCTCCACAGCGAAAGTCTGGTGTCGCGACGGGCCGGCAAGCCGATCCTCTTGCCATTGCACACTTTTCCTTACGAGCTCATGAATGAGCTCGTAGGCCTCACTAGCTGACTTCCGAAATAGATCCCCGCCTGCAGCGGAATTGACAGTCGCACGGTTAGTGGGAGTTAACCCATGGTAAAAAGTGCTTACCAAGTCGTGCTTTGGGATGTCATGGTGGGGGCAGTTTCGGAGCAACTTTCGGAACCTAGCCCAAGCTGCGTGGAGGGCCTCGCATTCCAACTGCCTGAAGGATGTCATATCGGTCCGTAACTTGACTGTTTTGGATGACGAAAAATAGTAGGAAAGGAACTCCTTTTCGAGCTCTTCCCATGACGTGATGGATCCCGCCTCCAATGAGTGCAGCCATTCCAATGCCTGTCCTGTCAATGAAAAAGGAAACAATTTCAGTCTCACAGCCTCAACGGGAACACCATTTTGCCGAGAGGTATCGGCACACATAAGAAATTTATCCAAATGTTCGTTGGGGTTCTCATGGAGTTCCCCTCCGAATTGACCACATTATTGAATCAATTGGATCATTCCGGTCTTGATCTCGTATGTATTGGCCGGGATCGTGGGGGCAACAATGCCGTTACGATTTTGGGGACGATGCGGCGCAAGGATCTCCATCATCAAACGCATATCATTGCCCCCGCGGATGTTGTTCACGTGTGGCCTTTGGCTTCTGTCGGGTTGGTTGACCTCGGCGTTGGGGTTTGCCATTTTCTCTTTTCGAATCCTACAAAGAGTACGTTCAATTTCAAGATCAATAGGAATAAGAGAATCACTTTTAGATCGGGTGTGCATAAAGTAAAACAAGTATAAAAGATTATCAACAAGAAAGAATAATGTTAGTCAAAATATATATAAACAATTTATACAAAAAGAATGCTTAAACTAACAATGAAACGTTTTTGTCTAATATTGTAGGAGATTATAAATCCCCGGCAACGGCGCCAAAAACTTGATAGCATGCGCGCCTAGGTAGAGTTTTCTTACGACGATTAAATGTGTATTGCGGTGAATGTGCTATTATCTATGGATGTGATCTTTTAAATGTTCTTAACTCTACTAGATGCTACGGCTACTTAGGGGCAAGTGTACCCCGTCGTATCAAGTAATAATCCGGTTAAGACCGGGTATCGAATCCACGGGATTTATAATTACAAGTATTAGACGACTCGGTTTCGTATGTTATTTAAGCGGCAATTACTTTGGGGTGAAGCAAGATACAACTACACACTATCCTAACTATTGGCGACTCGGATTTGTGTAGCTAAAACTCTATGAAGTGGGATGAATATTGATAAGTTATAACCACGATAATTAATGACTCTAAATGTATACGGATAATAATTTACTCTTGCAAAGACGACTAAGTATAGTAGGACCGATCCGTGAAGCACTTAGACTACGTAATTCCTAGTCAAGGCGTGTCTAATGTGGGGGAATTAGAAACTAGGGCTCGTAAGTTCCGTGGCTTGTCAATTCCTACGGTTTTCGGTTTGTCACTTCCGGTAGGGCAACACCTATATAACTCCCTAAAGATAACCCGAATGGCGTCGGAAATCGCGTTCTCCTACACAATAGTCAATTATCAATATCAAAACAAGTAGCAAATACTAACACATAAAGGGAAATAGAGATTATAAATCATGAAATTATAAATATGAAATGTATATAAATGGGATACAACCAAGCCTAGTACGTAGGAAGAGTACAAGCTAATTAGCACGAAAAAGGGGAGAATCCGCCCTTGAAACTAGCTAACCGTGTTAGGGTTTAGTGTCCTATAGTCAATTGTTGCAGGATACAAACTTAATGTAAATGAATTGTTCTTTATATCATTTGTTTTAATGAGATATATGTTTTATAACTATATAAAGGCAATCCCTTTTAAGCACTAAATAAAGTCTAATAAAAGGAAATCCGTAAGTTTGTTTAAAGTGATTATAAAGTGTTCATACAAGCATGAAGTGAGACAAAACTTTATAATAAACTAATAAACTTAAAACCACCCCAAGTCAAGTGATATGTTTAGGATTGATATATCACTGTTGAGACTTGTATGTAACAATGTCTTCTGTCCGACAGAAAGCTGATCTCACAAGCTTCATATATATAGATATCTGGACAGTTACATAGATCCGATGAAACGTCGTTCATTAGGATTGGGGATCCGACTTGAGATAACAGGATGGGTAGATTCATCCTTGTCACCTGTTCATCTCATTGGTATTAATAGGTATAACTAATCCTCAGACTCAAAGGAATGTTAATTGGTCATCCTGAATTACTGAATGTGAGACTTTGATCATGTGGTCCCACGATTCTTAACAGAGATGACTCTGGGGTGTGAACTGCAAAGGTTGGGTGTCACAGGAGGTAATGTCAGGGTAGTTATCCATTGGATTGAGCATTTATCACTCCCGATTAATGGGAGATACATCCAAGGATCGCTTGTGGAAGACTCGACTCTAAATCCTTGCAAGGTGGTAGCTTAAGAGTAGAAATACAGATTTCACTTAACCTATCTATTTGAGTTGACTCGGCCTGTACAAGTAAAACGAACATCTCGCTATATGTGACTTGACATCACCCATAGTCATAAGATTCAGTTCAAGGATATAGTTGATAAAGGATCGAATTATACTGTAACTAATACGGAAGGGTTAACGACAGAATCAACCTGTCTTCTTAACGGACTCTGGGGGAATGATTACAGACTTGCCTATAACATACTCAGTACATTATTCCGTTATGCAAGGATTAAATATAATTATTGAAGAAATTAATTTAATAGTTGCATACGACCAGAAGTAGTAAGAACCTAATGGATCACACATAAGACTTGGAACCAAAAGAGAGATGGATATGATTAATAGATGGAAGCCCTATTGAGCCCAATAAGGCCCATTTATATAGAGGGGGCCGAAATTTATATATAGTAAATAAGGAATTATTTTAATTCCATTAATCCTAATTTGATTAGGTTTGTGAATTAAATTAATTAAGAGATAATTAAGTTATGAGTTTTAATTAGATTAATATACTCCTATTATTATCCAATTAGGTTATTTATTATTATCCTAAATGTATTTGATATATTATAAGATAATAATTAGGAATCCTATTCCGAATGGAATTCCTATTAAGTAACATATTCCTATCTAACTAGGGTTTAGATACAAGCGACTATATATACCCCCTCCCTATGAGAATTTCGATTATGCTAATCCCCTCCCCTTATTGTGATTTTCGAAACCTACATTAAGTGAGAGAGATTGAATTCGCATCCCCTAGTTCGTGGACAAGAATTCATACGGCTTCCGTCAATTGATTAATCTCATCCATCTCCTTTTCTCTTTGATCTTGTGTTGGTTAATTAGAGGCAATCTAATTTGGTTGCATCTCATAAGGGTTGATTCTAACTTAATCTCACCGTGTTCACGAAAGAAAGAAAAACAATCAAAAGGGAGAAATTCGTTTTTCTTCGCCTACATCAGGTCAGTTCACTATTTCGCGGATTCCCGAAGATTGAACCGTCGGATCGTCGCGATTTTTGGACAGTAGCTTCTAGACATATTCTTCCACGTTTCCACCGAAGGGATTGTCGTTCAGAGGTCTGGAAGGTCTGTTTCGGATAGTGACAGATTGGTAAACAGTTTACATCTCCTTTGAAGTTGTGGGCACTTCGTTTGCAACGGTAGATTGATCATCGAAAGGTATTTCTTCTTATCCCTCTTTATATGAAATAACGATTAACGGATCCTATGGTTAAAAGGAAGTAGGCTAAAAATTTTATATTTCCGCTGCTATACCTTAGCCTTAATTTCCTTCAAACCGGACTCAAAGCCGTCTCCTAGGTCGTGGAGGTGGAACTCTCGAGCTTGGTGACGAATGGTGGAGCGGAACTTTGATGGAATATCGGAACAACCGAACAAGCTCTCGAGGTGGAGACTTTAGCTACAAAAACTGAATCTATACTACCACAAACAAAAAAACAAGTATAGTTTGCTCTCTAGTGTGTAAATTATTTCTTCGTGTCAAATGAAGTTCAAGAGCTTCTTATTTATAGACATCAAGCAAGGGCAAGTTTATAATTTCACAAAGCATAAGTATGGAGCAACATTATTTGGTGTAGAAATCCCATGATACGCCCCGCGTAAATTGGTCTACGCCCCGCGTAAATGCCCATTCCGTCAGAAATCTCCTGCATGTGGACCAATTCGTTGTCTTGTTGTCTCAAGAACGCCCTGCGTAAAGGATTGTACGCCCCACATGTTTGAGTCTCTGCAGTTTTATTGCTTGAATTGGTGCTTTTACGCCATGCGTGGATGAAGTGCGCCCCGCGTAAAAGAGTCTCTGATCTTTTTACGTTGAAGAACTGCCTTTTACGCCCCGCGTATGGAGGGTTGACTCTGGGAGACAATGCAGTCTGACTTTCAGGATTAGGCCAATTATTGCCGACATGTGTCATACGCCCCGTGTAGAGTGGCATACGCCCCGCGTATGCTGAGTCAGTTCCACATGGCTTCTGCGGATAAGGTAATCATTACTGACACCATGTTTCACGCCCCGCGTAGAGGATTCTACGCCCCGCGTATGGAGTGGATTTTTGCTCCTTCCTCGTACCTGAAATACAAAACTTGAGAGCCGAGTTAGCTTGACGTTTTTATTTCCTAAACTAATAAAAAACGAGGAAAATTAACTGAAAGTACGAGATTTATTTTTATTTCTTTATTTTATCAAAACACTTTATTTTTGTAATTAAACTTATTTATTTTATCCAAAATCAACCCGTAAATCACGCTAAAGATAGGGGTAAAATACCCCTATCACTGGCTTCACAGAATTCAACAAACTGTTGGTTTTTGAATTCTCCACCATTATCACTTCGGATGTGAGCCAATTTTAGGTCTTTATCATTTTCAAGTTTTCTAACCAAATTTGAAAATGTCTCAAAGGTCTCATCCTTGCTACTCAGCAAGATGATCCAAGTGTACCGAGAAAAGTCATCTACAATGACCAAGGAAAATTTTCTTCCACCCAGACTCAGCGGTTGGACTGGACCAAAGAGATCCAAGTGTAGTAACTCTAATGGACGCTTAGTTGAGACAATGTTTTTGCTATGAAAAGATTGTTTGGTTTGTTTTCCAGCTTGGCAAGCGTGGCATAGTTGATCTTTTTCAAATTTAAGTTCTGGCAGTCCCTCAACCAATTTCTTTCTTGCTAATTTGGCCAGGAGGTCCATGCTTACATGACCAAGTCTCCTGTGCCATAGCCAGGAATTTTCTTCCTTTGATACTAAGCATACAGTTTTTGAAAACTTTTTCTCTAAGTTCAGCATGAAGACATTATCAATGCGAGGGGCAGTTAAAATTAAATCATTAGTTTTACCCTCGAGTATTTTACATCCAGTGTCATCAAATATAACTTTTCTCCCATTGTCACATAGCTGAGCTACGCTGAGTAAGTTATATTTGAGTCCGCTGACTAGAGAGACAGACTCAATAGTAGGATTACCTCCAATGGTTCCTGACCCTACTATCTTACCCTTTTTGTTGTCTCCAAAACTTACGCTTCCTCCTCGTTTACGCTCAAATGTGATGAACTGAGTTTCATCACCAGTCATATGCCTCGAGCATGCGCTGTCAATATACCACATTTTTTACTTCTCAGCACACCTCAGGCTTACCTGTAATGTAACTAGTTGCTTTTAGGTACCCAATTTTTTTAGGGTCCTGGCTTGTTAGGTTCAACAGGTAAAGCATCATATTTTATTTTATGGCGACATACTTGGACAGTATGGCCATTCTTTCCACAGAACTCACAGCTGACTTTTCGTTTAGGATATCTCACTGACTGGTCAGCACCCCAGTGCTGAGCATACCAGCACACCTTTGTGGTGTGTCCTTTCTTCCCACAGAAGTCACACTGGACATTCCGCTGAGGATTCCATCTCTGCTGACCAGTACTTCGATACTGAGTATTCAGAGGAATATTTCTTTTGTTTGGAACCTTTAGTTGGTTCTGAATAGATGTGACGTCCTTTCTTAGTTTCTTAGAATCTGATTGGACCTCAGAAATAAGCTTTTACATAATTCCAATGTTACTATGCAAATCTGAGTTGTCCTGAAGAAGATATCGAAGGTCACTCAGTTTGACCTCCTCAACCTCGTCACATCGCCTGCTGAGTGCTCTAACCTTTTTATTACACTTTTTGACAAGTGTGTAGAGATCACTCAGGGCATTAACCATTTCATTTCTGAGCAAGGGTAGTGATATTACCTCAGTTGAATGTTCCTCATCGTCAGATGCAATGGAAGGGTCAGCATGCTCAGAAACACATGGCTCAGCAAGTTCGTCAGCCATGAAACAAATCTTCGCTGACTCAGTGGCATCAGCTTCAGATGATGATGAATCATCACTATCACTCCAGGTTGCCACCATTGGCTTCTTATCGTTCTTTCTTTCTTTCCTCAGCGAGGGACAGCTTGACTTGATATGGCCAGTTTGATGACATTCAAAGCAGGTTATGGGCTTTGAGCTGTCCTTCTTGTACTTGTTGTCGCTGGAGTCAGCTTTGTACTTATCAAACTTCTTATAAGGCTTCTTAGAATATTTGTCATTCTTTTTGAACATCCTTTTCATCTTTCTGGTAAACATAGCCATCTCTTCATCGTCTGTTGAGCTCCTATCAGTGGAGTCAGCTTTCATGACAAGAGACTTTTGCTTCTTGTCTTCAGACTTTTCCTTCACCTCAAAATTCTTCATCGAGATCTCATGGGTCAGCAGTGAGCCGATGAGTTCATCATACTTATAGGTGGTTAAGTCTTGAGCTTCCTCAACAGCGGTCTTCTTTGCTTGCCAGCTTCTAGGAAGACTCCTAAGAATCTTCTTGACTTGTTCTTCCTCAGTGAAGACCTTCCCAAGTCTCTTGAGCTCGTTGATGATGTTTGTGAATCTTGCATTCATGTCTGCGATCCCTTCATCATCGTTTATTTTGAACAGCTCGTACAATCTCATATGCTGGTTCACCTTGGATTCTTTCACCTTGTTGGTTCCTTCGTAAGTGACCTCCAGCTTCTTCCAGATCTCTTGCACCGACTCACAACCTGAAATCTTGTTATATTCTGCAGCATCTAGCGCACAATAAAGCATGTTTATAGCCGAAGCGTGATTTTGTAGCTTCTTGAGATCATCTTCTGTCCATTTGGCCTCAGCTTTGACAATTGTTTGGCCATCAACAGTTTCAACAGGAACAAATGGGCCTTGGACTATAGATAGCCAGACACTCATATTTGTAGCCTGAATGAAATTTTTCATCCTATTCTTCCAGAAGGTATAGTTAGACCCAAAGAATAGGGGAGGCCGAGTTATGGACAGACCCTCAGGTAGAATCTGAGTAGTCAGATTTCCTGGGAGAAACCGAGTGCTGTTTTCAGCCATAGTGGGGATCAGCTCAAGGTAGTTAAACCTTTCACAGTGAGCTTTTAAGCTCTGATACCACTTGTTGGTCCCTTATAACTTAACAAGTTAGTTCCAAGGGGGGAGGGGATAAGAACTATTTAAAATTTTAGTACGTTAAGGCTGACTTCTTTTTCTTTGAAAAAGGATTACACAGCGCGCTGAGTAAATTAAGACACTAGCTTAGTCAACTGGTGACTAAGTCAGCTTCTTTCTTTGAGTCAGGAGATAGCACTTGAGTCTATTCCTGAACTCAGATACTCAATACACACAACTCAGCGTGACCTCTTTACTTGGTCAGTTTTGTTTAAGCAAGCAATATATATATTAAGGAGTTTAAGGTTAGAAAGATGTTACTCAGCAGATTTATCCAGGTTCGGCCTCTAAGCCTACGTCCTGTCCCCGGAACACGTTCTGAGCTTTCGAATTCTCTACTGAGCTCTTTAACGGTAGAGCATCAAACCTTTTACAACTTAGAAGCTGAGTATAACAAGAGTACCTTCCTCTATACCTCTACTCACTCCTAATCTCTCACTGAGTACTATAACCGAGTACTCAGCCTCTCCTTTCTAATCTCTAGAAATGATAAAGATTTGTCCTAAACAACAATTGCTAAGACACCTTAGATGATTGAATAATCACTCTAGACTTTTACACGAAAGATATAGAATTTGGTGTAAGTATTTGCTTTGCTTTTTCTCACAGAACTTTGAGTAGAATTTTGGTCAGCGTAATGGCTTGATAAAGTTCTGTGTTGAATGAAGCAACTGAAAGGCCCTATTTATAGAGACGTCTGAGGCATCAGTCATTTCGAATTTCGAAATAACCGTTGGAGGGAAACGGCTTCCTGTCATTGTCACCCAGTCCTGCTCAGTGCTCTTGGCCAATCAGATTCAAGTATCTTCTGTCTTCGATCAGAGCTGAGCAGCTTTTAGTCAGTCCTGCAGAATGTCTCTCCATTTATGGTAAGGTCAACTAGACAGCTTTTTGTGTCTTCTGAACTTTACCCAAAGTAGAAGTACTTTGTCTGGAAGTTGTTCTTGCTCAGCTGCTGTCTTGTACTCTTTGTCGATACAACTCAGCAGCTTCATTTCGAAGTTGTTCAACGAAGGTCTTCTCGATCCTTCTCTCGCTGAGCTGCGTTTTGTACACAACGACAGCGTTTTGCACACGCGGGCCGAGTGGTCTTGATCTGTTTGACTTGGGCTTTGACTTCCGTATTGGGCTTTAAGCCTTTTAGTCTTTATGTCTTATAAACAATTTAACTCAACATTGAACAAACACATTAGTATAATAAATCAAAGCATTTAAACTTAGTGTGTTTAGAATATATTCAATTTTACTTAAATAATTTTGTCAAATCAAAATCATGTGGAAAGGTGTTTCAACAGGATGAACGTGCAAAATCAACGTAATCCTAAGCAAGAACATAAGCCGAGAGTAAACACTTTAGCCACCAAAATTGTGTGAATTGAGTGAACTACCTATGGTGAGGTGTTTTACTTAGCTATCCCCTTAAGCTCGTTTAATTGAACATGTGTCCTTTTTCTTAAACATATGACCTGTGATAATTGAAATGCGGCTTTTGGATATCGTGTCTCTACTTTGTATTTCCGAATGCATGTAATTACAGATGCTCGAAATTGTGTCAAGCACCTAGTCAAACCAGGAGGTTTTCTAGCTTGCTTGTGATTACGGGTTTAGTTGTTTAGTTTACTTGGAGACAAGTAAAGTTTTAAGTGCGAGGAGGTTTGATAGGGGTCAAAAACCCCTATCTTTGGGTATGGTTTTAGGACGGTTTTTAGCATTATTTCATGAATAAGCGAGCAATTCTCGCATTTATATGCTTTTGTATAAGTTAGTTAGAAATTGGAAATGTTTTATTTACTTTTCATTGTTTAGGCTCGTTTTCTGGTTATTTTAGTCGCACCAAACGGAGTGTCTACTCAAAATAAGCGATTGGCGGGTCAATTTTGTTGAAACACCTTTCCACAAGATTTTGATTTGACAAAATCATCCATGATTAAGAGACAATTAAATTTAAGTGCTTTATTTTAATTGTACTAATCCGTTTGTTCAATGTTGAGTATGAATATAAATAAAGATAAATATAAAAAGTAAGACAGGTAGAAGTCAGCATGAAGTGAACAAAACAAACCAAGTAGAATGAAGGTCAGCATAAAAGCCTAAAGTATCAAGCTGAGTAGAATCAACCTTAGCATCAAGAGACTAAGGGATAAAAGTCCAACGAAGAGAAGCAATGCAACTCATCATAAGAAACAGCAACAACAACTGTCTTACGAAGCTGAGCTGACTAAATTATACTCAGCTTGGAAATTGCCGATGACAATGATTTTAGCAGTAGAAGCTGAGTGATTCTTCAGGACAGCATGAAAAAGTCGTTTGCTAAAAGACAATGATTACCGCCCCTCTGAACCAATAATTGAATCCTTGGAAATACGCAGAAGACACATTTCGAGATGTATGGGTCAATGGATTATTGGTAAAGGACAACTGGCGCAAGAAGACAAGCCAGACGCAAGAAGACAAGCCTGACGTCTGAAGGAAAGCAGAGGAAGGGAATGGCTGGAACAGTCTGAAGCTAACCAGAATCTGTCCCCTAAAAGAGCCATTTTAACATCAACAGCTAAATCATTTCAGAATGATCCATCACAGATTTTCCCTATTTAAGGACAATCAAACTTCTTGGATCATTTGCCGAACTACAAAAAGAAAAATACAAGAGAGAAAAGATACAAAAGCACTTCGATACAAAAAAAGAGATCTTACACCCATCTTCTATTCCTTGTGTAAATGCTAGAGTGATTGCTTGTAATCTTCTAAAGTGTTCTTTATTTGAAAAGGAACAAGTGTTTATCAATTGTAAGATTGAGAATGTTGTACTGAGTGTTTGGTTGTAAACATTCAGTGGTAAAAAAATCTAGGTGCTGGGTTGTAGCACTTAGTAGGAGTTGAGTAGACAAATAGAGGAAGGTACTTTTGCATATTCAACTGCCTTGTAATTGGTTTGTGCTCTACCTTTAAAGAGCTCAGTATTGGATTCTAAAAGCCCGGAAGACTCTGGGGACTGGACGTAGGCGGAGAGGCCGAACCAGGATAAGTGATACTGAGTAATCTCTAAACTCTCTCTCAATATATATATGTGCATGTGTTGTGTGTGAAGTTTACTCAGCATACAAAATTGTTTAAAGTTGACTCTGAGTAATTTCAAGTGCTGAGTTAGAAGTTGACCTCCAAGAGTGTCAATATCTAACTTATAAATAAAACAGCTTTAGTCAATATCCAGCTAAAGCTGTCTTATAGCATATCTGGCCAAGCTGACCAAAAGCTGAGTTGACAAACTCGCAAAATAACTAAGTCAGCATACAATTAAAAGAAAAAGTTATATTAGTTCCTAACCCCCCCCATTGGAACTAATCACACGGGACCAACAAGTGGTATCAGAGCCTAAGCTCACTACTCAAAGATATAACTATCTTGAGCGGATCCCCATAAATGGCTGAGAACAGCACTCGTTTCCTTCCAGGGAACCAAACAACACAGATACTCCCTAAGGGATTATCAATCACTAGACCTCCCCTATTCTTTGGATCTAATTATACATTCTGGAAGAATAGGATGAAAAACTTTATTCAAGCCACAAACATGAGTGCATGGCTTGCAATTTCAAGGTCCACATGTGCCATATAAAACTGTTAACAATGAGAAAATTGTTAAGAGCGAAGCTGAGTGGACAGAGGATGACCTCAGAAAACTACAAAATAATGATTCGGCTATAAATATGCTTCACTATGCTTTAGATGCTGCAGAATACAATAAGATTTCAGGTTGTGAGTCAGCACAGGAGATTTGGAAAAAGCTTGAAGTGACCTATGAAGGCACCAGTAAGGTTAAGGAGTCCAAAGTCAATCAGCATATGAGACTCTATGAGCTGTTCGAGATGAACGAGAACGAAGACATCTCTGAGATGAACTCAAGGTTCACAAATATTATAAATGAGCTTAAAATGCTTGGAAAGAACTTCACTGAAGAAGAACAAGTGAAGAAGATCTTGAGAAGTTTACCTAAGAGTTGGCAAGCAAAGAAAACAGCTGTAGAAGAAGCTCAGGACTTGACTACTTACAAATATGATGAGCTAATCGGATCCGTGCTGACCCACGAGATCTCTATGAAAATTTTTGAGGCAAAAGAAAAATCTGAAGATAAAAAACAGAAATCTCTAGTGATGAAAGCTGACTCCACAGAAGCTGAGTCAACTGATGATGAGGAAATAGCCATGTTCACTAGAAAGATGAAGAAGATGTTCAGAAGAAATGACAGGAACAACAAAAGGCCATACAAAAGAGGTGACAGGTATAAAGCTGAGCCAAGTGACAACAGATATAAGAAAGATAGCTCCAAGTCTGTCACTTGCTTCGAGTGTCACCAAACTGGGCATATCAAGTCAAGCTGTCCTAATTTAAAAAAAGAAAAGAAATGAAACAAAAAGGCAATGGTGGCAACATGGAGTGATAGTGATGAGTCAACCTCGTCAGAGGCTGAGCAAAATGAAACTGTCAATATATGTTTCATGGCAGATGATGGAGCTGACCAATCTCAATCTAAGCAAGCTGACCTCTCTGATGAAACTGACCAGGAAGAACACAACAATGAGGTAACATCCCTATTTTTGCTTAGAAACGAAATGGTAAATGCCTTGAGTGATTTATATACACTAACTAAAAAGTGCAACAAGAAAATCAAATCACTCAGCAGGCGGTGTGACGAGATTGAAGAGGTCAAGCTGAGTGACCTCCGATATCTTCTCCAAGACAACTCAGATTTACATACCAACATGCAAATAGTGCATAAGCTTGTCACGGAGGTTCAATCTGAGTCAAAGAAACTCAGAAAGGATGTCACAATCTTACAGAGTCAAATAAAAGGATCAAAAAGAGATAAACCACATGCTGAGTACGCAAGTACTAGTCAGCATAAGCAGTTCACTCAATGTGAATGTTGTGGAAAAAGGGGGCACACAAAAGAAGTGTGTTGGCATAACAAGCGAGTTGTCCAATGTGACTTCTGCGGAAGAAAAGGACATTCCACAAAGGTATGCTGGCATGCCCAGCACAACAATGCTAATTGCACTCAGTACAACCCCTAAAGGGTAATATTTTGTGACTTTTGTGGTAAGCTAGGCCACACTATAAAAGTATGTCGTCACAAATTAAAGTTTGATTTTGCACCTGTTTACACTAACAAGAAAGGACCCAAAAAGAATTGGGTACCTAAAAATGAATAGTTTAAAATGCAGGTTAGCTTGACATGCGTAGAGAAGTCAAAGTTGTGGTATATAGACAGCGCATGCTCAAGGCACATAACAGGTGATGAAACACAATTCATCACACTAGAGCTTAAACGAGGTGGAAGTGTAAGCTTCGGAGACAATAAGAAGGGTAAGATAGTCGGCTCAGGTACTATCGGAGGTAACCCAACTATTGAGTCAGTCTCCCTAGTTAAATGTCTCAAATACAATCTGCTAAGTGTAGCTCAGCTTTGCAAGAGCGGCAGAAAAGTTGTATTCGATGATACTAAGTGTCAAATACTCGAGGGGAACACAAATGAATTGATTTTAACTGCCCCTCGCGTAGATAATGTATACATGCTAAATTTAGAAAAACAGTTTTCCAAAGACATATGCTTAGTGTCTAAAGAGGATAACTCCTGGCTATGGCATAGAAGACTTGGGCATGTCAGCATGGATCTTCTTGCCAAATTAGCTAGAAAGTAATTAGTTGAGGGATTACCCAAATTGAAATTTGAGAAAGATCAATTATGTAAAGCTTGTCAGCAAGGGAAACAAACCAAAAAGTCATTTCAAAGTAAAAATATTGTCTGAACCAAGAGACCATTGGAATTACTACACTTGGATGTTTTCGGACCTATCCAGCCACTCAGCTTGGGAGGTAAGAAATTTTCCTTGGTCATTGTAGATGATTTCTCTCGGTACACTTGGATCATCTTGCTAAGTAGCAAGGATGAAACTTTTGAGACGTTTACTACACTTATTAGAAAGCTTGAAATTGACAAAGACCTAAAAGTAGTTCATATTAGAAGCGACAACGGTGGAGAATTCAAAAACCAACAGTTTGATGAATTCTGTGAAACCAGTGGTATTGACCACAATTTCTCTGCTCCTAGAACACCTCAACAAAATGGGGTTGTTGAAAGGAAGAACAGAACAATTGTCGAAATCGCTAGAACCATGCTGAGTGAAAATAGGCTTCGAAAGTACTTCTGGGGTGAAGCTGTCCACACAGCATGCTATATACTGAATAAGGCTCTAGTAAGACCTATACTTAAGAAAACCCCATATGAACTTTGGAAAGGACGAAAGCCCAACATTGGTTACTTTCGTGCCTTTGGGTGTAAATGTTTCATACTCAATACAAAGGACAATCTTGCAAAATTTGATGCTAAAGCTGACGAAGCAATCTTCTTAGGGTACTCAACTAACAGTAAAGCATATAGAGTCTATAATAAACGAACTCAGGTTGTAGAAGAGTCTGTTCATGTTGAGTTCGATGAAGCTGACCCTGTAGGAAAGTCAACTCAGCTCACTGAAGATGAACCAATCTCAGCTTCCGCTGATCAAAGTGGAGCCTCTGAATCATCAATACAAGGGCTGACCAAAGGTAAGCAAGAAGTTGAAATTATATTTGCTGACCAGTCCATTCCTGTAGAGATTGTAGAAACACCTCCTTCAAACGACTCAACATTGCCCAAGGAAATAAAAATCCCAAGAGGACATTCAGAAAAGTCCATTCTTGATGCTGCTGACAACAAGCTGATGACCAGAGATCAGCTCAGGAAATATCTCAGCAATGTTGCATTCGTCTCAATACATGAACCAAAGAACTTTGCTGATGCTGAGCACGATGAATATTGGATCAATGCCATGCAAGAAGAACTTGACCAATTCACCAGAAATGAGGTATGGGACTTAGTGCCTAAACCTAGGGATCAAAAGCCTATAGGAACTAAGTGGGTGTTTAGAAACAAACTAGATGAGCATGGAAATGTATAAGAAACAAAGCTCGACTTGTAGCCCAAGGCTACTGCCAACAAGAGGGTATTGACTATGGGGAAACATTTGCACCTGTTGCTAGGTTAGAAGCAATACGCATATTGTGTGCTTATGCCAGTTTCATGAACTTTAAGTTATATCAAATGGATGTCAAAAGTGCATTTCTTAATGGTTTCATAAACGAAGAGGTATATGTTAATCAACCTCTTAGGTTTGAAGATCCAAAATTTCCAAACCACGTTTATAAACTCAAAAAGGCCCTGTACGGTCTAAAACAAGCTCCAAGAGCTTGGTATGAGAGGTTGACCAACTTCCTGCTAACCAGGAACTATGTCAGGGGAAAAGCTGACACAACCTTGTTCATTAAGAAAAAGGGGAAACATACCCTACTTGCACAAATATATGTAGATGATATAATATTTGGTGCTACTGACGAATCTTTGTGCAAAGAATTTAGCAAATAGATGCAAACTGAGTTCGAGATGTCCATGATGGGGGAACTCAACTTCTTCCTTGGACTCCAAATCAAGCAAGGTAAGAATGGCATCTTCATAAGTCAGTCCAAGTACACCAAGGAAATGTTAAAGAAATTCAATATGATGGACTGCAAACCCATATCAACCCCTATGAGTACTGATACTGTCCTATGCAAAGATGAGAAAAGTAAGTCAGTAGATACTAAACTCTATCGAGGCATGATAGGTTCGTTACTTTATCTCACAGCTAGTCAACCTGATATACAGTACTCAGTATGTTATTGTGCGAGATATCAAGCTGACCCCAGAGAATCTCATCTAACGGCTGTAAAAAGAATTTTTAGATATTTGTAGAGCTCAATTGATGCAGGTCTATGGTATCCAACCTCAAATGACTTCACCCTCATTGGATATACTGATGCTGACTACGGACGAGATAAGCTAGAACGTAAGAGCACTTCGGGAGGATGTCATTTCCTTGGAAGCTGTCTAGTATCTTGGTTCAGCAAGAAGCAATCATCCATAGCCCTGTCTACAACTGAAGCTGAGTACGTGGCTGCTGGAAGCTGTGTTGCTCAAGTTCTATGGATAAAGCAACAGCTTGAGGATTATGGAGTGAAGACTGAAACAATAGAGATCAAATGTGACAATAAGAGTGCCATTGATCTATCTAAGAATCCAATTCAACACAGCAGGATGAAGCATGTCAGCATAAGGCACCACTTCATTAGAGATCACGTACTAAAAGATGAGATCAAGCTGACCTACGTGCCAACAAATGAACAGCTTGCAGATATCTTCACCAAGCCCTTGGCACGTGAACAATTCAACATACTAAGGGAAGCTATCGGTATGTCTAATCCCCTTCAATAATTCTCTAGTGAATGTTGAGTGATTGCCATGTTGAGTAAAAATGAGAACGTTGTGCAAATGCCATGTTGAGTAAAATAAACTACTACTGAGCTCAAAATGTCGAAAAATCACCCCATACTAAGTTGACATAAATGTTGTGTGATTATCCTGAGTAGGTACATATACTGAGCAACTATCATATACTAAGTTAGGAATTCACCTCGATAAGAACTAGGTTCTCAGTATCACAAACGGTTCATTTTCTAGGAAAACTACGCCAAAACCCACTTGCACCATTAAATGCCAACACGTGTAATAAATAGCACCTGGAAAAGGCAAACAATTATGAAGACAACCCATGCGCCGAAAATGTCATTAAATGATAGAATCTCTGTCGGTTGAACGCCCCAAGGAAAAACGGCTAGTTCAATAAATAGGACCGCTTTAAGTATATATAAAATGGAAGAATTACTCCTCAAATCTCCTCACGTGTAAATCATTTGGTATTCAGAAATCCTTTGGTATTCAGAATCTCTCTCTCTCTCAAAACTTCCTCAAAAATCTCTGAAAATGTCCAACACTCAGAAAATCTTCGGTGAAAATTCTGGTCAATTGATCACCGATGAAAGCCCCAAATCTACTCCTCAGTCTAACCTAACTCCGAGCAAACGCCATCAAACGGACCCGGTAAGCTCCTCAAAACAGAAGAAACCCAAGGCTAGAACCATGGTAAAGGTTCACATGAAAGTCCACAACATGGAAGTCCTAAAATGCCGCTGGTTCTCTCCCAGCTTCATCACCGCCGAAAAGCCATTTTGTGAATGGATTAAGAAGAACGAGTGGACATGCCTCTTTTCTCTTCCTGGAACCACCTATCCTCGGTTGGTTAGGGAATTCTACTCCGGTCTCTATGTTGACAAGGACGATGCTGACTATTTGGAAATGCACGTTAAAGGTCACAAGATTGTAATCACTCCGTCCTACTTGGCAACCTTACTCAACTTGCCTAACAAAGGAACCGAGTTTAGAACAACAAAAGAAAAGGTATCAACGGAAAAGCTTGACCAGATGAAGGGATTTTGCAAACCCAAAAATTACAAAGGAGAAATCCCCAGCACCAGTATGGGACAAAACCAGAAGATGGCGCACTACATATTCACCAACTTCATCTTCCCTAAACTCAACTCAGTCTCGTCTGCCTCCAACTTTGAGCAGTGCTTTATATGGCACATGCTAACCTATTGCCCACTCAATATGCCTGTGTTTTTTGTAGGAGCACTTCAACGTGGAGGTAAGAAACTTCGACTAGGTTCTCTAATCACCAAGATCCTTGAAGATCACAAGATTGAGACCATCACTGAGACTAAAAGCTTGGGAACTGAAATAACCGCGACTCTGCTATTTGGGTTATTGTTCAACCAACCTCTAAAGGGAGGTGAAGATGTTGAGGAAGATGAGGAAGAAAACGATGCTGAACAAATCGAAACTGAGCTAGCAGCAGATGATGCTGAGCCAGAAGTTGAACGAGAGGAAGTTCCTGCCGATTCCCCTAAGGCAAAGAAGAAGAGAAAAACACTTGCCACTTGTGCAAAAGATATTGAAACCGTACCCAGAAAGAAGAGGGCTATGACTAGAGGAAAGAATGTTGATGCTGACCTACCTCAGGTTACACCTAAGTCAGCAGAGAAAAGGGAAGGGCAAGCTGAGCCCGAGGAAGAAAGTGAAGAATCCCCGGAACAACCTCTGAGGAAGAAAAATACAAATTCTGGGTTGAAAGTTGTTGAAGCTGATCCAATTGATTGGGTTGTGACACCCAAATCTCACTGCACTCAGAACATTGGGATTGATCTTGAGAAAACTCCAGTTGAGCAAGCTGATGAAGGAGAAGAACAAGGACAGGTTGACACTCAGCCTAATGCTGAAGAAAAAGATCATGCTGAGCTGGATAATGTTGAGCAAAATCAGGAGGCACATGTTGAACAAGAAGAAGAGGAACATCAAAGAGAGGATCTGAATGTTGAAGCCGAGGTTGAGGATGCAAATGTTCAAACTGACCCTTCACCTACAAAATCCAAGTCCCTCAAAAGACTGAAAAAGAAAGCTGTCAAAACCCCTCTTATTGATCTCTTGGCTGAGTCTCCATCTTTGGAGCAGATTACGGATCCATCCGAAATCCAGTTCGAGTATTTTTCCCATCATATTGAGTCTCCTCCCAAGGAACCAGAGCAAAATCAAGCCTCTGTTACTCGCACTGAGGAACATGCCAAGACTCCACAGAATCCAAATCCTGCCGAGCAAGTGCTCGAAGATCCAGCCACTCAACACGGGGAGAAAGCTATGTATCCACCTGTTCAACCTCAACATCCTGGTATTGCACCTCATCAAGACCCAATTACTCAAGCTAGTAAGCACCCAACTCCACCACCATCCAGCTCCACCTCCATTCCTGCGTCTGAGCCAACTTCCACTGAGCAACATGCATACCTTAGTGCAACTCAGTCTGGCCGTCGAATCATAGAAACAGCTCAATCTCTTCTCAAGGAGTTCGCCACTTCTGATGCTGCTAGGTCTGCTCATCCTGAGTCAACAAATATCTCTGCCATCACTCAAATTCTTACTGAAATTAAGGGACTCAAGGATCTTATCAGTGTTGTAACCACCGTCCAATCACAGCAACCTAAGCAAGATCACATTGCCAAACTGACTGAGCTATTCCTTCTGATGATAAACCACATGAACTCCCTTGAAGGTAAAATCACAAATCTCTCTGCACCTACTCCAGGATATGCAACTTCGGCTGAGTTAGATCACCACTTTGCCAAGCTGAGAACAGAACTGCCCAACCTTGGGACAACGGCCAATCCTGAGTATGCCACATCTGCTGAGTTGCAGGGATGCTTTGCCAAGCTGACTGCTGATCTCACTTGTACACGTGAGCTCGTTTCCTCCACTTCTCAATGTACAATTGATCAACTCAGTGAAGCCATCAGTCTTCTAAATGTCAACAAAGCTCAGATGGACGTTGATCCCAGCACCAATGATAAACTTTCACAAAGTATTCTGCAGGCCATTCGCTATGACAGTGCTCAACGCATCTTCTATGATTCTGCCCTATTGAAGATGTATCATCAATCCTTTGCTCAAATTACCAGCTCTCTTACTTGGCTTATCAAGTCCCATGAGTGTATTATCAACCTGATCACTGGATCCATCCCAGTTCCTCAAAACATTCGAGATGATTGTGTTCCTGTAATCGATGGCTTGAGTGAGAGCATAAAGAGATTACAACGCTATTCCAATGTTCTATCCTCTGCTGCATGGAATGACACCTTTGTCTACAAACCCGATGCTAGGAAAACGGGGGAGAGAACTCAAGATGGAACTCAACAAAAGACAGGTGCATCAGGGAGCAAAGTAAAAGGAAAGGGTAAGGTTGTAGAGTGAGAAAAGAAAGGGTTAAGACTGTGCTTGAAGCACAAGTGAATCTTAAGACTAGTGAAACTTTTTTATGACTCTATTTTATGTGAGCACAAGTATTTTGCATTTGTATGTTTTACTCTAAGTTCCAATGAACTGTGTTTTTCATTCTGTTCAAATGCCATGCTTGTCAATACACATTAACATAAGCAAATTGAACAAACAAATACTCAGTATACATAATGACGAGTAAATCAAACTGAGTATTCAAGTATTTCTGAAAGCTGACCTAGACTCAAAATAAATTAGAACAGTATCTAGTCAGTATGCACATCCTTAGTTTGTCTCAAAATAAAATCTTGGAAGGTTTAAGAGGTAAATTAACAGATGCAACCCTTACGGGGGAGAAATTTCAGAAACATGAAAAATAAATCAATCATGGGGAACTTCAAAACTGAGTTCCATAATTATGCATTTTGCCAACATCAAAATGGGGGAGTTTGTTGAAACACCTTTCCACAAGATTTTGATTTGACAAAATCATCCATGATTAAGAGACAATTAAATTTAAGTACTTTATTTTAATTGTACTAATTCGTTTGTTCAATGTTGAGTATGAATATAAATAAAGATAAATATAAAAAGTAAGACAGGTAGAAGTCAGCATGAAGTGAACAAAACAAACCAAGTAGAATGAAGGTCAGCATAAAAGCCTAAAGTATCAAGCTGAGTAGAATCAACCTTAGCATCAAGAGACTAAGGCATAAAAGTCCAACGAAGAGAAGCAATGCAACTCAGCATAAGAAACAGCAACAACAACTATCTTACGAAGCTGAGCTGACTAAATTATACTCAGCTTGGAAATTTCCGATGACAATGATTTACGCAGTAGAAGCTGAGTGATTCTTCAGGACAGCATGAAAAAGTCGTTTGCTAAAAGACAATGATTACCGCCCCTCTGAACCAATAATTGAATCCTTGGAAATACGCAGAAGACAAATTCCGAGATGTATGGGTCAATGGATTATTGGTAAAGGACAACTGGCGCAAGAAGACAAGCCTGACGTCTGAAGGAAAGCAGAGGAAGGGAATGGCTGGAACAGTCTGAAGCTGGCCAGAATCTGTCCCCTAAAAGAGCCGTTTTAACATCAACGGCTAAATCTTTTCAAAATGATCCATCACAGATTTTCCCTATTTAAGGACAATCAAACTTCTTGGATCATTTGCCAAACTATAAAAAGAAAAATACAAGAGAGAAAAGATACAAAAGCACTTCGATACAAAAAAAGAGATCTTAGACCCATCTTTTATTCCTTGTGTAAATGCTAGAGTGATTGCTTGTAATCTTCTAAAGTGTTCTTTATTTGAAAAGGAACAAGTGTTTATCAATTGTAAGATTGAGAGTGTTGTGCTGAGTGTTTGGTTGTAAACATTCAGTGGTAGAAAAATCTAGGTGCTGGGTTGTAGCACTTAGTAGGAGTTGAGTAGACGAATAGAGGAAGGTACTCTTGCATATTCAACTGCCTTGTAATTGGTTTGTGCTCTACCTTTAAAGAGCTTAGTATTGGATTCTAAAAGCCCGTAAGACTCTGGGGACTGGACGTAGGCGGAGAGGCCGAACCAGGATAAGTGATACTGAGTAATCTTTAAACTCTCTCTCAATATATATATGTGCATGTGTTGTGTGTGAAGTTTACTCAGCATACAAAATTGTTTAAAGTTGACTCTGAGTAATTTCAAGTGCTGAGTTAGAAGCTGACCTCCAAGAGTGTCAATATCTAACTTATAAATAAAACAGCTTTAGTCAATATCCAGCCAAAGCTGTCTTATAGCATATCTGGCCAAGCTGACCAAAAGCTGAGTTGACAAACTCGCAAAATAACTAAGTCAGCATACAATTAAAAGAAAAAAAAAAGAAAAAAAAAAGTTATATTAGTTCCTAACCCCCCCTGGAACTAATCACACGGGACCAACAAATTTAGCCTCGGAACTAATGTTATTTGGAGTTTTCGTGCATGTGCAGGCTAAAGCAGGAACGAGTTCGGGTGAAAATCGCGTCTCGGGGACCCCCAGCAGTCGCTCGGCGAATTGAGCATCGGTGAGAAGCCCAGGCGGTGCTCGGCGCGTAGCCCAGGCGCTGCTCGATGAGCTGCCCAGGCGCTGCTCGGCGAGCTACCCAGGCACTGCTCGGTCGAGCAGGCCCCTAGAGGCCAGCTCGCCGAGCTGGCACCTGCTCGGGCGAGCTGGCCTGCGGGAATTGGTCAAAAATCTCAATTTTGTCCCCACGACTCCACGACCGGTCCCACGAATTCCTACCTGCATAAGGACACGAAATAGGTCAAAAAGAGGGCCCGAGCTACATCTATAAATAGAACTTTTCCATTGTAAATTAGATATCTTTTATCTTTGTAATTTTCTTAGCTTTCACCTTGAGAAATCCTCTCCACCTCCTCCATATCCTTCAAACCTCCATTGAAGACACCTCCGAAGCTCCGCTCACCAAGGATTGCTTAAGCTCCATCCTTAAGTCCTAGGAAGAAGCCTGCATTGGTAGACAGGTTCCCTGAAAGGGATTTTTCTTCTTTTATATTCTGTCTAGCCTCTGATCCATGTTATGAATCCTAGGCTCATTGTATCTTCGTGACAATACTTTTCATCTTTGATATATATTATAGTTTTGTTTATTCAATTGTTTTATTGCTTTAATCTTTGTCTTACGCTTTGTCTGATTGGTTTAACTCATTCGATAATCCCAAAATTAAGTTGGCACATATTGCGAGCTGAATCTGGCCTAGTCAGTGCCTATAGGATTGACGACCCTATAGAAGATTAAGCCCAAATTGCTGAGCCTTAGAGCTAGTTTCGGCCTTACAAGGGAATCACGAACTAGGGACCTCAGGAGGATAGGTAGGGTTAATCGCCTCGGACACAAGTGACTTAGATTAGGTTTTAATTCCGTTGTCTAAATAATCTATTTTCATTATCATCGTATCCCTTCATGTTCCTTCGGATAATTACATTGGTAAAAGATCACCTAGGAGTAGTTTAACTTAATTAGGGGTAGAGTAGCTTAATTAGGCGTAGAATAACTTAGTTAGCATTAGATAACTTAGCTAGGAGCAGTGTAATTCAACCTAGGAGTAGATTAACTTAAGCAAAACCAAACTCAAAACCCCCAAAGCCTAGATAACACCTGAGACCAAGTAGCTTGATACTTGCAGAAATAAATCCTATGGACGATACCTAGACTTATCCAGAATTTTATTACTTGATAACGACGGGGTACACTTTTCCCTTAGTGAGTCTCCTTTACGGGAGGCGCATCAGGTACCTAAAGATGAATGATTCAAAATGCAGGTGAGCCTGAGGTGCGTGGAGAAGTCAAAGCTTTGGTATATTGACAACACATACTCGAGGCATATGACTAGTGATGAAACTCAGTTCATCACACTTGAGCTTAAACGAGGTGGTAATGTAAGCTTTGGAGACAATAAAAAGGGTAAGATAGTTGGATCAGGTACTATCGGAGGTAACCCTACTATTGAGTCAGTCTCCCTAGTTAAAGGTCTCAAATATAACCTATTGAGCGTAGCTCAGCTGTGTGACAGTGGTAGAAAGGTTGTATTTGATGCCACTCAGTGTCGGATACTCGAGGGAAAAATAAACGATTTAATTCTACCTGCCCTTCGTGTTGACAATGTATACATGTTGAGTTTAGAAAAACAGTTTTCTAAAAATATATGCTTAGTGTCAAAGGAGGATAACTCCTGGCTATGGCATAGGAGACTTGGTCATGTAAGCATGGACCTCCTTGCCAAATTAGCAAGAAAGCAAATAGTTGAGGGATTGCCCAAACTTAAATTTGAAAAGATCAATTATGTAATGCTTGTCAGCAAGGTAAACAAACGAAAAAGTCTTTTCAAAGTAAAAACATTGTCTCAACCAAGCGACCATTGGAATTACTACATTTGGATCTTTTCGGACCTGTCCAGCCACTCAGCTTGGGAGGTAAGAAATTTTCCTTAGTCATTGTAGACGATTTCTCTCAGTATACTTGGATCATCTTGCTGAGTAGCAAGGATGAAACATTTGAGATGTTCACAACATTGATTAAAAAGCTTGAAAATGACAAAGACCTAAGAGTAGCTCATATAAGGAGTGACAATGGCGGAGAATTAAAAAACCAACAGTTTGATGAATTTTGTGAAGTCAGTGGCATTGACCATAATTTTTCTGCACCTAGAACGCCTCAACAAAATGGGGTTGTTGAAAGGAAGAACAGAACAATAGTTGAAATTGCTAGGACAATGCTGAGCGAAAATAGGCTTCCAAAGTATTTTTGGGGTGAAGCTGTCCACATAGCATGCTATATACTTAATAGGGCTTTAGTTAGACCTACTCTTAAAAAAAACCCCTATGAACTTTGGAAAGGACGAAAGCCCAACATTGGCTACTTTCGTGCCTTTGGGTGTAAATGCTTTATACTCAATACAAAAGAAAACCTTGCTAAATTCGATGCTAAAGCTGACGAAGCGATCTTTCTCGGGTACTCAACTAACAGTAAAGCATATAGGGTGTACAGTAAGCAAACTCAGGTTGTAGAAGAGTCTGTACATATTGAGTTCGACGAAACTGGCCTTGCAGGAAAGACAACTCAGTCCACCGAAGATGACCCAAGCTCAGCTTCCGTTGACCAAAATGGAGCCACTGAGTCATCAGTACAAGGACTAACCAAAGGTAAACACGAAACCGAAATTACCTTTGCTGACCAATCTACTCCTGCAGATATTGTAGAAACACCTATTCCAGACAACTCAACATTGCCCAAAGAAATCAAAATTCCAAGAGGACATTTAGAGAAGTCCATTCTTAATGCTGCTGAAAACAAGCTGATGACAAGAGGTCAGCTTAGAAAATATCTCAGCAATGTTGCATTCGTCTCAGTACATGAACCAAAGAACTTCTCAGAAGCTGAGCACGACGAACATTGGATCAATGCTATGCAAGAGGAGTTTGATCAGTTCAAAAGAAACGAGGTATGGGATTTAGTACCAAAACCTAGGAATCAAAAGACCATAGGGACTAAGTGGGTCTTTAGAAATAAACTAGATGAGCAAGGCAATATAGTCAGGAACAAAGCCCGACTTATAGCCCAAGGCTATAGTCAGCAAGAGGGCATTGACTATGGTGAGACCTTTGCACCCGTAGCTAGGTTAGAGGCTATACGTATATTATGTGCATATGCCAGTTTTATGAATTTCAAGCTATATCAAATGGATGTTAAAAGTGCATTTCTTAATGGCTTTATAAACGAAGAGGTATATGTTAGTCAGCCTCCTGGGTTTGAAGATCCAAAACTTCCAAACCACGTTTATAAACTCAAGAAGACCCTATATGGCCTAAAACAAGCACCACGTGCTTGGTATGAGAGGTTGACCAATTTCCTGCTGACCAGGAACTATGTTAGAGGTAAAGCTAACACAACCTTGTTCATTAAGAAAAGGGGTAAAAATACCTTGTTGGCACAAATTTACGTAGATGATATAATATTTGGGCCACTGATGAATATATGTGCAAAGAATTTAGTAAACAGATGCAAACTGAGTTCGAGATGTCTATGATGGGCGAACTCAACTTCTTCCTTAGACTTCAAATTAAGCAAGGGAAGAACGACATCTTCATTAGTCAGTCTAAGTACGCCAAAAAAATGTTAAAGAAATTCGATATGGAAGATTGTAAGCCCATATCAACCCCAATGGGTACTGACAATGTCCTGTGCACGGATAAGAAAGGTAAGTCAGTAGATATCAAGTTATATCGAGGTATGATTGGCTCTCTACTTTATCTTACTGCTAGTAGACCTGTTATTCAGTACTCAGTATGCTATTGCGCTAGATATCAAGCTGACCCCAGAGAATCACACCTTATAGCTGTGAAAATAATTTTTAGATATTTACAGAGCTCAGTTAATGCAGGATTGTGGTATCCAACCTCAAATGACTTCACACTCATTGGATACACTGATGCTGACTATAGACGGGATAAGCTAGAACGTAAGAGTACTTCTGGAGGGTGTCACTTCTTTGGAAGCTGTCTAGTATCTTGGTTCAGCATGAAGCAGTCATCAGTTGCCCTGTCTACAACTGAAGCTGAGTACATTACTGCTGGAAGCTATGTGGCCCAGGTCCTATGGATAAAGCAACATCTTGAGGATTATGGTGTAAAAACAGAAACAATAGAAGTCAAATGTGACAACAAGAGTGCCATTGACTTATCCAAAAATCCAATCCAACACAGTAGGATGAAGCATGTCAGCATAAGGCATCACTTCATAAGGGATCATGTACTCAAGGGTGAGATCAAGCTGACCTACGTTCCTACAGATGTGCAAGTATCAAGCTACTTGGTCTCAGGTGTTATCTAGGCTTTGGGGGTTTTGAGTTTGGTTTTGTTTAAGTTAATCTACTCCTAGGTTGAATTATACTACTCCTAGCTAAGTTATCTAATTCTAACTAAGTTATTCTATGCCTAATTAAGTTACTCTACCCCTAATTAAGTTAAACTACTCCTAGGTGATCTTTCACTAATGCAATTACCCGAAGGAACATGGTATGAACAATAATAATGAAGATAGATTATTAGGTCTATTGAGTAAAAACCTAATCTAAGTCACTTGTATTCAAGGCGATCAACCCTACTTACCCTCCTGAAGTTCCTAGTGCCTGATTCCCTTGTAAGGCCGAAACAAGGTCTAAGGCTCAGCAATTTGGGCTTAATCAACTAAGAGGTCGTCAATCTCCTAGGCTCTGACTAGGTCAGATTCAGCTCGCAATATGTGCCTACTAGATTAGGTCGTCAATCTCCTAGGCTCTGACTAGGTCAGATTCAGCTCGCCGAGCAGCAGTGCCCAGCTCAGCGAGCTGGGCCTCCCGGGGCCAAATTATGTTTTCTTTCCCAGCTCGTCGCGAGCTGGCAGGCAGAAGGTCCGAAAAAAAATATATTTTTTTTTATTTTTTTTTATTTTAAACCCGAACACTTAAAAAAACATAAAAAAAAACTAAACAACTAAACTAAAAGATCAATGTATAATCTAAATAAAATAAACCTGAAAAATTTTATTAAAACTTGGGTTGCCTCCCAAGAAGCGCTACGTTATAGTCGGTGAGCTCGACATAGAATTCCCGCCTAGGTGTATGCTGACATTCGCGTTAGGAATTCAAATTCCTGAATAAATAATCCGTACATGCAAAACGGATTATCAGTTTCAAAGAATTTTAATAAAAACAAAGGACAAAATTTAAATAAGTTATGAAAAAATTTAGTTTGCTCCCTTTTTGATTCCCTTGGTAAATCAAAGAGAATGAAAATTTCTGGACTTGGAGCAAAACCGAACTCTTCTATTTTTGGATTCTTCTCTAGAGGCTCAATTTCAACTGATTCTTCAATTAATATTGAAACTTTTGGTTTCTCATAATTAGGGATCAGTTCTTCATTGTTAATGGGAAAAGATATTACCTTATCATCCTGACCTACCAAATTGGGTTCTTTAATTGATTCGTCCGCGGTTGAATCAACTAAGATCCCTTTTTGTATGCATAAATTTTTAATTGAGGCATACAAATCGTCAGTTTGATCTTCGTGAGTAGATAGAAAGTTAAGCAAATGCGTAATAGACTCCTTATTTCCATTGTTTCTAGCCATTTTCTCAAAAAAAGAAGAATCATTAAAAATAACAATAAAAATTAAAAACAAATATTCACACAAAAATATTCACAAAAAGTATAAAGAATTATATATGAACAAGTATAAACGATATAAACAAGGAATATTCACAAAAGAATGCCTAAACTAACAAATCAACCTTTGGTTCGATATTGCAGAAGAAATAAATCCCCGGCAACGGCGCCAAAAACTTGATTATTGGCGGTTGTCGGGTATTTATAGAATTAATCTACTTTCCTCGGCAACGGTGCCAAAAACTTGATTATTGGCGGTTGTCGGGTATTTATAGAATTAATCTACTTTCCCCGGCAACGGCGCCAAAAACTTGATTATTGGTGGTTGTCGGGTATTTATGGAATTAATCTACTTTCCCCGGCAACGGCGCCAAAAACTTGATGCGCCTCCGTTAAGAAGGCTCACTAAGGGATAAGTGTACCCCGTCGTTATCAAGTAATAAAATTCTGGAAAAGTCCAGGTATCGTCCATGGGATTTATTTCTGCAAGTATCAAGCTACTTGGTCTCAGGTGTTATCTAGGCTTTGGGGGTTTTGAGTTTGGTTTTGTTTAAGTTAATCTACTCCTAGGTTGAATTATACTACTCCTAGCTAAGTTATCTAATTCTAACTAAGTTATTCTATGCCTAATTAAGTTACTCTACCCCTAATTAAGTTAAACTACTCCTAGGTGATCTTTCACTAATGCAATTACCCGAAGGAACATGGTATGAACAATAATAATGAAGATAGATTATTAGGTCTATTGAGTAAAAACCTAATCTAAGTCACTTGTATTCAAGGCGATCAACCCTACTTACCCTCCTGAAGTTCCTAGTGCCTGATTCCCTTGTAAGGCCGAAACAAGGTCTAAGGCTCAGCAATTTGGGCTTAATCAACTAAGAGGTCGTCAATCTCCTAGGCTCTGACTAGGTCAGATTCAGCTCGCAATATGTGCCTACTAGATTAGGTCGTCAATCTCCTAGGCTCTGACTAGGTCAGATTCAGCTCGCCGAGCAGCAGTGCCCAGCTCAGCGAGCTGGGCCTCCCGGGGCCAAATTATGTTTTCTTTCCCAGCTCGTCGCGAGCTGGCAGGCAGAAGGTCCGAAAAAAAATATATTTTTTTTTATTTTTTTTTATTTTAAACCCGAACACTTAAAAAAACATAAAAAAAAACTAAACAACTAAACTAAAAGATCAATGTATAATCTAAATAAAATAAACCTGAAAAATTTTATTAAAACTTGGGTTGCCTCCCAAGAAGCGCTACGTTATAGTCGGTGAGCTCGACATAGAATTCCCGCCTAGGTGTATGCTGACATTCGCGTTAGGAATTCAAATTCCTGAATAAATAATCCGTACATGCAAAACGGATTATCAGTTTCAAAGAATTTTAATAAAAACAAAGGACAAAATTTAAATAAGTTATGAAAAAATTTAGTTTGCTCCCTTTTTGATTCCCTTGGTAAATCAAAGAGAATGAAAATTTCTGGACTTGGAGCAAAACCGAACTCTTCTATTTTTGGATTCTTCTCTAGAGGCTCAATTTCAACTGATTCTTCAATTAATATTGAAACTTTTGGTTTCTCATAATTAGGGATCAGTTCTTCATTGTTAATGGGAAAAGATATTACCTTATCATCCTGACCTACCAAATTGGGTTCTTTAATTGATTCGTCCGCGGTTGAATCAACTAAGATCCCTTTTTGTATGCATAAATTTTTAATTGAGGCATACAAATCGTCAGTTTGATCTTCGTGAGTAGATAGAAAGTTAAGCAAATGCGTAATAGACTCCTTATTTCCATTGTTTCTAGCCATTTTCTCAAAAAAAGAAGAATCATTAAAAATAACAATAAAAATTAAAAACAAATATTCACACAAAAATATTCACAAAAAGTATAAAGAATTATATATGAACAAGTATAAACGATATAAACAAGGAATATTCACAAAAGAATGCCTAAACTAACAAATCAACCTTTGGTTCGATATTGCAGAAGAAATAAATCCCCGGCAACGGCGCCAAAAACTTGATTATTGGCGGTTGTCGGGTATTTATAGAATTAATCTACTTTCCTCGGCAACGGTGCCAAAAACTTGATTATTGGCGGTTGTCGGGTATTTATAGAATTAATCTACTTTCCCCGGCAACGGCGCCAAAAACTTGATTATTGGTGGTTGTCGGGTATTTATGGAATTAATCTACTTTCCCCGGCAACGGCGCCAAAAACTTGATGCGCCTCCGTTAAGAAGGCTCACTAAGGGATAAGTGTACCCCGTCGTTATCAAGTAATAAAATTCTGGAAAAGTCCAGGTATCGTCCATGGGATTTATTTCTGCAAGTATCAAGCTACTTGGTCTCAGGTGTTATCTAGGCTTTGGGGGTTTTGAGTTTGGTTTTGTTTAAGTTAATCTACTCCTAGGTTGAATTATACTACTCCTAGCTAAGTTATCTAATTCTAACTAAGTTATTCTACGCCTAATTAAGTTACTCTACCCCTAATTAAGTTAAACTACTCCTAGGTGATCTTTCACTAATGCAATTACCCGAAGGA
Organism: Euphorbia lathyris; assembly: GCF_963576675.1. Lineage (NCBI taxonomy): Eukaryota > Viridiplantae > Streptophyta > Magnoliopsida > Malpighiales > Euphorbiaceae > Euphorbia > Euphorbia lathyris. Next base: position 31,057,313 of record NC_088917.1, read on the forward strand.
ACATGGTATGAACAATAATAATGAAGATAGATTATTAGGTCTATTGAGTAAAAACCTAATCTAAGTCACTTGTATTCAAGGCGATCAACCCTACTTACCCTCCTGAAGTTCCTAGTGCGTGATTCCCTTGTAAGGCCGAAACTAGGTCTAAGGCTCAGTAATTTGGGCTTAATCAACTAAGAGGTCGTCAATCTCCTAGGCTCTGACTAGGTCAGATTCAGCTCGCAATATGTGCCCAGCTCGAAATCCACATAGTGAGAGAGAGAGAGAAAATTCGACGCCCCTAGTTCGAGGATGAGATTTCTCTACGGCTTCCTTCCGATCAATTGATTTCATCTATTTCTTTTATCCTTGATCTTGTGTTGATTAGTTAGAGGCAATCTACTTTGATTGCTATTCAACGGTTGATTCTAAATTAATCTTCCCGTGTTTGATTCCGTGTTTGGGAACTCGGAGAAGAGTTGTGGGCACTTCATTAACAACGGTAGATTGATCATTAAGAGGTAATTCTTCTTATCCCTCTTTATATAAAATAATGGTTAACGGGTCTTGTGGTTTATGGAAATAGGTTAAAAAATTTATATTTCTGCTGCTTTACCTTAGCCTAATTCCCAACAGTGGTATCAGAGCCATCGTTAAATCCGTTATTTCATATATGAAAATTTAGAAGTTTTCAATAGGATTGAATAAATATTTATAGTTAGGATTAATTAACAAATTGTTTTGATTAGTTAATTCTAAAGATAAATAAGTTTTAATTAATTGTTAATTAAAACAGATTATGCGTATGTTCCTAATTATTTTGGTTGATAATCATTATAACGAAATCTATTAGTTTTATAGCTAGATTGATAAAATCAGTTTTATTAATTCTAAAGATAAAACGGAAATCTATAGTAGTTTTTCCTATTTTCTGAAAATCGTTTTAAAACCGTTTTAGAACTGATATATATATATATATTTAAAATTATTATAAAAAAAAATAAATACGACAGCAGCCCGAGTCGCGCCTCGCGGCGCGACTGGCCGCTGTCGCGCGGCAACAGCCGCGTGCGGCGCCTGGCCGCTGCTGCCGCAAGGCAGCGGCGGTTCAGCCGCGCTAGGGCTGCTGCCAATCGGCAGCAGCCCACTCTCAGGCCCGGCCCGAGACCCACTTGATTTTAAATTGTTTAAAATTGTTTTTTTATATTTAAATATATATATGTTTCAGAAATTGATAGTTTTCTGTTTTGATTATCGAATGAAAATTTGTTTAAAAGTTTGTTTTACCAATTTGTAAATCAAAATGTTAAATGAATTAAAATCAAAATAATTGGAACGTGCATAATTAAAGTTTTGTATAGTTATATTAATCTAAAAAATTAATATAAAAGATACGAAATTATTAGAAGTAAAATTGGATGAAAGTTAATTTGATAAGTTAATGTGATTAACATAAATATTACATAAGACAGTTATGTAATCAACCAATTAAATTTATTTAATTGAGTATATGCATGTTTGGAGTTATGGACATATTTGGACCCTCTTTTAGTCTTTGGTATTTTTGAAATAGGGCCTGCGAGTCCTGCATTTCTACTATCTATTGTAATTTCTCCTCTCATCTAATTCCCTTTAATTCAATTGAAGTTTTCTTTAGTAGTATAGAAATTAATATGTAATTTCAAGGCGCCATGGAGAAGACGGAGGACCTAAAGAGAAATATGTAATAGTTAGTATTTCCTTAGGTTTTGCCCTTTTATTCCGTCTCTGGCTCGACGGAATAATTTAGATGATATGTCCATAACGCCAATGTATGTGAATGTCTGTGTCTGATGTATGCTAAAGCAAATCAAGACTAAGTTAGATTATGAGACCTAAAATAAAATCCCTCATTAAAAAGTTAAGTAAATAAACAAGTTATTAAAATCGGTTGCCCATCCCTAATATTATAATTCAGCCGGCAGTGCTGAGGGCCTTTGGGTTGTTGAGCAAACTCAAGCTCGGGGTCCTTTCGGTAACACCTGAATTATCGAAAATTACTTTTCATGAATATGGGGTAATACTTAAATTAGATTATGATAATTGGATGAGCAAACTCATGTTGTCATAAACTAATGTGCAAGATGGTTGGGATTAATGTGAATAGCATATTAGTTACTAATGTGGTTAGTAACCCAATAACCTAGGAATCACATTAAAGATGTGATTGATTACATGAATCTACCTAACGAATGAGACTAGCTTGTTGAGCAAACTCAAGGCGAAATCTCAGGAGTTAGGATCCTAGCTCACTAAAGGATTTGTGAAATTCTTCGAATTAATATGGAGGGCTATTAATTTGGCAAAATAGTGGGAGCAATCTAAAATAAACTAAAAGGCCTATAATTTTAGATTGATATACTTTAAGCAAATGAATGACATACGTTTACTCTTTCTCACTCTCAGGTTTAATTAAACACACTCTTAAAATCATGACTAAAACCAATCTGCAAAACATTCTTACCGATAACAAATTGAATGGTTCAAACTTCACCGACTGGTTTCGTAACCTCAAAATTGTTTTGAAGTTCGATAAGATAGGGTATGTACTTGATACAACGATACCCCCTATCCCTGCTGATGATGCTCCCATTGAGGAAATTGATGCTTACCAGAAGCACAAGGCTGATGATGATCATGCCGGATGCATCATACTTGCATCGATGACACCGGAATTACAAAGGCAACATGAGGAAATGGATGCCCATTCCATCATCATGCACCTTACAGAGCTGTTTGGGAAACAAACTAGGTGCGAACGCTACGAGATATCCAAGTTGCTATATCATTGCAGGATGCAAGAGGGCACATCTGTCATGACACATTGTGTCAAGATGATTGGCTACATTACCAAACTTTCAAGTTTTGGATTCGCGATGGATAACGAATTAAGCATAGACTTAATTCTTCAATCCCTCCCAGAGAGTTATTCACAGTTCATTATGAACTATCAGATGAATGACTTGCAAACCTCTCTTGAAGAGCTTGCAAATATGCTTAAGTCAGTTGAGCCCAATATGAGAAAGGACAAGGCAATACCAGCTCTTGTCATTGAGGGATAAAAGAAGAGGAAAGGGAATTATCCCAATCCTAAATATCCCAAGAAAGGTAAGAAAGCCATGCCCAACAAAGCTAAGGGAAAGGAAGTGAAGAAGCCCAAAGGAGAGTGCCACTTCTGTGGTAAAGACGGGCATTGGAAAAGGAACTGTAAGGAGTACCTAGCCTCCCTCAAGAAGGGAAATGGCGGTGCTTCAACATCTGGTATGTTTTATATTGAAATAAATACAGTTTCGCAGTCTGAATCTTGGGTACTTGATACAGGATGTGGATCTCATATTTGTACAAATATGTAGGAGCTAAAACAGACTAAGGAACTAAAGAAAGGAAGCATAAACTTGCGAGTGGGAAATGGAGCAAGAGTTGCCGCCCTCGCAATTGGAGATTATGTTTTGAATTTGCCCTCTGGGCTTGTAATAGAATTAAGGAATTGTTTATACGTTCCTCAAATGTCTCGCAACATTATTTCTATTAGCCATCTTGTTGACGACGGTTTTCATATTTCAATAAAAGACAAGAGTTGCAATTTGTATAAAGATTCGATCTTTTATTTTTCAGGAATATCATAAAATGGGATTTATGTGTTAGATGACAAAATTCCTGTTTTTGCAATTGATACCAAAAGACATAAGCTAGATAATTCAACTTACTTGTGGCATTGTCGTTTAGGCCATATAAACAAGAGACGCATGCTAAAGCTACATTCAGATGGGCTTATAGATCCAATCGATCCCGAATCATTGGAAACATGCGAATCATGCTTAAAAGGTAAAATGACAAAGACACCCTTTAGCAATAAAGGTGAGCGTGTATCAGACACTCTAGGACTCATTCATTTAGATGTATGCGGTCCTATGTCAGTCCAAGCAAGAGGAGGGTTCAGATTCTTCATAAGCTTCATAGATGACCATACCCGATATGGTTACATCTACTTGATGAAGCACAAATCAGAAGCTTTTGAGAAATTCAAATGCTTCAAGAATGAAGTAGAAAATCAATTAGGAAAGAAAATAAAGACGCTTCGATCTGATCGAGGTGGCGAATATCTTTCAGATGATTTTCTGAATTATCTAACTGAATGTGGGATATGCTCACAATGGACACCTCCCTATACACCACAACACAATGGTGTATCCAAGAGGAGAAACCGTACCCTACTAGATATGGTACGATCCATGATGAGTATGGACTTACTTCACCCTAAATCAAGTACCAACTAAATCCACTAGTTCCACACCATATGAATTGTTCGTTGGTAGGAAACCCGTGTTTTCATTTATGAGAGTATGGGGTTGTTCAGCATTTGTCAAGCGCATTGCGTCCGACAAACTAGATTCGAAATCTGATAAATGTTTCTTCATTGGATACCCTAAGGAAACTGTGGGATATTACTTCTATCATCCAGATGATCAGAAAGTGATAGTATCCAAACATGCAACCTTCTTAGAGAAAGAGTTTCTCGAAGAAACACAAAAGGGAAGCATGATTGAACTTGATGAAGTTCAAGAAGAAGAAACACCGACTGAAACAACAGAGGCGGTTGAGGTACCCGAAGGAGTCCCATTAGATGAGACTCTAGTGCCACCTATTCGTAGATCATAAAGAGTTCGTGAACTCCCAGTTAGATATGGTTTTCTAGTGGGAGATGATAATGAGGTTCCCGTGTTAGACGACGAACCCGAAAACTACGAAGAGGCTCTTACTAGTCCAGATTCTAAAGCATGGCTTGAGGCCATGGATTCTGAAATGGATTCCATGTATACTAACCAAGTGTGGACTTTGGTTGATCCACCCGAAGGGATAATACCCATTGGGTGCAGGTGGATCTTCAAAAAGAAGACAAACATGGATGGAAAGGTTAGCACCTATAAAGCTAGGTTAGTAGCGAAAGGATATCGTCAGAAGCAAGGAATTGATTATGACGAAACTTTCTCTATCAATCAGAATCATGCTTGCAATTGCCGCTCATTTCGATTATGAGATTTGGCAAATGGATGTGAAAATAGCTTTCCTAAACGGAAACCTGCTTGAGGATGTATATATGATGCAGCCTGAAGGTTTCATATCGAAGGATGCAAATAAAGTTTGCAAACTTCAGAGATCCATTTATGGACTCAAGCAAGCATCAAGAAGCTGGAATAAGCGTTTTGACGAAACCATAAAACAATTTGGTTTCGAACAAAATTGCGAAGAAGCTTGCATTTACAAGAAAGCAAGTGGGAGCTCTATAGCATTTCTCATAGTATATGTGGACGATATATTATTAATGGGAAATGACATTGCTCTACTACAGTCGGTAAAAGTATGGTTATCTGGTAACTTCTCAATGAAAGACCTTGGTGAAGCAGCTTATATACTTGGTATAAAGATCTACAAAGATAGATCGAGAAGACTGCTTGGTCTTTCACAGGCTACATACATTGAAAAGGTGCTAAATCGGTTTAGCATGCTTGAATCGAAATGAGGTAACTTACCCATGCTACATGGAGTAAAGTTAAACAATCATCAATGTCCTAAAACCGATGACGACAAAAGACGCATGGCTGTAGTCCCGTACGCCAGCGCAATCGGTTCGATTATGTATGCTATGCTATGCACTAGACCTGACGTAGCATTCGCGTTATCTGTAACGAGTCGTTACCAAGGGAATCCGGGAGACGAGCATTGGATTACCGTCAAGAACATTCTTAAGTACTTGAGAAGAACTAAAGATATGTTCCTAGTGTACGGAGAAGGTGATCTGAAAATAGAAGGATTTTCAGACGCAAGTCATCTCACAGATGAGAATGATTTTAAATCCCAATCAGGATACCTGTTTATTTTGAATGGGGGCGCGGTCAGTTGGAAGAGTTCCAAGTAGGGAAGCATAGCTTTCTCTACGACCGGGTTAGAGTATATCGCAGCTGCGGAAGCAGCAAAGGAAGCGGTTTGGATAAGAAAGTTCATTACAGAACTTGGTGTGGTGCCTGACATTGTAAATCCCATTACACTGTATTGTGATAACAATGGAGCCATTGCGCAAGCAAAGGAACCACGGTCTCATAATGCGTCCAAGCATTACCTTAAGCGATACCACATCATTAGAGAGATTGTGGCTAGAGGAGATGTGAGAATAGAAAGAGTACCTACAGAGGACAACGTTGCAGATCCGTTGACAAAGCCTTTAACCCAGAGAGTACATGATCGTCATTTAACTTCTACTAGGATAAGTTTTAGAAACAATTGGCTTTAGTCCAAGTGGGAGTATGTTGGGGTTTAGTGTCCTATAGACAATTGTTCTAGGATACAAACTTAATGTAAATGAATTGTTCTTTATATCATTTGTTTTAATGAGATATATGTTTTATAACTATATAAAGGCAATCCCTTTTAAGCACTAAATAAAGTCTAATAAAAGGAAATCCGTAAGTTTGTTTAAAGTGATTATAAAGTGTTCATACAAGCATGAAGTGAGACAAAACTTTATAATAAACTAATAAACTTAAAACCACCCCAAGTCAAGTGATATGTTTAGGATTGATATGTCACTGTTGAGACTTGTATGTAACAATGTCTTCTGTCCGATAGAAAGCTGATCTCACAAGCTTTATATATACAGATATCTGGACAGTTACATAGATCCGATGAAAAGTTGTTCATCAGGATTGGGGATCCGATTTGAGATAACAGGATGGGTATAACTAATTGGTATTAATAGGTATAACTAATCCTCAGACTCAAAGGAATATTAATTGGTATTCTGGATTACGAAATGTGACGCTTTAACTCTGGTGTAACATGATCCTTAACAGAGATGACTCTGGGGTGTGAACAGTAGACGTTGGGTATCACAGGAAGTGATTGCGGGATCGTTATATATTGGATTGAGCATTTATCACTCCCGATGAATGGGAGATACATCCATGGATCGCTTGTGGAAGACTCGACTCTAAATCCTTGCAAGGTGATAACTTAAGACTTGAAATACAGATTTCACTTAACCTATCTATTTGAGTTGACTTGGCCTGTACAAGTAAAACGAACGTCTCGCTATATGTGACTTGACATCATCCATAGTCATAAGATTCAGTTCAAGGATGTAGTTGATAAAGGATCGAATTATACTGTAACTAATACGGAAAGGTTAACGACAGAATCAACCTGTCTTCTTATAGCTCTGGGGGAATGATTACGGACTTGCTAATCACATACTCTGTACATCATTCCGTTATGCAAAGATTAAATATAATTCTTTGAAAATTAATTTAATAACGTTGCATACGGCTAGAAGCAATAAGAACCTAATGGGTCACACATAAGACTTGGAACCTAAAAGAGAGATAGATGTTAATTAATTGATGGAAGCCCAATTGAGCCCAATAAGGCCCATAGACCAAGGGGGTCGAAATTCATGTAGCTAGATACATGAATACTTAATTTGATTTTGTTAAATCCTAATTAGATTAGGATTATGAATTAAATTAATTAAGAGATAAATAAGTTAGGAGTTTTAATTAGATTATAATACTCCTATTATTATCCAATAAGGTTATTATTATTATCCTTAATATATTAGATATATAGTGAGATAATAATTAGGAATTCTATTCCGAATTGAATTCCTATTCAGTAACCTAATTCTATCTAACTAGGGATTAGATACAAGAGATTATAAATACCCCTCCCCCTTGAGATTTTCGAAATCGAACAAGAGCTATTCCCCTATTTGAGATTTTCGAAATCCACATAGTGAGAGAGAGAGAAAATTCGACACCCCTAGTTCGAGGACGAGATTTCTCTACGGCTTCCTTCCGATCAATTGATTTCATCTATTTCTTTTATCCTTGATCTTGTGTTGATTAGTTAGAGGCAATCTACTTTGGTTGCTATTCAACGGTTGATTCTAAATTAATCTTCCCGTGTTTGATTCCGTGTTTGGGAACTCGGAGAAGAGTTGTGGGCACTTCATTAACAACGGTAGATTGATCATCAAGAGGTAATTCTTCTTATCCCTCTTTATATGAAATAACGGTTAACGGATCTTGTGGTTTATGGAAATAGGTTAAAAATTTTATATTTCCGCTGCTTTACCTTAGCCTAATTCCCAACAAACCGCTCCGATGAAAATCCCTCGTCGCACACTGAGCAGGAACGTGAGGAGACCTCAACTGAGTCTCAAGAACATGGTCAGCATGACCAACCTAAGGTCATTACTCCGAGTAAGAAACCCCAAGCTGACCAAGCAACACCATCTAAGAAACAGAAAAAGGAGAAGGGCAAGATACCACAGGAAAGAAACTATTCTCCGGTCTACAACAGTGTGAGGGGATACAAGATCGACCATTCCCGCTGGTTCTCTAAGGGTTTTGTAGAAGCTGAAAAACCCTTTTGCGAATTGATCTCTAAGAATGGCTGGACCGGGCTATTTTCCCTCCATGAAGCCACTTATCCTAAATTGATAAGGGAATTCTACACCAACTTACGAGCTGCTGATGATGACACTGACTACATGGTCACAAAGGTCAAGGGCAAAGAAATCTTCGTCAATCCTCCCTATCTTGCCACTTTGCTCAAATTGAAGAATGAAGGAGCTGAACTCAGAACCACAAACGATCACGGTAAAATCAAATACTCTTCGGAGTTCTATAAACCCGCTGGTCACGTAGGAGAAATCGCTAGCACCTCTATGGGTCAAAATCAGAAGATGGCCCATTACATTCTGACGAACTTCATATTTCCCAAGGTCAATTCCACATCCTCAGCGTCTAATTTTGAGCAGTGCTTCATCTAGCACATGCTGACCTACCAGCCACTCAATATGCATGTGTTCCTCATCGGTGCTTTCCAACGAAGTACTGGCACACTCAGGTTAGGTTCACTAATCACCAAGATACTCAAAGACTACAGGGTGAACTTAGTTGAAGAAATAAATGTTTGGGGTACAGAAATTACTGCGGCCGTATTGTTCGGTTTGGCCTATGACCAACCCATTAAACCCAAGAAAGGAAAAGGGGCTATAACAGAGGAAGGAGATAATGTGGTTGAAGGGACAAAGGGCATGCTGGCCAGAAAGGAAAAGAAAATAAACCAAGCTCGCACTGACCGCGCCAAGGAAGACAAAAAGAGGAAAGTTGACCAAACCTCTTCCAAAGATATTAACTCAGCTTCAAAGAAAATCCGGTTTGTATCACGCGGGAAGCAAATTGACACTGAGCAAGGCCAGGAGGAACCTAAGTCAGCAGAAAATCTGAAAAGGCCAGCAGAGCCTGAGGAAGTAAGTGAGGATACTCCTGAGGAGCCCCTGAGAAAGAAGAAGAAGAAATCCTCTGGTCTTAACCCAATTGATGCACTTCCTCTTGACTGTGTTGTCTCTGAAGACTCACGCTTTGTGAGAAGTCAAGATATCGATCTTGAGAAACCTCCTGCTGATAAAAAAGAAGAACTGGGTAATGATGAAGGTCAGTTTGATGTTGAAAGGACAGATGATGCTGAGCTAAGTAAGGATGTTGCTACTGAGGAAAACCAAACAGTTGATGCTGAGCAGACTGAGATTCAAACTGAGCAGCTTGTGCAGGAAAAGGTTGTGGAAGGTCTCAATACTGACCTTGGACTGAACTCCTCTTCTGAGTCACTTGACTCCATTCCTGCTGATCCTTCTCTCCAAAAGTCAACACAGGCAAACACCTCAAACGAAAGGCTCAAACATCTCCAGTCATTGATCTTCTGGACGATTCTCCGCTAAGGGAACTAATTTCTGACCTTACCACACTCCAGTTCCAGTTCTTCAACACTGCCATTAAACCAACTTTGGACCAAATCCAGGAGAAGTAAGCCACTGTTTCTCAAGCTGAGGAACAAGCCAAGACTCCTGAAGATCCAATTCCTGCCGAGAAAGAGCTCGAAGTCCAAGCTGCTCAAGACAATGAGCGAGCAAAGGAAAATTCTACCCCAGTTGGCTCTGAAGTGCCTCCTCCTGCACCAACTCAACTTCAGACCAATGTTGAGCAGGACAATATCTCTGCCGATCCACCTCTTCCTAATCCTATTTCGCAGAATGATGAACAGTCAGTTCCTGATGCTGACCTAAGCAAAATTCCAGCTGCTGACCAAGCTGGCCCATCTGGTTCTGGAAAGCAACATACTCCTCCACCATCTGGTGCTACTCAAATTCCGGCCGCTGAGCAAACTCCTGATGCAACTTATGCTTACCTAAATGCAACTGAGTCTGGGCGCAGAATCATTGACTCGGCTCAATCCCTACTCCAAGATCTTAACCAAGCTCATGCTGCTGCTGCTGGGTCTACTCATGTTGAACCAACACAGATCTCCTCTGTCACTCAGCTTCTGGCAGAAATCAAAGGTCTCAAAGACTTGCTGAGTGTCATGACAACCCTTCAATCTCACCAACCCAAGCAAGACTCAATAATGAAGCTGGCTGAACTCCAGCTGATGATGGTGAACCACATGAATTCCCTACAAGGACAAATCAACAACCTTTCAGCTGTGAACTCAACTTATGCAACCTCTGCTGAGGTTAATCAACATTTCACCCAGCTACACTCTGAGCTGACCAGAGCTCGTGAATTAATCTCCTCCTCCTCTCAGTGTTCCATTGAGCAAATTAATGAAGCTGTTCGCCTACTCAACTTGAGTAAAGAAGAAATGGACACTGACCTGGTGAAGACTAATGAAATTCTGCAATACTCCCAAGCCACATTGAAACATGTCCGCTATACAAATGCCCAACGTCAGTTTTACGATTCGGCTCTGCTCAAGATGTATCATCAAGCTTATGCCAAGATGACTGACACCATCACATGGATCGGGAAATCACAAGAGTATCTTCTAAGTATGCTCAGTGCCTCTATTCGAATCCCTGCCTCCACTCTGGACGATGGCGTGGCAGTGTTTGATGGTCTTCAGCTGAGTACGAGTCACCTCTAAGCATACTCAGCAAAACTGACTCGTGCTGTTTTTAACGACACCTTCTCTCCTCCTCAACCCGATGCTGGAAAAACGGGGGAGAAAGAACAAGCTGATGGAACTCAGCAAATGGGGGAAGCATCCGACAGTCAGCAACAAAGAACCGCCAAAGGAAAAGGCAAAGTTAATCATGCTCACCAAGCTCAAGTCAACAGGAAGAAATAGATTGTCTAGTTTTAGTACTTGACTTGTAGTTTATCTGGCATGTTCTTTCGTATTTTGTATGCTGACAATCTATCTATTTTAAGCATCTTTTCATTCAACTGACTTATCTATATGTGATGCTTACTTGTTGTGCTATATGCTGATCTGTCTTAAGTGAACAAACAAACAAAACTAAGAAGGGACATATAAGTAAAATATACTCAGTACACATTAGCTTTGATACATCCTTTCATTTGCTCTGATACATGATTCAATAAGCTCTGATATAATCCTTCATAACTCTGATACCTAAAACTAAACCATGTATCGAACTGAGTAAAAATATGTTCCAAATTTTGAACTCTTCTGAAAGCTGACCTAGGTTCATCTAAATTAGATCTTGGAAGGTCTAGAATTGAACTAAGTCAGTACAGGCATATCTTACATTTTACTCGATTAAATCTTAGAAGGTTTAGAGTTAAGTTAAGTCATTGGATGCAACCCTTACGAGGGAGTAACTTCAGAAGAATGAAAGATAACTCAATCATGGGGAATTTCAAAACTGAGTTCCATAATTAAATATTTTGCCAACATCAAAATGGGGGAGTTTGTTGAAACACCTTTCCACATGATTTTGATTTAGCAAAATTATTTAAGTTAATCCATGATTAAGACAATTAAATTTATGTGCTTTGATTTAATTGTACTAATGCGTTTGTTCAATGTTGAGAATAAAAATATATACATATAAGAACATGAATCAAAGTAAGACAGAACGTAGTCAGCATGATAACATAGCACGAGCTGAGTAAAATATAACTCAGTATGAAAGAAGGAAAGTCTTCTTCAGAACTGAAACTTGCAGATAAAGCTGACCACAGAAGCTGAGGAGAACTTAACTCAGAAAAGTCTTCTTTGGAACAATATCTTGCACAACGAAGCTGACCATGGAAGCTGAGTAAAAAGCAACTCAGTATCGTAAATAGCAACGATCAAAGACAACGGCTATCAAAGTAAAGCTGAGTGCTCTTCAGGACAACACCAATGATCCGTTTGCTAAAAGATAAGATCCGACAGTGATCTGCGCCAATTCAGAAGATGTGGAATCATGCAAGGATATGGTTTCGAGACGCATGGGTCAACTGTCCTCTAACTAAAAGACAAAACTGGCGCTAGAAGACGAACCTACGAGAAGAAGACAAGCCTGACGCCTGCCAAATTCAGACGACATGATTGGCCTGCAAATCTGAAGCTGACCAGAACAATGTCGCATGAAGAGCTGTTTGAATCTAACAGATAGATCCAGATTCAAATGATTTAGTCTTTAGAATTCAAATATAAAAGGACAAGTTCATTCTTGGATCCTAAGCTGAATTACAAAGAGAAAAACAATATACATACAAAGCACATCAAAACAAGAAAGAGATCTTACACCAAATTTCCATTTCTGTGTAAAAGCTAGATTGATTTTGTAATCATCTAAAGTGTTCTTTGTCTGAGAAAAGAACAAATTTTTATCAATTGTAAAATTGAGAGCGTGGTGCTGACTACTCGGTTTTAAGTACTCAGTGGTAGAGAAAATCTAAGTGCTGGGTTGTAGAGCTTAGTGGAGTTGAGTAGACGAATAGAGGACGGTACTCTTGCATATTCAACTGCCTTGTAAACGGTTTGTGCTCTACCTTTAAAGAGCTCAGTAGTTGATTGAAAAAGCCCGGAAGGATTCTGGGGACTGGACGTAGGCGGAGAGGCCGAACCAGGATAAGTCTGCTGAGTTATTTCTAACCCTTTCTCTCATTATATATCTGTATGTGTTGCTTGCTATATTTACTCAGTACATAAATTGTTTAAGCTGACACTGAGTAAATCAAAGTGCTGAGTTGGAAGCTGACCATAAAGTGTCAATTCCCAACTCACAAGTAAAACAGTTCTAGTCAGTCTTGACTAAAGCTGTCTTACGTCTCACTCGACCGTGCTGACCAAAACTGAGTTAAGAAACTCAAAGCATTATTTTAAGTCAGCATAATTAAAACGAGAAAAAATATATTAGTTCCTAACCCCCCTGGAACTAATCACACGGGACCAACAGGATGGGGTCGCATCGAAAGCCAGGGGAGGTGGCGTCTGGTGCATTCCAATTTTTGGCAGACTAGAAGGAGCTGCGACAACCGCTGATGAAAGGATGGACAACTGCTGTAACCCAAGGACCTACTAGCATATGGGCTAAACCGGATGTAGGGGCGCTAAAATACAACATCGACATTACGGTATTCACGACATCAAAACAGTTCAGTACATGAGTTGTGGTACGTGGGCAAGAGGGTGAATTTCTAGCGAGTTTTAGCTCGGTGTCTCTCGGCATTATCTCGTCCAAACTCGTGAAGTCCTCAGCATTATGGGACAATATGCATTAGGTGTTCTCACTCTTGTATGCCAATATTACACTTGAATGTGATGCTAAGTCGGTAATTAATGTGTTTCACTCCAAGCGTAGAGATTTGACAGAGTTCAGATGTGTTATGAAAGATATACACTCTGGTTTTCAATCACGTCAGGATTGCTATGTGATGTTTGTTCCACGGTTAGCGAATGATTCGACTTATGTAATGGCCCGTCACTCTCATTACAATGCTAATCTATCTATTACTATTATTAAAACATGAACCTTACTTGCCATGTGTCACTCTAATATTAATTTATCTGATGTGTCATTTTGATGATTTTTTGAATTTTAATTTATTTTTTCTAATTTTACTCACTCCTTCGATCTAAGTCCGCCCCTCTCCCTCTCAATCTCTTCCCTTTCAACTGACACCCTCAACTTCTCTTCATCACTACCTCACGTTAGCAAGCATTTGCAGAAATTAGATTTAACTGCTTATGCATTATTAACCGTTCCTAACCCATTCCTGTTTATCATCTGCATACATCTGTCTCCATGCTTTTGTCATTGTGAATGACTCTTCTTCTCTCAAAGTTATTTCCTGAATCATGAATTTTTCATATGCCAAGTGCCCCTCAAAACCTAGATTTTATGTGTATCTCATTTGCTCTCCGTTTCCAATTTCTGACCTCTTTCTCTTATTGTTCAGATATCACATTGGATATTTGATTGTAAATGATGCGCCTAATTCATGAAACTCGTGGATTACATTATGCAGAAAAATACTTCAACAAACTTGCTGTGTCTATGCTCTTCTCTGCTGCTATGTGCAAGAGAATTCTGTTAAAAAAACAGAAGCTATTGTGCAGGAGATGTGAGACCTATGTTCGAACTATTTTATAGGGAAGAAAATCTGCTGTTCCAAATTTCCTTTCCCTTCTCCTTTCCTCCTGCCACTTAATTAAAATATGTATGAGAGAGGGACAGGAAAAGGGACATGGAAAATGGACAGCAGATATTCTTCCATAAACTAGGGATGAAGTCCAATTTTTCTTGGGGAAGTGCAGATCTACTCCTAACGTATGAAATGGTAAAGATTTACCCTTAATATCTCTAATCAATATCAATTTTAGTTCTACCAGATATAACAGCTGTATAGATTTTGATCGCTGTTGTACATTTTGATTCTTGATATTGCTTTTAAAGTTAATTATTTTGCTTCAACAACATATTAAGTTTCTGATATTATTGCATTTTGATTCTTGATGCAGATCATTCTGTACATAGAGTTATATCTAAGTGAAACTGAGTCTGATTTCTATTTTTCATGTGTATATATTTTGATCTTCTAATATTGATATTGTCAAGATGAATATTACTGAAATTTAATTTGGATATCTGTAGTCATATTGTGTGGAATTTATTACTCTGGAGGGTGATAACCTTTCCAAAGTTGAAAGTTGATAACCTGTTGCTAAGGTCGTACTTTCCCTTGATCCTCTACGACCTGACGATTCCTCTGCTCTTCAGGTACTCTCTTTTTGATTTATCTCTCCTAATTTTCTTTCACTTGCTAATTGCAGCGTGTCTCTTTTTTTATCGTTTATTTATTGTAATTTTAGTCAGTTTGATGCCTTTTTTCTCATGCTAATTAGAGATGCTACTTACTGCATATCTTTTGATTCTGTTTTGTGAAAACCCTAATTTGTTTTTAAGCTGCTATATATTGTTGTGAATTTTCCTCCAATTAAAGTAACATTAGCCTTTGTTGTCATTAGCCCTCTTTTTGTTTGTCAATTGGAGAAGTTATATATGGAATGGATACACATAGATGTATTTTTCCTGGGTTTCATCATGTGATGCTTTTCTTGGTTCCCACTTGATAATCAGTTTACAATGGAGATGGCTGGCAGTGAGATGGGGAATGTACCGAAGATTTATTCTCTCAATATGTTTAAAGACTTTGTTCCTATGTCTGTCTTTTCCAAGACAACTCAAGGTCAGGCTCTACTTCGTTTTGTTTCCTGAATTTTTTAAAATTCAAGCTATTTCTGTAGTTTGAGATTCGAGACCATGGTTTGATGTTCCTTTTTACAGCAATATGAACACATGTATCATTTATACCATACCCTTTTGCTGAAGGGCATAACTTCATACACTAATATTATGGAGCACTGGTGCTTCTAATTCTGGATCCCAAAGTCTAACATGTCAAGTTCTTGTAGGTTGAAGTTTCTGATGATTCTTATTTATATAGTTTACTCTATATCATGGCACCATCACATCCGTAAGATAGATTGAGCTATCCAAGCATTAATCAACTGAGTGATTGGTTTACGTTTTCAATGTGCAATAATTGTATTTTAAGTAATTGTGTTGATGACCTTAATCCTACTGAGTAAAGTTTCCCATAACTTTTCAAAACTTTTCAACTGCTCTAGAATCCATTTTCGATCCATCTTCCTCTTTTCTGTATCCTTCCTATCCTTTTCAATCGTATCACCTATCAACTCCTTCTCACAGTTACCCTCTTTCCCTCTTTCACGCAACCCTAACTCTTTCAAACTCTCACACCCATAGAATCATCAAACATCCTCCCTCAAAATCAATTACATTACATCACTCACTCTTTGATGGTGGATAGAGAGAAAGAAAGAATGGAAAGTGAAGAAAGTGCAGACGAACTGGTATCTCTCGCTCCCTCTCCGTTATTCATATTTGTTATTCTCTATTTGCTATAACTGTTTATTTTTATCTTGCTTTAGGCGCTAAGATGGATGAAGTATGTTCTTGGAGCTAGAAATACTATCCTTGAAGTTGTGGTCCCATGCTCTGGGACGTCCATGATTGTACAGCTGTGGAAGGTTTTTCTTCACTTCTTTCTTCTTTCCTTGCCTGGAATACTTCATAAGTTAGTATTTTACCATTGCCATCTGATTTTTGTTATGAATTAAGTGTTTTTTATTGTTATATTACTATAATATATGAACAAAACAAATTGATAATGGTCATTTATACACTTAGGACTGAATTATCAATTCAATAATTATTCTCACAGTAAAAATTTGATATTCTCCCATACATTCTAACTTCTGCCGTCCATTACCTCAGTTGTTGTTGAGAACAATTGAAATTGAAATGACTACCGTTACTTCCTATGGTAAATTGTTAATCATGGATCATTTAGTAGCTATTATAAGTGAAACAAATCATCATTTCAATATATTTTTTACTTTATAATCATTATTACTATTAGTGTCCTATTTATTTCATATATGGCTTATCTTCATTAGTTTTTCATATAAAATTGTTATTCTATAATCCTAAACATACCATAGAATCACCTTATGTTAGATTTAAATTTCATAATCGTTATCTGTAATTTGTTATTGAAGCATATCAGAATGGAAACACCAGCTTAGGAACCTCATTTATCAATACATTTCGTCAGATCTATTCTCCCCTGAATGTCTGTCTTGATTTGTCATCGGAACATCAAGCTATAGGACTTGCCAACAGAGTAGAGGCAACAATTTAAGTATGGCGCAAAAGAGCCAACTTGAAACCTGCCAACTACATAAGTTTTTGATAAATGTAACAATTTATATACAAGTTCTCTCCTTCTAGGACGCACCAGCTGTTGTTAAGTCCTACTACGATAAGAGAATTGTTGGTTCCTTGAGGTGAAGGAGGTGAGTTTTTCGTATATTGTTATAAACCAAATTTATTATTGTTGTGGCAAATAAATCTGATATTTGCTTGCTTTTGAATTTTAGAGGATGAGCATGATGTTGTCTGGTTTTCACTGGAGAATGGCAAGCCCCATGAGTGTCTTCTGTAGAATTATTAATAACAACTCTTTTTTGATACCTCTAGCTATATTATTTGATTATAATAGAATGATAGAGAAGATTTTGAATACTGACCTGGTTTCAAATTGTTTCATTTTATGTATATACTAGCTTCAACTTGAGCTTGATGATTTTACAATGTTAAAGCTAAAGCTGAAGCATTTTGAATACTGACCTGGTTTCAAATTGTTTCATTTTATGTATATACTAGCTTCAACTTGAACTTGACCTGGTTTCATTTTATGGTCTAATAAATTATTGCAGAATTGTAGCCAAAGTTAAAGCTGAAGCATCTTTGCTGAGACTAACAAATGAAAATTTGAGTAAACAAGTTGAAGGTCTGCAATTGAGCAGGTTAAATGAGGTTGAAGAACTTGCCTATCTGAACTGGGTCAATTCATGTTTGAGAGATGAATTGTGCAATTCTATCTCCGCAAATTCGGATAAGGCCTCAGTCCTCAGTCCTTGACTCAGCAGAGAGAAATACAGAATCTGCTGGCTCATTCACTAGCGGGAACACCGAAAACTTAAAGAGATTAAATTTGATTAAAGAGGGATGGCAATGAGAATTCAATGGAAGTGGTAGAGTTAAGGAGGTTGAAGAAAGAGCTGCAAATGGAGAACGGGAATCTTTCTTGCAGATTATCATCTATAGAACCCAATTGGCTTCTGTTTCCAAAGCTTCTGAGTTATTATTAATAACAAATCTTCTCTGATACCTCTAGCTATATTATTTAGAGAAGGAAGAAGTCCAAGAAGAAGACACTCTATCAGTGGATCAAAGTTGGGAATTGAAGAAGTGCTATCAGATAAAAGAAGGCAATCGGTTTTACGCGTGCAAAAGAATTGGAGAAAGAAAGTAGTATGGACCAAAGAAATTGCACAGAGCATAATAAGTTAGTATCATGATTTGACCTTGAAAAAAAAGGGATTTGAGGGTTCCAAAGTTGAGAATGAAATTTACAAAGTTAGAAAGAAATTGCCTCCACCACCCAAGTTCTCAGTGAGGACTAATGTAGCGGGAGTGGTGCAGAGAGCTCCACAAATAGTTGAGTTTTACCATTCATTAATGAAGAGAGACTCCAGAAAGGAAGCTGCAAATGGAGTCTGTAATGCCTCAGAGCTTGCAAATGTTAGGAATAGCATGATTGGTGAAACTGAAAATAGATCATCACATTTGCTTGTGGTAAATTGCTTTTTTTTCTCTCCAAAACCTTGGCTTTTCCAATTCTCATATATGGTCTGTTTCTCCTTTCTCTTAATTTGTCCGGATTTCAATGTCAAACAATTTTCTATTGATGTAATTGCCTAAATTAAGTAAACATTTAGTATTTTTTTAGGCTATATGGGACCATTATTCATTCTAAACTATATGAAAAGGTTGTCCTAAATTCGTTTGCCTTTACTCCTTTAGAGAATAGTATACTGGTATACTGGCTTCTCACAACTTTTCAGTATTATTATATACAAATCAGTAAGCTAGCATCACTATGGACACTCTTTAATAACATGAACTATCATCAGAATTCATCAGAAACTTGAAAGTTTAATATTGCAAAAGTCCTATTAGTGCTTGATATTCAGCTTTAGTCAATCCCATGTTTGCTAATTTCTATAGTTGGAATTTTTGGATGGGCTTAATTTGCGTGTCCTTGTGTGGAACTCATGTTTCCTTTCTAATCCCTCCTATTTTTATACTAAGTTCCATTGCCATTTTATTTTCTGATAAAACATCTATTTTACTTTCATCAATTTGGCCAATATGAGCTACAAAACACACCGCTCCTTGAGAGATACAAAACTTAAACAACATCTTGAGAAGTTATAATGTTTAATTGGAGTACTAAGATAGCTCTAAGTTCTATTGCTCGAAAAAGCAAGCCATTTGTTGTTAATCTATTTCTTTTAGGAAATTGAGTTTCAATGAGTTAACCTCTTTTGGAACTGAGACGGACACTAACTTAGCTTCCAGACTTTGTAAATTGAAATATATGTTACATCATTTCTATATATGCTTTTTTTTACGCTTTCCTTGAAAATGTTACATTTGAATTTCAACACAAAATAATAGCTTATTCTTCCATGATAGAATACGACTATTCTTCCGTGTTTATTAGTGAGATTAATTATATCATTTTTACAAAATATTACAATTTCATACACATGTTAAATTGGCTTTTTTCCAAAAACTTTAAGAATGTTTTGATACTTTATCTCTTTTAATAGGTGGTATGTAGTTATTTTATTAAATTCAATTATCTTATTTGATTTAATTTAAAAGTAGTATATTGTTATATATTTTAGCTAATATGATTAATAATATTTAAATATCGATAATTTTGCATAAAAATATGTATACATCCGTGTATAGCACGGTATGTAGAAATATGTTACTTGAGTTCAGATTCTATCTGCAAAGTTGAAAGTCATTCAAATAGTCATGAAGATGTGTACACTACTGAATTTTTGAATACTATTAATTCTTCAGGATTGCCGAATCACAAGTTGACATTAAAGATTGGAATACCTGTTATGCTACTTCGTAATATTGATCAGACTCTTGGGCTATGCAATGGTACACGATTGGTGGTAACACAATTGGGAAAGCATGTGATTGAAGCATCGAAAATTACAGGTTGTAACATTGGACAAAAGGTTTTCATACCTCGGCTTACTTTGACTCCATCAGACATCAAATTGCCATTTCGATTTCAACGAAGACAATATCCCTTAGTTGTTTGCTTTGCTATGACTATCAATAAAAGTCAAGGTCGATCACTTGCACATGTTGGATTATATCTTCCACGTCCTGTTTTTAGCCATGGTCAAATGTATGTTGCAGTTTCAAGAGTCACAACAAAAAAAGGATTGAAAATTCTTATTTGTGACGAGGAAGATAATACATCTAATTGTACTCAAAATGTAGTGTTTAAAGAAGTATTTAATAATATAGACTGATTCTTAAAATACAATTTATTGAATTACTTTTATTTATTTAGTGTACAAATAATTTTAAATTATTGTTTAAATAAATAAATTTAAAAAATTTATACATGAATAATTTTAATAGATAATATAATTGATTTTAAAATTTATTTATTAAAAAATAAAATCCGTGCATTGCACGGGTCTACAGCTAATTTAGTACTATAGTAGCTCCTAAGTATTTACTTTCTGTTCTTTGTAAAGATCTTGCTGAGGTTGTTTAATCTACGAGTTTTTTTATTGCAAAAAAAAAAAGAAAAAAATATACAAAAAAAATCATTATTACAATTTCTCAACAAAGTTTTGATTTTTATTCTATTTTAACTTCTACATATTTATATCATTATTTTAAAATTCTTCAATTTACCCAAACTCTAATTATTATTGGATTCTTAAGTTTTTATTAGTATATCCGTATCATCAACTTTCAATTTCAACAAAGAGAGTTTGACATAGATTAGACTACTAGTTCAAACATTAACCAAAACTGGAAATCTTTTAACTATTACAATTTCAAGAACTTTAAATATCTGTGGGGATAGCTCAGTTTGGAGAGCGTCAGACTGAAGATCTGAAGGTCACGTGTTCGATCCACGTTCACCGCATCATTACTATTTTAATTTTATATTTCTCCACTCCATCAACATTTATATATATACTTTACTAGCTTTATTAACATTGTACATATATTTCCAAAATTATTATTTTTTTCAAAAAAATATTATTTAATTTTTTTGACATGATGATTTTTTTTTAATACATATTGTAGAAATATAAAAAAAAAACCACTTTAAACGAAAATAATCCATTATACATCTTTTTATTAATACATATTGTAGAAATAAAAAAGAAGTATGATATTTATCAATTCTCAAAACATAAATAAGGAATGAAGGTGAGATAATACTTTAATCTCCACAATCAAATGTATACTTTAACTAGAGAATGAGTAACTTGATTAGCAAACTATTTTACAAACTTGATGAACATTTAACTAATTCCTTGAGAAGAAATTTACAATCATCAATAATCAAACCAAGCATAGAACAACATGTAGACAATGAATAGCCTTAACTAAAGTTTGTGAATACCATTCTATGAGAACATTATCATAGCCTTTTTTCCTTTTAACCAATATAAGGCTTTACGCATACTCATCCATTCTACCTATAATATTTTTTCGAATTTCTTATTACTTTTTTTTCTCCCTTTTTATTTGCCTTCTCCTTCCTTTCTCATTTTCTAACCCTAAAAAAAACCCTAATCCTTTCTACTATTTTTCTCTCATTTATAGCCGTCGTTGCTTTTCCCTGAAAAGAGGAATGCTTTGAACACCATCATTTCGACCTTCCCCTTCTCACCAGAGCAACACTCGACATCCACTTGCCTAAGGAGTTACTGTCACCGTTCATAGGGGCTTCCATTCAAAGCTTATTAAAATTCTCCTTCCGACCTTTTGGATTAGTTCCTTTCTAGTCTCCGCCCTAGGTAAGATCTCCTTTAGGCCTCTATTGGTCACAACCTTTTATGAGTCCTCTTTCTATTCTGCTCTTCTGATCCCGATTTCATTAACTAAGAGGCGACAAAGACGAGTCACCTTTATTATAACACTTCTCCTTCCATTTCAGAGCAGTGTGGTGCCGACGATGTACAATTAGCCACAGTTTATGGAACAAACTGATACAACTATGAAAGACATATCATTATTCTATACTCAAGTGGCATATTTAAAAAGTGAGTGATGCGAAGAGCTTGGTGGTGGAGCTTGTTGGTCCGTGTGATTAGTTCCAAGGGGGGGGGGGGGTTAGGAACTAATGTAACTTTTTCGCTAATTAATCTTGCTGACTTGATAATTTTAATGAGTTTATTAACTCAGTTTTGGTCAGCTTGGCCGATCTTAGTGTGAGACAGATTTAGTCAGATGTTGACTAAGATTGTTTCACTTGTGAGTTGGGAATTGACACTTTTGTGGTCAGCTTCCAACTCAGCACTCTAATTTTACTCAGTGTCAGCTTTAAACAGTTTATATGCATAGTAAGTATAACAAACAACACATGCACATATATATATATATATATATATATATATATATATATATATATATATTAAGAGAGTTAGAAATTACTCAGTATGACTTATCCTGGTTCGGCCTCTCCGCCTACGTCTAGTCCCCAGACTCCTCCGAGCTTTTAGAATCCAATACTGAGCTCTTTAAAGGTAGAGCACAAACCGGTTACAAGGCAGTTGAATATGCAAGAGTACCTTCCTCTATTCGTCTACTCAACTCCTACTAAGTGCTACAACCCAGCACCTAGATTTCTCTACCACTGAGTACTTAATACCGAGTACTCAGCACAACACTCTCAATATTATAATTGAAAACAAAATTGTTCTTTTTCAAATAAAGAACACTTTAGATGATTACAAACAATCAATCTAGCATTTACACAAGGAATAGAAAGTTGGTGTAAGATCTCTTTCTTGTTTTTGAGTGCTTTGAATTTGTATCTTTCTCACTTGTATTTTCTGTATCAATCGGCAATGATCCAGGAGGATTGCTTGTCCTTTTATAGTTGTATTTTGAGGATCAAATGATTTGAATTTGATTTGTCCGTTGAATCCAAAACGGCTCTTTTGGGGGACAAACTTCTGGTCAGCTTCAGATGTGCAAGCCAATCTTGTTTTCTGATTTCTTCAGATGTCAGGCTTGTCTTCTTACTACAGGCTTTATCTTCTTGCGGTAGTTTGTCTTATAGCAATGAACAGTTGACCCATGCATCTCGGAATTTGGCTTTTGCGTAATTCCAAGGCTTCAATTATTGGTGCAGACAATTGTCGGATTTGTCTTTTAGCTAACGGATCATTCATGCTGTCCTGAAAATCACTCAGCTTCACTTCGATAGTCATTGTCTTTGATTGTCACCAAATCTCATACTGAGTTATTTTTCACTCAGCTTCCATGGTTAGCTTCGTTCTGCAAGATCTAGTTCTGAAGCAGACTTCTTTTATGCCGAGTTCCGTTCCACTCAGCTTCTTTGATCAGCTTCATTCTTAAGCTGTTGTTTTGAAGATGACTTATCTTTTCTTATGCTGAGTTGCTCTTCACTCAGCTTGTGTTGTGTTCTCATGCTGACTTTGTCTTGTCTTAATTTTTATTTCCTTTTGCATTTATGTTTATACTTAATATTGAACAAACGGATTAGTACAATTAAATCAAAGCACTTAAATTTAATTGTCTCTTAATCATGGATTAAACTTAAATAATTTTGTCAAATCAAAATCTTGTGGAAAGGTGTTTCAACAAACTCCCCCATTTTGATGTTGGCAAAATATTTAATTTATGGAACTCAGTATTAAAATTCCCCATGATTGAATTACTTTTTATTCTTCTGAAATTACTCCCCCGTTAGGGTTGCATATATTGTCTTAACTTAACTCTAAACCTTCTAAGATTTAATTGAGTAGTAAGGGAAGACATGTTTATACTGACTTAGTTCAATTCTAGACTTTCTAAGATCTAATTCAGATGAGCCTAGGTCAACTTTTCAGAAGAGTTAAATATTTACTCAGTTTGATACATGAATAGTTTTGGTATCAGAGTTTATGTGTACTGAGTATATTTGAATTTATTTGTTTGTTCAATTTTAGACAGATCAGCATATAGTATAATAGTAAGCATCACTTATGAATAAAACAATGTGACTGAAAAGATGCTATAAATGGTCAGCATACAAAATACACAAGTCAATTTCTTGAAGCGAATCTATTTTCTATTGACTTGAGCTATCCCTTTGCCTTTGTCTTTCCTCTGTTGCTGACGGCCTGAAGTTTCTCCTGCCTTTGGCTGAGTTCCATCAGCTTGTTCTTTCTCCCCCGTTTTACCACCATTAGGCGGAGGAGGGATGAAGGTTTCATTGAGAGCGGCCCGAGTTAGCTTGACCGAATACGCCTTGAGACGTTTCATGCTTTCATTTAGCCCATCAAACACTGGGACTCCATCATCCAGAACTGGACCGGGGATTCGATCAGATGCGCTGATCATACTGAGTATGTACTCCTGTGATTTACTTAGCTATGATATTGTGTCAGTTAGCTGGGCATAAGATTGATGGTACATTCTAAGCACAGCCTTGTCGTAAATTTCACGCTGAGCGTTTGTGTGACGCACATGTCTAAATAAGCTTTGAGTAGTTTGTAGGATAGTATTGGTTTTCACCAAGTCAGTTTCCATTTCCTCTTTACTCAGGTTTAGAAGACGGACAGCTTCGCTAATTTCATCCATCGAACATTGGGAAGTTGAGGAGAGAAGTTCACGAGTGCCAGTCAGCTCAGAAGTCAGCTTGGTAAAATAGTGACTTAACTCAGCAGATGTAGCATAGCCCATATTGACTGCATGTAGAGCGTTGATTTGTCCCTGAAGTGAATTCATATGATTCACCATCATCAATTGCAGTTCGGCCAGCTTGACAATAGATTCTTGCCTGGGTTGCTAAGCTTGGACCGTGGTCATGACACTTACTAAATCTTTGAGATTTTTGATCTCATTGAGAAGCTGAGTGACAGACGAGAATTCTTGTGATTCAGCATTTGCAGGCCCAGCATGGTTGGCATGAGAAGAGTGTAAGTCCTGGAGAAGAGTTTGAGTGGAGTCAATGATGCGACGTCCAGACTCAGTTGCATGAAGATAGGCATATTGTGCCTCAGGATTTAGCTCAGTGGCCGAGATTCTAGTAGCACCAGATGGAGGAGGTGTTTGATGCTGTCCTTGAGTGGAAGTGCCAGTATGGTCAGCAGCTGGACTTTGATTTTGATTAGCAGCAGAAACTGACTGCTCAATATTCTGCGAAATGTGATGGGAAGGAGGTGGATCTGCAGAGATATTTACCTGCTCAACATGGACTTGAGTTGGTGCAGGAAGAGGCACCTCAGGTTGAGCAGGATTTTCCTTAGCTTGCTTGTCTCCTTGAGCAGCTAGGACTTCGGGCTTTTGCTCGGCTTGGTTTGGATTTTCTGGAGTCTTGGCGTGTTGCTCAGCATGAGTAACAGAGGCTTGTTTTTCCTGTGTAGAGGACTCAGTATTCTTTGAGAAGAACTTAAATTGTAGATCCGTGAGGTCAGTGATTTGATCCTTCAGAGGTGAATCATCCAGGAGGTCAATGACTGGAGATTTGTAGGCCTTCTTCTTAAGCTTTTTCAACTTTTTGGTCTTTGGAGGGGAAGGGTCAGCAGGAATGGAATCAAGACTCTACCCCGAGATCAGTGTTGAGGCCTTCCATGACTATTTCTTGCTCTGTGAGCTCAGCATCAACTGTCTTACTCTGTACAGCTGGATTTTCAACTTGCTCAATATTCCCTGTTTGTTCTTGCTCAGCATGAGCTTCTTGATGTTGCTCAACATCCTCATCATTATCATGCTGACCTGCTGTAAAAACCGGGGTCGGAGGACCAATGAAGAAAAATTATAAAAAGGGATCCAAATCAGTCGATTGAAATAAATGATGAGTCAATAAAAATAATAATGAAAAAAAAACGTTGTTCGAAGGAACCGTGGAGACCGGTTTGATCAAATTCGGAAATCGAATCGAGATGACGGGCGAATCGGTTCCGTGAGTGAAATCTTAAATCATCTCGCCGAGTTCGGGGTATTTCACACCCTTTTCTTACTAATTTTATTATTAATAAAATCTCGGGATGATAGAGGGTTTTATTTTGGTATTCGAGCAATCCAAAGAATATATATATATATGGTTTTGTAAAAGGATCAATTTTATAAAAGCTAATAAAATCGGTTTTGACGAAAATCAATCGTTATTGATTTTGGTTGTTTTTAGATGTATTTTATTTAGTTAAACTTATTTTTTTTTAGTATATATAAACGCGGTTCCGTCGGGGCCGGTATTTACGTCACGGGCCGTTGGACGGCCCGTGACGAGGGCTGGGCCGCCCAGGCCCAGCCCTCCCTGCACTTGGCATTCGGCCAAGTGCAGCAAATGCACTTGGCCGAATGCCAAGTGCATTTGTTAGCTTTTATTTAAAAAAATAATAAAAAAATAAAAAATGAAATAATGAAATAACAAATAATAATGATAATGATAATAATAATAATCATAACAATAAAGCCATCTAGCTTACCTTTGGCTCCAAGTTGGCTTGGAGCCAAAAATAAATTATGTTTGGGGCTCCATATGCCTATAAATAGGATGGAGTCCCAAGGCATTAGGGAAAAGAAAAAATCCGAACCCCTGGAGAAATTCGACGAGATCCGAATTCGCCCAAAAAACCGACTCAAAACACTATCAATCGACTTGGTTTGGCATCTCCATTACCAATTGAGAGGTAATAATCCGAGGAACTAGACCCATTTACTCTTTCATTTCATTCTTTATTACGTTTTTATTGTTTAGATCTACTCCTTTACTCTTTTATTTGCACTTTTATTGCTTAAACTTGTCAAATTAATTTTCTTCTTTCATTCTACAAACACTTGAGTTTGGATCTAAAATAAAAACCTCGTTTTATGTCCCAATACGAACCGTGACCCCATTTAGGGGTAGTTCGGGACTAAAACGTTGTAGATCTAGATTTAGAAAATGTTTTAATTAACGTTTTAAAATAAAACATCGTTTTGGGAGTATCCGTTATAGACTATGACCCGATTCGGGTAGTTCGGAGGCCAAAAATGATAGAATAGATTAGATCTAAAGCTTTTGAATAAATCTGGAAACTGTTAAGAGCTGTTTCTGTAATTTCACTTTTTCTGTCGGTAAAGGCGGTTTACCGATGGATTTTCCGTCGGTAAAGCTGCTGGAATTCGGAAAAAAATACCTTTTTAACCATTTTTTCTTAACTTTTTGATATTTGGTCCCTAATATATGTATATATAATTATATAATTATTTTATTAAAATCATTTTGGAGTATATAACTAATAATTATCTATTATATATTTACTCATTTTGTGTTTGGGTATTATTTATATTAATCTAACTTTGTAAAAATATATATATGTATATATAGGTTTTCTTTAAGCCCATTTAAGCTATATCTAATTATTATTTTTGTGGATCATTTGCTTGGCCCATTTGGGATGATTTATAAATGCTTTTGGGTTATTAGATATTATTTTGGGTATTGATATTGGGATGTACTTTTAGGTGGGTTAATTTCCATATAGCTATTGTGTAAAAACTAATTTGGGGTTAAATGTTATTTTCTCATTCATGAACTTTACTCATTATTTTTACATATTTTGAATTAGGATAAAAAGTATACTATACTTAGTGTTATTTTCCTTTTTATTAGCATATATCAATAACTATAGTACATATTATGTTTTTACCTTATTTTTAATCTATAATCTATAGGTGTAATCACCATCTTTTACTAAAAAGGTATATATATGTATATATTCCTTTTTTATTCTTTAGACATTTATATGTATATTTTAAATGGGTTTTGTTTGGTAAGTGTGATTTAATTTGTTGTGATTATGATAAGTAAAGGTTCAATTGAGTGAAAAAAAGGGAAATAAACCACAAAAAAGAGACTTCAATTTGATTATTTAAACTAAAGAGTTTTTTAGAGATTCTTAATGTAAATAAAAAGGTTTTTCGTCGTTTTAAATCGCTTTCTAAAAATATCACGTTTTAAAACCTTAATTCGTTCCAATGACGGATTAAGCGAACCTTGTAATTAAAATCGTTTTCATTGTAAATAATGAAGTTTTGAATCGTTTTCCTAACTAAACAGTTTTATACAAAATGAATGAACTTGTATGCTTAATCATGTTTTTGGTTAAAACTTCTTGTTCAAACGTTTTCAAACGCTCGAGTCGTTCCAACGGCGATTCGAGTCGATGTCATGTAAATTAACGGGGTTTTGAAACGTACCTAAATCGTTCCAACGATGATTAAGGTACGAACATGTAAATAAACTCGTTTTTTCGGGGAGTGAGATTAGCTTAGAGTTAGTGTATAGTCTAAAGCATAAAATCACACTGTGAATAAATCAATTCTCTCTTCTCCCCCTCTCTCTCCTGTATACTTTAAATTTATGCAAAATGGGTGATTCTTTACTAAAATGGCTTCAATAACATGCTCAAAACGGTTTTCAAAGCGAGAAAGAAAAGGTTTCAAATGAATTTTAAACTTAAAGAAATATGCGATTAGTCCGTTATCGCCTAACACGCTGAGTAGGAGGCCGGTGGTTCATAATCGGGCGATGTCGGGGTGCCTAGTAGCCTTTCTCCGGAAAGGAGCTAGCCTTCTCGGCTCGTACCTAAGTTTCCCGAACCCTCACCGGTCTGCCGCAAGGGATCGGTGTTCATTTTCCCATTCGTGGGTGGCGACTCTTCCATACTCCGAGCTCCGGTCTTGCCGAGCAGCTTGATTCCACGATTGGTTGCTTTCGGTGCCAATCACCGCTTACATCGCCATGAGGTGTCCACCCCCCGGTCCGCCCGGGCGAGGCCGTTCGACACCTTGTCTAACACCTGCATTTAGTTCTTCTGCTTCTTGATCAGCAGGGATTTGCTCAAGGTCAATCTCTTAGCTTCTCACGAAGTGAGAATCATCAGGAACCTCAAAGCCAAGAGGGACAGCATCAATTGGACATGGATCAGAAATTTTCTTTTTCTTCTTCAGAGGGGTTTCCTCATTTTCCAGTTCATCAAGCTCATCTTGCCTCTTTCTTTTCTCTGCTGACTTACCCTGCTCAGCATCAACTTTCTTCCCCTTTGAGACAATCCGGATTTTCTTTGGAACAACATCAACATCTTTTGAGCTGGTTTGGATTGCTTTCCGTTTCTTCTCTCGCTTGGTTTGATCAGCAGGTTCAGCTATGGCGATGTTCTCTTCCTGAGGTTGCTCATCATCAACT
The DNA here is from genome assembly GCF_963576675.1 of Euphorbia lathyris. Classification (NCBI taxonomy): domain Eukaryota; kingdom Viridiplantae; phylum Streptophyta; class Magnoliopsida; order Malpighiales; family Euphorbiaceae; genus Euphorbia; species Euphorbia lathyris. The sequence continues at coordinate 31,086,589 of NC_088917.1, forward strand.
TCCTCCTCGATTTCCTCGATGACCCCTTTTCCCTTCTTGGGCTTGATGGGTTGGTCATATACTAACCCAAACAATAAGGCAGCCGTGATTTCAGTTCCCCAGGTTTCTGTTTCATTAATCAAGTCGATTTGATGATCTTCGAGGATTCTGGTAATAAGAGAACCCAGCCTGAGCTTGATAGTACTCCGTTGAAGTGCTCCTACCCGAAATACGGGCATATTGAGAGGGCTGTAGGTCAGCATGTGCCAAATGAAGCACTTCTTGAAGTTTGAAGCTGATGATGCCGAGTTGATTTTTGGGAAGATGAAGTTAGTCAGGAGATAGTGAGCCATCTTTTGATTTTGACCTATGCATGTACTGGGTATTTCTCCTTTGTGATTCGCTGGTTTACAGAACGTTGCAATGTGGTCAAGCTTTTCCTTAGTAGTCCTGAATTCCGTTCCGGTGTTTGGCAGATTTAGTAAGGTTGCGAGATAGGATGGGGTAATCGTTATCTTCTTACCTTTAACGTGGGTTACCAGATGGTCAGCATCCTTTCCATCAGCACAGAGGTTGGAGTAAAATTCCTGTACTAACCTAGGGTAGGTTCTACCAGGAAGTGAAAAGAGTCTAGCCCATTTATTTTTCTCAATCCATTCACAGAACGGTTGCTCATCCGTTATGAAGCTCGGAGAGAACCATCGACATCGAAGAACCTCATGATTCTTTATGCTCGGGTACACTTTAACAAAGAATTTTTCATTTGGCTGCTTGTCCTTCTTTTTTTTCTTCTTCTTTGAAGAGGTTGCGAGGTCAGTTTTAGGGTTCTTGTTTGGGGTTTGGTTATGCTGACCTTGTTCTTTAGTGGGAGTCTCGCTATACTCCTGCTGAGGAGGAGACTTAGGGTTTTCGTCGGTGTGGTCATCGTTGTAACCACCACCGGAGGGATTTTGGGAATCCGTCATGATTACGAATTCTTTGAGAGGATTTTGGGTTTTTGAGAGAGAGAAATTTGAATGCCAAGAATTTTGAGTGTAAATTCTTCCACTATTTATAGAGGTTCGGATTGATCTTATTCGTTGAACTAGCCGTTTACCTCGAGATGATCAACCGATAGAGATTCTGGCATTTATGACACGTTCGGCGCATGGGTTTTTTAATTACTACTTACGTTATCCTAGGTGGCTATTTAATACGTGTGCTAGCATTTAATGTTTAATTGAGTTTCACTCAGTATTAAGAATGTCAGACGTTTGAGATTCTGAGTAGTCAGTTTTACGTAGGATAGTTGTTTGTGGGCTTAGTAACTTAGCTTAGGATAATCACTCAGCATGTATGTCTACTCAGCATAGGGTGATTTTATGTCATTTTTAACTCAGCATGCAATAGTCACTAATTTATCACAAATCACTCAGCATGGTAATCACTCAACATTCAATTAAGCACATAGAATTATTGAAAAGGATTAGACATACCGATAGCTTCCCTTAATATGTTAAATTGCTCACGAGCTAAGGGCTTCGTAAAGATATCCGTAAGCTATTCATTTGTTGATACGTAGGTTAGCTTGATCTCACCCTTGAGTACATGATCTCTGATGAAGTGATGCCTTATGCTGACATGCTTCATCCTGTTGTGTTGGATTGGATTCTTAGATAAGTCAATGACACTCTTGTTGTCACATTTGACCTCTATTGTTTCAGTTTTGACACCATAATCCTCAAGCTGTTGCTTAATCCATAGGACTTGGGCCACATAGCTTCCAGCAGCAATGTACTCAGCTTCAGTTGTGGATAAGGCCACTGATGACTGCTTCTTACTAAACCACGAAACCAGACAGCTTCCTAGGAAATGACATCCTCCTTAAGTGCTTTTTCGTTCTAGCTTATCTCGTCCATAGTCAGCATCAGTGTATCCAATCAGTGTGAAGTCACTTGCATTTGGATACCACAAACCTGTATTAACTGAGCTCTGCAAATATCTGAAAATTCTTTTTACAGCTATTAAGTGAGATTCCCTGGGGTCAGCTTGGTATCTTGCACAATAACATACTGAGTACTGAATGTCAGGTCTACTGGTAGTAAGGTAAAGTAGAGAGCCTATCATACCTCGATATAACTTGCTGTCTACTGACTTACCTTTCTCGTCAGCACAAAGGATAGTGTCAGTACCCATTGGGGTTGATATGGGTTTACATTCTTCCATATCAAACTTCTTTAGCATTTTTTTGGCGTACTTAGACTGACTAATGAAGATGCCATTCTTACCTTGCTTGGTTTGAAGTCTAAGGAAGAAGTTGAGTTCGCCCATCATAGACATTTCGAACTCAGTTTGCATCTGTTTACTAAACTCTTTGCACATAGAATCGTCAGTAGCACCAAAAATTATGTCATCTACGTAAATTTGTGCAAGTAGGGTATTTTTACCCTTTTTCTTAATGAACAAGGTTGTGTCAGCTTTGCCTCTAACATAATTCCTGGTCAGCAGGAAGTTGGTCAACCTCTCATACCAAGCTCTTGGAGCTTGCTTTAGGCCATATAGGGCCTTTTTGAGTTTATAAATGTGGTTTGGAAATTTTGGATCTTCAAACCTTGGAGGCTGACTAACATATACCTCTTCGTTTATAAAGCCATTAAGAAATGCACTCTTAACATCCATTTGATATAATTTAAAGTTCATAAAACTAGCATAGGCACACAGTATACATATAGCTTCTAACCTAGCAACGGGTGCAAAGGTTTCACCGTAGTCAATGCCCTCTTGCTGACTATAGCCTTGGGCTACAAGTCGGGCTTTATTTCTGACCACGTTGCCTTGCTCATCTAATTTATTTCTAAAGACCCACTTAGTTCCTATGGTCTTTTGATTCCTAGGTTTAGGTACTAAATCCCATACCTCATTTCTTGTGAATTGATCAAGCTTTTCTTACATAGCGTTGATCCAATATTCATCGTGCTCAGCATCAGCGAAATTCTTTGGCTCATGCATTGAGACGAAGGCAACATTGCTGAGATACTTCTTAAGCTGATCTCTTGTCATCAGCTTGTTGTTAGCAGCATCAAGAATGGACTTCTCCGAATGTCCTCTTGGGATTTTTATTTCTTTAGGCAACGTTGAGTTGTTTAGAACATGTGTTTCTACAATCTCTGCAGGAATAGATTTGTCAGCAAAGGTTATTTCAATTTCTTGCTTACCTTTGGTCAGCCCTTGTATTGATGACTCAAAGGCTCCATTTTGATCAGCGGAAGCTGAGCTTGGTTCATCTTCATCGGGCTGAGTTGACTTTCCTGCAGGGTCAGCTTCATCGAACTCAATATGGACAGACTCTTCTACAACTTGAGTTCGTTTATTATACACTCTATATGCTTTACTGTTTGTTGAGTACCCTAAAAAGATCGCTTCGTCAGCTTTAGCATCAAATTTGGCAAGGTTATCCTTTGTATTGAGTATAAAACATTTACACCCAAAGGCACGAAAGTAGCCAATGTTGGGCTTTCGTCCTTTCCAAAGTTCATATGGGGTTTTCTTAAGAATAGGTCTAACTAAAGCCCTATTGAGAATGTAGCATGCTGTGTGGACAGCTTCACCCCAAAAATACTTTGGAAGCCTATTTTCACTCAGCATTGTCCTAGCTATTTCGACAATTGTTCTGTTCTTCCTTTTAACAACCCCATTTTGTTGAGGTGTTCTAGGAGCAGAGAAATTGTGGTCAATACCACTGGCTTCACAGAATTCATCAAACTGTTGGTTTTTGAATTCTCCACCATTGTCACTTCTAATATGAGCTACTCTTAGGTCTTTGTCATTTTCAAGCTTTTTAATCAATGTGGTGAACATCTCAAATGTTTCATCATTGCTACTTAGCAAGATGATCCAAGTGTACCGAGAGAAATCATCTACAATAACTAAGGAGAATTTCTTACCGCCCAAGCTGAGTGGCTGGACAGGTCCAAAAAGATCCAAGTGTAGTAATTCCAGTGGTCTCTTGGTTGAGACAATATTTTTACTTTGAAATGACTTTCTAGTTTGTTTACCTTGCTGACAAGCATTACACAATTGATCTTTTTCAAATTTTAACTTGGGCAATCCCTCAACTAATTGTTTTCTTGCTAACTTGGCTAGGAGGTCCATGCTTACATGACCAAGTCTCCTATGCCATAGCCAGGAGTTATCCTCCTTTGACACTAAGCATATATTTTGAAAATTGTTTTTCCAAACTCAACATGTACACATTGTCAATACGAGGGGCAGTTAAAATCAAATTATTTGTTTTACCCTCGAGTATCCGACACTGAGTGGAGTCAAATACAACCTGTCTACCGCTGTCACAGAGCTGAGCTACGCTCAATAGGTTATATTTGAGACCTTTAACTAAGGAGACTGACTCAATAGTGGGGTTTCCTCCAATAGTACCTGACCCTACTATCTTACCCTTCTTATTATCTCTAAAGCTTACATTACCACCTCGTTTAAGCTCTAGTGTGATGAACTGAATTTCATCACCAATCATGTGCCTCGAGCATGCGCTGTCAATATACCAAAGCTTTGATTTCTCCACGCACCTCAGGCTTACCTGCATTATGAATCATTCATTTTTAGGTACCCAATTCTTTTTGGGTCCTCGTTTGTTAGTGTAAACAGGTGCTATATCATGTTTTAATTTGTGACGGCATACTTTTATAGTGTGGCCACTTTTACCACAGAAGTCACAATGAATTACCCTTTGAGGGTGATGCTGAGTGTGATCAGCATTATTATGCTGAGCATGCCAATATACCTTAGTGGTATGCCCTTTCTTTCCGCAGAAGTCACATTGGACAATCCGCTTGTTATACCAACACACATCACTTGTGTGTCCTCTTTTCCCGCAACATTCACATTGAGTGAACTATTTATGCTGACCAGTACCTGAGTACTCAGTATGGGATTTATTCTTGATTGAACCTTTTATTTGGCTCTGTAGGGTAGTGACATCATTTTTCAGTTTCTTTGAATCTGATTGGACCTCCGAGACAAACTTATGCATAAGTTCTATGTTACTATGCAAAGTTGAGTTGTCTTGGAGAAGATATCGGAGGTCACTCAGCTTGACCTCTTCAATCTCATCACACCGCCTGCTGAGTGCCTTTACTTTCTTATTGCACTTTTTAGTTAGCGCATATAAGTCACTCAGGGCGTTTATCATCTCAGTTCTAAGCAAAAGTAAGGATGTTGCCTCATTATTGTGTTCCTCCTGGTCAGTTTCATCAGAGAGGTCAGCTTGCTCAGAATAAGTGCGGTCAGCATCATCGGCCATGAAGCATATATTTGCCATTTCATTTGCATCAGCTTCGGATGAGGTTGACTCATCACTATCACTCCATGTGGCCATCATTGCCTTCTTGCTTCCCTTCTTCTCTTTCTTTAGATTTGGGCAGCTTGACTTAATGTGCCCAGTTTGATGGCACTCAAAGCACGTGACAGATTTGGAGCTGTCCTTTTTGTATTTTTCACTGGACTCAGCTTTGTACCTGTCATTTCTTCTGAATGGCCTCTTGCTGTTCTTTTCATTCTTTCTGAACAGCTTCTTCATTTTCCTTGTGAACATGGCCATTTCCTCATCGTCTGATGAGTCAGCTTCGGTTAAGTCAGCTTTCATGACAAGTGATTTTTGTTTCTTGTCTTCTGACTTTTCTTTCTCTTTTGCTTCAAAGTTTTTCATGGAGATCTCATGAGTTAGCAGAGATCCGATCAGCTCGTCATACTTATATGTGGTCAAGTCTTGAGCTTCTTCCACAGCCGTTTTCTTAGCTTGCCAGCTTTTTGATGCGGATTCCGTGAAGAACCCGATCTGAGGGATAAGTGTACCCCGTCGTTATCAAGTAATAAATTTCTGGGTTTAAGTCCAGGTTATCGTCCACAGGATTTATTTCTGCAAGTACCGAATTACTAAGTCTCGGATGTTATCTAGGCTTAAGGGGTTTGAGTTGGTTTTGTTTAATTAATCTACTCCTAGGTTGGTTTGCACTAATCCTAACTAGATTATCTAATTCTGACTAAGTTATTCTAACCCTAACTAAATTACTCTACCCCTAATTAAGTTAAACTACTCCTAAGAGATCTTTTGTCAATGCAATCATCTAAAGGATCATGGAGGGATACGATGATAATGGAAATAGATTGTTTAAACAATTGAATTAAAATCTAAGTCACTTGTGTTCGAGGCGATTAACCCGACCTATCCTCCTAAAGTTCCTAGTTCGTGATTCCCTTGTAAGGCCGAAACTAGCTCTAAGGCTCAGTAATTTGGGCTTAATCTTCTATAGGGTTGTCAATCCTATAGGCACTGACTAGGTCAGATTCAGCTCGCAATATGTGCCAACTTGATTTTGGGATTATCGAATGAGTTAAACCAATCAAACAAAGCGTAAGACAAAGATTCAAAGCATTAAAACAATTGAAGAAACAAAACTATTATATTAATCAAAGATGGAGAACATTGTCACGAAGTTACAATAAGCCTAAGATTCATAGCATGTATCATAGGATAAACAAGATATAAAAGAAGAAAAATCCCTTTCAGGGAACCTGTCAACCAATGCAGGCGTCTTCCTAGGACTTAAGGATGGAGCTCGAGCAATCCTCGGTGAATGGAGCTTCGGAGGCGTCTTCAATGGAGGTTTGAAGGTTTTTGGAGGAGGTGGAGAGGATTTCTCGAGGTGGAAGATAAGAAAATTCCAAAAACAAAAGATATCTAATTTACAATTGAAAATTTCTATTTATAGACGCGTCTCGGGCCTCGTTTTGACCTAATTTCGTGTCCTTGTTGGTGTAGAAAGACGTGGGGCCGAACGTGGCTTCGTGGGGGCGGAATTGGTCTTTTTGACCAATTCCCGCAGGTCTGCTCGCCGAGCAGGAAAGGCTGCTCGCCGAGCAGGATTGCGACGAGCAGCCCCTGCTCGCCGAGCAGGCGCCTGGTGGCCTGCTCGGCGAGCAGGCTCCTGCTCGCCGAGCAGGCCACCAGGGGCCTGCTCGGCGAAAAGGCCTCCAGAGGCCTGCTCGGCGAGCAGAAATGGCCCCGGGGGCCCTGCTCGCCGAGCGTTTTCGCCCGAAGCGCGCTCGATCCGTACCGGATGACTTCCAAACCCTTTTTCGTCTGAACTTACACCTGCACACGCATAAAAACTCCAGAAAACATTAGTCCAAAAGCTGAATTGATCCGTCAATCGCTTATTTTGAGCAAACGCTTCGTTTGGTGCGACTTTTGACGGACCAATTAGCTTCAAAAGATAACGGAATTCTATTATGCGTGTTATTTCGGCCGTATTTGCCTAAATTGATCACAAAACGAGCCTAAACGACGAAAAGTAAATAGAATGCTTCCAATTTCTAACTAACTCACACAAAAGCATTTAAATGCGAGCATTGCTCGCTTATTAGCCAAATAAACCTAAAAACCGTCCTAAAACCGTACCCAAAGATAGGGGTTTTTGACCCCTATCAAACCTCCTCGCACTTAAAACTTTACTTGTCCCCAAGTAAACTAAAAAACTAAACCCGCCATCACAAGCAAGCTAGAAAACTTCCCAGTTTGACTAGGTGCTTGACACAATTTCGAGCATCTGTAATTACATGCATTCGGAAATACAAAGTAGAGACACGATATCCAAAAGCCGCATTTCAATTACAATAGGTCATAGTTTTAAGTAAAGGAACACATGTTCAATTGAACGAGCTTGAGGGGATCGCTAAGTAAAACACCTCACCATAGGTAGTTCACTCATTCACACAATTTTGGTGGCTAAAGTGTTTACTCTCGGCTTATATTCTTGCTTAGGATTACGTTGATTTTGAACGTTCATCCGAGTTCCTCTACTATGCTATATGACTCTGATGATATCAAAAACAGCCTCTAATTGGGGTTGTAATGTGGTTAGAGGGTTAAAGGTACAACAAAGGTTAAGTGTTCTAGCGCTACAACAACAAAGTTTAAATGGCTTTAGCAAATATGAAGTGATTGAGCTTTTTATTCGTCCCTTATTGTTTTCTTTTTGGGATGTTTTCTTTGAGACATTTTTGATTTTTCTAAGAACTAGGGAATGGAGTTCTTCCCTTTTGTTCGTCTCTTTTCTTTTCTTTTTCTTTTTCTGCTTTTCTTCTTCTCTTTTTTTTTTCTTTTGGGATAGTGATGCTCATTCACTTCTTATCCTTTTGGCTTGCTACTATAATGCCATAAACAACGATAAAGCGCTAGAGAAAAACAAAGGCTCAATTTGAGCTTTGCAAAAACAAAGGTTAAGTAGCGAACCAAGTTGTGGTTCGCAAAAACGGGTTAGAACGAAAGAAAAATCTACAAACTACAAAAATGTCGGCTCAAAGGGGCTTCCTAGAGTGGATGAAAAAGAAAAACAAGGTAAAGAAAAGGTTAATTCTAATGAGGCTGATTCATCGTTTATCATCTCAAATCATTGCATGTAGGTTCAACACAGTATTAGGTGCAAAATCTGTAATCTTCCACAAGTCAAAGCATTCACACAAAAATGTCAAGAAAAAGAGCTTTTTGATGTTCGCTCTTAGGCTCAAATTCAACTCACAATTCTTTGGGTTTCAATTTTGTGTTTACTAGTTTTTCCCCAAACTCAAGTTTAATATTACATGCCTTCAATTCTTAAGTTATCTACCTAAGTAATGATTTTAGCATTTCTTCGAAAGTAGGGTCTAAATGCAAACTGTAGCTCATGCTTTTACAGATACGAGAGTTGTGTCCCACACCTAAACTAGTTGTCATGCAATTTTAGATTCGGTTCTCAGCCCTCAAAGACAAATAACGAAGTTTAGATTCGAAGGAGGTTCACGGTTTTAGGTCCTAAACATGCAAAAACATAATAAAACGCCAAAACGCAAACCTAAACTAGACACGACGCAACAAAAATTTAAAAATTTATACAATTTTTGTAAGTTTGTCTACCCCTCCTCCTCACACTTAAAATATGCAATAAGTTCCAACATTGCATTCTAGATCATGAAATACGAGTGTAAAAAGTTAGGGTGGAGAAGACAACTTACTGATCGGCCGGGGGATAAGGCCAAGGCATGTTGTAGCGCTCGCAGTAATCAGCCGCTACGTATTCAAGACCCGAAAGTCTTCGGTCCATATTCTGCTCAAAGTTGGTGAACCGTTGGTCCATCTGTTGAACAGTGTTAAAAGTCCGAAGGTTAAGATCCCGCATTTCTGCCATCATGGTGTTGATGGCTTGGAACTGGGCCTCCGTCCCCGACGCTTGGTGTTCCCTTTGGTCTCCTGCCGTTGCAGGTTCTTCTTCCTCAGGTTCTTCATCCCTTCTCTGTTGTGGAACTCGTGCCCTTTTTCTTCCTCCTCCGCTGGAGCTTGCTCCTCCAGTTGTGTTCCTGTTAAAAACTCCTTGAAAAGTAGATTTCTCCAAAAACTTTGAGTTTAGCAGAGTAGGATAAATAGCAACTTCGGGATTATCTAAGTTCTTGAATTGGCTCTCGAGCAGGTTGGTAACTAGATGCCCAAGACCTAGGGAACCACGTTTTCTACTTGTTTGGCTCGAGAAGCCTTCAAATACGGCCTTGACAGTGTCCACGGGTTTGTGGTTGGCCACACACCATAATATGAGCAATTCCGTCTTTGAGACTTTATTACTCTCGTTTTTGCCCAACAAGTTATGGGCCACAAACTTGTGGACGAGATTGAGAAGCGGGTCTCGGAGAGCGCCCGGGCTAGCAGTCTGGGAGTTAAAGCTGGATATGCCTGTGAGTTGCTCCCAAGCTATATCTTTTGTTAGAGGCAATTCAAAGTCTGAGATTGTCTCTGGGTGATTATAAACCCCCATTAAGGCTGCTAGTGTGGTGGCATCAATGCGGTAAGGTTTACCGTTTAGCCTAAAGGAATGCTTCCCACCGCCCAAGGGCAGCTCCTTTTTCCAAGTTGTCAAGAATTCAATAGTAAAATTGTGATAAACCGGAGTCTGGGTTGTGGCTAGTCTATACCAGCCGTGGAATTTGAGGAGTTCATTGAAATCCTTCTTTAAACCTAGACTCGACAAATAGGTTTGATCGACAATTATATGTGTAGCAAGGTCTTGTTTGGAAAACCTATCATACAAAAGACCCTCACGTTCATCAACAAGGCCAAAGGGTGGATCATACTTAGCTTGGAGGTTCTCGTCGAACTCGACCTCCGATTCGGCTTCGTTCTCAAAGACGATCTTAGCTTTTCCTTTCCGACCCATATCTCCTGAGGAATAGACCAAAAATGGGAGAGTTAGAAAATATTTACAAGCTTCAACATAAACCCTCAATAAATCATTCATATTCATAGGCACAATCATAGCTTTAGGCATTTAGGGACTAAATCATAAGCATTTGGTCCCTAAATGTTTTACCCGAAATTCACAAAATTCATGCAAAATTGGAGATACCCAATGACTAAAACACAAGAAGAATGCAATTCCCAACCTTTTTGACAAGTTTCTAACTAATTGAATGGTTGAACTTTGAGCTAAAATGGGGATTTTGCCCAAATTGAGCAATTTCTCCAAATATTCACAAAATTAATAATAGGAATCATACCCAAACTATAGATTAATCATAAATTGCAAGGAAATCAAGAATTTAGAAGCAAACAAGACATTAATTTGAGAAAAGGGGAAAAAAAAAACAAAACTTAGGTTTTCCTTAAATCTCAAAAATTATCACCCTAAGCTAAAATCTAAGTCTACAAACATGTTAGAAATCAAAAATAGGTAAAGATTCATACCTTATATCTTGAATTCGGGTTAGAATGAAGGATTTGGGGGGGGGGGGGGTTAGGTTTTGAAGAAAAGAAAGGGAAGGAGAAGAAAAATGGTGGGATAAAAGAAAAGAAAGAAGAGAGAAGGAAAGAAGAAGGTGGGGAAAGGGATGATGAGTCATCCCCCCCTTTTTTTTTCTTTTCTTATTCTTTTCCTTTTTCCAATTCCTTTCTCTTTTTTTTTCTTTTTTTTTTTTTTTTGGCTCGGGATTTTTAAAATCCCGAACAGCCCTTGTCGTCCGAGCTGGCTGGCTCGGCCGACCAACCCGGTGAGTTGGGCAGTGCCCAACTCGCCTAGGCTGGGCGAATTTTTTTTTTTTTTTTATTTATTTTAAACCTGAAAACTTAAAAAAAATAAAAATAAAAGAAAACTAAACAACTAAAAAAAAATATTTATTTATTATTATTATTATTTTTTTTTTTAAACGAACACTTAAAAAAAACGTAAAAGAAAACTAAAAAGACTAAACTAAGAGATCAATGTATAATCTAAATAAAACAAACCTGAAAAGTTTTATTAAAACTTGGGTTGCCTCCCAAGAAGCGCTACGTTATACTCGGTGAGCTCGACATAGAATTCCCGCCTAGGTGTATGCTTCTACTCGTGTTAGGAATTCAAATTCCTGAATAAATAATCCGTACCTACAAAACGGATTAAGAGCCTCTAATAAGTTTAATGAAAGCAGGAGGCCGAATTTAAACATATTATGAAAAAGTTTGGTTTGCTCCCTTTTGGATTCTCTTGGTAGGTCGAAGAGAATGAAAACTTCTGAGCATGAAACAAACCTAAACTTTTCTAATGTTTGAGGAAAAGGTACTTGAGATACACAAGTTTTGATTTGATCTTTTATCTCTACCACATGATTTAGAATTTCAGATTTTGAACCGGGGTTGCTTACCGCTTCCGGTTCTTCACTTACCTCGAGTGATGCATGTGATAGTGGACTTGGTTCTACCTTTTTGTCATTCCTCAAAGAGATGGCTTGAGCTGATTCCCTTTGTGGGATTTCTATGTTTTCCTTTATGCTTGGGAGAGCATCTCGGGATTGCTTTTGCATCTCTTGGTTTACTTGAGCCAGTTGGTTGCTCAAGTCCTTGCAAACCTCCTCGTTGATTGTAAGTCGGGCTGATATTCCTTTCAAAAGGGACAGCACCTCATCTCGTGAGCTAGAGGGTTGTGGAGGAACTTGGCTTGCTTGTTCGTAAGGGAACATTCCCAATTCGTTTTCCCTGTGCTCATTAACAAACCTATTTGGAGGCCTCAATATGTTAGGGTTCCCGTAGGACAGATTTGAGTGTTGAGGTCTCCTCCAATCACTACCATAAAAGCTGTAAGAATTGGGGTTAGAATTATACCTTTGGTGATTACCCACAAAACTTACACTTCCATTGGTGTTGAGGCTCAGATTTGCCATCAAGATATCCATTTTCTCATTTAAGTCGGCCATGGAGGGATTGGGAGCCTCATTCTCCAGGGTATGAATGTATTGTCTTGATGGGATAGTAAACTTTTGAGCTTGCCACTCGACTTTTTCTTGCCAATTCATTGATCAGAGAATGCTGAGAAAAAGTGAAGTTCTAGCACAAAAGTTGATAAGTAACAGTATACAGATATGAACAAGTATAGAAACGTATAAAGAAATCATATATCAACAAGTATAAACGATATAAACAAAGATATTCACAATGAATGCCTAAACTAACAAATCAACCTTTGGTTCGATATTGCAGAAGAAATAAATCCCCGGCAACGGTGCCAAAAACTTGATGCGGATTCCGTGAAGAACCCGATCTGAGGGATAAGTGTACCCCATCGTTATCAAGTAATAAATTTCTGGGTTTAAGTCCAGGTTATCGTCCACAGGATTTATTTCTGCAAGTACCGAATTACTAAGTCTCGGATGTTATCTAGGCTTAAGGGGTTTGAGTTGGTTTTGTTTAATTAATCTACTCCTAGGTTGGTTTGCACTAATCCTAACTAGATTATCTAATTCTGACTAAGTTATTCTAACCCTAACTAAATTACTCTACCCCTAATTAAGTTAAACTACTCCTAAGTGATCTTTTGTCAATGCAATCATCTAAAGGATCATGGAGGGATACGATGATAATGGAAATAGATTGTTTAAACAATTGAATTAAAATCTAAGTCACTTATGTTCGAGGCGATTAACCCGACCTATCCTCCTAAAGTTCCTAGTTCGTGATTCCCTTGTAAGGCCGAAACTAGCTCTAAGGCTCAGTAATTTGGGCTTAATCTTCTATAGGGTTGTCAATCCTATAGGCACTGACTAGGTCAGATTCAGCTCGCAATATGTGCCAACTTGATTTTGGGATTATCGAATGAGTTAAACCAATCAAACAAAGCGTAAGACAAAGATTCAAAGCATTAAAACAATTGAAGAAACAAAACTATTATATTAATCAAAGATGGAGAACATTGTCACGAAGTTACAATAAGCCTAAGATTCATAGCATGTATCATAGGATAAACAAGATATAAAAGAAGAAAAATCCCTTTCAGGGAACCTGTCAACCAATGCAGGCGTCTTCCTAGGACTTAAGGATGGAGCTCGAGCAATCCTCGGTGAATGGAGCTTCGGAGGCGTCTTCAATGGAGGTTTGAAGGTTTTTGGAGGAGGTGGAGAGGATTTCTCGAGGTGGAAGATAAGAAAATTCCAAAAACAAAAGATATCTAATTTACAATTGAAAATTTCTATTTATAGACGCGTCTCGGGCCTCGTTTTGACCTAATTTTGTGTCCTTGTTGGTGTAGGAAGACGTGGGGCCGAACGTGGCTTCGTGGGGGCGGAATTGGTCTTTTTGACCAATTCCCGCAGGTCTGCTCGCCGAGCAGGATTGCGACGAGCAGCCCCTGCTCGCCGAGCAGGCCACCAGGGGCCTGCTCGGCGAGCAGGCATAGCCTGCTCGGCGAGCAGAAATGGCCCCGGGGGCCTGCTCGCCGAGCGTTTTCGCCCGAAGCACGCTCGATCCGTACCGGATGACTTCCAAACCCTTTTTCGTCTGAACTTACACCTGCACACGCATAAAAACTCCAGAAAACATTAGTCCAAAAGCTGAATTGATACGTCAATCGCTTATTTTGAGCAAACGCTTCGTTTGGTGCGACTTTTGACGGACCAATTAGCTTCAAAAGATAACGGAATTCTATTATGCGTGTTATTTCGGCCGTATTTACCTAAATTGATCACAAAACGAGCCTAAACGACGAAAAGTAAATAGAATGCTTCCAATTTCTAACTAACTCACACAAAAGCATTTAAATGCGAGAATTGCTCGCTTATTAGCCAAATAAACCTAAAAACCGTCCTAAAACCGTACCCAAAGATAGGGGTTTTTGACCCCTATCACTTTTTGGTAAGCTTCTCAAGATTTTCTTCACTTGTTCTTCTTCAGTGAAGTTCTTGCCGAGTCTCTTTAGCTTGTTTATGATGTTGGTGAATCTAGCGTTCATTCTGGAGATGTGATACGTGTACCGTCTAGTGTAGTGGTTTCCTAAGGACGAAATATATATATTATGAGTGTGGACTCTATATCTATTGATGTGATCTTTATAAATTGCTCTTAACTCTACTAGACGCTACGACTACTTAGGGGCAAGTGTACCCCGTCGTATCAAGTAATAATCCGGTTAAGACCGGGTATCGAATCCACGGGATTTATAACTACAAGTATTAAACGACTCGGTTTTATACGTTATCTAAGCGGTGAATACTTTGGGGTTGATGTGGTAACCAACTACAAACTACTCCCAACTACGGGTGAGACAAATTTATATAACAAAACTCTACGAAATGATATGGAAGGCGATAAGTTATAAATATGACAAACAATGACTCTCAATATATAAATGGTTGATGATTTACTCTTGCAATGACGACTACGTGTAGTGTGACCGACCCGTGAAGTACTTAGACTACGTGGTTCCTAGTTAAGGCGTGTCTAATGCTTGGGACCAGAAATTAGGGCCCGTAAGTTCCGTGGTTTGTCACTTCCTACGGTTTCCGGAGCGTCACTTCCGATAAGGCAACACCTATATGAATCCCTAAAGATAGCCCGAATGGCGTCGGAAATCGCGTTCTTCCTACACAATAATCAATTACGAATATCAAAACAAGTAGCAAACATCAACACAAATATAAAGAAAGAGATTATGAATCATAAGTTATAAATATGGAGAATGTAAATATGAAATACAACCAAGCCTAGTACATAGGAAGAGTACAAGCTAATTAGCAAGTGAAAAGGGAAGAATTCACCCTCGGAACTAGCTAACCGGACTCAAGGCCGTCTCTTAGGACTTGGAGGTGGAACTTTCGAGCTTGGTGAACGGAGGTGGAACGGAACTTCGACGGAATGCCGGAATCAACGAACAAGCTCTCAAGGTGATAGAGAATTGCTATATAAAATCTGAATCTAAAACTAAAATAGCAAGAACTTCAAAATATGAAACTTGTCTATACAAAGAGGTGTGTGAAATGAGTGCTAGTCACTCCTATTTATACACATCAAGCTAGGGTAGATTTGTAATTTTACAAAGTACAAGCATGGAGCAAAGCATGGAGCAACATGATTTTGTGCATATTTCCCATTCCTACAAGCATGGAGCAAAGCATGGAGCAACATGATCATAATGACCCATTCCTTCAATAATTTCCTGCATGTGGACTTAATTCGGGTCTTGTTGTCTCGACCACGCCCCGCGTATAGTGATATACGCCGCGCGTGTTTGAGCTCCTGACGTTTTATTGCTTGAAATACACCATTTACGCCTTGCGTATCCTAAAACACGCCTCGCGTACCGATGGTTGACTTAGGAGACAATGTAGTCTGACGTTTATGATTGGGCTCATCATTGCATCTACGCCCCGCGTACATTGGGGTACGCCCTGCGTATCAGTGGTTGGATCCCACGTGGAGTCTGCGGATAAGGCAATTATTTCTGACTAAGTGTTCCACGCCCCGCGTGAGGAGTGATACGCCCCGCGTATTTTGGTAGATTTCCACTCCTTGCTCGTACCTGAAATACAATTCTCGAGAGCCGAGTTAGCTTGACGTTTTATTTTCTAATATTAATCAAACATAAGGAAAATTAACCGAAAGTACGGAATTTATTTTTATTTCTTTATTTTATTAAAACACTCTATTTTTGTAATTAAACTTATTTATTTCATCCAAAATTAACCCGTAAATCACGCTAAAAGATAGGGGTAAAATACCCCTATCAAACCTCCTCGGACTTTAAAGTTTTACTTGTCCTCAAGTAAAAGAAATCGAAAGACAAGGGATTGAGATTATTAAGAAACAAACCGTCGGTTGGTTTTACCAAGTGCGTGATTTCAAAGTTAAAGTTTTATGCAAAGTTTTCGGTAAGTACCTACGCAAATAAACGAGTGACCAAAACTTGTTTGAAATCTCCATGATCAAAGTTAATAGGCAATATTAACGGGGTCGATTATCTTTTGAGAATCCGATAGTACCTCACCAAGGGATTTCACTCTTTCGCTCAAATTTTGGTGGGTCGGTGTTTTAACACTCTTCTTTGCACTTACTCGAAGTCACTTTGAGTTTGCATTTTCATCCGGGTTTTTCCTCCTATGTTATGGTCTCGGCAATATAAAAAATGAACCCGGAGGGGGTTGTAATGTGGGTGGCTTTTTAGTGGTTAATTTTTAGAAACTCACGTTTAAATACCATTTTGTTGATCGCACCGTATTTTTATTTTGGCCTTGGCGAGTTCATAAGATATAACTCGAAATTGCTCGGGTAGAGCTTGAGAATGCCTTTTTTCTCTTTATTGTATTTTTCTTTTTCGTTTGAGAGCGGCACAAAAACGATTTCGAAAGCTTTTGGTGCTTATTTGTCAAGGCCTTTGGCTTATTTCGGGTAATTTTGGTGCGATTTGATCTTGTTGGTATTTAAACAAGAGGAAAAAGGGTTAAATGTTAAAAGGGTATTAACAACAAAAAGTCGGTTAATAGGCTCGAGGGGGTTTCCTAGAGGTTAATGAAAATGAGAAAAATAATTTAAGAAAAGAATTAGACTAAGTGAGTTCGTTTCATCATCTATTGCCATTTTAACCAAAATAAGTGTACTAATCCCGGCATTAGGTGCAAACTCTATGAGTCGAGAGAAGTCAAAGCTCTCGAAAAGATGTGAAAGAAATAGAGTTCTCGTACGAACTCTTTTAGGCTCAAAAATACCTCACAAAAATTCGGGTTTAAATTGTGTACTATCGAGTCTTCGCTAAATTCTCAAACATCCCGTTTTTATTGCCTTTTCAAGTTTCATTATGGAGATGACATGTGGGTTAGGACTCAATGCTTTTGTTTGGTACGAATCTAGGCTTTGCATAAATTCTAAAACTTCAAAATTAAGACTAAAATTTCTTATTAAAACCGATCCTTTGTGTCGACGTCTTTTTATTTAATGACAAATAACGGAACATTTAATTGATTTCCGAGGGGAGTAGTGTGTCGGAAGAATTTTAGGGATCAATAAATTAGTTTAATTATTTTGTTGTTTATTTGATTTTTATTTATTTTTATTTTTGTTAGTGCAAAACAAACGATGAGTGCGGGGTTGCACGGCCCTCCGCGTTATTAAAATGACGTCTATTCCAAGGACGTCGCAAAAGAAAAGAAAACAAAAACAAAAAGAAAGATAGAGTTTAAATTGAAAGATAGAGGGGTATCTACCCTATCCCTCCTCACACTTAAAAACGCAATAAGTTCCAACATTGGGAAATAAATTTGAAGCACAAAGTGTAAAGAAAAAGAGTAAGGTAGAGAAGACTCCCTCAAACATCTTCCGATGGTGGTGGATATGACATGTTCCGCTCCCGATAGTAATGACTTGTGGAGTGTTTGAGGCATCAACTCTCGAACTCGGTTAGCATTTATTTAAAATATAAAATTTAAAACTTAAATTGGATTGAAAGATTATTAATGTAAATATATATATATATATATTATTTTTATTTTTAATTTTTTTTATATATATTTTTATTATATAAAAAAAAATTAGAGAAGAAAGAAAAAATAAAAACAAAATTTCAACTCGTTGCGGCCGGCGGGTGTCGCACAGCGGCGGTGCCCAGCGATGCCTGCCAGCGCTGGGCAGCGCTGCGCACGGAGCGTGCTGCCACGCGCCGCAGCTCCTGGAGCTGCGGCAGCGCTGGCGCCCGGAGCGTGCTGCCGCGCGCGCCCCGCGTACCGTAGCTCCTGGAGCTGCGGCAGCGCTTGCGCGCGGGGCGTGCTGCCGCGCGCGCCCCGCGTGCCGCAGCTCCTGGAGCTGCGGCAGCGCTTGCGCGCGGGGCGTGCTGCCGCGCGCCCCGCGTGCCGCAGCGGCCAGCAGCATTTTTTTTTTTAAATTTTATAAAATCAACATAAATATATTATATATATAAAAAATAAAAATAAAATAAGATAAAAATAAAATAAAATAATTTTTTCATTTTTTCCATTTTTGTTTTATTTTTGCCAACGTCAATACTTACAATTCTCTTCCAACTCGTCCCACCGAAATGACAAAATTACACGAACACCTAATAAAATGTAAGAAAAAATAATTAATCACACAATAATAACTTAAATGCAAAAACTTAAAAGGTAAATTAAAGACAAAATTAAACTTTATTCGAGCTTGGGTTGCCTCCCAAGAAGCGCTACATTATAGTCGGTGAGCTCGACTTAGCATTTCATCCTAGGTGTATGCTTCCACTCGCGTTAGGAATGCAAATTCTTGAATAAACAATCCGTACCTACAAAACGGATTGTTAGCTTCAAAAAAATTTAACAAAAACCAAAAACTATATTTACAGAAATTATTGAAGAGTTTCGTTTGCTCCCTTTTTTACTCTTTTGGTAGTTCAAAAAGAGTGAAATATTCCGAGTTAGAATAACCCTCAAACTCTTCTAGATTTGGATACTTTTCCATGGGTTCACACGCAACCGGCGCATCGATTAGGATTTCCGGTTCCTCGCAACTGAGGCGACCTTCGAAATTTGGGGGCCTCTCTTGAGAAGGCTCAATTAACTCGAGCACCACATTTTGATCACCCGGATTAGCGTCTCTAATTTATTCGTCCGCGGTTGAATCGATACGAGACTTCAATCTAGCAATTTGATTTCCCAAATCCCTACAAAATACCTCAGTGTTAGATAATCTCACATGAATATCTTTAAGCATAGAGATTACCACATCGAGTTGCGAGGGTGATTGTTGGTGCGAACATCCGTCATCCTTGTGGTCATCCCACAGATGACGACTATAAGGCATCATACCATGAAAAAGATCATTAATAACAACAAAATAAATTATTCACAAAAAGAGAAAAAGAAGTCGATATAAACAATTTGTACAAAAGGAATGCTTAAACTAACAATAAAACGTTTTTGTCTAATATTGCAAGAAATTATAAATCCCCGGCAACGGCGCCAAAAACTTGATACGTGTACCGTCTAATGTAGTGGTTTCCTAAGGACGAAATATATATATTATGAGTGAGGACTCTATATCTATGGATGTGATCTTTATAAATTGCTCTTAACTCTACTAGACGCTACGACTACTTAGGGGCAAGTGTACCCCGTCGTATCAAGTAATAATCCGGTTAAGACCGGGTATCGAATCCACGGGATTTATAACTGCAAGTATTAAACGACTCGGTTTTATACGTTATCTAAGCGGTGAATACTTTGGGGTTGATGTGGTAACCAACTACAAACTACTCCTAACTACGGGTGAGACAAATTTATATAACAAAACTCTACGAAATGATATGGAAGGCGATAAGTTATAAATATGACAAACAATGACTCTCAATATATAAACGGTTGATGATTTACTCTTGCAATGACGACTACGTGTAGTGTGACCGACCCGTGAAGTACTTAGACTACGTGGTTCCTAGTCAAGGCTTGTCTAATGCTTGGGACCAAAAATTAGGGCCCATAAGTTCTGTGGTTTGTCAATTCCTACGGTTTTCGGAGCGTCACTTCCGATAAGGCAACACCTATATGAATCCCTAAAGATAGCCCGAATGGCGTCGGAAATCGCGTTCTTCCTACACAATAATCAATTACGAATATCAAAACAAGTAGCAAACATCAACACAAATATAAAGAAAGAGATTATGAATCATAAGTTATAAATATGGAGAATGTAAATATGAAATACAACCAAGCCTAGTACATAGGAAGAGTACAAGCTAATTAGCAAGTGAAAAGGGAAGAATTCACCCTCGGAACTAGCTAACCGGACTCAAGGCCGTCTCTTAGGACTTGGAGGTGGAACTTTCGAGCTTGGTGAACGGAGGTGGAACGGAACTTCGACGGAATGCCAGAATCAACGAACAAGCTCTCAAGGTAATAGAGAATTGCTATATAAAATCTGAATCTAGAACTAAAATAGCAAGAACTTCAAAATATGAAACTTGTCTATACAAAGAGGTGTGTGAAATGAGTGCTAGTCACTCCTATTTATACACATCAAGCTAGGGTAGATTTGTAATTTTACAAAGTATAAGCATGGAGCAAAGCATGTAGCAACATGATTTTGTGCATATTTCCCATTCCTACAAGCATGGAGCAAAGCATGGAGCAACATGATCATAATGACCCATTCCTTCAATAATTTCCTGCATGTGGACTTAATTCGGGTCTTGTTGTCTCGACCACGCCCCGCGTATAGTGATATACGCTGTGCGTGTTTGAGCTCCTGGCGTTTTATTGCTTGAAATACATCATTTACGCCTTGCGTATCCTAAAACACGCCTCGCGTACCGATGGTTGACTTAGGAGACAATGCAGTCTGACATTTATGATTGGGCTCATCATTGCATCTACACCCCGCGTAGATTGGGGTACGCCCCGCGTATCAGTGGTTGGATCCCACGTGGAGTCTGCGGATAAGGCAATTATTTCTGACTAAGTGTTCCACGCCCCGCGTATTTTGGTAGATTTCCACTCCTTGCTCGTACCTGAAATACAATTCTCGAGAGCCGAGTTAGCTTGGCATTTTATTTTCTAATATTAATCAAACATAAGGAAAATTAACCGAAAGTACGGAATTTATTTTTATTTCTTTATTTTATTAAAACACTCTATTTTTGTAATTAAACTTATTTATTTCATCCAAAATTAACCCGTAAATCGCGCTAAAAGATAGGGGTAAAATACCCCTATCAAGATGTCCTCATTGTCATTCATCTCGAACAACTCGTACAGTCTCATGTGTTGATTCACCTTTGATTCCTTGACCTTGCTTGTTCCTTCGTAGGTTACTTCAAGCTTTTTCCAGATCTCTTGTGCTGACTCACAACCTGATATTTTATTGTACTCTGCAGCATCTAGAGCACAGTGAAGCATATTGATAGCCGAAGCATTATTTTGTAATTTTCTAAGGTCATCTTCTGACCACTCAGTTTCACACTTGACAACTTTCTCATTGTCAACAGTTTTATATGGCACGTAAGGGCCTTGTACAATTGCAAGACAAACACTCATGTTTGTGGCTTGAATAAAGTTTTTCATCCTATTCTTCCAGAATGTATAATTTGAACCAAAGAATAGGGGAGGCCGACTAATTGATAGTCCCTAAGGGAGTATCTGTGTTGTTTGGTTCCCGGGAAGGAAACGAGTGTTGTTCTCAGCCATTTATCGGGATCAGCTCAAGATAGTTATATCTTTGAGTAGTGAGCTTTGGCTCTGATACCACTTGTTGGTCCCGTGTGATTAGTTCCAAGGGGGGGTTAGGAACTAATGTAACTTTTTCGCTAATTAATCTTGCTGACTTGATAATTTTAATGAGTTTATTAACTCAGTTTTGGTCAGCTTGGCCGATCTTAGTGTGAGACAGCTTTAGTCAGATGTTGACTAAGATTGTTTCACTTGTGAGTTGGGAATTGACACTTTTGTGGTCAGCTTCCAACTCAGCACTCTAATTTTACTCAGTGTCAACTTTAAACAGTTTATATGCAGAGTAAGTATAACAAACAACACATGCACATATATATATATTAAGAGAGTTAGAAATTACTCAGTATGACTTATCCTGGTTCGGCCTCTCCGCCTACGTCCAGTCCCCAGACTCCTCCGGGCTTTTAGAATCCAATACTGAGCTCTTTAAAGGTAGAGCACAAACCGGTTACAAGGTAGTTGAATATGCAAGAGTACCTTCCTCTATTCATCTACTCAACTCCTACTAAGTGCTACAACCCAGCACCTAGATTTCTCTACCACTGAGTACTTAATACCGAGTACTCAGCACAACACTCTCAATATTACAATTGAAAACAAAATTGTTCTTTTTCAGATAAAGAACACTTTAGATGATTACAAACAATCAATCTAGCATTTACACAAGGAATAGAAAGTTGGTGTAAGATCTCTTTCTTGTTTTTGAGTGCTTTGAATTTGTATCTTTCTCACTTGTATTTTCTGTATCAATCGGCAATGATCCAAGAGGATTGCTTGTCCTTTTATAGTTGTATTTTGAGGATCAAATGATTTGAATTTGATTTGTCCGTTGAATCCAAAACGGCTCTTTTGGGGGACAAACTTCTGGTCAGCTTCAGATGTGCAGGCCAATCTTGTTTTTTGATTTCTTCAGATGTAAGGCTTGTCTTCTTACTACAAGCTTTGTCTTCTTGCGGCAGTTTGTCTTATAGCAACGAACAGTTGACCCATGCATCTCGGAATTTGGCTTTTGCGTAATTCCAAGGCTTCAATTATTGGTGTAGACAATTGTCGGATTTGTCTTTTAGCTAACGGATCATTCATGTTGTCCTGAAAATCACTCAGCTTCACTTCGATAGTCATTGTCTTTGATTGTCACCAAATCTCATACTGAGTTCTTTTTCACTCAGCTTCCATGGTCAGCTTCGTTCTGCAAGATCTAGTTCTGAAGCATACTTCTTTTATGCTGAGTTCCGTTCCACTCAGCTTCTTTGATCAGCTTCATTCTTAAGCTGTTGTTTTGAAGATGACTTATCTTTTCTTGTGCTGAGTTGCTCTTCACTCAACTTGTGTTGTGTTCTTATGCTGACTTTGTCCTGTCTTAATTTTTATTTCCTTTTGCATTTATGTTTATACTCAATATTGAACAAACGGATTAGTACAATTAAATCAAAACACTTAAATTTAATTGTCTCTTAATCATGGATTAAACTTAAATAATTTTGTCAAATCAAAATCTTGTGGAAAGGTGTTTCAACAGAGCTATGTCGCCAGCTTTACGCAATGGGATGGTTCCGAAGATATTAATATTTTTTTATCAGGTGATGGGTTTATATTATCAAATCCTACTCCAAACACTACAAGAAAAAACAATATCTCTAACGGATCTGACCGACAATTCTTCTATCGAAATTATAGATAGAATACTGACGGAAATGATGTATGGGAAATCCCCTACACATTCCTAGAATGTGTAGTTAATTATTGGTGAGATTATTTCCGTCCCAATCACCAACATATATTATCGATGGCTATAAATGTCGGTAATATCACCAGTAAAAAATAATTTATAAACCGACATAATATGTGTCGATGCTTATAATATTTAAAAATAAAATTAGAGCTAATTTTATTTCAATAAAAAATAAAGAAAGCAACTTAATGTATAAGCCTCATTTATTTGCCGAAAATTATTGTGCAGGAAAATAGTTTCCAAATTAACATTTTTAAAAACAGTAGCCACCCTCCACTTTTTTCCCGTTTACCATAGTTGTCACAAAAACCAGAAAATAGTTTATTTTTCAACAAAAATATTTTTCTTATCCATTATTTTTCGGCAAATAAACATGCTCATAATGACATTTTATTTCATCCTTAATCACTAACTTTTTCATATCTCATCCCCGGTCGTATTTTGGAACCCTGCCACCCTCTCCTTCTTGCCTACACCAACACCAATGGCACTGCACCTGTACCTCTTCTCTCTCACCCTCTTCTACGCATGATTTTTTAGTTCTATCCTCCCTCTCACTATAACAAAACAGGGCTATAGCAACCTTTTTTTTATAGAGGTTGTAACTGAATTGCCAATGGGCTTACATAAAAAAAGCCCATGTATTAATATTGGGAGGGGTCCAGACATTGAGCCAAGAGAGAACACCACACTTAAATCTCTATTAAAATTTTGAAAAGCTTTCGACACTTCCCCTGCTGAACATTATTTCGTTCATTATCTTATTTGGTACGTAGAACTCTCTTTCGTTCATCTCAAAATTCTTCCGTGACCCATTGTGTGCCTGCCAAATTTTAAGGGTTTCAATTGCATGTCCTCTAATATTATCTTCCTTTTGAGTCTTTTTTTCTAACAGGTAAGCCTAATTTCGAGTTATTTGTTTCAGAGTCCTCAAAATTTGTTAAATCTCTACCCAATTTTGATTTTCTTCTCCTCTGGATGCTCGGTTATTTTCTTTGTTCTTCGCTTGGATCATTGGCTCATCGTGAGCCTTGGAAATATGGTATGAAAGAAATCTAGGATTCCATTTGTTGGGATTTTTATACTTTGAAAGTCTTGTTTTAAAAATGGTCTGAATAGAAATTCCAGTTTAGATTAAATTGGAAATATAAATTCAGATAAGTTTATATATATATATATATATATATATATATATATATATATATAAACTTATCTGAATTTATATTTTCAATTTAATCTAATTAAACTAAAATTTCTATTTAGATAAATGTGCCCATTTTCGTTGTTTAACTAACTAGGGTTAGGTTGAATTTAATTTCAATTCAATTGAACTCTCATATTCACCTAGGTTCACTTAACACTTGTAATCCTCTCATATTTATGCAATCGTGTTAGACATGTGTGCTAAGACATTACCAGAAACCTTTTGTTCCATCTAGTTTCTTCTGCGAGTGATCTTGATAGGCCTATCTAGAGATGGTGGTGAAACCGAACATTTGATTCATCTTACCAATCATACAAGGTTTTAGCTGACCTTTATGATAATCTGAGTCAAACAATAATCCCGTGTGTAACCTTTGGGAACCTAATAGTAACCTCTTAGTAATCCATTGTTATGCGATATCAAGTCCAGCGCGAGGCACGGTTAAGTCACCCTCATCTATTGCTCAAACATTTCCTTGATCTCTAGTGAACTAATAAGTTTGAATGAGCAATTACACATTGCCCCATTCGGGTGTGGCCACACGCTTTTCAGTTCCACTAGTTAAGTGGTCGGTGATATCTAATCTCTTTAAGAGATTCAACAATCCCTCACATTGCTTATGGTTTCTAAACATGATGTACAATGCACCCAACTAAACCCATACTTGGCACCTTATTATAGGTGATCAATGAAAGTACAGTGCAAATCATCTAGGTCCCATAGTGAACTTGGTATAAAGATTCTACTTAGAGTGTTATATGAGAACCACCTATGGCTATCCTAACCATGTGATATTCTCATTGATCAATCTAGAGTATATAGTTTCATAAACCCTAATGCCCCTGATTTGACATCCAATGTTTGTAATAGGTGAAACACCATTATAATTAAAGAACATAATAACCTTTAGTTAACTATCGTTCCCACGATAGTAACAGACCAAGGATATTCAGATTAGTAACTTTTTGCCTCACAACATCAGTTAACTAGGTCATCAACCCGTCTAACATGAGTAGATGACCGATCTTAGACACTCTATTAATTAGTTTTCCCTAGTAAGTTGACTTAACATATTATTGCCTTATAGTTAATAGTTCTATTAGATATAACTGAAGGAAATTAAGGCTAAGGTATAGCAGCGGAAATATAAAATTTTAGCCTACTTCCTTTTAACCATAGGATCCGTTAATTGTTATTTCATATAAAGAGGGACAAGAAGAAATACCTTTTGAAGAACAATCTACCGTTGTTAAAGAAGCGCCCACAATTCTTCTCCGAGTTCCCAAACACGAAGTATAACACGGTGAGGTTAAGTTAGAATCAACCGTATGAGATGCAACCAAAATAGATTGCCTCTAATTAACCAACACAAGATCAAAGAGAAAGAAAGATAGATGAAATTAATCGATCGATGGAAGCCGTATGAATTCTTGTCCACGAACTAGGGGATTCGAATTCACTTTCTCTCTCTAATTGTATGTTTCGAAAATCACAATGAGGGGAGGGGTTAGGCTTAGTCGAAATTCATGTAGTAGGGGGGTATATATAATAACTTGCATCTAAACCCTAGTTAGATAGGAATAGGTTACTTAATAGGAATTCAATTCGGAATAGGATTCCCAATTATTATCTTATAATATATCTAATATATCTAGGATAATAATAAATAACCTAATTGGATAATAATAGGAGTATATTAATCTAATTAAAACTCCTAACTTAATTATCTCTTAATTAATTTAATTCACAAACCTAATCAAATTAGGATTAATGGAATTAAAATATTTCCTAATTTATTATATATAAATTTCGCCACCCCTCTATTTAAATGGGCCTTACTGGGCTCAATTGGGCTTCCATCTATTAATGACATCCATCTCTCTTTTGGTTCCAAGTCTTATGTGTGATCCATTAGGTTCTTACTACTTCTGGCCGTATGCAACTATTAAATTAATTTCTTCAAGAATTATATTTAATCCTTGCATAACGGAATGATGTACTGAGTATGTTATTGGCAAGTCTGTAATCATTCCCCCAGAGTCCGTTAAGAAGACAGGTTGATTCTGTCGTTAACCCTTCCGTATTAGTTACAGTATAATTCGATCCTTTATCAACTACATCCTTGAACTGAATCTTATGACTATGGGTGATGTCAAGTCACATATAGCGAGACGTTCGTTTTACTTGTATAGGCCGAGTCAACTCAAATAGATAGGTTAAGTGAAATCTGTATTTCTTACTCTTAAGCTATCACCTTGCAAGGATTTAGAGTCGAGTCTTCCACAAGCGATCCTTGGATGTATCTCCCATTAATCGGGAGTGATAAATTCTCAATCCAATGTATAACTACCCTGATATTACCTCCTGTGACACCCAACCTTTGCCGTTCACACCCCAGAGTCATCTCTGTTAAGGATCATGGGACAGCAGGATCAAAGTCTCACATTTAGTAATTCAGGATGACCAATTAACATTCCTTTGAGTCTGAGGATTAGTTATACCTATTAATACCAATGAGATGAACAGGTGACAAGGATGAATCTACCCATCTTGTTATCTCAAATCGGATCCCCAATCCTAATGAACGACGTTTCATCGGATCTATGTAACTGTCCATATATCTATATATATGAAGCTTGTACGATCAACTTTCTATCGGACAGAAGACATTGTTACATACAAGTCTCAACAGTGATATATCAATCCTAAACATATCACTTGACTTGGGGTGGTTTTAAGTTTATTAGTTTATTATAAAGTTTTGTCTCACTTCATGCTTGTATGAACACTTTATCATCACTTTAAACAAACTTACGGATTTCCTTTTATTAGACTTTATTTAGTGCTTAAAAGGGATTGCCTTTATATATAGTTATAAAACATATATCTCATTAAAACAAATGATATAAAGAACAATTCATTTACATTAAGTTTGTATCCTGCAACAATTGTCTATAGGACACTAAACCCCAACAATAACGTCATTCACATTAAGTTTGTATCCTAGAACAATTGTCTATAGGACACCAAAACCCCAACATACTCCCACTTGGACTAAAGCCAATTGTTTCTAAAACTTATCCCAGTAGAAGTTAAATGACGATCATGTACTTTCTGGGTTAAAGGCTTTGTCAACGGATCTGCAACGTTGTCCTCTGTAGGTACTCTTTTTATTCTCACATCTCCTCTAGCCACAATCTCTCTTATAATGTGGTATCGCTTTAGGTAGTGCTTGGATGCATTATGAGACCGTGGTTCCTTTGCTTGCGCAATGGCTCTATTGTTATCACAGTACAGAGTAATGGGATTGACAATGTCAGGCACCACACCTAGTTCTGTAATGAACTTTCTAATCCAAACTGCTTCCTTTGCTGCTTCAGCAGCAGCGATGTACTCTGACTCGGTCGTAGAGAAAGCTACGCTTCCCTGCTTGGAACTTTTCCAACTGACCGCGCCCCCATTCAAGATAAATAGGTATCCTGATTGGGATTTAAAATCATTCTCATCTGTGAGATGACTAGCGTCTGAAAATCCTTCAATTTTCAGATCTCCTTCTCCGTACACTAGGAACATATCTTTAGTCCTTCTCAAGTACTTAAGAATGTTCTTGACGGCAATCCAATGCTCGTCTCCCGGATTCCCTTGGTAACGACTCGTTACAGATAACGCGAACGCTACGTCAGGTCTAGTGCATAGCATAGCATACATAATCGAACCGATCACGCTGGCGTACGGGACTACAGCCATGCGTCGTTTGTCATCATCAGTTTTAGGACATTGATGATTGTTTAACTTTACTCCATCTAGCATGGGTAAGTTACCTCGTTTCGATTCAAGCATGCTAAACCGATTTAGCACCTTTTCAATGTATGTAGCCTATGAAAGACCAAGCAGTCTTCTCGATCTATCTCTATAGATCTTTATACCAAGTATATAAGCTGCTTGACCAAGGTCTTTCATTGAGAAGTTACCGGATAACCATACTTTTACCGACTGTAATAGAGCAATGTCATTTCCCATTAACAGTATATCGTCCACATATAGTATGAGAAAAGCTATAGAGCTCCCACTTGCTTTCTTGTAAATGCAAGCTTCTTCGCAATTTTGTTCGAAACCAAATTGTTTTATGGTTTCGTCAAAACGCTTGTTCCAGCTTCTAGATGCTTGCTTGAGTCCATAAATGGATCTCTGAAGTTTGCAAACTTTATTTGCATCCTTTGATATGAAACCTTCAGGCTGCATCATGTATACATCCTCAAGCAGGTTTCCATTTAGGAAAGCTATTTTCACATCCATTTGCCAAATCTCATAATCGTAGTGAGCGGCAATAGCAAGCATGATTCTGATTGATTTGGATATAGCAACAGGAGAGAAGGTTTCGTCATAATCAACACCTTGTTTCTGATGATATCCTTTCACTACCAGCCTAGCCTTATAGGTGCTAACCTTTCCATCCATGTCAGTCTTCTTTTTGAAGATCCACTTGCACCCAATGGGAATTATCCCTTCGGGTGGATCAACCAAAGTCCACACTTGGTTAGTATACATGGAATCCATTTCAGAATCCATAGCCTCAAGCCATGCTTTAGAATCTGGACTAGTAAGAGCATCTTCGTAGTTTTCGGGTTCGTCGTCCAACACGGGAACCTCGTTATCATCTCCCACTAGAAAACCATATCTAACTGGGAGTTCACGAACTCTTCGTGATCTACGAATAGGTGCCACTGGAGTCTCATCTAATGGGACTTCTTCGGGTACCTCAACCGCTTCTGTTGTTTCAGTCGGTGTTTCTTCCTCTTGAACTTCGTCGAGTTCAATCACGCTTCCCTTTTGTGTTTCTTCGAGAAACTCTTTCTCTAAGAAGGTTGCGTGCTTGGATACTATTACTTTCTGATCATCTGGATGATAGAAGTAATACCCTACGGTTTCCCTGGGATATCCAATGAAGAAACATTTATCAGATTTAGAATCTAGTTTGTCGGACGCTATGCGTTTGACATACGCTGAACAACCCCATACTCTCATAAATGAGAACACGGGTTTCCTACCAACGAACAATTCATATGGTGTGGAACTAGCGGATTTAGTTGGTACTCGGTTCAGGGTGAAGAGGGCAGTTTCTAAGGCATAGCCCCAGAACGTCTTTGGAAGTAAGGCCATGCTCATCATGGATCGTACCATATCTAATAGGGTACGGTTTCTCCTCTCGGATACACCATTGTGTTGTGGTGTATAAGGAGGTGTCCATTGTGAGCATATCCCACATTCAGTTAGATAATTTAGAAAATCATCAAAAAGATATTCGCCACCTCGATCGGATCGAAGCGTCTTTATTTTCTTTCCTAATTGATTTTCTACTTTATTCTTGAAGCATTTGAACTTGTCAAAAGCTTCTGATTTGTGCCTCATGTCAAACCCGACCTAAAATAAGATCAGATAAGACGGTGAGACATTACCACTGACTTATTATATAAACCAGTAGCAGTATCTCTCAAATAAGGAGAAAAATCAGGCAAAAACCAAATTCTAATGTTAAGCTCAAATGACCAACATATGTCATTTCCAGCATAACTTTTTCATACGGATTCCGATTAAGACGATTCAAAAACCCCTGGAAACGTAAGGTAATAATAAAGAACTTTCATTTAGGACTCCATGACAGACTCGGCCTATATCTGGTCGAAAAATGCATCACAAGATTCAAGTACGAATCTGATTTTCCAGCATCACCTATATAGACAAGTTATGACTTACTCATAACCCATATCACAGTATTCCACAAATTCTCAACTTCAGCTAATTATATATATATATATATCTACATGTAGACAGTACAAACCAAACAAAAGGACACTGCCAAAAACAAGTTCTTCAAGTGTCCGTATACTATCCACATATATGTACATGAACAAAATGGATGCAATACCCTAGAGACGACTTGCACCTCGTAGCTGTAACCGAACCTCGCCCTAGGATCGAGTACCCCTCTCGGTACCTTGCACTTCTTCGCCTAAAACAAAACATTAAAAACATTTGGAAAACATGAGACAAAAATCTCAATAAGAAACTATCAGCTATAGAAATCAACTTTACTTAACATAACTACTTATATATACATTTATAAAAGATTTAATCAAAACCTTGTAAAATATACTCAAAACTAAAGTTCATAATAGGATCAATGTATTAAACCAAAAACCCAAAATATATAATCTTGTATCCATTCTTGAGTTCATCCCCTGATAATTCAAATCACAATTCAAAACATGTACGAGACGTCTCTTAACATTGCCTATCCCATATGGTCTTACCCAACACTTCACTGCCATACCCAATAGGTCTTCAGACTGTGTACACAGGCCATATTTCTCACTAAATATGGTCTTTAAAATTAAATCCACCATACCGGACTACTCTCAATGGATACCAAATATTTAATTCCATATATATATAGATTGAAACCAAAAACATATATGTATATACTTCACTTGATCATAATCAAGTTCACAAGTGTTCAATTCTCCAAAATATCAATCGTTAATCAAATAAAATTCCAAAATTAATCAACCAACGAAACCTCAAATCAATATAACCTAGTAAAAGCTGTAATTCATATTTAAACATAGTCAATAGTTCATTTGAACTATAATTTCGCAAGATTGTGAAAAACCTTAATTTTACAAAATTCCAGCATAACCCTAAAATATCAAGTTCTGGAAATTCTTTGATTATATATATATATATATATATATATATCTATATACATAAAAGAAAAAGAAACAGAGAAGAAAAGGAAGGAAAAGACGATGATGTCGAGAGTCTGGAACATTTGGGATTTATATCCCAAATTTATCAAATATCCCTTTTGGTCCTCCATCTTTATATAATCTTTTAATACTTACCCTAAACTTTTAATTTACACCTAAACCCATCGAATTAACTCCAAATTTTTCCTATAACACCAAATAAAAATCACATACCCCATAATTATCATATATATTAATATCTAGATATAAATTCTAGAAATTTAGACACGGACGTGACACCTCATCAAGTAGATGTAACCATATCGAGTATGGTCATCTATGAAGCTTATGAAGTATCTGAATCCACCTCTTGCTTGGACCGACATAGGACCGCATACATCTGAACGAATGAGTCCTAGAGTGTCTGATACACGCTCACCTTTATTGCTAAAGGGTGTCTTTGTCATTTTACCTTTTAAACATGATTCGCATGTTTCCAATGATTCGGAATCGATTGGATCTATAAGCCCATCTGAATGTAGCTTTAGCATGCGTCTCTTGTTTATATGGCCTAAACGACAATGCCACAAGTAAGTTGAATTATCTAGCTTATGTCTTTTGGTATCAATTGCAAAAGCAGGAATTTTGTTATCTAACACATAAATCCCATTTTGTGAAATTCCAGAAAAATAAAAGATCGAATCTTTATAAATATTGCAACTTTTGTCTTTTATTGAAATATGAAAACCGTCGTCAACAAGACGGCTAATAGAAATAATGTTACGAGACATCTCAGGAACGTACAAACAATTCCTTAATTCTATTACAAGCCCAGAGGGCAAAGGTAAAACATAATCTCCAATTGCGAGGGCGGCAACTCTTGCTCCATTTCCCACTCGCAAGTTTATGCTTCCTTTCTTTAGTTCCTTAGTCTGATTTAGCTCCTGCATATTCGTACAAATATGAGATCCACATCCGGTATCAAGTACCCAAGATTTAGACAGTGAAACTGTATTTATTTCAATATAAAACATACCAGATGCTGAAGCACCGTTATTTTCCTTCTCGTGGAAGGTTAGGTACTCCATGCAGTTCCTCTTCCAATGCCCTAAGTCACCACAATAGTAGCACTTTCCTTTGGGCTTCTTTGGTTCCTTTCCCTTCGTTTCGGTGAGCACAGCCCCCTTGCATTTATCAAGATGGTTTGGATTGGGAGCGACCCCTTTCCTTTTTCTCGATCCTTCAATAGCAAGGGCCAATATCTCCTCGTTTTCTTTTATAATGGGCTCGACTGACTCGAGCATATGTGCATGCTCTACAAGAGAGGTTTGCAAGCCACTCATTTGGTAGTTCATTACGAACTGTGAGTAACTCTCGGGGAGGGACTGAAGAAGTAAGTTTTCACTTAGTTCATAGTCCATCGCATCTCCAATACTAGAAAACTTGGTGATAAGGCTGATCATCTTTGCACAATGTGCCATTACAGATGTGCCCATCTGCATCTTGCTTTTATATAACTCCTTGGTTATTTCGAAGCGCTCGCACCGAGTTTCATTCACAAATAACTCTTTGAGGTGCTTGACCATGGAATAGGCATCCATATCTGAATGTAGTTGCCTTTTAACTTTCGGTGTCAAAGATGCAAGTATGATGTCCCCCGTTTGATCATCATCAGATTTATGCTTCAAGTAAGCATAAAATTCTTGGTAGGGAGCATCATCAGTTGGGTAAGGGGGTATCGGTGTATCAAGTACATACCCTTTCCTCTCGAACTTCAAAACAATTTTGAGGTTACGAAACCAGTCGGTGAAGTTTGAACCATTCAATTTGTTATCGGTAATGATGTAACGCAGATCGGTGTTAGTCATGATTTTAAGAGTGTGTTTAAACAAAACCTGAGAGTGAGAAAGAGTAAACGTATGTCATTCATTTACTTTAAAGTATAACAATCTAAAATTATAGGCCTTTTAATTTATTTCAGATTGCTCCCACTATTTTGCCAAATTAATAGCCCTCCATATTAATTCGAAGAATTTCACAAATCCTTTAGTGAGCTAGGATCCTAACTCCTGAGATTTCGCCTTGAGTTTGCTCAACAAGCTAGTCTCATTTGTTAGGTAGATTCATGTAATCAATCACATCTTGAATGTGACTCCTAGGATATTGGGTTACTAACCACATTAGTAACTAATATGATATTCACATTAATCCCAACCATATTGCCCATTAGTTTATGACAACATGAGTTTGCTCATCCAATTATCATAATCTAATTTAAGTATTACCCCATATTCATGAAAGAATGACTTTCGATAATTCAGGTGTTACCATAAGACCCCGAGCTTGAGTTTTCTCAACAACCCAAAGGCCCCCAGTACTGCCGGCTCAATTATAATATTAGGGAGGGGCAACCGATTTTAATAACTTGCTTATTTACTTAACTTTTAACGAGGGATTTTATTTAGGTCTCATAATCTAACTTAGTCTTGATTTGCTTTAGCATACATCAGACACATACATTCACATACATTGGCGTTATGGACATATCATCTAAATTATTCCGTCGAGCGAGAGACGGAATAAAAGGGCAAACCTAAGGAAATACTAACTATTACATATTTCTCTTTAGGTCCTCCGTTTTCTCCATGGCGCCTTGAAATTACATATTAATTTCTATACTACTATAAGAAAACTTCAATTGAATTGAAGGGAATCAGATGAGAGGAGAAATTACAATAGATAGTAGAAAGGCAGGATGCGCGGGCCCTATTTCAAAAATACCAAAAGACTAAAAGAGGGTCCAAATATATCCATAACTCCAAACATGCATAGACTCAATTAAATAAATTTAATTGGTTGATTACATAACCGGCTTATGTAATATTTAGGTTAATCACATTAACTCGTCAAATTAACTTTCATCCAATTTTACTTCTAATCGTTTTGTATCTTTATATTAATTCTTAGATTAATATAACCATATAAAACGTCGATCATGCATGTCCCAATTATTTTGATTTCAATTCATTTAACACTTTGATTTACAACTTGCTAAAAACAAACTTTTAAACGAATTTTCATTCGATAATCAAAACAGAAAACTATTAATTTCTGAAACATATATTTATATATACAAGTTATATTCAAGCCGATTTTAACAATTAAAATCAAGTGGGATTCGGGCCGGGGTCCGAAACTGGGCTGCTGCCGTTTGGCAGCAGCCCCGCGGCTGTGCACGCGGCTGCTGCCGCGAGGCAGCAGCCGCGCGACAGCGGCTGATCGCGCCGTGAGGCGCGACCCGAGCCGCTGTCGTATTTTTTTTTAAAACATATATATATATATATCAGATTTTAAAACGGTTTTAAAAACGATTTTCAGAAATAGGAAAAACTACAATAGATTTCCGTTTTTATCTTTTAGAATTAATAAAACTAATTTTATTAACCTAACTATAAAACTAATAGATTTTGTTATAATGATTATCAATCGAATTAATTAGGAACATACGCATAATCTATTTTAATTAACAATTAACTAAAATTTATTTATCTTTAGAATTAATTAATCAAACTATTTGTTAATTAATCCTAACCATAAATATTTATTCAATCCTATTGAAAAACTTCTAAATTTTCATATATGAAATAACGGATTTAACGATGGCTCTGATACCACTGAAGGAAATTAAAGCTAAGGTATAGCAGCGAAAATATACAATTTTAGCCTACTTCCTTTTAACCATAGGATCCGTTAATCGTTATTTCATATAAAGAGGGATAAGAAGAAATACCTTTTGAAGAACAATCTACCGTTGTTAAAGAAGCGCCCATAATTCTTCTCCGAGTTCCCAAGCACGAAGTATAACACGGTGAGGTTAAGTTAGAATCAACCGTATGAGATGCAACCAAAATAGATTGCCTCTAATTAACTAACACAAGATCAAAGAGAAAGAAAGATAGATGAAATTAATCGATCGATGGAAGCCGTATGAATTCTTGTCCACGAACTAGGGGATGCGAATTCACTTTCTCTCTCTAATTGTATGTTTCGAAAATCACAATGAGGGGAGGGGTTAGGCTTAGTCGAAATTCATGTAGTAGGGGGGTATATATAATAACTTGCATCTAAACCCTAGTTAGATAGGAATAGGTTACTTAATAGGAATTCAATTCGGAATAGGATTCCCAATTATTATCTTATAATATATCTAATATATCCAGGATAATAATAAATAACCTAATTGGATAATAATAGGAGTATATTAATATAATTAAAACTCCTAACTTAATTATCTCTTAATTAATTTAATTCACAAACCTAATCAAATTAGGATTAATGGAATTAAAATATTTCCTAATTTATTATATATAAATTCCGGCCCCCCCTCTATTTAAATGGGCCTTACTGGGCTCAATTGGGCTTCCATCTATTAATGACATCCATCTCTCTTTTGGTTCCAAGTCTTATGTGTGATCCATTAGGTTCTTACTACTTCTGGCCGTATGCAACTATTAAATTAATTTCTTCAAGAATTATATTTAATCCTTGCATAACGGAATGATGTACTGAGTATGTTATTGGCAAGTCTGTAATCATTCCCCCAGAGTCCGTTAAGAAGACATGTTGATTCTGTCGTTAACCCTTCCGTATTAGTTACAGTATAATTCGATCCTTTATCAACTACATCCTTGAACTGAATCTTATGACTATTGGGTGATGTCAAGTCACATATAGCGAGACGTTCGTTTTACTTGTATAGGCCGAGTCAACTCAAATAGATAGGTTAAGTGAAATCTGTATTTCTTACTCTTAAGCTATCACCTTGCAAGGATTTAGAGTCGAGTCTTCCACAAGCGATCCTTGGATGTATCTCCCATTAATCGGGAGTGATAAATTCTCAATCCAATGTATAACTACCCTGATATTACCTCCTGTGACACCCAACCTTTGCCGTTCACACCCCAGAGTCATCTTTGTTAAGGATCGTGGGATAGCAGGATCAAAGTCTCACATTTAGTAATTCAGGATGACCAATTAA
This sequence comes from Euphorbia lathyris, assembly GCF_963576675.1. Classification (NCBI taxonomy): domain Eukaryota; kingdom Viridiplantae; phylum Streptophyta; class Magnoliopsida; order Malpighiales; family Euphorbiaceae; genus Euphorbia; species Euphorbia lathyris. The sequence continues at coordinate 31,122,804 of NC_088917.1, forward strand.
CATTCCTTTGAGTCTGAGGATTAGTTATACCTATTAATACCAATGAGATGAACAGGTGACAAGGATGAATCTACCCATCCTGTTATCTCAAATCGGATCCCCAATCCTAATGAACAACGTTTCATCGGATCTATGTAACTGTCCAGATATCTATATATATGAAGCTTGTGAGATCAGCTTTCTGTTGGACAGAAGACATTGTTACATACAAGTCTCAATAGTGATTTATCAATCCTAAACATATCACTTGACTTGGGGTGGTTTTAAGTTTATTAGTTTATTATAAAGTTTTGTCTCACTTCATGCTTGTATGAACACTTTATAATCACTTTAAACAAACTTACGGATTTCCTTTTATTAGACTTTATTTAGTGCTTAAAAGGGATTGCCTTTATATATAGTTATAAAACATATATCTCATTAAAACAAATGATATAAAGAACAATTCATTTACATTAAGTTTGTATACTGCAACAATTGTCTATAGGACACTAAACCCCAACAATAACGTCTTTAGGGCTAGGGTATACTCTAACACCATTGGCAATGAGTTTCGATTATTTTATATTATAGTTTTTGACCTTTTTCATCGCAATCTCTCCTTTGTTTTGAAGGAAATTAGGCTAAGGTATAGCAGCGGAAATATAAAAATTTTAGCCTACTTCCTTTTAACCATAGGATCCGTTAATCGTTATTTCATATAAAGAGGGATAAGAAGAAATACCTTTTGAAGAACAATCTACCGTTGTTAATGAAGCTCCCATAACTCTTCTCCGAGTTCCCAGGCACGAAGTAAAACACGGTGAGGTTAAGTTAGAATCAACCATATGAGATGCAACCAAAATAGATTGCCTCTAATTAACCAACACAAGATCAAAGAAGAAGGAGATAGATGAAATTAATCGATCGATGGAAGCCGTATGAATTCTTGTCCACGAACTAGGGGAGTCGAATTCTCTTTCTCTCTCTAACTTGCAAATTTCGAAAATCACAAAGGGGAGTTGTGTTTGCTTAGTCGAAATTTATGTAGTAGGGGGGTATATATAATCACTTGTATCTAAACCCTAGTTAGATAGGAATAGTTTACTTAATAGGAATTCAATTCGGAATAGAATTCCCAATTATTATCTCATTATATATCTAATATATATAGGATAATAATAAATAACCTAATTGGATAATAATAATAGGAGTATATCAATCTAATTAAAACTCCTAACTTAATTATCTCTTAATTAATTTATTTCACATTCCTAATCAAATTAGGATTAATAGAATTAAAATAATTCCTTATTTATTATATATAAATTTCGGCCCCCCCTCTATTTAAATGGGCCTTACTGGGCTCAATTGGGCTTCCATCAATTAATAACATCCATCTCTCTTTTGGTTCCAAGTCTTATGTGTGATCCATTAGGTTCTTACTACTTCTGGCCGTATGCAACTATTAAATTAATTTCTTCAAGAATTATATTTAATCTTTGCATAACGGAATGATGTATTGAGTATGTTATTGGCAAGTCTGTAATCATTCCCCCAGAGTCCGTTAAGAAGACAGGTTGATTCTGTCGTTAACCCTTCCGTATTAGTTACAGTATAATTCGATCCTTTATCAACTACATCCTTGAACTGAATCTTATGACTATGGGTGATGTCAAGTCACATATAGCGAGACGTTCATTTTACTTGTACAGGCCGAGTCAACTCAAATAGATAGGTTAAGTGAAATCTGTATTTCTTACTCTTAAGCTATCACCTTGCAAGGATTTAGAGTCGAGTCTTCCACAAGCGATCCTTGGATGTATCTCCCATTAATCGGGAGTGATAAATGCTCAATCCAATGTATAACTACCCTGACATTACCTCCTGTGACACCCAACCTTTGCCGTTCACACCCCAGAGTCGTCTCTGTTAAGGATCGTGGGACAGCAGGATCAAAGTCTCACATTCAGTAATTCAGGATGACCAATTAACATTCCTTTGAGTCTGAGGATTAGTTATACCTATTAATACCAATGAGATGAACAGGTGACAAGGATGAATCTACCCATCGGATCCCCAATCCTAATGAACAACGTTTCATCGGATCAATGTAACTGTCCAGATATCTGTATATATGAAGCTTGTGAGATCAGCTTTCTGTCGGACAGAAGACATTGTTACATACAAGTCTCAACAGTGATATATCAATCCTAAACATATCACTTGACTTGGGGTGGTTTTAAGTTTATTAGTTTATTATAAAGTTTTGTCTCATTTCATGCTTGTATGAACACTTTATAATCACTTTAAACAAACTTACGGATTTCCTTTTATTAGACTTTATTTAGTGCTTAAAAGGGATTGCCTTTATATATAGTTATAAAACATATATCTCATTAAAACAAATGATATAAAGAACAATTCATTTACATTAAGTTTGTATCCTAGAACAATTGTCTATAGGACACCAAAACCCCAACATACTCCCACTTGGACTAAAGCCAATTGTTTCTAAAACTTATCCCAGTAGAAGTTAAATGACGATCATGTACTTTCTGGGTTAAAGGCTTTGTCAACGGATCTGCAACCTTGTCCTCTGTAGGTACTCTTTCTATTCTCACATCTCCTCTAGCCACAATCTCTCTTATGATGTGGTATCGCTTTAGGTAGTGCTTGGATGCATTATGAGACCGTGGTTCCTTTGCTTGCGCAATGGCTCCATTGTTATCACAGTACAGAGTAATGGGATTGACAATGTCAGGCACCACACCTAGTTCTGTAATGAACTTTCTAATCCAAACTGCTTCCTTTGCTGCTTCCGCAGTAGCGATGTACTCTGACTCGGTCGTAGAGAAAGCTACGCTTCCCTGCTTGGAACTCTTCCAACTGACCGCGCCCCCATTCAAGATAAACAGGTATCCTGATTGGGATTTAAAATCATTCTCATCTGTGAGATGACTAGCGTCTGAAAATCCTTCAATTTTCAGATCTCCTTCTCCGTACACTAGGAACATATCTTTAGTCCTTCTCAAGTACTTAAGAATGTTCTTGACGGCAATCCAATGCTCGTCTCCCGGATTCCCTTGGTAACGACTCGTTACAGATAACGCGAACGCTACGTCAGGTCTAGTGCATAGCATAGCATACATAATCGAACCGATCGCGCTGGCGTACGGGACTACAGCCATGCGTCGTTTGTCATCATCAGTTTTAGGACGTTGATGATTGTTTAACTTTACTCCATGTAGCATGGGTAAGTTACCTCGTTTCGATTCAAGCATGCTAAACCGATTTAGCAACTTTTCAATGTATGTAGCCTGTGAAAGACCAAGCAGTCTTCTCGATCTATCTCTATAGATCTTTATACCAAGTATATAAGTTGCTTCACCAAGGTCTTTCATTGACAAGTTACCGGATAACCATACTTTTACCGACTGTAATAGAGCAATGTCATTTCCCATTAACAGTATATCGTCCACATATAGTATGAGAAAAGCTATAGAGCTCCCACTTGCTTTCTTGTAAATGCAAGCTTCTTCGCAATTTTGTTCGAAACCAAATTGTTTTATGGTTTCGTCAAAACGCTTGTTCCAGCTTCTAGATGCTTGCTTGAGTCCATAAATGGATCTCTGAAGTTTGCAAACTTTATTTGCATCCTCAAGCAGGTTTCCGTTCAGGAAAGCTGTTTTCACATCCATTTGCCAAATCTCATAATCAAAATGAGCGGCAATTGCAAGCATGATTCTGATTGATTTGGACATAGCCACAGGAGAGAAAGTTTCGTCATAATCAATTCCTTGCTTCTGATGATATCCTTTCGCTACTAACCTAGCTTTGTAGGTGCTAACCTTTCCATCCATGTCTGTCTTCCTTTTGAAGATCCACCTGCACCCAATGGGAATTATCCCTTCGGGTGGATCAACCAAAGTCCACACTTGATTAGTATACATGGAATCCATTTCAGAATCCATGGCCTCAAGCCACGCTTTAGAATCTGGACTAGCAAGAGCCTCTTCGTAGTTTTAGGGTTCGTCGTCTAACACGGGAACCTCATTATCATCTCCCACTAGAAAACCATATCTAACTGGGAGTTCACGAACTCTTCGTGATCTACGAATAGGTGCCACTGGAGTCTCATCTAATGGGACTACTTCAGGTACCTCAACCGCTTCTGTTGTTTCAGTCGGTGTTTCTTCTTCTTGAACTTCGTCGAGTTCAATCATGCTTCCCTTTTGTGTTTCTTCGAGAAACTCTTTCTCTAAGAAGGTTGCGTGCTTGGATACTATTACTTTCTGATCATCTGGATGATAGAAGTAATACCCTACGGTTTCCCTGGGATATCCAATGAAGAAACATTTATCAGATTTAGAATCTAGTTTGTCGGACGCAATACATTTGACATACGCTGAACAACCCCATACTCTCATAAACGAGAACACAGGTTTCCTACCAACGAACAATTCATATGGTGTGGAACTAGCGGATTTAGTTGGTACTCGGTTCAGGGTGAAGAGGGCAGTTTCTAAGGCATAGCCCCAGAACGTCTTTGGAAGTAAGGCCATGCTCATCATGGATCGTACCATATCCAATAGGGTGCGGTTTCTCCTCTCGGATACACCATTGTGTTGTGGTGTATAGGGAGGTGTCCATTGTGAGCATATCCCACATTCAGTTAGATAATTCAGAAAATCATCCAAAAGATATTCGCCACCTCGATCGGATCGAAGCGTCTTTATTTTCTTTCCTAATTGATTTTCCACTTCATTCTTGAAGCATTGAACTTGTCAAAAGCTTCTGATTTGTGCTTCATCAAGTAGATGTAACCATATCGAGTATGGTCATCTATGAAGCTTATGAAGTATCTGAATCCTCCTCTTGCTTGGACCGACATAGGACCGCATACATCTGAATGAATGAGTCCTAGAGTGTCTGATACACGCTCACCTTTATTGCTAAAGGGTGTCTTTGTCATTTTACCTTTTAAACATGATTCGCATGTTTCCAATTATTCGGGATCGATTGGATCTATAAGCCCATCTGAATGTAGCTTTAACATGCGTCTCTTGTTTATATGGCCTAAACGACAATGCCACAAGTAAGTTGAATTATCTAGCTTATGTCTTTTGGTATCAATTGCAAAAGCAGGAATTTTGTTATCTAACACATAAATCCCATTTTGTGAAATTCCTGAAAAATAAAAGATCGAATCTTTATAAAAATTGCAACTCTTGTCTTTTATTGAAATATGAAAACCATCGTCAACAAGACGACTAATAGAAATAATGTTACGAGACATTTCAGGAACGTATAAACAATTCCTTAATTCTATTACAAGCCTAGAGGGCAAAGGTAAAACATAATCTCCAATTGCGAGGGCGGCAACTCTTGCTCCATTTCCCACTCGCAAGTTTATGCTTCCTTTCTTTAGTTCCTTAGTCTGATTTAGCTCCTGCATATTCGTACAAATATGAGATCCACATCAGGTATCAAGTACCCAAGATTCAGACAGTGAAACTGTATTTATTTCAATATAAAACATACCAGATGTAGAAGCATCGCCTTTTCCCTTCTTGAGGGTGGCTAGATACTCCTTGCAGTTTCTCTTCCAATGCCCGTCTTTACCACAGAAGTGGCACTCTCCTTTGGGCTTCTTCACTTCCTTTCCCTTGGACACAGCTTTCTTACCTTTCTTGGGATGTTTAGGATTGGGAAAATTCCCTTTCCTCTTCTTTGATCCCTCAATTACAAGAGCCGGTATGGTCTTGTCTTTCTTCATATTGGGCTCAACTGACTTGAGCATATTTGCAAGCTCTTCAAGAGAGGTTTGCAAGTCATTCATCTGATAGTTCATAATGAACTGTGAATAACTTTCTGGGAGGGATTGAAGAATTAAGTCTACACTTAATTCGTTATCCATCGCAAATCCAATACTAGAAAGTTTGGTAATGTAGCCAATCATCTTGACACAATGTGTCATGACTGATGTGCCCTCTTGCATCCTGCAACGATATAGCAACTTGGATATCTCGTAGCGTTCGCACCTGGTATGTTTCCCAAACAGTTCCTTTAGGTGCACGATGATGGAATAGGCATCCATTTCCTCATGTTGCCTTTGTAATTCCGATGTCATCGATGCAAGTATGATGCATCCGGCATGATCGTCATCAGCCTTGTGCTTCTGATAAGCATCTATTTCCTCGATGGGAGCATCATCCTCAGGGACAGGGGGTATCGATGTATCAAGTACATACCCAATTTTCTCGAACTTCAAAACGATTTTGAGGTTACGAAACCAGTTGGTGAAGTTTGAACCATTCAGTTTGTTATCGGTAAGAATGTTTTGCAGATTGGTTTTAGTCATGATTTTAAGAGTGTGTTTAAACAAAACCTGAGAGTGAGAAAGAGTAAACGTATGTCATTCATTTGCTTTAAAGTATAACAATCTAAAAGTATAGGCCTTTTAATTTATTTCAGATTGCTCCCACTATTTTGCCAAATTAATAGCCCTCCATATTAATTCGAAGAATTTCACAAATCCTTTAGTGAGCTAGGATCCTAACTCCTGAGATTTCGCCTTGAGTTTGCTCAACAAGCTAGTCTCATTTGTTAGCTAGATTCATGTAATCAATCACATCTCGAATGTGACTCCTAGGTTATTGGGTTACTAACCACATTAGTAACTAATATGCTATTCACATTAATCCCAACCATATTGCCCATTAGTTTATGACAACATGAGTTTGCTCATCCAATTATCATAATCTAATTTAAGTATTACCCCATATTCATGAAAGAATGACTTTCGATAATTCAGGTGTTACCATAAGACCCCGAGCTTGAGTTTGCTCAACAACCCAAAGGCCCCTAGTACTGCCGGCTGAATTATAATATTAGGGAGGGGCAACCGATTTTAATAACTTGCTTATTTACTTAACTTTTAACGAGGGATTTTATTTAGGTCTCATAATCTAACTTAGTCTTGATTTGCTTTAGCATACATCAGACACATACATTCACATACATTGGCGTTATGGACATATCATCTAAATTATTCCGTCGAGCCAGAGACGGAATAAAAGGGCAAACCTAAGGAAATACTAACTATTACATATTTCTCTTTAGGTCCTCCGTCTTCTCCATGGCGCCTTGAAATTACATATTAATTTCTATACTACTATAAGAAAACTTCAATTGAATTGAAGGGAATCAGATGAGAGGAGAAATTACAATAGATAGTAGAAAGGCAGGACGCGCAGGCCCTATTTCAAAAATACCAAAAGACTAAAAGAGGGTCCAAATATGTCCATAACTCCAAACATGCATAGACTCCATTAAATAAATTTAATTGGTTGATTACATAACCGTCTTATGTAATATTTAGGTTAATCACATTAACTCGTCAAATTAACTTTCATCCAATTTTACTTCTAATCGTTTTGTATCTTTATATTAATTCTTAGATTAATATAACCATATAAAACGTCGATTATGCATGTCCCAATTATTTTGATTTCAATTCATTTAACGCTTTGATTTACAACTTGGTAAAAACAAACTTTTAAACGAATTTTCATTCGATAATCAAAACAGAAAACTATTAATTTCCGAAACATATATTTATATATACAAGTTATATTCAAGCCGATTTTAACGATTAAAATCAAGTGGGATTCGGGCCGGGGGCCCGAAGCCGGGCTGCGCACGCGGCTGCTGCCGCGAGGCAGCAGCCACGCGACGGCGGCTGGTCGCGCCGTGAGCCGCGACCCGAGCCGCTGTCATATTTATTATTATTTTTTTTAATATAAAACATGTATATATATATATATATATATATATATCAGATTTTAAAACGGTTTTAAAAACGATTTTCAGAAATAGGAAAAACTACAATAGATTTCCGTTTTATCTTTTAGAATTAATAAAACTAATTTTATTAACCTAACTATAAAACTAATAGATTTTGTTATAATGATTATCAACCGAAATAATTAGGAATATACGCATAATCTATTTTAATTAACAATTAATTAAAATTTATTTATCTTTAGAATTAATTAATCAAACAATTTGTTAATTAACCCTAACCATAAATATTTATACAATCCTATTGAAAAACTTCTAAATTTTCATATATGAAATAACGGATTTAACGATGGCTCTGATACCACTGAAGCAAATTAGGCTAAGGTATAGCAGCGGAAATATAAAATTTTTAGCCTACTTCCTTTTAACCATAGGATCCGTTAAACGTTATTTCATATAAAGAGGGATAAGAAGAAATACCTTTTGAAGAACAATCTACCGTTGTTAATGAAGCGCCCACAACTCTTCTCCGAGTTCCCAGGCACGAAGTAAAACACGGTGAGGTTAAGTTAGAATCAACCGTATGAGATGCAACCAAAATAGATTGCCTCTAATTAACCAACACAAGATCAAAGAAGAAGGAGATAGATGAAATTAATCGATCGATGGAAGCCGTATGAATTCTTGTCCACGAACTAGGGGAGTCGAATTCTCTTTCTCTCTCTAACCTGCAAATTTCGAAAATCACAAAGGGGAGTTGTGTTGGCTTAGTCGAAATTCATGTAGTAGGGGGGGTATATATAATCACTTGTATCTAAACCCTAGTTAGATAGGAATAGGTTACTTAATAGGAATTCAATTCGGAATAGAATTCCCAATTATTATCTCATTATATATCTAATATATGTAGGATAATAATAAATAACCTAATTGGATAATAATAGGAGTATATTAATCTAATTAAAACTCCTAACTTAATTATCTCTTAATTAATTTAATTCACATTCCTAATCAAATTAGGATTAATAGAATTAAAATAATTCCTTATTTATTATATATAAATTTCGGCCCCCCTCTATTTAAATGGGCCTTACTGGGCTCAATTGGGCTTCCATCAATTAATAACATCCATCTCTCTTTTGGTTCCAAGTCTTATGTGTGATCCATTAGGTTCTTACTACTTCTGGCCGTATGCAACTATTAAATTAATTTCTTCAAGAATTATATTTAATCTTTGCATAACGGAATGATGTACTGAGTATGTTATTAGCAAGTCTGTAATCATTCCCCCAGAGTCCGTTAAGAAGACAGGTTGATTCTGTCGTTAACCCTTCCGTATTAGTTACAGTATAATTCAATCCTTTATCAACTACATCCTTGAACTGAATCTTATGACTATGGGTGATGTCAAGTCACATATAGCGAGACGTTCATTTTACTTGTACAGGCCGAGTCAACTCAAATAGATAGGTTAAGTGAAATCTGTATTTCTTACTCTTAAGCTATCACCTTGCAAGGATTTAGAGTCGAGTCTTCCACAAGCGATCCTTGGATGTATCTCCCATTAATCGGGAGTGATAAATGCTCAATCCAATGTATAACTACCCTGACATTACCTCCTGTGACACCCAACCTTTGCCGTTCACACCCCAGAGTCATCTCTGTTAAGGATCGTGGGACAGCAGGATCAAAGTCTCACATTCAGTAATTCAGGATGACCAATTAACATTCCTTTGAGTCTGAGGATTAGTTATACCTATTAATACCAATGAGATGAACAGGTGACAAGGATGAATCTACCCATCCTGTTATCTCAAATCGGATCCCCAATCCTAATGAACAACGTTTCATCGGATCTATGTAACTGTCCAGATATCTGTATATATGAAGCTTGTGAGATCAGCTTTCTGTCGGACAGAAGACATTGTTACATACAAGTCTCAACAGTGATATATCAATCCTAAACATATCACTTGACTTGGGGTGGTTTTAAGTTTATTAGTTTATTATAAAGTTTTGTCTCACTTCATGCTTGTATGAACACTTTATAATCACTTTAAACAAACTTACGGATTTCCTTCTATTAGACTTTATTTAGTGCTTAAAAGGGATTGCCTTTATATAGTTATAAAACATATATCTCATTAAAACAAATGATATAAAGAACAATTCATTTACATTAAGTTGGTATCCTAGAACAATTGTCTATAGGACACCAAAACCCCAACATGTTTTTCTCAACACTGAGCTTCATCGGTCATTTGGGTGGATCTGATTGGTGAGCTATCTTTTAGTTAGTAGGTTTTTGCTTTTTTTTTGTCGATTTATATCTTTTGATGGTCTGATCTTTTTATTGGCTTATATTTTTTTTTGTTTGATAGAAATTGGGACGAGACAGAACTTGGGCGGGGTGAGCACCCATGGCCCAAGGACTGACAAACCCGTAATATATTAATAAAAGAAAAAAGTGAGTGTTTGAACAAGAGAAGAGGAAGGAGAAAAACAAAAATAAGGGGGGGAGGAGAAAAGATAGGAAAAGTCTAGAAAAACGCAAGTGTGAAATACTACAAATGTCATCATGGATAAACCTGTGGCAAAAAGCAGGAGCTGAAGGCCACCAATTGATCACTACGGAAGAGACTCCAAAGTTTGCCAATGCATCAACAACTCTATTTCCTTCCCTAAAGATGTGTGAAAAGAGAATGTTCATCCTAGAGCAAATGCTGAGACAATGCAACCACTTTTGTCGAATACTCCAAGGAACATCCATGGAACGATGTCTAAGCAGATTAACTACGTACACTGAGTCTGACTCAATCCAATTCAACCATATAAGCAAAAGAAGGAGGGGTAGAAAAAGCAAAACAACCTTTGGGAAAGCCTCGATAGTTGCAAAAAATACCTCCCGCTCCTGCCTCGCCAGGAGTGCCAAAAGCAGAGCCGTCCACATTGACTTTAACCCAGCCCGGAGGAGGTTTAAGCCAATGGATCGGAATAATGTTGGGAGCAGGAGGCGACCTAAGAGAAGCCAGACGACGAGATAAGATAACAACATCTCTCCACGAAGAGTAAAAACCTTTAGAAGTGGCAAAGGACTCTCGAATCATTCGAAAGAGGGTGATCTTCGAGCGCTGAATAGAAGGAGATACTTCCTTAAATATTGCTTCATTCCTGCAATGCCAGATTAACCAGATGCAAGTGACAATGGCAACACGCCAGATCATCAACATCTGTGAGTCAAAATGAATGCTACGAAGAGTGCTGAAGAAGTGGATGAATTGGGAATGACGAGGCAAATAGCAGTCAAAATGAATCTCAAGGGCCCTCCAAAGAGAATCGTGATATATATATATATATATATATATATATATATATATATATATATATATATATATATTGCCTTTGTTATGTGTTTGTTAGTTGAAGTAGAGTGGTTTTGTTGGGTAAGTAAATAAATCATATACCGAATTATAAATCATTTGGTGATTTTTATTTTGTGTTTAACTTCTTATCTCATCATTGTTCTTTACATGACAGTGACTGATTTCCATTCCTTATGTATACCTTGCTCTATTAGTGTAGAAAATGAGTATTGTCTCATAATCAAAATAATAATTATAAAATAAATTAATTTAAAAAATAAAAAATAAAAACAAATAATGAAGGGGTCACGTGATGTTGGATTGGGAACATACAAAAACCAAGTCAAATCTATACTATATACTAAATCGGTAGATAAATTGCTGATGTGTCATTTCCTTAATGCATTATTTGCTGATGTGTTTTTTTCTCAAAATTACGCTTTTTTCTTTCCTATTTTTAAAGAATATCTCTAATACTGTTTATTCTGAACGGTTTGTATGTTACATATGTATGATGTTTCTTCTCCACGTTCTTTCCGTTTACACAGAAAACCGCTCCTTTCTATATGAATCATCACCCATTTCCAGGAAACTCAAAATTTCCCCGCTCAAAACTCTTATATTGCAACTAATTCGCTCAGAACCTCCACCAATTACAAGCCGGAAGAAGGTATCAATGAGGGTTCAGGACCCATCTTCCTGCAGAGGCTACCGGTTGTGATTAGGCGGTCAGGTCAGGTGGAGTGTTTCAGGTGGAGTGTTTAGGTATATGTGGGATCAGAGCAATTTGAAATTAGTGAATTTGGATGGTGGTGCTTCTTCTCTTCCTTTAGATTTTGCGGATGGGTTTGGTAAATTATTTAGCGTTTCTCTCCGGTTATCTTCTTCTTCTTTTTTTCCATTGATTTCTTTTTTTCTTATGGTTTTGCTTTCCTGCTTGCTAAAATACGACACCGTGTATTGTTTGTGCTGTTTCCTAACCCATAACCTCTCATTCTCTGTTTCTTTCATGTGTTAGGGTTCTCATGGCTCATTTGATGCAGGTAATGTTATTTTATCGCCTTCATTTTCTGTAAAAAAACTCGCACAAGTCCATGAAAGCAAATTACAAACATCAATTCATGTGCCTGCTGAACTTCCTAAAACTCAAAGTCAACCAAAGGCTAAACACATTGAAAGTATACATTTTAATTTCTTTGTTTAATTGGCATGTGGAAATTAAAGCTATTAAGGAAGAGATTAAGAAAGCTCCAAATGTCGAAGAGAAGGTAAAGACATTTTTTAGAATGTTGATGATAATGCTATAGATTGATCTTAATAATTGGCATGATGCATTTATATCTAAGATATTGCAATATATATAGGGCATATTTGATTTTTTTTGTTTAATGTGTCTCATGATGAAATATCACATTCATTATATTAGAATTTTTCGATTATTTTAATAGAGAATTAAGTAAGATTATTGATATTAAATTACCTTCATCTGAAATCTAAAAAGTTAAAAAGGTTATTATAGAATTATCACATATTGTTGATTCTATCTGCAAATTTTGTTCTTGAGATGCAGGTATCATTACGATTGTAACTGCTTTTAAAGATTGTTTAAATCTACGGTTAAGAAAGGTGCCAATCTGCTGCCACTGCTACTCATTATTGGTGTAGAGATAGTTGGTGCAGATGTAATATCAATTCACAAGTTTCTTAACTCCCGAGAAAAGTTCAATTATGCAATTGACAATTGAAATAACTGCTTTTATATTGTAAATGTTGATATACTATAAAAGTTGATATTCCTCCATTTTTTTAGTTTCAATTTCTATATGTGTTTTTTTTTGTTGACCCATCAGAATGGTGCTTCTTATGAAGAAGCTAAGAGGAGACCAAATAAAAGAAAGGAATTTAAATGTTATTTGATGTCCAAAATGGTGGTACCAATGCTGAAAGTTGAAATGGTATGTTTTCCACACATGTTCTTGCCATTATTCTATTCTTTTGGTAATGAAATTGAATAGGGAAGTAAAAACAAATAAGAGTGGTTTAAGAGCGTTACTTGTTAAGCTGAAAGAACATTATGTTTCTGATTCAAATTTCAAATAACTTAACCTTTTTTTTATCGGCTATGAATAAAATGTTTTCCCATTTTTCTTTTGGTACTCTGATTGTAGTTTAGTTGTTGATTTAAAAGAGAGTAATATAATATCTGCCTTCAAACGAAATTTATATATTTGTTGTTATATATTTAATCTATTTACATACATGTTTGGATTTGTGCAGAAAATAAACTTATTATATGGATTCAATCATCTTTCATACATATATTTTGGCATGGTTGAGTTCAAATTTATACAATATACTAAATCTGTAGATAGATTGTACACATGACACACATAAAGTGCATTATTGCTGACATGTCATGTTCTCAGTTTTTCTACGCTTTCCTGCTTCTAAATTCATTTTTACGGTTTTTTAGTGGTTTATACCATAGCCAACTGCTTTGAGTTTCTCCTTAATCCTCTCCCTAACCTCCATTTATGCTATTACGGTTACTGGCCTTCTACCATTGTTTCCTCTCTCAGTTCTTCTATTGAAGAGGTTAACATTTTCACATTCTAGCGTCTTTTGATGGGGTCGGTAAGCCAATCTTTTACCCCTTTTAATTATTCTATTTTCACATTTCTTTATTTCTATTACTTTATGTGCATGTTATGCTTATACAGACAAAGTGTGTGATTAGAATGAGATTGGTATGTTACATTTTGGTCGTCAAGTTTCAACGTACTTACACATGTGAGACTTTTTGCCTGGAATGCACTATCTAATGCTTGTGTTCTTGAAATTCTGCCAACACTGAATAAATGCATTGTCGAGGCAGAAAGGTATCCTGAACTTATTGAAGAGAAAGTGGTCACTCTGGGTTTTTTTTATCAGTATGAATTTTTTGAAAATAATGATCTGGTTAAATTTATCAAGACCATACCTTTACGCATAATGGACTTATGGGTAATTCTTTACTTATGAATTTTGATTGTGTATATCTCTAATTTTTTTTATTTATGTTTGGTTTATTTTTACTATGTTAATAATTCTAATTGCTTATTTATGTTTGGTTTATTCTTACTATGTTAATAATTTGTGTTACCTTATTGGTTATGGATTTTAAATTTTAAGGATTTTGTGCTTATTGTATCAATGCTCTAATCTATACTACATACAGTGCCATCTACTTAACTGATTCTTTGTTTTGATAATCTATTATCATTACTGACCAATTAATGTTGGCAATGTTGTAATCTCTGTTTGTTTTGCTTTAATTTTTATCATCAATTGCTGCTGATATCTTATGTCCTTCTTTGTCTTGCTCTTTATCATAATGCGGTTTATTGAGCGTTCCAGATTGAGATCTTCATGCAATTGTGCTATTTCTTACATCGAATTACTATGGTAAGAGTTGTCAAATTTCAAATTTAAATTTCTTAGTCTCTCTTCTTGAGAGTTGTGAAATTACCATGTGATATGGACCATGTTTAAGTATTTTGGTTATTATATTTTCAGATTTCTGATTTGGGTATAGAGCCTAAACAATTGATTTTCTATGTAGCCCTTAATTTCTTGGAATTACTTTAATATTGGAAGTAGTTGAACCTTTGTTTATCCAAAACACTAAACCTTATTTTCGTTGTTTAAAATATATTGCAGTCCGATTCTTTTTTGACTAATTTTGTGCTTTCTTAACTCAATGCTTCTAAAAAATTGATGTCATACATTTCTCCATTAAAATGTTTGTTGTTCTGTTTTTTTAGTAATTCAGTTTCAATCTTTTGGTTGATTTTTTATTTGTTTTTGTTGCTAGATCTACAAGCTTCGTTCGTTCTTCAATGTCGATTTTGTGGATTGGTTCAAGTGGGTTGTTGTATGTGATTTGAAGTTGATGTGCTCATGGAAGCATGAATAGTAATGGGGGATAAGGAGTTTATCTATGTTTTATGATTGGCATCTTTGTTTTATTAAGTGGCAAAATTAAGAGATATTAGGGACAATAATCATGATTTTCTGTCTGTTAAATTATAATCTTAGTATATGGTGCAATTGGATTAGTGCTTTGATTTGTAATTTATTTGTGAAAGAATAATATTGATCAAGTATTGTGATTTTCACTTATCTAAATAACAATAAAGGTTCTGATGTTATTTATGCTTTAACTGATATGGCACGAGAAATATTAAATATGCTTATTGATGGATGTATGTTTGGTAAAATAACTTTCAATGTTGTGTTAAGTGATTTTGACCATCCTATTAACCGTTAGATACAGGCTTATTAAATTTAAGCCTCAGAATGCTTTGAATCACATGCACCTTATGATTCTAATAAGCCTAGATCTAATGGTGAATGAGCAAATTCTACATACTCATTAAGGTGCATGTGATCAAGACTGCAAATATCTAATAGTAATCAAAGAAAAGAGTTTATGTATGAATATATTAATTATGATTAGACCAATTTTTTCCACCGTTTATTCTTTTAGCTCCAAAGTATAATATCCAAATAATATTCAAACATTTGATGAACTTGAAATAACAATTATTAGTTGTAATATTAGTGACAGAATTCGTTGTTAAATTTATTTTGAATTCGTACATTTCAAATTACCTTCTTAATTTCAAATAAAACTATTGGTTTATATTTCTATTCCTACATATACAACTATCGATAAATTGAAGCAGTTACAGTTTTTCAATAAATTGAAGTAGTTTCGTACATTTTTTGTTGGTTTTTTTGTAATTATATTAACAACACATAAAATATCTTAGAGAGTTAAATATCCGTCAAACCATTTTTTCTAATTTTCTATAGGGCTAAAATTGTTCTTACTTGGAAACATTGGGTTGAAATTTACATCGTTTCATATGTTAAGGTTAAATCTGCAATTGTGTTTCAAAAAAAAAGACTCTTTATAATTCTTGGCCAATTTAATTTAAGATTTATATTAATAACTTTCAAAAACTGACGGGGTCATTATGTCATTATAAAGTCTCTCTAATAGGACAGACATGGTTATATAAGCTAAAAAATCAATAATAAAATAACTGTGCATTGCACGGGTCTAAAACTAGTATTTATTATAGGGTAATTAATTTATTAGTCCCTATATTTTGACAAAACACACTGTTTAGTCCCTGTATTTTCAAAAACACACACTAAAGTCCCTAACGTTTTTCTCGGTGAACTGTTTAGTCCCTAATGTTTTTCTTGGTGAACTGTTTAGTCCCTGCCGTTAGACTCTCATGAAGATTCTGTTAGTCAATTTGGATTTGTGTTCTTCTTTTCCTTTATTTTGCTTTCCTTTAAACTCTAATGCATCTGAAATCAACTTTGAGTGTTCTTGTTCTTAATTTTCTTCTTAATCGTTCAAATTCGTAAGTGTTGAGTCTGTTCTTTTTATTGTTCTCCATGCAAATAGCTTCTTCTTCTAAATTGGATTACTCTTCTGAAGTTTGAAGGTAAATAGTAAAGGGTAATTTAGTCATTTCCGAAGTCATAAACGGTAAAAAATGTAACAAACAGACGGAAGGACTAAACAGTTCACTGAGAAAAAGGTTAGGGACCTTACCATGTGTTTTTGAAAATACAGGGACTAAACAGTGTGTTTTGTCAAAATATAGGGACTAATAAATTAATTACCCTTTATTATATATATACAAACAAAATCATCATCTTATCTTATCTTTTGTTTGACAGATTTTTCATTATTGTTGTGTGAATAATGATTATGTAGTCAGCCATTCAAATTGATTGAATTTCAACAAGTAATTTCACGCGTAATAGACGCGGAAATTGCAAATATGTATTTCTCTTTATAGTATGTAGAAGTTTAGGTTGTAATATATTATACTCAATTAATTTGAAGTAATTTTTTGTTTCCAATTGTTGTTTCCAAGCCTTTGTTATTAGTACCAAAATATCATTTGTGCGTCTAAATTAATTAATTGCTTCCGCTAAATTATCACAATACCTCCAACAAGTGGTATCAGAGCCTAGTCGGTCAAGCGGCTAAATAAAAAAAATTCCCTTTTCTACAAATAACCAAATCCAGCAAAAATATTATTTCTCTCCATGGCAATCACCAACTCAACACTCGTTCCAATTTTCAACGGTGAAAATTATGATTTTTGGAGAATCAAATTCAGAACGATACTGCGTGCTTCGAATTTGTGGGATATTATAGAACAAGGAATTCCACAAAATTCTCCATCAGTGGAAGCAGAACCAACTCCAAAATCAGCCAGCACCACCAAGCCGGTTCTAGATCAGCAAAAGGAATTGACTCGGAAGGATGCAGATGCACTAGCAAAAAATTCACAATGCTGTTGAAGACTCAATTTTTCCAAGAATCATGAATGCCACCACGGCTAAACAAGCTTGGGCAATATTGAGAGATGAATTTCAAGGGACTGCCAAAGTTCGCAACATCAAGCTCCAAACTCTTCAGAGAGATTTTGAGAACCTTAAAATGAAAGATAACGAAGGTATCAAAATCTACTCGTCAAGAGTTAATGAAGTTGTGAACTAGCTACGAGCTTATGTAGAGGATATTAGTGATCAGAGAGTTATTCAAAAACTCTTGATTACACTGACTGAAAAATTTGATTCAGTCGTCAGCATTATCGAATCCAATGATCTCTCCTAGACATCAGTCATAGAAGTACTAGGCACTCTACAAGCTCATGAAGAAAGAATTTCCAGACGAGCAAAAATTCATTCCGAGAGCTTTGCAGTCCAGACACAAAAATAAATCCTCTTCTTTCAGATCAAAAAGTAAATCTGAAGGAAAAGGAGGCCAAAATTCTAGAAATAGTTGGAGATTCATGGAGACAAGAAAGGGAAATTTCCTCCTTGTGGCATACTTCAACTGACAAACCACTTGGAGAAAAATTGCTGGAAAAAAGGAAAACCCAAATGCAATTATTGTCACAAATTTGGTCACACAAAAAATGATTGCAGAAACAATCCACAATAGCAAGCTGCAGCCAGTCAGGAGATTCAAGATAAAGAAGATCACTTGTTCATTGCTTGTCAAGCTGCTATAGAAAATAAAGATATGTGGCCAATAGACAGTGGATGCACTAACCATATGTCTAAAGATACTCACATCTTCACCAAACTTGATGAATATGTTCAAGTTCCAATTACGATGGGAAATGGTGCTGTCGTAAAATCGGAAGGCAAAGGAACGATCGCCATCAACACGAAGAAAGGAACAAGACTAATAAATGATGTCTTGTATGTTCATAGGTTGAGCCAAAATTTGCTGAGTGTGCCATAGATGATGCTTAATGGTTATTCTTTGCACTTTGAAGGTAACACTTGTGCAATTTGTGATTCTCAACAAAGAGAGGTTGTATGTGTGAAGATGGAGAATAAAGCATTTTCTATTAAATGGGAAAGTATAGCTATAACAGCAATGAAAGCTCAGACTGATGCTGATAGTTAGCTTTGGCATAAGAGGTTCAGACACAACAATTTTCAAAGTTTGAAGTTACTCTCTCAATATAGGCGAGGCTTGGAGAGCAAAGGAGAAGCTTTAATTGGTACACACAAACATCTGCGGGCTAATGAGGACTCTCTCACTCGATAATAGTAAATATTTCATTTTATTCATAGACGATTATTCAAGAATGACTTGGGTTTATTTTATGAAAGACCGATCTGAGGTTTTGAAAATCTTCCAGAAATTCAAAAATCTGGTAGAAAATCAAAGTGGATGCAAACTGAAAACAATTAGAAGTGATCGTGGCACGGAGTACACATCTAGACAGTTCAACAAGTTCTGTGGTGAAGAAGGTGTTCATCATCAACTCACCACTCGATATACTCCTCAATAAAATGGTGTTTCAGAACGAAAGACTAAAACAGTGATGGAGATGGCCAGATCAATGTTGAAAGATAAAAATATGCCTAACAAGTTTTGGGCAGAAGTAGTCTATACATCTGTTTATCTTTATAATCGCAACACCACAAAAGCGGTTCAAAACATGACTCCACTTGAAGCATGGACCGGGCACAAACCTTCTATCGGACATTTGAAATTGTTTGGTTGTATCTGCTGCATGCACGTTCCAATTAAGAAAAGACACAAGCTAGAAGCAAAAGCTAAAAAAAGAATCTTTGTTGGTTACAATTCTGAATCCAAAGCCTACAGAATATACAACTTGGAGACATAAAAAATTATCATTAGTAGAGATGTCAATTTTGATGAAGAAGCTTTTTGGAATTGGGAGCAGAACAAGGAAGAAAAGAGACTATTGGACATTCCATCATTTCAGCAAAATACTCAACCAGAACAGGGTCAACCGTAAGAGGAGCACAAGCAGGACTCAAGTTCAGACTCAAGCGATGATGATGATTATCCAAACAATTCAGAATCTCCACCAAGAAGGACAAGACTCTTAACTAATCTCTACGACAACACCGAGGTTGTAGAATCTTGTAATTATGTTTCACTTGAACCAAAATGTTTTGAAGAAGCAGCTCAACATGATGAATGGAGGCTTGCAATGAAGGAGGAGATCCGGATGGTCGAGAAGAATGAAACATAGGAGCTAATTGAAAAACAACCGCACAAAGATGTTATTGGTGTTAAGTGGATTTTCAAAACCAAATTCAACCCCGATGGCTCAATCCAAAAGCAGAAGGCGAGATTCGTTGCAAAAGGATACTCGTAACAATTTAGAGTCGACTACAACGAAACATTTGCTCATGTCTCAAGGCAAGATACAGTTCGTACAATTCTTGCACTGGCAGCACAAAAGACGTGGAAAGTTTATCAGATAGATGTGAAGTCAACCTTTCTGAATGGGTTTTTTAAAGAGAAATATATGTCGAGCAACCACCAGGTTTTATTATTGAGAAAGAAGAAAACAAGGTACTAAAGCTAAAAAAGGCATTGTACGGTTTAACCATTTTTAATTAAAAATTGGGATTCATCATACACTCAACTAACATAAAATCATAATATTAACCTTTAAATTTTCTCTCCCAAACTATATCTCTTTCTCTCTCTCATCACGGGACACAATCAGAGAACTTCAGCAACAGTTTTGAGGGGTTCTCCAACTAATAGTGGGGTAAATTACTGTTAGCGATATTTTGCGAATATGCTAATTTTCAACCTTGTCACGTGTGGTTAGGGTGCGGGCGTGCCAGAGAAGATTACCTCTCAATTAAAATGGTTAAGTTTATGGAATTTGCGCGCCAAAACTTGAATTCTAAACGAAACGATTGGCGAGGGACGCAAGGATTGAAAAAGTCCCTCTTGGGTCTCTCGCGCCGTTATAGAAACTTTGCGAGATAAATTGTTTTTATTTAAGCTAAGCGTATAGATTGAAGACGGGAAAAGTAAAGAAATTGAAGGTGCGAAATTAACACGAGATTTTGTGAAAAATCGGTATTTTATTGATGTAAATCAAGGTTTGAATACATGTGTTTGAGGTAAGCATGAAATTGAAAATGAATTACAATTGAAGAACTTCTATACTAAACATATAGCTAATTCAATTGAACTGGAAGAACAAATCAAATACAAGGAATTGAAATGCAATTAAAATAAATTGGAATTTTGGTGTTGAATTTTGGTGTCGGTGCGAGGTCCTTGGAGAGCTGCAACCGGTCGGGCCCGTACGGTATGTGATCTTGGCAATGGCAAAACGTTGGTAGACAATGGGGCAGATTTAACCCTCAACTTCGGGAGGCTCGTTTGGATGCTTAAGAACACGAAATTGGACGAGTGAATAGGCTAAATTTAACTTCAGGAGGTCAGGAACAAACTTCTATAAAGGATCGAAGGCTAAAACGGATGCTAAGTAGACGAAATTGGGAGTTGAAAATAACTGGACGAATCTGGAAAATTCTGGAAACAGAATGTCTAAAAGGATTTGGGCTGGACAGATCGGCTTGTAAATAGAGTTTCTGGGCACGGAATTGGGCAAATAAATATACTAGATTGAACTTCAAGACGTCAGGAACAACTTTGTCGAAGGGATTGAAAGCAAAAAATGACTTTAAATAGACGCAATAGGACTTTGAAAGTAATTGGACGAATCTGGAAAATCGATTTGAAAACAGAGCTCTAGTTAGGAATTGAGCAAATTAAAGACTTGGAATACTAAATTGAATTAGAAAAACTTGGAAAGAGGCTATTTGATACGGATTGAAAGCGATAAATGGAGGTTTTAGTCGTAAACCAACAAAGATGTTCTTCTCAAGCTTAACTTGAAGGAGTGAATCCCGATAACAAGGTATAAACCTTAATTCTCAAAGAGAAATGATATTTGATTGATAAAAGTTGTTCCATTCTTACAAAATGAGGGTATAAATACATCCCCTAATGACCGACGCTACCCCTATTAGGGTTACAAAAAGGCATAAGACAAAGGGCAAAATGGATAGTCTGCTCAGACAAGGAGTACGTCGACGCAGGTACGGACTGTCAGGCTGTCTGTTGGTCGACTTCCTGAGGAAGTAATCTTGGCGATCCGCCTATGCTCATATGTGGATACGCCTTCTGGCGTACTCCTAGATCCGCCTTGCTCGCATGTCTTGGGGATCCAGGTGCATCCTCTGTGAGCTTGATTCTTGAAGACCCGCTAGAGTCCGAGCGATCAGTGTGGCCAGTTCGGATGTCCGCATCATTCTCTCCTTCTTTAAAAGAGTCCGGCACTGATTCGTTTTTGTCGAGCTCTAAAGGACCATCCGATTTCCATGTGCTAAGGTCACGGATGTTGAACGCTGGTGAGACTTTGCCAAGCCAGTTTGGCAATGCTATATGATAGGCATTGGCGTTGATCTTTTTGGTGATTTTATATGGCCCATACCTCCTAGGCCGAAGTTTGCTGCTTGCGGTGTTGGCGAGCCTCTCCTTGCCCAAATATACCATGATCTCATCTCCAACTTCAAACTGTAGGTCCCTGCAGTGCTCATCCGCCTTAGCCTTTAACTTCTGATTTCTATCCTCAAGAGTCTCCCTTACCTCTTGGTGCATCTGCATATAGTCCTGGGCCAGCTGGTTGGCAGTCACATTTCCCTTTGGAAGGTATGCTATATCAAGGGCATGGTTTGGGGTCTTTGTGTATACTACCTCAAATGGTGATCTCCCGGTTCCCAAATGTACAGAGCCGTTGTAGGCGAACTCAGCTTGGGCTAGAACCACATCCCACATCCGGGGCTTATCCTTGCACTTGCTACGCAGTAAGTTTCCCAGAGTTCTATTGACCGCTTCTGTCTGTCCGTCTGTCTGAGGGTGGGCAGTGGTACTAAACTTCAGAGAAGTATCAAAAAGAGCCCACAAGGTCCGCCAGAAGTGACTCAGAAACTTCGTGTCACGATCTGAGACAATACTCTTTGGTACGCCATATAGTCTGACGACCTCCTTGAAGAACAGTTTAGCAGTTGCCGATGCATCATTGGTTTTTCGGCATGGTATGAAGTGTGCCATTTTTGAGAATCGGTCAACGACCACAAAGATGGAATCCATGCCCCTCTGAGTTCTGGGTAACCCTAGGACAAAATCCATGGACAGATCCTCCCATATAGTTTCTGGTACAGGTAGTGGTAGTTGCAAACCAGCATTAGTGGGGTGTCCCTTGGCGGTCTGGCAGATATAGCATCGTTCTACTAGGTACGCCACATCTCTCCTCATCTTGGGCCAGAAATAACGGGAACTTACTGCTTCATAGGTCTTGTTTCGCCCAAAATGTCCCCCCAGGGATCCGCCATGCAGATCGCGGATAACTTTTTCGCGGATGGAAGTGCAAGGTAAACAAAGTTGGTTACCCCTCATTAGATACTCATCCGTGATGTGATACGCTCCATCTCCATGCTGGGTTTTACATTTCTCCCAAATGCTACCGAAATCGGGATCCGCCAGGTACTCTCCTCTGATATGTTCGAAGCAGTCGGTTTCCAGATTGACGGTTTTTATTAGTGCAACCCTCCGACTCAAGGCGTCCGCCACTACGTTTTGTTTTCCCGCCTTATGGATAAGCTTATAGGGGAACTTATCTATGAAGGCGGACCATCGGGCATGCATGGAGCTTCGAAGTTGCTTCTGACTTCCTAGATACTTGAGGGCCTGATGGTCAGTGTAGAGAATGAATTCTTTCCCCACTAAGTAATGCTCCCATACTTTCAATGCCCTCACTATGGCATAAAATTCTTGATCATACGTTGCCCACTTTTGCCGTGCGTCACATAGCTTCTCACTGAAGTACGCAATGGGCCTTTTCTCTTGCATCAAAACACCACCAATCCCAATTCCACTGGCATCACACTCAACTTCAAACAGTTTATCAAAATCAGGATACGCCAGCACTGGCGCTGTACTCAGTTTTTCCTTGATCAAGGCGAAGCTCTCTTCTTGGGCGTCCGCCCACTCGAACCCCTTTCCTTTCTTCAAACATTCTGTCAATGGGGCCACTATGGAACTGAAGTTCTTAATGAATCTTCGATAAAATGTTGCTAGCCCATGAAAACTCCTAATGTCCCCCACATTCCTCAGAGTCGGCCATTCTCGGATGGCTCTCACCTTCTCTCCATCCACTTGGACACCGTCGCCACTAACGACGAATCCAAGGAAAACCAAACTTTCCATGACAAAGTCACACTTCTTGGTGTTGGCGAATAGCTGGTGTTTCCTTAACAGATCAAATACTGTGTGCAAATGCTTCTCATGATCCGCCAAGGTCTGGCTATGAATCAAAATATCATCAAAATACACAACTACGAACTTCCCAATCACCGGGTGAAGCACCTGATTCATTAGCCTCATAAAAGTACTAGGGGCATTGGTCATCCCAAATGGCATCACTAACCACTCATACAATCCATCCCTAGTCTTGAAAGCAGTCTTCCATTCATCCCCAGCTCGAATACGTATCTGGTGATAACCGCTCCTGAGATCAATCTTGGAGAAGACTTTAGATCCGCCAAGCTGGTCCAGCATATCATCCAACCTTGGAATGGGGAATTTGTACTTGATGGTAATCTTGTTGATGGCCCTACTATCAACACACATCCGCCAAGACCCATCCTTCTTCGGCGTAAGTAAAGCTGGAACGGCGCAAGGACTCATACTCTCCCTAACGTATCCCATCTCGATGAGTTCCTCCACTTTCTGTCTCATGATGTCGTTCTCCTTCGGACTCATTCGATAGTGTCGGAGGCTTGGTAAGCTAGCCCCAGGCACCAGATCGATATGATGTTGGATGTCCCTCAAAGGTGGTAACCCACTGGGTAGCTCTTCTGGGAACAGATCTTGATACTCGCCAAGTAAGCGGGTCACTTCACTCGGCATTTCCCTTTCGTCCCTTTGGGCGGATTCGTGATTCGCCTTAACCATTACCACGTATACCATTTGGCTTTCTTCACATTCGTTGACAAACGATTTGTGTGTAGGACAGACTACCAAGGTAGACTTCTCGTCGGCCTT
The DNA here is from genome assembly GCF_963576675.1 of Euphorbia lathyris. NCBI lineage: Eukaryota > Viridiplantae > Streptophyta > Magnoliopsida > Malpighiales > Euphorbiaceae > Euphorbia > Euphorbia lathyris. Next base: position 31,147,437 of record NC_088917.1, read on the forward strand.
TGGCTCTCTCACCATTGGTGTAAGGACAAACTTCACCCCATTCTTCACAAATCTGTAAGTGTTCTCTCTTCCGGCGTGGGTGGCGTTGTTATCAAACTGCCAGGGTCGGCCCAACAATAGGTGGCATGCGTCCATATCGACCACATCACAACAGACTTCATCATGATAGTTACCAATCTCAATCGGTACCTTGCATCTCTGGGTCACCCTCAACTCGCCAACGTTCTTGATCCATCCCACCCTGTAGGGATCAGGGTGCGCCTCTACCAACAACCCGAACTTCTGAACGGCGCTGCTACTCACAATGTTCTCCTGACTACCACTATCAATGATTACGTTGCATCGCCCTTTGTTCACAAGGCAACGAGTCCGGAATAGTTGATGCCTCTGATCGCCCTCTAGTCGGCTGGAGACTAATAAGCGTCTAACCACATGAATGGCGTATCTCCCTTCATCCGCCTCATCATCATCCTCTCCCAAGGGTTCACAATATACTTCATCCCCTTCTTCATAGTCTTCTTCACATCTTTCCACCATGTTAGCACTCTTCCTCCTAGGACACTCGTTGGATCTATGGCCTGGTTCATTGCACCTGAAACATTTAAAAGGCGCAGGCCTCGCATATGGATTGTTGCTCTTAGGTGGTGTAGGTACCTCCTTGTATGGCCTAGTATCTCCAACAGATCCTCTTCCCACACTGTTAACCCTGACTCCACTGGCACTCGCCACTTGCTTGCCTTTGTCATAAGACTTCACGTTATCCCTTCCGCCAGGCGTATACTCGGTAGCGGCGGATCTCCGGGTTCGCCCGCTTAGTTGAGATTCAGCCTTCAGGGCCAAATTCCTGGCATCTTGCACTTGAACCACCATCTGTGTGCCAATACGATCCTAGAGGTCTTTTGGCTTTCAGTTTCAGACAAGTTGGCCCTAGCCGATAGCCTTAAGAATTCTGAGGTATACTCATGGACACTTCGGGCACCTTGAGAGCATCCTCTGTAGGAGCTGTAGATATACTGCTCATAGTCCGGCGGTAAGAACCGCTCCCTCAACATCGCCTTCATTCGTAGCCAAGATCTAATCGGATCTCTGCCCCCTCTTCTTCTTTCTTCCCTCATCTGATCCCACCAAACTGATGCGCCACCCTTCAGGCGATACGCCACCAGCCTTACTTTCCTCTCATCAGGAATCCCAGCATATTCAAAGAAGCGCTCAACTTCCGATAACCAATCTAAGAACCCCTCTATATCCAGTTCACCACCAAAAGACGGTAAGTCTATTTTTAACTTAAAGGCATCATCCCTGTCAAAGTTTCCTAGATCTGGTTCTGCCCTAGCCATACCCACACGTCTGTTATCATTCGGGCCAACACCCCTCATATTTCTAAAGGCACCATTATCCCCAATATCCTCAAAATCATCACTATCGCTATCAGCGTTATGCACAAGGATAAAGTCAGGCCTTCTTACCTCAGGATCCCTAGGACCCATTTGTGGACGTGGTTGTTCAAGGGCTCCTTCCTTTCTCTGAGTTGATCCTCCTGCTGCGGATTGGATCAAGGACCGAACCTCCAGTTTGAAGTTTTCCAGGGAGGTGGTTAACTCCAGGAACTTTTGATCGGTCTGTCTCTGCCGCTCATGGCTTGCCTGAATCTGTTCCGTGAGGTGCTCCCTTAGCTCCTCATACCTCCGGTCACTGGTTTCCATGGAATCTTGCGGTTGTCGGGGTTGAACCATTGCCAAAAGAAGTTTCAGGTCAGGAAACGATTGGCTCTGATACCAACTAATACGGATTGAAAGCGATAAATGGAGGTTTTAGTCGTAAACCAACAAAGATGTTCTTCTCAAGCTTAACTTGAAGGAGTGAATCCCGATAACAAGGTATAAACCCTAACTCTCAAAGAGAAATGATATTTGATTGATAAAAGTTGTTCCATTCTTACAAAATGAGGGTATAAATACATCCCCTAATGACCGACGCTACCCCTATTAGGGTTACAAAAAGGCATAAGACAAAGGGCAAAATGGATAGTCTGCTCAGACAAGGAGTACGTCGGCGCAGGTACGGACTGTCAGGCTGTCTGTTGGTCGACTTCTTGAGGAAGTAATCTTGGCGATCCTCCTATGCTCATATGTGGATACGCCTTCTGGCGTACTCCTAGATCCGCCTTGCTCGCATGTCTTGGGGATCCGCCCTTCCAGGTGCATCCTCTGTGAGCTTGATTCTTGAAGACCCGCTAGAGTCCGTGCGATCAGTGTGGCCAGTTCGGATGTCCGCATCACTATTGGAACTTTAATTGGATCTAAAGAAGAGCTAAAAGAGGAATCGAAGCTAAAAAAACGAAGAACGAAAGAAAGAACTTCAAGAACTAAGAACAAAGGGACTTAAGAACTAAGAACTAGAGAGCATTGGAAGGGACCTTAGGAAGGGGTTTTGTTGTGTTGGATTGAGTGTGTTTTTTATGGAGGGGATGGGGTCTATTTATAGTATTTTGGAGTGGCATTTTGGTAATTATTCAGTGGTATTTTGGTAATTATTCACCAACTACCCCTTGAAATTCTCTCCCACTAACTTGCCACATCACCAACTAACTTAACTTCTTCAACTCCCACTAACTGTTGTTGACCGCTTCCAACTGCTGCCGGAAGAGAGGATACGCTCCGCGTAATGTCGGTTACGCCCTGCGTATCAGGGCTTCTAAAGCTTGCGCGTTCTGTCGATGACGTTTACGCGTGGCTTATAGAAGGGTACGTCCCGCGTAAACGAGTCTCTGAAGTGGAACGTCTTCGGATGCGCGGTATACGCCCTGCGTATGGAAATGCACGCCCCGCGTAAACGTGCTCCTGATCCTGAAACGCCTTTGGATGTGTGGAGTACGCCCCGCGTATGAAGATGTACGCCTCGCGTATTTGGGATGAATTTACGAATGTATTTATTATTTTTATTTTATCATTATTATTTTCTAGATACAATGAAAACTATATCCTAAAATTGACAAACAAGCATTATTTATATATATAAAATAAAATTTATTTATTTTGGGCTAACAATTGCCCCCCTCTTTTGTGCGTAAATGGATTAACAAAAATAAAATTTCTGCATAAAAGAAGTTTTATTAAATATCTTTTTCTCTTTTTTTTATTATTATCAAGATAATAGAGAGAGAATCCTGCAGGATTTTTAGAATTTGAATTGCCTAGGAACTCTCTCTATCTTAATCAATCTACAACTCTTCTTCCTCTTTTGTTATTTTTGTTTCTACCATTTTCTTTCCCCAAAGCTCAAGAAGCATTCGGAATCAAGCTCTCAATCTTTTCAAACATGGGTATGCAAGCTATTTTCCTTCTATATTTTCTTTCTCTGTTTCTTTTGCTTTTGTATATATAGAATTATATTCATTGAAAAGCTGATAAATTGAATTGAAATTTAATGTGAGAATTTTTAGAACTACCATGTGTGAATGGGATTGTATTGCTGAAATTTCGTGTCTGTTTGTCTCAGCTGCGTGTTCCTATTCTGACACCATTCGCGCTGATTCTCGCTTAGGCATAACACTTGGCTTGCAGGAGGTAATTTTCAATGAACTTTGCAATTTCCTGATCATGTGTTTGAAGGTAGCATCGATAGGCTTTAATTGATCGTGTTTATACTTCAATTTCAGGATAGTGTCTTTACTATTAGCCCTGTTGCTGCGAATAATTCCCCTTTGCCCCCATATCCCATGAGCAGTTCTACCGAATTGGCCCTCCATATAAAAACTTATCAATTCCCTGCAAGTAAGAAAGGGCTGATATTTCCTCGCTGTTACGTTGGATGGAATGACCTTGTAGATCGCCTAGAGCCGAGATATGCGAGTGTTTGGAACCAAGTTGGCATTAGGGATTTTATTCGTCTAACCCGTCATGAAATTACTCCTTGTGTGAATGTATTGGAGGGGGTGCTGAATTATTGGTCGCCGGTGTGTAATTCGTTGATCCTTCCGTTGGGTCCCATGTCTATCACCTTACGTGATGTAGTGGCTTTGACAGGGTTGCCTATTATCGGAGAGGAGGTCCCGAGTTGTGTTGAGACGAATGCGTTTCCTGAAGTGAAGGCTATCTTATCCAAAGAGGCCGGGACGTATGTCCAAATAATCAGAAGGAAATTGGACAAGAGGGAATTGGATGATGAGGATCATGTGCATTTTCTGTGGATGATGCTTAGCAATTATATCTTTGAGCCGTTAGGCCTCAGGCCTACTGCAGAAATATTGATCATTGCTAAGGCTCTGGCTTCGGGCCGTCGTTTAGCTCTTGGCACCATGTTGTTGGCCTCAACATTCCATCGCCTGGCTCTCACTGTTGAGGATAGGCCATTCATAAAACCTAGAGGTGGTTTGTGGCTGTTGCAGCTATGGATTTTTATCTATTTTCCTTATTTGGCCACCGCATCGTCGATGGAGACTTCGGGGCATCTTGGCGTGGACCTTTGCTACAGCTCTTCGAGTTTGGCTGTTAGTGTAATCATGAGATTTCTTCGTACTTTGGTGCCATCTACTCATAACACGCTGTTTCTTTTTTGGGAAATGAATAACTCGTGTCTACCATCTTGGGCTCGCTCTTATTTGTCTGCTGCCCCCCATGAAGGTGTTGAATGGTGGATGACGGTATGTGCGACACGTCGGTTACACCATGGGGTGAACCGAAACATAATCTCTCACTCATCAAACCCTGGTTTGACCTTGTATGCACCATGTCTTTAGGCACGTCAGTTAGGCTTTTTCCAATCTATCCCAGGGCAACTCCCATTTCCTACCCCTTCTCAGCGGTGTGGGGCTAGTGATGAAGATATAGCGGCTGCGGTTCTGGATGCGGGATACGATCAGGGACCACTTCTGCTTGGATCGGATCAACCTTCGTTTGATGCTTGGTGGGAAACCATTTTCCAACATTGTATCCCACCTGTTGGTAAGTTCTTTTGTGTTATTTAGATATATATATATATATATATATATATATATATATATATATATATATATATATATATATATATATTTATATATCTTTGTTTTTATTTTATTTTTTTTATTATTTTTTTTTAGATTCAAGCGGTAGCTCAGGGAAAGACAACAATCCGACTCTCCTAGCCCCGAATGTGCTTGACATTAACGACAAGGGAAAAGGAAAAGCAGTCATGATGGATGAGGGAGAGAGGGCGGCTGCTGCAGCAGGGCCTTCTGTGAGACAAAGGGAAGAAGAAGAGGACTCCGATGAAGGCCTATACTTCGGTTTTGAGGATGAGACACTGGATCAACTGGGGGCACGTTGGAACTTGACGTCTTCGCTTGGCACCTTGTCCCTTGATGAGGACTCGACTGAGGTAGCTATGACTCTATTACAACTTCCGGCACGAACCCATCTTCCTTTTGCGTCTTCCCTGAACCGATTGGTTCTTGCACCATTGTCTCAGGTTTGTGTGATCTTGCTAATCTGTTATCTATGAGCTATGCTTGAGATGAATTGTCTAGATTGATTGATTGAATTGCTGAAATATGGCAAGAATCAGCTCTTGTGCGTCCTTTGTTGTTGGTCCCTGTCGGTCTTAAAGCTGATAATCCTTTTGCCGGCTTGGATTTTTCATTTTTGAAAGGACCGTCTACTGCTGCAGCTGATTCATCCTTGCCTAATGATGACTCCTTGAGTGACGCTCGTGCCAATCTTAGTAAGCTCGTTGCTTCTCCTCTTGATTCCTGGACTCCCACCCGTATTGAAAGGGCAATGATCGATTTTGATCTCATGATGGGTGCGTGCGCTCATCCTTTCAAAACTGAACCGTTGAAATCCACCAAGAACCATGTGTTGTTTTGCTATCAGTCCTATGTTACTGAGAAAAATGTGGCAGCGGGCCTTGCAGCTCGGGTTAGATCAAACATGGTGGAGTTTGAGTCCTATAGCAAGAAATTTAATGCTTTGGTTGATGTTGAAGAAGTGGATAGGCAGCGGTTAGCCAAGATTGCAGCTGTAGAGGAGCGCCTTTTGGTCTTACAGAAGGAGGTGGCTGAAGCTCGAGCGTCTAAAGCGGAAATGGTTAGAGCCAGTTCCGGGTTGAGAGCTTGTTTCCCGCGGATGGAGGAAGAGCTGGGCCGTGAGAAAGATCGATTGGCCAATCATTATGACGAGATGTTAGAATGGCACCGACAGAGCGAGCAACACAAAGAGGCTGCTTCCAAACTTTGTGAATCTTGGGCGAAATACCCAAAGCCTGATTTTTGTTTGTTTCCGTGAGGTACGTTCATGGGTTGCTTGTGCTTTCCCTTTTGTTTTGTGTTTGCGACTATGTACGCTCATTCTTTCATTCGTTTATGTATGTAGCACAAATGGACATTATTTTACGAGCTGATTGCCGCTTGAATATTTGCTAGTTTATCTATTTTCCTGTTTGTGTCGAGAAGAATGGTACGCCCCGCGTAGGTCCAGATACGCCTCGCGTGTAGGAGCCTCTGATCCTGGGGCGTCTCATTGATGATGACTACGCGTGGCGTAACTTGCGTTACGCCACGCGTAGTTGAGCCTCTGGAGTATGACTTTCATGCGTGCTTGGTTTACGCCCTGCGTAGGTCCAGCTACGCTCCGCGTATTGGAGCCTCTGACCCTGAAGCGTCTTATTGATGATGACTACGCGGGGCATTTCTGGTGTTACGCCGCGCGTAGTTGAGCTTCTGGAGTATGACTTTCACGCGTGCTTGGTTTACGCCCCGCGTAGGTCCAGCTACGCTCCGCGTATTGGAGCCTCTGACCCTGAAGCGTCTTATCGATGATGACTACGCGGGGCATTTCTGGTGTTACGCCGTGCGTAGTTGAGCTTCTAGAGTATGACTTTCACGCGTGCTTGGTTTACGCCCCGCGTAGGTCCAGCTACGCTCCGCGTATTGGAGCCTCTAACCCTGAAGCGTCTTATCGATGATGACTACACGGGGCGTTTCTGGTGTTACGCCGCGCGTATTTGTGCTTCTTCTACATCTCGCGGGCTGGTTGCTCCGTGCGGTGCAAGACGCTTTCGTTGGTTCCTATGCTAATTACGTCCCACATACTTTGAAAATATTTCTTCAAATATTTTCCGTTGATGTATCTCCTATGTGGTTCTTCGCCCAAGCTCTTCAACCAATATGCGTTCCCAGGAAGCACCTTGTGGATTTGAAATGGTCCTTCCCAGTTGGGTGACCATTTCCCAAGCTCACGGTCTTTCGTCCCGATTGGTAGGATTAGTTTCCATACTAGCTCGCCCTCCTTGAAGCTTTTCTTCTTTACTCTCTTGTTGTACACGTCCTCCACCTTTTTCTTTTAGACCATCATGCAATCGAGCGCTTTCTGCCTTTCGTAGTCCAAATCTTCTAGTTCCATGGTCATGGCTTGCACATAATTGTCCGGCTCCAAGTCATTCTGACGCATTACTCGTAATGAAGGCATGATGACTTCTAATGGTATTACTGCATCATGACCAAACGTTAAAAAAAACAGACTCACTCCAGTCGCTCAAGTCTTAGATGTTCGCATAGCCCAAAGTGTTTCTGAGAGAACTTTATGCCACTCCCTAGGATTTTCTTCTAGCATCTTCTCCAAGATTTGGATTAGGATCTTGTTGGATGCTTCAGCTTGACCATTCGCTTGTGCATAAAATGGAGTGGAATGAATCAATTTAATCCCGTACTCTTCCGCGAACTCATTCATGTCTTCGCCTGTGAACATGGTTCCTTGATCCGTGGTGATGGATTTTGGAATTCCGAATCTATGAATTAAGTTTTCTTTGATGAATTGGATCACTTGTGCTTGGCCGACTTGCTTCATTGGTGCTGCTTCTACCCACTTGGAAAAGTAATCTGTGGCAACTATGATGAAACAATGGCCTTTTGATGAAGCTGGAAATATTTTCCCAATTAGGTCGATGGTCCATCCTCTAAAAGGCCATGGTTTCACAACTGAGTGTAATTCTTCTGAGGGCACCCGTTGGACTTGGCCATACAATTGGCACTTCTTGCAACCCTTCGCATACGTGATGCAATCTCGTAGAATCGTGGGCCAGAAATACCCATGACGATTAATAAGCCACCGCATTCTCCTTCCCGACTGATGAGCTCTGCATATGCCTTCATGGACTTGCTTCATGACCTCCATTGCTTTTGGGAAGCCGAGGCATTTAAGTAGCATTCCGTCGTAGCTCTTACGGTACAAATCACATGCCATCAACATGTAATTTCGAGATTGAATGCTTAGTGAATATTTTACTTTTTTGGTTGGGTCATTGAGGTATTCGACGAACGGTTTCCTCCAATCTTGAGCTAAGTTGATATCGATGTCGAATGATTCGAACTGGACACCTCTATCTGTCACGGAAGGATGACCATATCTTCTGATGATGACGACTTTGTATGCTGTCTCTTTAGAGATCTTCATTCCAGAAGCGATTTGGGCTAACTCGTCAGCTTCCCAATTGTCATTTCTTGGAATATGCTCCAAACTGACCTCGTCAAACATCTCCAGAAGTTGGATTGCGAACGCGAAGTAAGGTAACAGAGATAAACTTGAGCATTTGTATTCTCCTGTTAGGTGCCGGATGACCAATTGTGAATCTCCGAAAATCTTGACCTCTTTTGCTCCTAGGTCGATTAAGATTTCCAAAACAATGATCAGAGCTTCATACTCGGCTTGATTGTTCGTGCATTCGAAGTCCAAGTTTACAGCTAATATCGTCTTAGTCCCGGATGGGGCTGTGATGATTACTCCTGCTCCACTAGAGCTGTCTGTGCTCAAACCATCGAACTTTAACTGCCAAGGTTCTTTATGTGTCAGATAGATTGGGAGTTCTACTTCTTCGGGATATTGGAAACTGGCTGGGTGATCGGTTACAAAATCTGCAATTGCTTTCCCCTTTACTGAGGATTGTGGGAGATATGTTAAGGTGAACTCGACCAATGCTAGTGACCATTTCCCTATTCTTCCCGAGAGGATAGGCTGGTTTAGCATGTACTTGATCAAGTCTGTGCTAGCGATCTCGTAAACTCTTACTTTTAGCAAGTAATGCCTCAACTTCGTGCAAGCGAAATAGAGGGCTAAGCACGTTTTCTCGACTGGACTATATCTTGTCTCTGTTGATAACAATGTTCGGCTTAGGTAGTAGATGGCTTGTTCATGGCGGTTTGCATTATCTTGGGCGAGTAGACACCCAATCGACTCGTCGGTTGCTGATATATAGAGCTTGAGTGGGGTGCCCTCTCTTGGTGGCATCAAGACAGGTGGATTACTCAAGTAAGTTTTGATTTCCTCGAACGCTGCTTGATGCTTGTCATCCCACTTGAAACTTTCTTCGTCTTTGAGCCTCAACAGATTTGAGAATGCTCTGGATTTCCCAGCCAAGTTGGATATGAATCGTCTCAAATAGTTTACTTGGCCCAAAAATCGTTGTAACTCTTTTTTATTCTTCGGAGGTTGTGCTTCTTTGATTGCTTTTGCCTTATGGTCGTTGATCTCGATCCCTCTTTGATGGACCAAGAATCCGAGGAAGTTTCCCGCTTTGACTCCGAAGGCGCACTTTAGAGGATTGAGCTTCAAGTTATACTTCCGCATTCGTTCGAAGCTTTTCCTCAAATGACCGACATGTTCTGCTTCTCGCTTGGACTTGATAACGATGTCGTCCACGTATACTTCCATAGAGGTGCCGAGTAAATCGTGAAAAATGGCATTCATTGCTCTTTGGTATGTGGCGCCGGCATTCTTTAAACCGAATGGCATGACGACCCATTCGAACGTGCCGATTGACCCTGGGCATCGAAATGCCATTTTTGCAATGTCTTCTTCGGCAATGGGGATTTGGTTATATCCCGCATAGCAATCAGACAGAGATATTAATTCATTCTTAGACACATCATCTACTAACATGTCGGTTATAGGCATTACATAGATGTCTTTTGGCATGGCCAAATTTAGATCGCGGAAATCTACGCATACGCGTAGTTTATCGTTCTTTTTCACTACAGGCACGACGTTAGATAGCCATACAGCGTACTTTGCTGGTCTGATGAATTTAGCTTTGAAAAGTTTTTCTATCTCCTCCTTCACCTTTCCTTCCACTTCTTTGCTCATTCTCCTTGTTGGTTGCTTAAAGGGTTTGAATTCCGGTTTGATTGGCAATCTATGTTCCACAACGTCTTTGCTCAACCCGGGCATTTCATCATAATTCCAAGCGAAACAGTCTTTGAACTCCTGAAGCAAACTGATAATGGCCTCTTTCAACGTTGGGCGTAGTAGGTTACTGACAAATGTAACCCGAGGTTCCTCTTCGGTTCCTAGATTTACTTCGTCCAAAGGATCGACTGCCATGGAACCTTCATCTTCTAACTTTGGGTTTGCCCTCTTCAGATCTTGTAGTTGGATTTCGTCTCCTTGAGGATTCAGTTCTGTTATTCCTTCGGGGGTTTCGACTTCTGAGACCCTCATGTCGTTTTCTTGGTACAGTTTCTCCACTAGTTGTTGTGCATTCAATTTTGATATAGCGGCTGAAGCTACCGCTTCTTTTCTCGATGTTGTCTTAATCATGGAATTTCTTCAATTACTGGTTCGTTATGGAATGGCCTTCGATGAGGCACAATTGCCGTTGGTTTCAGGATATTCTTAATCTCTTCGCCACATGATTGTTCTTTGTGGTTGGCCCCAATTCGGATTGGGCCAACAGATTCCTCGTAGAGTCTGGCTTCGACCACATCGGAGTAAGTTTCGAACGGCTTCTCGTTTGCCCGAACAATTTCCACATCGTCTCCCTTCCAAAATAGAAGGAGTTGATGTAATGATGAGGGGATGCACGAGTTGGAATGAATCCAATCTCTCCCCAAAAGCACCTGATAGCTCGCAGTTGAATTTACTATGAAGAAAGCAGCCATGGCGGTGTGAGAACCAATAGTGAGTTCCAAAGGTAGGACACCGTAAGTCTTCGCAATTTCTCCCGTGAAAGCTGAAACCGACACTTCTGACGAGATTATGTCTTCCTCCGATTTTCCTAAGGCTAGGACCATCTTCATAGGCATGATGTTAACGGCCGATCCATTGTCGATGAGCACTCTGGAGATCGGTTTGCCATCGACATGAGCCTTGACGTATAGAGGTTTAATATGGTGAGTCATCCTTGGAGTGGGCTTGTCAAAGTAAACCCTCTTCATGCCCTCTTCACCTGATGCCTTCAATACTGTGTCTTCTTGCTTTTTGTGCTCGAGTTTGGGGACTTCTTTCTTGGTGTCTTCACCTCTAAAATCCGAAGGTAAGATTAAAGAGGTAGCGGCACAATCTATTCGTATAATGAAATCTCCAACCAGGATCTGGAGGTTTTTCTCTTGGTTTTTTCCTCCTCCTTTCGCGTCATTAGAGTTATCGCTGGATGATTCCTTTCGATCATTCCTCTTTTCTGCCTCTCTCTTCCTTAATTTTCTTTTCGCATTTTTGGAGAGAGGTCTTGGGAACTTCTTGTGGCTATTCAATTGCCATTGATTGACGGGCGACATGCTTGAAGGTGTCACGAAACGTGGTCGTCGTTGTTGCATGTCTCTTTTCTTTGTATTTTGCGATTGCCTTGAGCTTTCCTCCAACTTAGATGGCGTCGCTTTTGGTACCCATATCTGCCGGGTTTTTAGGTCGCAACGTTGCTTTCCTTCCCCCCCCCCCCCCCCACACTAGTGAAGTGGCATTGATCATGTTGGCCATTGGGAATGGGTCCTCATCAATCAGCATGCTTTCCTTCTTTTCCGGGAATTGGAGTATCCCGCGGTTAATCCTATCCTGCACGGCGTTTCTAAAACCAAAACAAGCTTGAGTGTTATGGCTCCAGTTGTCGTGATACTTACAGTAATCTCGTCCGCGTATTTCATCTTTGGATGGGATCACATGTCTAGGAGGCAATGTGATGAACTGCTCTTTTAGCAAGTAATCAAAGATCTCTTCCGTCTTTGAGACGTCGAAAGTATATTGGGTGGTTGGAACCCTTTTGACTACCTCTGGGGTTTTGGGATTTTTTAACAACACGGGACATGTTCGAGATCCGGTGTTTGTTAAATCGGCGATGGCTACCTCATGTGTTTGTACATCCCCTTGATAGCTTCCCATCGAGTTCTTCTTGCGTCGATGATCTTCTCTCATTAGTTCCTCATACTCCGAAACTTTGGCCACCATCTCATAGTAATCATGAAAATCAATCCCCTGAAATTTCTTCCGGTTCTCGAATTCTAGTCCGCGTTGGGCAATCTTTACGAATTCGACCTCGGGGATATTGATTCGACATCGATGTCGCATCTTTTTGAATCGGTTGATAAAATTTTCAACCGGTTCCCCATGTCACTGTGTCATTCGGGACAGTTCCGCCACGCAAACTTCGGGCTCCGTCCGGTAGAATTGGTTGTGGAAAAGCCTTTCCATTTGCTCCCATACATGAATGGACCCTGATGGCAGAGTGGCATACCAAAAGAACGCTGGTCCCGTTAGTGATCCTGGGAATAGTCGCAAGCGCAACATGTCGAAGTTCGTATCCATGCTCAAACCACTGCACTGAAAGGTGAAGCGTGCCACATGTTCTACGGTGGATTGCCATTCCTCTCCTGAAAATAAAGTGAAATCAGGGACTCTAAAATTGTGAGGTAAGGGATAGAGTTGGTCATACTACCGTGGGTACGGTTTTTGAAATTCGGGCAGGTACACCTTGTTGAAATACCTTTCCACATAATTTTGATTTGACAAAATTGTTTAAATATAAATTATAACACATATCCTAAACACACTAAGTTTAAATGCTTTGATTTATTCTACTAATGTGTTTGTTCAATGTTGAGTATAAATGTTATAAGTCATAAGGATTGGAAGGCCCAAGCCCAATACGGAAACCAAGGCCCAAGTTAAACAACTCAGTACACTCGGCCCGCGTATGTCAAGACGCTGCCGTTTTTGTTCAAAACGCAACTCAGCAATCGGAAGGATCTAGAAGACCTTCGGGAACAACTTCAAGATGAAGCTGCTGAGTAGTCTCGACAAAGCGTACAAGACAGCAGCTGGCAAAGGAAAACTTCCAGACAAAGTGTTTCCTCTTTTGGCAAAGTTCAGACGACACAGTATGCTGTCCAGTTGACTTTACCATAAAAGCAGAGACCATCTGCTGTGCTGACCGAGGACAGAAGATACACGATTATGATTGGCCGAGAGCTCTGTGCAAGTCAGGATGACAACGACATATAGCCGTTTCCCTCCAACGGTTATTTCGAAATTCGAAATGACCGAATGACCAGACGTCTCTATAAATAGTGCCATCACAAGCTTCACAACACACAGAACTTGATCAAGCCATTACGCTGACCAAATCTCTACAAGTTCTGCAAGCAAGAAGCAAAGCAAATTTCTTACACTACATTTTCATATTTGTGTAAAAGTCTAGAGTGATTGTAAATCGTCTAAAGTGTCTTAGCACATCTTTGTATTAGGACAAAAACACTTATCATTTCTAGAAATAGAAAGGAGAGGCTGAGTACTCGGTTTTAAGTACTCAGCGGAGAGATTAGGATTGAGTAGAAGTATAGAGGAAGGTACTCTTGTCATACTCAATTGCTGATATTGTAAAAGGTTTGAGGCTCTACCTTTAAAGAGCTCAGTAGAGGATTCGAAATCTCGGAAGTGTTCCGGGGACAGGACGTAGGCTTAGAAGAAGCCGAACCTGGATAAATCTGCTGAGTGAAGTATTTCTAAACCTTAACTCCTAATTTATATTGCTTGCTTTAAATAATCAAAACTGACCAAGTAAAGAGGTCAAGTTGAGTTGTGCGCGTTGAACGTCTGAGTTCAGGAATAGACTCCAAGTGCTATCTCTTGACTCAAGCTGAGGAACTGACCTAGTCACCTGTTGACTAAGCCAGTATCTTGCTGTTTACTCAGCGCCGCTGTTCAAACCTTTTTCTTTAGAAAAAGAAGTCTGCCTAAATTGCGAAAAAAGTTTAAATAGTTCCTAACCCCCCCTTGGAACTATACTTGCAACTAAACAAGGGACCAACAAGTGGTATCAGAGCCTAAAAGCTCACTTTAAAAGGTCTAACAACCTTGAGCTGATCCCTACCATGGGCGAAAACAGCACTCAGTTTCTCCCTGGAAACCAAACAACTCAAATACTGCCTGAGGGGCTGTCCATTACTAGGCCTCCCCTATTCTTCGGGTCAAACTATACCTTCTGGAAGAATAGGATGAAAAACTTCATTCAGGCTACAAACATGAGTGCCTGGCTATCTATAGTCCAAGGGCCGTTTGTACCTGTTGAGGTTGTGGCTGGCCAAACAGTTATAAAAGCTGAGGCCAAATGGACAGAGGATGATCTTAAGAAGCTTCAAAACCATGCTTCGGCTATCAATATGCTTCACTGTGCGCTCGATGCTGCAGAATATAACAAAATCTCAGGTTGTGAGTCGGCACAAGAGATCTGGAAGAAGCTGGAAGTCACCTACGAGGGAATAAACAAAGTAAAAGAATCCAAGGTGAATCAGCAGATGAGACTGTACGAGCTGTTCGAGATGAACAATGATGAGGGCATTTCAGACATGAACGCAAGTTCACCAACATCATTAATGAGCTCAAGAGACTTGGGAAAATCTTCACTGAGGAAGAACAAGTCAAAAAGATACTCGGGAGTCTTCCAAAAGACTGGCAAGCAAAGAAGACAGCAGTTGAGGAAGCTCAGGATTTAACCACCTACAAATATGACGAACTCATCGGTTCATTGCTGACCCATGAGATATCCATGAAAAACTTTGAGGTGAAGGAAAAATCTGATGACAAGAAGCAGAAGTCACTTGTCATGAAGGCTGACTCCACTGACGGGAGTTCAACTGATGATGAGGAGATGGCCATGTTCACAAGAAAGATGAAGAGGCTGTTCAGGAAGAACGACAAATATTCTAAAAAGCCTTACAAAAAGTTTGATAAGTATAAGGCTGACTCAAGCGACAGCAAATACAGAAAGGACAGCTCAAAGCCCATTACATGCTTTGAGTGCCATCAAGCTGGCCATATTAAGTCAAACTGCCCCACGCTGAGGAAAGACAAGAAGAGTGGGAAGAAGGCAATGGTGGCTACTTAGAGTGACAGTGATGAATCTTCATCAACAGAAACTGAGGCCACCGAGTCAGCGAAGATATGCTTTATGGCTGACGAACTTGCTGAGCCATGCGTCTCTGAGCATGCTGACCCATCCATCGCATCAGATGATGAAGAGCAATCAAATGAGGTAATTTCTCTTCCCCAGCTCAGAAACGATATGGTTAATGCCCTGAGTGATCTCTATACACTTGTTAAGAAGTGTAATAAAAAGGTTAGAGCACTCAGCAGGCGCTGTGACGAAGTGGAAGAGGTCAAACTGAGTGACCTCAGATACCTTCTTCAGGACAACTCGACTCTGCATGATAACATGAAGATCATGCATGAGTATGTGTCTGAAGTCCAGACAGTTTCAAAGAAACTGAGGAAGGACGTCACAACCATCCAGAACCAACTAAAGGTTCCTAAGAAAAATAACATTCCTCTGAGAACTCAGTACCAAGGTACTCAGCAGAGATGGAATCCCCAGCGAAAAGTCCAGTGTGACTTTTGTGGGAAGTTAGGACACACTACTAAAGTGTGATGGCATGCTCAGCACTGGGGTGCTGACAAGTCAGTAAAAAACCCTAAACAGAAGGTCAGTTGTGACTTCTGTGGAAAGAATGGCCATACTGTCCATGTATGTCGTCATAAACTAATATATGATGCTATACCTATTGCACCTAACAAGTCAGGACCCAAAAATAATTGGGTACCTAAAAGTAACTAGTTACAATGCAGGTAAGCCTGAGATGTGCCGAGAAGTCAAAGATGTGGTATATTGACAGCGCATGCTCAAGGCATATGACGGGTGATGAAACTCAGTTCATCACGTTTGAACGTAAACGAGGAGGGAGTGTAAGTTTTGGAGACAACAAGAAGGGTAAGATAGTAGGCTCAGGAACCATCGGAGGTAATCCTACTATTGAATCTGTCTCCCTAGTCAGCGGACTCAAATATAACTTACTCAGCGTAGCTCAGCTATGTGACAATGGGAGAAAAGTTATATTTGATGCTACTGGATGTAAAATATACGAGGGTAAAACTAATGAGTTAATTTTAACTGCCCCTCGGATAGATAATGTCTTTATGCTAGACTTAGAGAAAAAGTTTTCAAAAACTGTGTGCTTAGTAACAAAGGAAGAAAATTCCTGGCTATGGCATAGGAGACTTGGTCATGTAAGCATGGACCTCCTGGCCAAACTAGCAAGAAAGCAATTGGTTGAGGGACTGCCTGAACTTAAATTCCAAAAAGATCAATTATGCCACGCTTGCCAAGCTGGAAAACAAACCAAACAATCTTTTCACAGTAAAAACATTGTCTCAACTAAACGTCCGTTAGAATTACTACACTTGGATCTCTTTGGTCCAGTCCAGCCGCTGAGTCTGGGTGGAAGAAGATTTTCCTTGGTCATTGTAGATGATTTCTCTCGGTATACGTGGGTTATCTTGCTGACCAGCAAGGATGAGACCTTTGAGACATTTTCAAATTTGGTTAGAAAAATTGAAAATGAAAAAGACCTAAAATTAGCTCATATCCGTAGTGATAACGGTGGAGAATTCAAAAACCAAAAGTTTGTTGAATTCTGTGAAGCCAGCGGTATTGACCACAATTTTTCTGCTCCTAGAACACCTCAGCAAAATGGGGTTGTAGAAAGGAAGAACAGAACTCTGGTTGAAATAGTCAGGACAATGCTGGATGAGCATAGGCTTCCAAAGTATTTTTGGGGTGAGGCTGTTAACACAGCATGCTACATTCTTAATAGGGCTCTAGTTAGACCTATACTCAAGAAAACCCCCTATGAACTTTGGAAAGGACGAAAGCCCAATATTGGATACTTTCGTGCCTTTGGCTGTAGATGTTTTATTTTAAATACCAAAGATAGCTTAGCAAAGTTTGATTCAAAAGCTGATGAAGCTATCTTTCTGGGCTACTCAACAAACAGCAAAGCATACAGAGTTTTTAATAAACGAACTCAAGTTTTAGAAGAGTCAATACATGTAGAGTTCGATGAAACTGACCCTGCAGGTAGATACCAGCCGCTGACCGAAGATGATCCAAACTCAGTAACCATCGCTGACTCAGAACCAGCTACTGAGTCATTCACGAAAAGGCTGACCAAGAGTAAGAGTGAACCTAAGATTACTTTTACTGACCCATCTACTTCTGCAGAGATTGTTGAAACAGGAATAGCACAAGACATGAATCTACCCAAAGAAATAAGGATTCCTAAAGGGCACTCCGAAAGTGCAATCCTTGATTCTGCTGGGAATACCCTGATGACGAGGAATCAACTCAGGAAATACCTCAGCAATGTTGCTTTCGTCTCAGTACAAGAACCGAAGAATTTCGCTGAAGCTGAGTACGATGAATTCTGGATGAACGCAATGCAAGAGGAGCTCGATCAATTTCGAAGAAATGATGTATGGGAGTTAGTGCCTCATCTAAAGAGTCAAAAGACCATCGGAACAAGATGGGTCTTCAGGAACAAGATGGACGAACAAGGAAACGTAGTCAGGAACAAAGCAAGGCTTGTAGCTCAGGGCTACAGTCAGTAAGAAGGTATAGACTACGGTGAGACCTTTGCCCCAGTGGCAAGGCTGGAGGCAATTAGAATATTATGTGCATATGCATCTTACATGAATTTTAAATTATTCCAAATGGATGTCAAAAGTGCATTTCTTAATGGAGTTATAAATGAGGAGGTTTATGTAAATCAACCTCCAGGTTTTGAGGACCCTAAGTTCCCAAACCATGTTTACAAACTAAAAAAGGCTCTGTACGGCCTCAAGCAAGCACCACGTGCTTGGTACGAGAGGCTGACCAGTTTCCTGCTGACTAGAAATTACGTCAGGGGCAAAGCTGATACAACCTTATTCATTAAGAAAAAGGGTAAAGATACCATGCTGGCCCAAATTTATGTTGATGATATAATATTTGGTGCAACTAACGAATCAATGTGCAAGGAGTTTAGCAAACAAATGCTGACTGAGTTTGAAATGTCTATGATGGGAGAACTCAACTTCTTCCTCGGTCTTCAAATTAAACAAGGAAACAATGGCATCTTCATCAGTCAAGCAAAATATGCCAAGGAGATCTTAAAAAAATATGACTTGGAAAATTGCAAGCCAATATCCACTCCTATAGGCACTGACACTGTCCTCTGCGCTGATGAGAATGGTAAGTCAGTAGACAGCAAGTTATATCGAGGTATGATAGGCTCTCTACTTTACTTAACAGCCAGTAGACCGGACATTCAGTTTTCAGTATGCTACTGTGCTAGATATCAATCTAACCCTAAGGAATCTCATTACATTGCTGTAAAAAGAATCCTTAGATACTTGCAAAGCTCAGTGAACGCAGGTTTGTGGTATCCAAATACTCATGATTTTACACTTATCGGATACACTGACGCTGACTATGGACGAGATAAGCTGGAACGTAAAAGCACCTCTGGAGGATGCCACTTTTTAGGAAGCTGTCTTGTATCCTAGTTCAGCAAAAAGCAGGCGTCAGTAGCCTTGTCCACCACTGAAGTTGAGTACATTGCTGCTGGTCACTGTGTTGCTCAAGTCATGTGGATCAAGCAACAACTTGAAGATTATGGTGTTCAAACGAAGACAATTGAGGTCAAATGTGACAACAAAAGTGCAATTGATCTGTCCAAGAACCCAATACAACACAGCAGAATGAAGCATGTCAGCATCCGACATCACTTCATTAGAGACCATGTACTCAAGGGTGAGATTAAGCTGACATTTGTCCCAACGGACGAACAGCTTGCGGATATCTTCACGAAGCCACTGGCACGTGAGCAGTTCAGCATACTGAGAGAAGCAATTGGTATGTTTAATCCTCTTCAGTAAATTCCTGTGCTAAATGAATATTGAATGCTGAGTGAATTACATGCTGAATGATTTATTGTTTGCTGAGTATCTCCTTGAAACTGACTGAATATACAATACTGAGTAAACTTGCACAC
The DNA here is from genome assembly GCF_963576675.1 of Euphorbia lathyris. NCBI lineage: Eukaryota > Viridiplantae > Streptophyta > Magnoliopsida > Malpighiales > Euphorbiaceae > Euphorbia > Euphorbia lathyris. The sequence goes on from NC_088917.1 coordinate 31,166,536, forward strand.
TGAGTAAATTAGTTTAGAACTTGAACTTAAAATCATCCTTAAATAATGCACTAACCACTCAGAATATCAAACGCTTGACATTCTAAATACTGAGTGATTAATCTGTTAGCATAAATGCCAAGCACGCGTATAACCTAGGATGACGTATTCGCCGTAATGTGTCATAAATGCCAGGATCCTTGTCGGTACATGATCCCAAGGCAAAACTGACACATGGATTTGGTTAAGATCCACACCGTTCAACTTGTCTATAAATTATGGGCATTTCCCCATTTTTTACTCTTTACGCTTAACAAAATCTTAAGGCTAAGAAATTACTCAAATTTCTCTCTCTCAAATACCTCTATTCTCTCCATCTTAAAAGAATGACTAAGCTATCCTTCAACGTCTCCGGTGCCGGCCACCAAAAGTCCAGCTCCGATGAACCTTCACGAAACCCCTCTACACCGAGCAAGGGTAAAACTGGCCAAACCTCTGGCCAAGGGAAAGCTGTTAAGATCAGGACCTACTCAAAGGTCTTCGACAATGTACGTGAATGGAAGGTAGAACCCTCTAGATGGGTTTCGGAGCACTTTGTACAGAACGAACAACCATTTGCTGAGTGGATTTCCAAGAATGAATGGACTGGGTTGTTCTCGGTCAGGGATGAGACATATCCTGACCTAGTGAGGGAATTTTACCACAACCTCAAGGTTACCAGTGACTCCGCCGACTACCTGAGCACTGAAGTAAAAGGGAAAACCATCTTCATCAACCCTCTGTACATAGGAAATCTCCTCCAGCTCAAAACTGAGGGAGTAAGGCTGAGAAAGTCAGGAGATCAGGACAAGACCGACTACGTCCATACCTTCTGCAAACCTGAGGGTCACTCAGGAGAGATCTCAGCATCTTCAATGGGACAGCATCAGAAGATGGCTCACTACCTGCTGAGCTATTTCATTTACCCAAAGATCAAATGCACTACATCAGCAACCAACTTTGAACAGTGCTTCATATGGCACATGCTGACATACACCCCTATCAACATGCCAGTTTTCTTAGTTGCTGGGTTCCTACGCAGCACGAGTACAATGAGGTTGGGATCAATCATCACCAGGATCCTCATCGACCACAAGATTGACCTCGAAGGTGAGGAATCTTTTAGAGGAACTGAAATCACAGCTGCCTCGCTGAGGGCACTTAAATTTGGACAGCCCTTGAAGAAAGGAAAAGCTGCTACTGCTGCTGGCCAAGCTGATCAGACTGAGGAGACTATTGCTGAGCCTAAGAAAGGGCGAAGAACTAAGGCCCCAGTTTCTCGCAAGAGAAAATCTGCTGAGGCACCTAATGCTGTGTCTCCAGCAAAGAGGCAGAGGTCAGCTGGAAAGTCAGCTGAGAAGAGAAGCAGGCAAGATGAGCCTGACACTGAGGAAGCTGCTGAGCTATCTCAGAAGAAGCAGAAGTCTTCAACACTGGCACCTCTCGACGTCATGCCGACAGATTTTATTGTACCAGGTGATTCTCATTTCACTCAATGCCAAGGTACTGATGCTGAGGAACCTGAGGTCCAGTTAGATGACCACTTCATCTCCCAAGTTGAGGAAGAACTTGATGGAGATAATACTGAAGAAGAAGAAGACGATGAAACCAGCGGTCAAGATGATGCTGAGGAGTCTGAAGAGTATGACAGCGAAATTGAAGCTGAGGACGCTAACACTGGGTTAGCTGGTGGAGCTGTGCAGACTGACACTGAGTTAGCTGCTGGAATTGAGCAAGTGGATCAAGCTGACCAGACCCATAATGAGGAAAAAGAACCTACTCACTCAGAAGAACCTGCTCATCATACCTCTCCACCACGTAGAAGGTGAAAGCTGGTTAAGGCCAGTGAGAAAATGGTCAGTGAACCCCCTTTGCAATCACTATCTATTCCTGAACTTGTCCTCTCCAAGACAACAAAGGATCCTTCTACCGTCCAATTAAAAATTTTCAAACGGCCCTCAACTTCCTCTACTACAATGCCGTTGGAAAAACAAGCCTCTGTTTCTTCTCAACAGGAACATGCCGAGCATCCTACTTCCACTACTTCAACCAGTCAAGTTGAACCGACCACTGCTCATGCTGTCTCCTCAAGCATGGTGCTGACTCCCCATCCTTCTGCCGTCAGCACAGACAGTGTTCAAGTTAACACCTCTACAACCAATCTCTCTGCCGATCACACAACAATTCCTCCATCTCAAGTGCAGATTGAGCAAACTCATCCTGTCACTGACCAGGGTACTCCTCTCACACCCTTCTCTTCTGGTCATACGGATGTACATAGGGATGCCACTGAGTCCGGCAAGAAGCTCATCGACTCAGTGCAAGCTCTCATCCAAGATCTTCAACAGTCTGCTTCACCTGCTGCTGGATCCTCATTCCCAGAGACAACTCAGCTCTCCCAAGTCACTCTACTTCTCAACGAAGTCAAGGGACTCAAGGACCTGCTGAATGTCGTCTTATCATTTCAAGCCCAGCAAGCAAAGCAAGACTCACTTGCCAAGTTGGCAGAGATTCAACTGTCCACAATTCAACATCTGAACTCGCTACATCAGCAAGTCCAGAGGTTATCTGCTGTGAACACTGACTACGCCACTTCCTCAGAACTGAAGATGCTTTTTGCTCAGCTGCATACTGAGCAACTCAAGACAAATGAGCAAATGGTGTCCTATAGTCAGTGCTCAGTTGAGCAAATCAGTGAGGCTGTCAGGCTACTTAACCTGAACAAGCAAGAAATGGATACTGACGCATTGAAGCAGAATGAATTGTTGTCCCTCGCACAACAATCCTTCAACCATATCCGTCATAATAATATTCAACGACATCACTATGACTCAGCACTTCTGAAGACATTCCACCAAGTCTTCGCTGGCCTCTCTGAAGCTCTCATCTGGCAAGCCAAAGCTCAAGCCTTCAGTGTAAATATGCTCAGTGCTGCTGATCTTCATATACCAGTAGAAGTCTCAGCTGATGGGGTTGCCATTTTTGATGGCGTGAACGAAAGTGCTGACAAACTAAAAGAGCTTTCATAAGAACTTTCTCGTGCTGTCTTAACCGATGCGTTCAAGCTCCCTGAAGTTGACAAAATGGGGGAGAAAGCGCAAGCTGCCAGAGCTCAGCATGAGCGACGTCAGTACGAGCGAAGTCAGTCACAAGGCAAGAAAAAGAAATAGATAGACTAGCATGCTTAAGCCACATCTGTGTAACCCATTTTGTCTAGTTTACTTCTTTTGTCTATATACTTGCTGACTTCTCTCAATATATATATCATACTTTATTTCCTGATTTCAATACTGAGTTATGATATATGCTTTTATAGTACTGAGTTACTTTGTATCTTCATCAGCCATACTTAACACTTATAATATTTATTGACTAAATGATATGCTGATAACATGTTTGACATCATACTATGATCTTATGAAACATTCTGATAAAGAACTCATTGAACAATAATTTGCTCAGCGCGCTCTGTATATCTAAAACTTCCGCTTAACACTGAGTAAATAGAATATGTAATATAGCTGACCTACACCTAAAAACTGACCTTAGACTCACTCATTTAAATTCTTAAATGATGCAATTAAAACTAAGTCAGTAGTGCAACCCTTACGGGGGAGTTTGCTGAATGATATAAGGTCAACTATCATGGGGGAGCTCATACTGAATGCCTTGCTGAATAGTTTTGCCAACATCAAAATGGGGGAGTTTGTTGAAATACCTTTCCACATAATTTTGATTTGACAAAATTGTTTAAATATAAATTATAACACATATCCTAAACACACTAAGTTTAAATGCTTTGATTTATTCTACTAATGTGTTTGTTCAATGTTGAGTATAAATGTTATAAGTCATAAGGATTGGAAGGCCCAAGCCCAATACGGAAACCAAGGCCCAAGTTAAACAACTCAGTACACTCGGCCCGCGTATGTCAAGACGCTGCCGTTTTTGTTCAAAACGCAACTCAACAATCGGAAGGATCTAGAAGACCTTCGGGAACAACTTCAAGATGAAGCTGCTGAGTAGTCTCGACAAAACGTACAAGACAGCAGCTGGCAAAGGAAAACTTCCAGACAAAGTGTTTCCTCTTTTGGCAAAGTTCAGACGACACAGTATGTTGTCCAGTTGACTTTACCATAAAAGGAGAGACCATCTGCTGTGCTGACCGAGGACAGAAGATACACGATTATGATTGGCCGAGAGCTCTGTGCAAGTCAGGATGACAACGACATATAGCCGTTTCCCTCCAAAGGTTATTTCGAAATTCGAAATGACCGAATGACCAGACGTCTCTATAAATAGTGCCATCACAAGCTTCACAACACACAGAACTTGATCAAGCCATTACGCTGACCAAATCTCTACAAGTTCTGCAAGCAAGAAGCAAAGAAAATTTCTTACACTACATTTTCATATTTGTGTAAAAGTCTAGAGTGATTGTAAATCGTCTAAAGTGTCTTAGCACATCTTTGTATTAGGACAAAAACACTTATCATTTCTAGAAATAGAAAGGAGAGGCTGAGTACTCGGTTTTAAGTACTCAGCGGAGAGATTAGGATTGAGTAGAAGTATAGAGGAAGGTACTCTTGTCATACTCAATTGCTGATATTGTAAAAGGTTTGAGGCTCTACCTTTAAAGAGCTCAGTAGAGGATTCGAAATCTCGGAAGTGTTCCGGGGACAGGACGTAGGCTTAGAAGAAGCCGAACCTGGATAAATCTGCTGAGTGAAGTATTTCTAAACCTTAACTCCTAATTTATATTGCTTGCTTTAAATAATCAAAACTGACCAAGTAAAGAGGTCAAGTTGAGTTGTGCGCGTTGAACGTCTGAGTTCAGGAATAGACTCCAAGTGCTATCTCCTGACTCAAGCTGAGGAACTGACCTAGTCACCTGTTGACTAAGCCAGTATCTTGCTGTTTACTCAGCGCCGATGTTCAAACCTTTTTCTTTAGAAAAAGAAGTCTGCCTAAATTGCGAAAAAAGTTTAAATAGTTCCTAACCCCCCCTTGGAACTATACTTGCAACTAAACAAGGGACCAACAACCCTCACGGCTGGCCCATAAATCTCTTGGACGATGTTCTTTATGCGTTGGGCCTCCCCTACGTTATTGGTGGGTTCCACGCGTGTATGCGTTGTCCGTTGTGGGTGAAAGTTGCTTCCTCTCCCATTGCCCCCCGAGTTACGAGTATAGCTCTCCTCATAATGTTCGGCATGGTTACTAGGCTCGGTATGAGATCTAAACTGTTGTTGAGGTGGTGGGACTTGGACGTGTTCTGGACTGATCCTATCGGCGCGCTCATTGAACCTGAGGTTTTCTTCCCGGATTGGTGGAGGGGTATATCTTTCACTGGCACCTGAGATCGGCGTTCCTTTTCCATTGCTTGCCGGTCCTTGGGATCTTGACTTTTGTGAGAAAAGCTCGGCGCATTTCTCTGGGATTTTGCCGATTTCTCCGGTTAAATCGACAATCCTCTCCTCGAGGGCTGGAACCTTGTTGGAATCGTTTATCGCCTCGCTGTTAGCTTTGAACATGGCCTCATTGCTAGCTTGCATTGCGCTGTATATAGCTTCATTATTCTCTCTCATGGTTTGTGAAAACCCATGTAGAAATGGGTTGATTTGCTTCTCCATATTTGCTATAAATGGTGCCAAGTCGAATATGGGCGGGCCTTGAGGTGGTTGTTGGTTTGTATCGCGACTATGGCTCACAGTCTCGGCCACAAAGCCTTCGGTCATTCCGGGCTCATTGTTACGGTCTTGGTTCTGATTTTGACTCTCTTCGGAGTCCGATGGAATTGGATCTTTCCCGATATTCTTCCTAGGCAGCATCCTTCGTGAGTACTTATAGGTAAAAATGATGAAATCAAGTTAGTAATCTAGTATTGAAAAAGAAAGAACAAGAAAATAAATAAATACTTATTAATGGAATAAAAACAAAGCATGAAAAACAAGTGGTTTAAAACTGAATAAAAAATGAATATGATATGAAAAAGGGTTATGAAAGAAAATAGGCACAAAAACGAGTTCTAAAATTTTTGGTGAAGCCTAAAGAAAAGGTCCCACTGGGCGTGCCAAAAATTGTTAGCGATATTTTGCGAATATGCTAATTTTCAACCTTGTCACGTGTGGTTAGGGTGCGGGCGTGCCAGAGAAGTTACCTCTCAATTAAAATGGTTAAGTTTATGGAATTTGCGCGCCAAAACTTGAATTCTAAACGAAACGATTGGCGAGGGACGCAAGGATTGAAAAAGTCCCTCTTGGGTCTCTCGCGCCGTTATAGAAACTTTGCGAGATAAATTGTTTTTATTTAAGCTAAGCGTATAGATTGAAGACGGGAAAAGTAAAGAAATTGAAGGTGCGAAATTAACACGAGATTTGGTGAAAAATCGGTATTTTATTGATGTAAATCAAGGTTTGAATACATGTGTTTGAGGTAAGCATGAAATTGAAAATGAATTACAATTGAAGAACTTCTATACTAAACATATAGCTAATTCAATTGAACTGGAAGAACAAATCAAATACAAGGAATTGAAATGCAATTAAAATAAATTAGAATTCAACAACAAACTCGGAGCCACAATAGCTATCTCGGATTGATGTTGAATTTTGGTGTCGGTGCGAGGTCCTTGGAGAGCTGCAACCGGTCGGGCCCGTACGGTATGTGATCTTGGCAATGGCAAAACGTTGGTAGACAATGGGGCAGATTTAACCCTCAACTTCGGGAGGCTCGTTTGGATGCATAAGAACACGGAATTGGACGAGTAAATAGGCTAAATTTAACTTCAGGAGGTCAGGAACAAACTTCTATAAGGGATCGAAGGCTAAAACGGATGCTAAGTAGACGAAATTGGGAGTTGAAAATAACTGGACGAATCTGGAAAATTCTGGAAACAGAATGTCTAAAAGGATTTGGGCTGGACAGATCGGCTTGTAAATAGAGTTTCTGGGCACGGAATTGGGCAAATAAATATACTAGATTGAACTTCAAGACGTCAGGAACAACTTTGTCGAAGGGATTGAAAGCAAAAAATGACTTTAAATAGACGCAATCGGGCTTTGAAAGTAATTGAACGAATCTGGAAAATCGATTTGAAAACAGAGCTCTAGCTAGGAATTGAGCAAATTAAAGACTTGGAATACTAAATTGAATTAGAAAAACTTGGAAAGAGGCTATTGGAACTTTAATTGGAGCTAAAGAAGAGCTAAAAGAGGAATCGAAGCTAAAAAAAACGAAGAACGAAAGAAAGAACTTGAAGAACTAAGAACAAAGGGACTTAAGAACTAAGAACTAGAACTAAGAACTAGAGAGCATTGGAAGGGACCTTAGGAAGGGGTTTTGTTGTGTTGGATTGAGTGTGTTTTTTATGGAGGGGAGGGGGTCTATTTATAGTATTTTGGAGTGGCATTTTGGTAATTATTCAGTGGTATTTTGGTAATTATTCACCAACTACCCCTTGAAATTCTCTCCCACTAACTTGCCACATCACCAACTAACTTAACTTCTTCAACTCCCACTAACTGCTGTTGACCGCTTCCAACTGCTGCCGGAAGAGAGGATACGCTCCGCGTAATGTCGGTTACGCCCTGCGTATCAGGGCTTCTAAAGCTTGCGCGTTCTGTCGATGACGTTTACGCGTGGCTTATGGAAGGGTACGTCCCGCGTAAACGAGTCTCTGAAGTGGAACGTCTTCGGATGCGCGGTATACGCCCTGCGTATGGAAATGCACGCCCCGCGTAAATGTGCTCCTGATCCTGAAACGCCTTTGGATGTGTGGAGTACGCCCCGCGTATGAAGATGTACGCCTCGCGTATTTGGGATGAATTTACGAATGTATTTATTATTTTTATTTTATCATTATTATTTTCTAGATACAATGAAAACTATATCCTAAAATTGACAAACAAGCATTATATATATATATAATAAAATTTATTTATTTTGGGCCAACAATTACATATGTGGTGTACAACTTTTGCTTTGTTTCACACTTTGATGTACGTCTTTCATTTTTGTACACAAAAATTTACAGCCGTATGGTGACCTCCCCCACTAAAGTGTACAACTAAAAATGACTGATCAACGCTAGTCAACCTGCCACAACACCAATTTTTAACCAAAAATAAACCCACTCATCTTCTTCAACCAATTTTTAATATATTATTTACTTGTCACATTATAGCAAACACTAACACCATTTGTTGAATTCTTTATATTCGCTAGCGTAGTGTCTTTTATATTTTTTTTACATTAAAAAATATTACATTCTTCAAATTGCAAATCCTCGAAACTACATAGATGCTTTTCCCAAATTAATTTCCTTTTCATTAACATTTTAACTAGCAAAAACAATGTAGATAGTTTTTCAAAGTAAAATTAATATTCATGAAATTTACATATCATAAAAAAAAGTTAAATCATGGAGCAAAATAAGAAAAGTATATTAACAAAGAAAAAAAAAAATCTAAAAGGGGACACTAAATTTGGAGCCCTGATATACATGAATCAGAAACAAAAGAAATGAAGTGGGAATGTACAAATCAAAATTTTTATCTTTACATGTAAAAGGCAGGCTCAGTCAGTCAGGCCATATATTTAATATCTGTATGTGTTAGTGAAGAAGTTCCAGGAATGTAAGCATGATCAAACCTGAATTTCTTGTATCCTCCTAATCGCTTCTCGCATATCTAACCGTTGATTTGAATCAGCTTCGGTGCAGGCAGCTCCGATTCGAAGCAGTTCTACCATCTGTTTAATAGTTTCTGAATTGCTATTATCTGATACTTCAGGGTCAATAAGTTCTTGTTCTTTTCCTTCAGAAATTGCTTGAACTACCCATTGTACTACATCTGTTCCTCCTTTCCCATTTGTGAGGTATTGAGATGGGAATTTTCCTGTCATTATTTCCAGTATTATTATTCCTAGACAATACACATCAGATTTTGGTGATATTACATGTTTTTGTATGTATTCTGGTGTTTTATATGCAAACATTGTTTGTGATGAATGGTTCAGATTTGTTAACGGATCAAGTGCATAATCCCCTAATACTGGCTCGTAATTTTCATTTAAAAGAACATTGCTTGATTTCAGATTTCCATGGGGAAGGTTATATGTTGAGTATTCTGTGTGTAGATAACTCAACCCCTCTGCTATTCCTTTTACTATTTTTACTCGGGTTGCCCAATTTAGTTGTGCATGACATATTCCACGATCACCTGAAATATATACCATATAGGATCCATCATTCACTTTTATATATAATTACGTTGAAACGGAAACGGATATGAAAACTGAAACCGAAATAGACATCAAGAAACAATATTTAGGGATTTATATGTCTGTTGATCTACTTCTGAAAACATATTACATCTTAGGAAACGAGTTTTTAAATTCTAGGAAATGTGTAATGATCTGGTCGTGAGGGAGTGGCGTCGAGGACATGGTGGAAGGCTCATGTAAGGCGAGGTTCTAAAGGATGACCAATGGGAATGTTAACGGACTGAATCCCACGCTAGAAAATGAAGAGGGGTGACTCTGCTACATTAGTAAGGTACGTAGATCTAGACGTATTTCAAAACCCTGAGGCTCAAATAATTGAATTTGGACTAAAACGGACAATATCTATATACTGTTATAAAAAGAGTTCCTAATTTTCTTATTTTAAAAAACATGACCCGATATGTTTTGTACAAGTTTCCTAGAAACGTATTTTAAAACCATGAGGCCGAAAGAATGAACTATGGGCCAAAGAGGACAGTATCTACATAGTATTCTATCACGCTGTTACGAAACGAGTTCCTAATTTTCTAAAATTATAGAAACGTGACCCGAAATATTTTGTGCAAGTTTCCTAGAGTTTCCATTGTAGACGTATTTTAAAGTCGTGAGGCTCAAAAAATGAACCCTAGACCAAAACAGACAATATCAACATGAAATATATTGTATCGCACTCTTACAAAAAGCGTTCCTAATTTTCTTAAATTATGGAAACGTGAAACATTTTGTACAAGTTTCCGAAAGTTTCTAGTGTTGACATACTTTAAAGTCGTGAGGCTTAAAGAATAAAACTTGAGATAAAACCAACTATATCTAAATGGGTATCAGACTGTTGCAAAACAAGTTCCTAATTTTCTTAAATTATGAAAACATGCCCCAAATGTGTGAACGTATTCTAAAACCGTGCCGTCTAAAGAATGAAACTTGGACAAAGAAGACCATTTCTACATGGATGTATATAAGTCGGTTACAAAACAAGTTCCTAATTTTCTTAAATTATGCAAACCTGACTCGAAACGTTCTCGGATTTCAATTTTCCAAAACATGAAAAGCTTTAAAATCAAAGTATGGATTGGTTGGAAGATAGAAAAGAGAGATGATACGTACCATGGAGGACATACAACAAGCTTCCTTTAGGCATATATTCAGAAACTAAAAGCTTCTCTTCCTTCCTGAAATGATAAGCTAATGGAGTTAAAATATTCTTATGCCTAATCCTACCAAATCTTCTCATTTCAGCATCAAACAAATCTCTACCCATCATATTCATTTCCCTCATCCTCTTCACCACCACCGCTAATCCACTCGTCATTTGTGCCTTATAAGCTGACCCTAATCCTCCACTTCCCAACACTTCTGCTGCTGCTTTCATCAAATCTTGCAATCCAAAACTCCCCTTTTCATCATTCACCATTATCAAATCCCCCATATTCACATGCTTCCCGTGCTGCGATCCCCTCCGACTACCTCCTCCTCTCCGACTACTATTCTCCGACGCCGATTTCTTGCTTGAACTTCGTGACCGCACTGGTAGAACTGTTTCATCTAGATTTTCTTTCTCCAACATGTTAAATTTCCCATCATCGTTCTTCCCGCTTCCTGAATATATAGTAAGCGCCACGAAAACTGCTATCAATGTCAACACCATTATCCCTACCATTGTTGTGGTATTCGAATTACTCGCAGTAGACAAAGCGATTTGTGATTCATTTGTTGTTGGACTTGGACATGCTTGATTCAGTGGTTTTCCGCAGAGTTTCTCGTTTCCTTGGAAAGAAGAGGCGTTAAATGAGGAAAAACTCGACGGAATTTCGCCTTGGAGAAGGTTGTTCGCCAAGCTGAATGATGTTAATTTCGGGTTTTTTAATGGAGGAATTGGTCCGGTAAATTGATTACGTTCAAGGTGCAATTCGATCAGATGCGATAGCTGTGTCACTGATTGTGGTATTTGACCGGTGAATTTGTTATCGGAGAGCCAAAGTTTCTTCAAAGAAGACATCGGTGCGAAGAAATCGTTAGGGATTTCACCGGTGAATTTGTTTTCGGATAACAAGAGAGATTTGAGGGCACCAAGTTTGTTGAACTCAGGAATTGGACCGGTGAATGAGTTATTGATGAAACTTATAGTTCTGAGGCCTTGAAGTTGTTGTAAAGCGGCGACATCGATTTTTCCTGATAGACCTAAATCGGAGAGATGAAGACGTTGAATTCTACCGGCAAAACAAATGCAACCGAGCCATTTAGATTGACAAGGATCAGTATCTGGAAGCCAATTGGTCAAAAGTTGAGCATTAGTGAAAGATTTTTTCAATTCGAGAAGAGCTTCATTTTCCGACAAGGAATTGGAGAGGGAAAGTTGGAGGAGGAGAAGGAGAAGAAGAAGAAGGCGAACAACAACGGTCATCTCCAAGCCGGAAATCAGAAACAGGTCCGGGGAAGAAACGAGCCGCTGTCGGAGAAATTTGGGTTGACCTGCAAGTCTGTTTTGTTTTTAGGAAAAGTTAGTTAGTTTTAGTTTGTTTAATTTAGGAACAACATAGGATAGGAAGGAGTGTTTGATGGTGGTTGTACGTGTGTGTGTGTGTAAGTTTTGAGAGAAAGGAATTAATGATGGACCTGACAATTTTAACCTGAGATTCTAAGAATAGATATTTGGAAACAGACAAACTTTGACCCTGTCAACTAACATTTCTCTTTTTTCTAATATTAAGTTTTTCTTTTTTATCTATATCTAGTATTTATAACTTCAAACATAACCTCATATGTTAACAAATTTGCTTTTTATTATTGGGTGTTGTTAAACCCAGTCCCAAATTCCCACCCCTAGCCCCGTGAAAGGATTAAAATGCCCTTTTATGGGTTTTGGGGAGAGAAATTTCTATTATTTTTGCCAATCCGACACGCGGGCGTGTGGCTATCACGCCTCACCGTGTGTCTATCACGCCCGACCACACGGTGAGGCGTGATAGCCACATGCCCGCATGTCGGATTGGTAAAAAAAATAGCTTTTTAAACCCGTAAATAGGCCGTTAAACCCGTAAATAGGCCGTTAAACCCGTAACTACAGAATTGTACTTAAAACCTAAAAATACCATACAATTTAGTCCTAAAATCAGTAAAAATAATATAAGTTAATTAATAAATATTATTAATCACAACATATAAAACTAATATAATCTAGTCCAAGCCTCCCTCCTTTCAGCGTATAGATTCTCCAAGTGACGAACACTCGGATGATGAAATAAACGCCATTGGGTGGCAATGGGAGGCACTGGAAACGTATGATGTAAATAAAGACATATGTAGTGATGATAACTCCCCAAATGACAAATCACAATCTCTCGCTCTGGTGGTCTTCCATCGTCCGAACGCATCGGCAGTATAGTGCAACATCCTAACTGTTGTGTAGTAAAGAGGAATATTACTGCATTCAATACAGATGCAGCAGCATATAAGTCATCCGGACTCACCATCCAGTGCGACTCACCACAACCCGCTCCTGCCCATTTAATACGTGTGAGGGCAGCATCAAATCCGTTCCCGTACACTGGCGCATACAGATCACGGTTTGCCCACATCTCATTCTCTATGAGCACTCTCATCAGCTTCCACTCCTCTTGGTTATAGGTGATGGCATCGGCTAAAACACGAAATCCACAGTTACCATCTGCTACAACATCATGGAATCCAGTAATAAATGGTACGATGAGACCTTGAACCCGATGTAAATGGTGGTAACCGGCGATATCCGCATCAAATCCGACTGAAAATATTAATATATGAAATTCATCAATAAAAATATATTTACTTTAACTTCAACATATATATTAATAAAATAAAATATACCCGGCATCTGGTTGTTATGCACAGATGAGGATGAGGAACGGCCTCGACTACGACTACTCCTCGAACCTGATGACCGTGCTCGACCTCGTTGACTGTACTCCTATGCACTCGGATTTCGTTTCGTTGATGAATTTCCCTTTGGTCTACCCCTAACAGTGCCTTTGACTTCAGGTTCTTTGAAGCCACTTTGTTCCGGGTTTATCTGATCATGAATCATCATCGATATGCTACGCACCATTGAAGGATCTAATTTTTCAACCCTTTCCACAAGAGAGTGAAAAAACCGGTGATCCTCAGACCCGTCAGCATATACTGGAGCAGTAACTGGTATGTCACTCAACCCTTCAAATGCAAGAGATCTCCAAAAAGGATGGATGCGGTCAACACAGACCGATTCATCTGTGTCAATATATGTTTTAAGCTCACATGCACACGGAATGCCATGAGTCATGGGCAACACGCATCCGCATTCACTTACCACATCCATACTCAATCCGTGCATACGCTTGAGCTCATCATTTAGTACAGCCAAGCAGTAATGTGAAATGTGTAAGTCGAGATACGTGAAAGGTGCTCCATAGTGATTCACGGCAGATCTTCTTCTCGAGTCCTCGAGTGAGTATCTGATTATATACAGTGAAGGATTACAAAACTAATGTATTAAATTTTAAAAGATTAAAGCAAATAACAGAATAAATGTCTTACTTGATCGCCTCGATCTGAGCCTCAATGTCCTTGTGCACCTTCGCCCACACTGTATCGAGTGCACCAGTAGATGAATTCAACCACTGTTTCAACTGTGTATGTGAACTCTCCACTCGACAGGTTGTGGTGTTTCCTAAGTGCAACACATTGTTCGTCCATGCTCGACAAAACTTCTCTTTATGCACTAGCCATGTGGTCTCCACGTACTCTATCACACGAGGCCAGTTGGCAGTAGTATTCTTCATAGCTACCACTGCCGCCTCATATTCGGCTACTGTCGGGGCTTCAATTATACGTTTCCATTTGGAATTCTTAAAAATTTCACCAAACCTCTTCATTCCACACAACTTGCCTACTCTATGCTCCACATCTTTATTAATATGCCATGTGCACAATAAATGATGACTATGAGGAAATACCTCACGAACCGGTCTCATCAGTCCTAACTCCCGGTCCGTAGCAATGGCTATCGGATGCACATCAGGTTGGAGCAAAAGCTTCAATTTTTGTAACACCCATATATAACTTCCCTCAGTTTCATCCTTCATGATTGCATAGGCAATCAAGAAGTTTTTGTTTGAAGGCGTCATTCCAATGATTTCAAAGAATGGCATCTTATACTTGTTTGTTTTATATGTTGAATCCATACCAACAAACAAGTAATAAGATCGGAACAGTGTGATCGATGTTAGATGTGCCATAAATAAGTGAGTCACAACATTGCTGCCCGACACCGCTTGCGTCCAATGTATGTATTCCTTATCTATAGCAAGCCGATAAAACTGACTGATTACATCCCGACCCTCAAAGCTCTCAGTCCTAATTTTCTCCCTGTAATTATAGATATGTCTTTGTGTCGGGCAATCCTCCGGATGTTTTTCTTTGATTGCAGCAAAAATAGCACAACGCTTAGCTTGAGCTGAACTCATTTCACGAACAAGTTTTTTGGAACCCGGGCTTAGTCCGCTCATTTTTCTGTAGCCCTGACAATATACAACCAACTCATGACAGTGTTGTCCTCTATCTCCAGAAATCCCATTCACCACCCAACCGCCCAATTCAGCGATTTCCATAACCTTTATCTGGAATTTGCAACCACAGTACTTTGTTTTTGTATTCTTCCGTAGTATAACATCCATATCCTTTTTCCTTTTATAATTCTTAACACCACGAGCACATTTAACCAATATCCACTTTGACTTGCCCCCCGTCTTGTGCGACGTTGTGGTTAACTCGAACCCGATCCCAATTGCCGTCTGTTTTGCCTAGTTAACAGCTTCATGATATGTTTGAAACGTTTGTTTGGGAAAAAACTGCAAACTGTAATCTATGCCGTTTCCGTCAAATTCTTCCCATGAAACCTCCTGTAAATGATAAATAACGAACATTACATTCTAAAACGTGACATTTCTACAGCGTTTCAGTGTCTAAACCCGAAAAAACAGCCACAAATATGCTCGAGCGTGTGAGCATCACGCCTCACCATGTGGTGGGGCGTATGAGTATCACGCTCGACCATGCGGTGGGGCGTGTGAGCATCACGCCTCACCATGCAGTGGGGCGTATGAACATCATGTCCCACCTCATGGTGGGGCCTGTGGCTATCACGCCCCACCACATGGTGAGGCGTGATACTCATACGCCCCACCACATGGTGAGGCGTGATGCTCACACGCCCGAGTGCCGAACCAGATTTTTTTTAAATCAAATTACAGAAATCAAAGGAAGTTCAATCGAAAAAATACCTCGACTTCAGACACAGCATCACTTCCGTCTCTTCCCGGTGATAACGGATTGCCTTCCATCAAACGTGTTGTCTTTTATTCGGATCAAAATGTATTTGGGAGACTTTGAGAGAGTTTGGAAGGGTTTGGAATTTTCAGTTTTTGGTTAAAGGGCGGTTACGTCTTATTCCGGGGCTGGAAGTGTGAAATTGGGGCTGGGTATAGTAATCCACTTATTATTTGTCTTTATAAAATATCCTATTTACTTTGAGATATCAACCTCCTAACATCCAAGTGATAGAATAGGAGAGATTCTAGACAAGTTAAAATCCACAAACTTTAAGTAAGTTGATACAATCAATAGATCATTGTTTAGGGAGTCAATACAACAATTTTTAAAAAAAAATTAGAGAGTTTATTAAGTCATTTTAAGCTCGTTCAAATGATAAAACGAAAATAATTTCATGTTCTGATTACCTTCCAACCTTCAATGTTATAGCTACCTAATAAGGTGTGAAATTGTGTATCTTCTGTTAATGAAAAAACTCATTTTTCGTTAATTAGACTTGACCAATTAGTAAACGTTAAGCTCAAGATCGCATTGAATGCTAAATCTATTATCTGCTAATAATCATATGACTAAATTTGTACTTTATCCATATATATGTATAGCTCTCTAATTAAAATATATGAGAAATCTAACAGATACACTTCCTCACGCCCAAAACCATCTGAAACGTGAAACAAATATCTATGGTGACCCAACATTGAATATAATGTTTTGATAGCATGCATGTATACAAAAATTCAATTCATCTCAAACACTCTTGAGATGGTTTTGGGATGTAATAGGAGTATGTTAGATATATTGTATCTTTTAATTAAAGAACTACATGACTCTTTATACATGTGAGTCAATTCTACATGTTCAGGTACATTTTGAGGAGATTTGGACTTTTTTTACTCTCTCTCTCTCCCTCTCCCTCTCTCTCATATATATATATATATATATAAGCATTTTAACAGTTTTTTTTAAGAAAAACCATGCATTAAATAGAATCAGAATACAAGGTTTGAACAATGAAATCTGGAGGACTAGTATGTCACTCCATCAGTTCTGACATAAAATAGGATGCCTTGCAAGTTCATGGGAAACACTATTCGTAGAATGACTAGCAAAAATGATATTAACATCATTAAACGAATGAATCAACCTATTACAATCATCAAGAACAATGCCGTAATAAGACCTGAAGGCATGTTGATTAAGATTTAAAACCACCACCTCTGCATCGGTTTCAACAAGATAACCTTACATATCCTTTTTGTTGAGCCAACTTAGAGCTTCCCGAATGCATATAGCTTCCCCTACACGAGGCAAGTAATCACCCCGCACAAGTTTGGAAAAAGCTCCATAAAACTTGCGGTTGCAGTCCCGTAGCACCACCCCTAAACCTAGCAGACCTGACCCCGAGATAATAGAGGCATCCACATTTAGTTTAAAGCGAGCTGGAGGAGGCCATAACCAGCGAATTGCATCCCGAGCAGACCCCACCCCACCTGGAACAACCTGGGCACCAACATTCATCCCATTTGATTGAGCATCGTGCCACTCCTTCAACCCAATGCACGCTAGACGAAAACAAACATCTGTAGAATTCCTTCCCTTGATACATTCTTCACTTTTAACCTGCGGCTCCGAGGTTGCAAACTCCAACCAAACCTTTTCCACGATTTCACGACACATATGTTCACGAAACCACAGATTCTCAAATCTAAACTTCTTAGTCCAAATCTTTCTTGTATTTTGTTGTAAGGATAAAAGAAGAGGAAGATAATCAGACGAAATAAGATTAAGAACACGAACCTAAGCTTGAGGAAAGAAACCCAACCAAACACTATTTGTCATAGCCATATCCAACCTTTCCTCCACCCAATGATTGCTACCACACCCCCTCTCCCAAGTGAAAGGATGCTCTACAAAACCCAAACCCACAAGCTGACAGTCAGAAATTGCTTGTTGGAACCCTCTAAGAAGCCATTGCGGTTGAGGAACATTTCCCCTCTTTTCATCGTTCGAAATGATACCGTTATAACAGGTTTTTTTATAACCATGTTAGTAACACACTAAATATCTTAGACATAATTGATATTTGGAATGTCCGATGTGACCGTTAAATAATACTCGACCCAGCCTTTTTAAATTTTCTGTAATGAAGGAGTACATTTGATTTTGATTGAAAATGTTAGGGGTAAATTTGTACAATTTCATATGTTACGGGTAAAATCTGTATTTCTTTGAAAATATTAGAGTCAAATTTGGCCCTTATCCCAGTAAAAATATAAATAATTAAGAAAGTATGTAATTTAGGAGTATCCTAAAATTTCTTCTCTTCTTATCAATATACCTCTCCTTTTCTTCAATCTGTGGTGACATTTTAGCAGAAAGCTTGAAATGAGCTGCCAATAGATTCATGTCAAACCTCTCAAGACTTTCTCAATATACATTTCTTAGCTAAGGTATAACTTTCCAGTTGCTCTGTCCCTCACAATCTCCGTACCTAAGAACTACTTGATTCCAGCCAAATCTTTCATCTCATATTCACCATTCAACATATTTTTCATCTTACAAACTTAAGAGTGATCTTTGTAAGTAATGAGCATATCATCAACATATAACAACATATAGATAAAGGAACCTCCAACCTTCTTTAGATAGACATAACTATCATACTCGAGTAACCCTATGAAAGTATAAAAGAATTAACCCTCGCGTACCATTGCTTTAGTGACTACTTTAGCCCATACAGAGGTTTATTCAACAAGTATACATGTCTTCATTCCTTCAAGCACAAACCCCCTATGTTGCTGCATATAAATCTACGCCCCCGGCTCTCCATGCAAGAAAGTTGTCTTAACATCCAGTTGCTCCACCTCCAAGTCATTCATAGCAATATGAGCTAATAAAGAATGATATTCCATGTAGATCTCTCCATCCATATCTCCATTCAAGAAAGTTGTCTTAACATCCATCTGATGTACTTCAAGATTTCACAAAGCAACAATTGAAAATATCATCCTAATAGACATTATCTTGGACATGAGAGAGTATGTGTCAAAGTAGTTAATCCCTTCTTTTTGTCTTTAACCTTTTTATAACCAATAT
Organism: Euphorbia lathyris; assembly: GCF_963576675.1. NCBI lineage: Eukaryota > Viridiplantae > Streptophyta > Magnoliopsida > Malpighiales > Euphorbiaceae > Euphorbia > Euphorbia lathyris. The sequence continues at coordinate 31,185,277 of NC_088917.1, forward strand.
GACCTTATACATATCAATTGTTCCATCTGCTTTCATTTTTTGTTTGAAAATCCATCTAGAACTTAGTGGTTTCGTTTCCTGATGGAGGTCCACTAATTTTCACGTATGGTTTAACAAGATGGAGTTAATTTCACTTCTTATAGCCACTTTCCATAAGGGGCTTTCTGTTGAGCTTATAGTTGTCTTGTAGTTTTGAGGCTCTGCCTCTACCATATAGTTTAAAAAATCTGGGCCAAATGAATTTTCTACCCTAGCTTTCTTACTCCTTCTAGGCTCAGCCTCTCCCTCAATTTCAACATTAGTTTATTGTTGAGGGTCCTGACTGTTATCATCAATAATGCATTCTTTGATTCCATGATGGTGTTCTTATGAATCTCAGGATTTTTAGATTCATGAATAAGAAATTTGTATGCATTACTATAAAGTGCATAGCCAATGAACATACAATCCACCGTATTTGGACATATTTTCGTTCTTTTTGGCAATGGAGCTATTACTTTAGCAAGACACCCCACACTTTCAAGTAATTATAGGAAGTTATACTATGAAGCGCATAGCAAATGAACATACAACCGCTTGATTGGCCCTTTGAACTTGCACAAAATGTAATCAATTGATCACTCGGTTGCAAAAAAAGTAAGTTAAATGCAGAAGATGTATTGCACGCGTCTTTAAAAAAGTAAAATGACCAAGATCGGGGTATGCGGTTCTAATATTAGAGACAACAAGTTTCATAATTGAACAAGTAAATAACTTCATTTTTAATCTATTTTTGAATTATGTAATAACATTTTAAAATGTGTGGAATACATCTTTTGCATTTAACGTACTTTTTTTCGACCGAGTGATCAATTGATTACATTTTACACAAATTCATGGGGCTAACTGAACAAATTATACAAGTTGAGGGGCTATCGGGACACTTTAAAAGTTGAGGGGGAGTCAAGATTTTCGAACAAGTTCAGAAGGCAAACGATGTATTTAGCCAAAATAGTAATAAATATAGAATAAAAATATAGAATTGATAAGTTGTATAATTATAATTAAAATAATCTAAAATAATAATAACTAAAATATAGAAATACAAGCAATTACCAATTAAATTCAAGGTATACATGCGTTTTTTTAAGTTTGAAAAAGATAACCGAAATTGTTTGAGTTTAGACATTGAAATGCTTTGTTCTTTTGGAAACATAGTTTCAATTTTTTTGGTAATTACTAAAACATGCTTGGAAACATTTCCTATCCATTTTGAGACGTTTTTGTTTCCCACATCTCTAAAAACGTTGAAACGCAGCTCGTCGAACGTTTTCGTGCATCATAAGCTGCAAGAACCAAAGTGCATGAATAGTGGTGTTTTTGGGTACCTTCAACGTGCAAAATTGTTAACCGATGGACTATCTTCTTCTAACAAACCTCTTTCTAGTGTTGAATTTAACTTTATTATTCCCATAACTTCCCAAATAATGCTCCACTCTTTAAAAAGACACATTTCCACTTTCAATAATTGAACTAATTATTTTAGGTTAGAAAATAATTTAATGAAAACCTGAATTAAATTAAGGGAAAAGTATAAAAATAAATCTTGTGGTTACGCCCATTTTCGAACAACACATATGTGGTTTAAAAGTTTACAAATTGGTACCTTGAGGTTCATTCCGTTAGCAAACACAGGCCAAATTGACTAACGGTGTTAAAAATCAAAGGGAAAATAGTTAAGTTGATCCTTATATTTAATAATTTTATAAATTAAGCATCCTTATTATCTAACTATCACAGATAAACCCCAAAATAAAAAATAAAAATTCAATAATACCATCTTCTCCATTACTCCTTAATTTTTTTCTTTCTCTCTCATCTTTTTTAATTTTTCTCTCTCTAAAATCAATTTTCTCTCTCTAAAAGGATAGTTCCAATAATTTCTTCCTATTAAACAATGATAATAAAGATTCCTATTGAGGCATTATCCACCAAAAGGTTGGGTCTCAAGTTCATATGGAGTTACCTACCCACGAATTTCAAAGTGCAGCACTGAATCACAAGATAGAAAAAATAAAATAAATGATCTTCCAATAATATGATGTCTCCAACTAACTGTTTCCTTCTCTAGGCAAGATAATTAGCACTACAAAAAAGATAGATGTGAAAATGAAAATTCGATGATAAATCCAACCAGCTCCTATATCAAGCTGGGGTCGTTGGGTTGGGTACCCGGCACCTCGCCCCCTTCCCTCAGTTTAAGGGTCCATACAGATATGATGTCAAAGAAATTCTTAAAGATAATTGATAATTCAGCTCAAAATTATGGATCTTACCTGCAACAGGTGATTTTGAATAATATCACGAATAATGCTGCAAGATAAAAGGAAGGATCATCAATAGTGTTTCGTTTTACAATTACATGGATAAAGGCCTGTGGATAATCAATAGTTGCTTTATTATCATTGTTTAATGGGAAGAAATTATTGGAACTATGATTTTAGAGAGAGAAAATTGATTTTAGAGAGAGAAAAATTAAAAAAGATGAGAGAGAAAGAAAAAAATTAAGGAGTAATGGAGAAGATGGTATAATTGAATTTTTATTTTTTATTTTGGGGTTTGTTTGTGATAGTTAGATAATAAGGATGCTTAATTTATAAAATTATTAAATATAAGGATCAAATTAACTATTTTCCCTTTGACTTTTAACACCGTTAGTCAATTTGGCATGTGTTTGCTAACGGAATGAACCTTAAGGTACCAATTTGAAAACTTTTAAACCACATAGGTGTTGTTCGAAAATGGGCGTAACTACAAGGTTTATTTTGGTACTTTTCCCTTAAATTAATTTCGGCAAGACTAACCAAACAAAAACCCATACATTAACTATAAACTTATTAATGAAGATACTAATCCAATCTTTCCATCCATTTATGATAAAAAAAACAATAAACTAAAACATAAACGTATAACTAAAGAATTATAGGAAGTCGCTTTTTTTTTTCTTTGTAAAGGCAAGTAAAAGAAGACTATAATATGGGAGTGATTGTTTGGTGTTATTCTCTTAACAATTGACTTCTTTTCATATCGGATGCTGATCCTATCCCGTTCAACCTAAACGGGAGAGGTCTTGTTCAATAGATATTGGTTCTATGAAGGGCCAAGATTAAAACTTTACCATTATTAGATATTCTTTTTACCGAAAACTTATTTTCTTTTAATCTCCTGTCTTTTAACTATCCTTTTTTTCCTATGTCTTCTTACTCTATCTGATTCTTTTTTTATTATTATTATCCCTCTTTTTCTTCTCCACTCTCTCTCAATTTCTGTAAATTGAACATGTTAATGATAAGGGAATATAAGAACACCAGATTCATTACGAACCAAACATGTACCTTGCCTTATTTTAATTATTTTGTCACTTTGTATTAAGTTAAAATCTAAGAATTGATCCGGATTAAAAAAATCAAGTACATGAAATCAGACCTACAAAACACCCTACTAACAACTATAGAAAACTGAGAATCATATGACTTATGAACCAATTATTTTACCCCTGCCATTGTTCCTAGAGCTAAACCTTGGAGCAATTTTGTCATCCCTCTTATTCAATTCATTTCTTTCTGGAAGAATCGAATTTCATCAAAACCATCAAGACTGATGATGGAAACTAATGGATTTAGTGAAATAGAGAACGGGAGAAAACTTTGATCATCTTCGCCTCTTATTTTTTTATCAATCAATTCTCTGATCAACAAAAATTGTGTGATCAATAGAAATTCTGTGAGAGAGATAGAATGGAGAAGAAGAATGATGACAGAAAAAGGAAAGGAGTGGGCTTGATGGAAAGAAAAATGATACAGATTGAAAGCAATAAATGGAGGTTTTAATCGTAAACCAATAAAGATCTTTTTCTCTAGCTAGACTAGAAGGAGTGAATCCCGATAAACAAAGGTATAAACCTTAATCTCAATGAGAAATGATATTTGATTGATAAAAAGTTTTCTTATCCTTACAAAATGAGGGTTTAAATACAACCTCTAATTGATCAGTAAAGGACAGGGACTACCCCTATTAGGGTTACAATATGGTTAACAATAAAAGGGTAAGATAGGTGATGCGCCTAGACAACAGGTACAGGGGTGCAGGTACGGAGCGTCAGAGGTTGTTGGTGAATTCCTTCGGCAGGAAGTAAACTTGAGATCCGCCCAATGTAGTTGTTGGTACGCCTCATGGCGTACGCCTAGATCCGCCCCGCTCGCGTGTCCAGGGGATCCGCCCTCTTAGATATAACCTCTATGGGAACGCCGAGAGGAGATCCGCCAAGGCGCGTGTTATTATTGATCCCAGTTAGGATGTACGCATCATTCTCTCCTTCTTTAAAAGAATTCGGCACTAGCTTGTCTGTGTTGTTCTCCAAAGGGCCATCTGACTTCCACGGGCTAAGGTCACGAACATTGAACGCCGGTGTAGACACCGAGTCGGAGGACTTGTGACGAAAACCTGAAAACAAGACGGTTGAAGCGATTGATTCCGGAAGTTTTGAAAAATATATAAAGAATAATAAGCGAAGGAAAATTAGCGGCACGGCGCGGGTGCTTAGCGGCATCCGGCACGCGGACGACAATGGTCGAACGCCCGCTCGGCGGCGCGGGACGTGCGCTCGGCGTCCGTCGAACGCACCGCAAGTGGCACGCTCTCGACGTCCGAGCAATGCCCGAGTCCGGTGGCACGGGGCGCGCTCTCGTGGGCCGCTGAGCGCACGTGCCCGGTAGCGCGAAGCGCGCGTTCGGCGGCCGCGACGTGTGAGCGTCCGGCGGTGCGGGACGCGCGCTCGACGGCCGTAGGGTGCGCACGCCCGATGGCTCGAGGCACGCCCCGAGGGCCGTCGGGCGGGCGCCCAACCACGTCGAGCGAACGCCCGACGGAGGTTGGGCACGGGCGCCCAACCTAGCGTTGGGCGCTCGCCCAACTCTTGTTGGGCGGCCACCCAACAAGGTTGGGCGGTAGCCCAACACTAGGTTGGGCGGTAGCCCAACACTAGGTTGGGCGGCCGCCCAACCCCAATGGGCGACGCCCAATTTCTTTTGGGCGTCGCCCATTGGTCCGGGGACCCGTTTGCCTATAAAAGGCACGGATCCCCATGCAAAAAAAGAGAGGGGGGAAGGGAGAGCTTCTCACACTAGAATATATTTTCTAGAGAGAAGAAGTTGATTTTTTTAGGAGAAAACATTTTTTTTCCTAAAAATTGAAAATCTCCAAATTTCCTAAGTTCAATTTTTACTAAATTTTTCATAAAAAAACGGAAGCTCGCGGTTCGTGGAATCAATCGGCTTCGACTGTCAGATATCGAATTCAAGGTATTATCCGAGGACTAGACTCTTTATTTTATTTAAATTATTCTCTTCTTCTATTTATTTTTTTATGCTATAGTTTTTATTCATTTAGTTACTTATTTATTTTGTCACACTTTATTTAATTAGCGTATTTATTTAATTTTCACTTCGTGTTGAATAAAATCTGATTTTGTTTTAAAATAAAAAACCTCGTTTTGATATCCCAATACGAACCGTGATCCAATAAAAAGGTAGTTCGGGTGTCGAAAACGTTGTAATTATAAGTTTTTAATTTAAAAGAAATTTCCCGAATAACGTTTTAAAATAAAAACATCGTTTTAGGAACTTCCGTTTTCGACTATGATCCATTTTTGGTAGTTCGGAAATCCAAAACGATTGAGTTAGATTTAATTTAAAGCTTTTGAATAAATCTGGAAACATTTAGGAGTGCTGCTGTAATTTACCTATTCTGTCACTAAATGCTGTTTACCGACGGAACTGCCAAAATGTAAAAAATGTCATTTCAGTCCCTTTTTCTTAACTTTTAAGCTTTTGATCCTTAGTATATATATGTATAATTACGTAATATATGTTTTTAAAATTATTTTAGAACTTTAGCCTATATATTTATTTTAGAATATTTGTATATCATTTTTATTCTATTTTACAATATGAGTATAAGTATATATATATGTATTTCCTTTTTATTGATTTAGGCTATGTTTTGAATATTAGTTACTTGATATTTTGAGAAATAATGGATAAATATTAGTATGTGTCATTTTTTATATTTAAAACTATATTAGTTATGTATATATATATATATATATATATAGTTTTGGGATATTTGGGTTATCTTGATTATTGAATGAAATTATTTTTGGGTAAATGTTATTTTCTTAGTTATAGGATTTACTTACTATTTTCACATTTTCAAAGTATAGATATATTGTACCTATTATTTTTATATACATATAGTTCCTTTTGTATTAACTTTTATTTTCATATTCTATTTTTGATTTAAATATATATATATATATATATATATATATATATGTTAGAATTGCTTTCTTTATTCTTTTGGGCTTAATCATGGGTCCATGTTTCAAGTGGACTTTGTTTGAGTATGGATGGTGGTTTAAATGGGTTTATTATGGTAATTATAATTAGTAAAGAGTCCATTAAATAAGTGGGGAAAATAAATCACAAAAAGAGAGTTTTCAATTGAATTATTTAAACCAATGAGTTTTTAGATTTCTAATGTAAATAAATAGAGTCATTCTTGTTAATATTTCAAATCGTTTCTCAAAACACCACGTTTTAAAACCTTAATCCATTCCAAAGGCGGATTAAATGATCATTGTAATTAAAATCGTTTTCTTTGTGAATAATAGAGTTTTGAATCATTTTCTCAAAGAATTTGTACAAAATAAAATTGACTTGTATATTTAAACCATGTTTTCTCATTAAAAGGTTTTTATCTCAAACGTTTTTCAAATACTCGAGTCGTTCCAACGGCGATTCGGGTAAATTTCATCAAATGGGGTTTTAAAACGCACCTAAATCGTTCCAACGGCGATTAAGGTGCGAACCATGTAAATGAACTCGTTTTGGGGGAAATAAGTTAATGTGGAATGAACCCATAACATCACATTTAATACGGGTGTAAATAAATCACTTCTTTCTTCCCCCTTTCTGTGTATGTATAAACATAAATGGGTAATTCTTTACTGATGTGGCTTTTCAATAATATATGCTCAAAACGGTTTCTAAAAAGAGAAAGAAAAGGGTTTCAAATGAATTTTAAACTTAAAGAAGTATACGATTAGTCCGTTATCGCCTAACATGCTGAGTAGGAGGCCGGTGGTTCATAACCGGGCAATGTCGGGGTGCCTAGTAGCCTTTCTCCGGAAAGGAGCTAGCCTTCTCGTCTCGTACCTAAGTTTCCCGAACCCACACCGGTCTCCCGCAAGGGATCGGTGTTCATTTTCCCATTCGTGGGTGGCGACTCTTCCATATCTCCGAGCTCCGGTCCTGCCGAGCAGCTTGATTCCACGATTGGTTGCTTTCGACGCCAATCACCGCTTACGTCGCCATGAGGTTGTCCACCCCCCGGTCCGCCCGGGAGATTAGGCCGCGGCACCTCGTCTAACAAGTGGCGACTCTGCTGGGGAAGCGAGAAATTTGATTCCGGAAGGCGTGTATTAAGCCCTTAACGGGGATGGATCATTTTACTTCTTTTCGTATGCATTCACGTGCATTATTGCAAACCCTTTGGGTAATTTCTGCGAAACCTCTAGCGAGAGTCCATTCGTCGCTCGAAAGAGGCTAGCGTAAGTTCCCCCTTACAGTAAGGCGCCAGAGGGTCCCCATCCATTCGTTAGGGGCGAATCTGTGCGGTCCTGTGAGGTCTCGCGGTCAGCCGTGTCAGCATATAGTAGCCTTAGAAGTTTCCATAGGATTACCTGTTACTATTTTTGATGTGATAAATGAATCAGTTCGTGTTTTCAAACCGCCATGATACGTGTCTAATCCTAAAGTATGTAAAGAAAATGAGACGATGCGTTAATATATACTCATGAATCGACATACTAATTACCCTAAAACATCGAAACAATTTGAACTAAAGACGACTTAGTTATCTTGTATGAATGAACATGTGCGACCCGCCTTGTCCCTTTCGGTGTCCCGACGAAGGCACGTGTTCAGGAAATGCGTTATGACGTAAGCACGTATTAGTATGAATCGGTTCGGTGTTAAGGATAGTTACATTTCGATACAAAAGACTATATTAACAGTAGCCGTTATTCACATTCTTTAGATAAATTGGGATAAAACGAGATCACGACGAAATGAAAACGAAGAACATTTCTGTCTTGAATGACCCTGTCATAACGTGAAAAGTTTCGCACAAGTAGCCCGTCCCTTCCGAATAAAAGACGAGCTTTTACGTTATGCCTTGTGTCGTTCTTAAGAGAGATGGATGTGTCCGCAAAGGTGACTAAGAAAATAAAAGAAAAGAAAAAGACCAAAATCATTCCGAGTCTATGATATATGTCAATCCCGAGGGTAGTTAAAGAAAATAAACCAATGCCGTTGAATACGTGTCTCGAGCGAATATATACCCCGTTTAAAATCTTGAAACCGAATTAAGCCAAACCGTATAATTGCGCCATATGGACGAGACTGCGGGTTTTGACTAACGACTCGATCATTTCGACCATTACCAAAACTGCAAGAAATATGGCCCGATGTACGTGTTTGTCTAAATTCGTGCCTAAAGAAAAGAGAACGGTGATATCCTCGATTCGAATAAGCATGCGATTCAACGAAACGTTGATTTTCTATAACCACACTAAGATGATATATCATGTGGATTGGGAAGAATAAAGGATTGTTGTTAGCCGAAAGATTACCGGGCGCTCAAATAAAGACTCACCGTCTTTTCACGTAGCAAAATGAGCAAACGAATCCTCGACGCTAAGAACAAACACGTTACACGATGAGTTCGTTCCCTAAAATAAAATCCAAAAGTGATTCCATCACTAAATAAACACGTGGTTACGTCTCTCGATAGATCCAAAAGATCCCGTTGTAATCCAAAATCGAGACACGAACCCACACGAACAAAAGGGAACGAGTCATCAACAATAACGAACGATTGAACTAGAAGAATAACTCGTACCACGTTTAAAAACCGAGATGCGCTCAAAGGAAGTCAAAACCCGAATTAATGCATCTCGCGAAAGGACAAAAGACGAGTTATTCTGAAAGGACAATCCAACTTGGTCGATTTCTTAGTCACCAAACGTGGATACGTCAAAACGAAATGTGTTGTCTGATGAATGATTTAATTTCCCGCAATAATCGACGGCATCACGCGTCCCCTGGACCGCAATGTGAGCCAAAAACCAAAATCCTAGGAAAGAGACCTGGACCAACGAGTGTGTGGAGGAATAAGGGTGGAAGAGAGATGTTGTGATACGTGTAAATAGAACTAACGTTTGTTCTTCTTATCTTATAATCGTAAATAAATAAACACACACACCACGAATCATGCATACAAAATCATGCATACATACTAATGGATATCGTTCGCGCAGACGTCATCATTAAGCGGTTGTGGGTTCGCGAGAGTAATCGGCTTGTCAGACAGTTTGATCAGCTACGAGTAGACAGTTCAGAATCAGTAGTTGTGGCTTCTGAATCATCTTCGTCTGGGTATACTCAGTCTTCCGTCAGTATGTCTGCGACCAACGAGAAAGTGGCTGAATTGGAAAACTCTGTGAACAATATCAATGATCAGCTGGCCGCAATCTTGGCCCAGCTAGCTGAGTTAGCACTGAAGGACAACAAGAGTGGTAGTAAGCGTGCTGAGAATGAGGTGAACGATGGCCCTCGCTTTGGGAATGAGGAGGATTATCAGGATTATATCCGAAAACAGCTGGAAAAGGAGAAAGCTAAGGAAGAGGAGTGGAAGCAACACATCACACAGGAAGTGCAGGACTTGCGTGGAGGAAGTTTTGGAAATCAGGACTTCTATAACTTGAAGAATTGTTTGTCGGCAACAGCTTTGCCTCTGAAATTTCGTCTCCCCAACATGAAAAAGTTCGATGGAACCGGAGATCCCACCGCTCACATGAATCAGTATGGTGCTGTGATGAAGCACACGATCCTGACTGAGGATCAAGTCCTGGGGATGTTTAACACCTACCTAGAGGGGGCTGCCCTCACATGGTTTTATGCGTTACCAATGGTGACAAAGAGGGATTGGAAAGAATTAGCGAAGTCATTCATCGCTCAGTATAGCTTTAACACCATGCTGGAGGTCACTTTGAAGGAGTTAGAGAGCACTAAGCAACAGGCTGGGGAATCCTTTTCCGATTTTGTGAAAAGATGGAGGGCTAAGGCCGCAGTGATGAAACAAAAGCCGCTCGAGCAGGATCAGATCCGAATGGTGGTTGGCAACACGTTGCCGTATATCAAGAATGAGTTGCGGTATATGCCGTTTACGGATTTCAATCAGATGTATAGTTGTGCCTTGACTGTCGAAGGTGATGGGGAGCCAAAGAAAGCTTATACCAAGTGGATGAAGTCTGGATATAGTGCCGGAGGGCCTAGCGCGAGTACGAAATCTGCAGCAGTGAAAGTGGTTGATCTTAATGCTATTGAAAAGAGGCGGTTCGCCAAGTTCGATCAGACCTATGCTAAAGTTTTCGAGCGTCTGCAGAAAAAGGGATTGTTAAAAGCCCTTACCCCGTATAACAAAGCTCAACCTACTCCGCAGATTCAGGCTAGAGGGTACTGTGAGTTTCACAACAGTTATGGACATACGATTGAGAATTGCGAGAGGCTGAAACACGAAATCTAAGATTTGATTGAGGAGAAGAAGATAGTTGATCCTTCGTCAGCAAACCCTTCCGTTAGGCGCAATCCATTGCCTAATCATAAGGTGAGCGTGATCGGAGCTGGTTTGACAGAAACTGTAGTGATGGAATCCTTTGAGGAAGATGTAGAGGAGTTGTTGGACTCCGTCGAAAAAAGCAATGTGGGAAAAGGTCTGTATGTGTCCTTCTCGGGTGAGGAACGAGAGGATGAACCGATGGAAGAAGGGTCAGATGGTGGAGCACCGTATGATGAGGATAGTGCTGAAGAGACCGGAGAAGGGTCGTCTCGGACTATTGTGCTAGATTTGAGTTTGTTTAGTGGAGGAAGAGATCCCGAGGTGCACTTGCGTGAATATATGCACAACATGTTTATTGAATCCTTCGGAGTAGATGAGATTGCTCAGTGGTTTCATCATTCGCTGGTAGGCGAGCCTTTAGAATGGTTCCACTCATTACCCGACTCTTGCAAGCATGATTGGGATCAATTATCAGATTTATTCTTAGCAAAGTACCAAAGAGCCGAGGACAGGGCCGCAGAGCGCTTCGCAATGCAGATTGGACCTATCAAGCGTCCGCTACCGAGGGTTAGCAAATATAATGGCAACAAGGACCCTATGGAGCACCTTCACTTCTACTTATCAGCCATGGCGCCCTTGGGTTTTAAAAAAGAAGAGATCACTATCTTGTTTTGTAATTCGTTGATGGGTGAGCCGTTAATGTGGTACATGTCGTTGCCGATGTATGTTAAGACCGATTGGGCGGCAATGACGAAAAGATTTATCAAGGAGTATACAGTATGGATGCTGGCAGAGCAAACCCCGGATTCCCCGTCTTACCAAACACCTGATGCAGTGTTAGCGATGCCTAGGTATGGTGGATACCAGGATCCTGTTGAGCATGCAAGGTTATTCCGCAATCATATGTATGACGCCGGATTCCCGCAGTGTGAATTACATGAACATTTTCCGGAAACCTTGATGGGTGAAGCCTTATTGTGGCATCAGGGTCTATCAGAGGAGAAGATGGGTCATTGGATACCGCTCCGAAATGCCTTTGTGGCGAGATATGAAATGTACATTCCATGGACGGGATCCCTAGATGATCTGGACAGGATTAGGCAATTCCCCGAGGAACATTTTATGGATTATGCTAGAAGGTGGAGGCATCGTTATGAGCAGTGTAATGAGACAATGAGCGATAAGGTGCAGCTTATGTGCATACAACGAGGTGCTATTCCGTTGGCCGCAAGGAGGATGAGCCGGGTGTCCCTCCGTGACTATGATGAGTTGATAGGTTGGGCTATGTACGGATCAGCGGATCCTTTTTTCCTGAATCCGAGTGTTCCTCACGTCATGGATTTAATGGTCGTGGACATTTGGGAGAGTTCCTCGGACGAGGAGGATGCCAATCGAAGGGTTCCTATTAACATTTCGGATTAATCGGATGATGAGCCAGAAATTGCGGTAATGACGAGATTAGGTCGTGTGGCCGAGGGAAAGGCACCAATGGTAGAGACTGAGATTGGAGAAGGGTCGGCTCCTAAGCCTGATGACCAAGTTCTTGAGCAGTTGAAGAAGACGCAAGCTAAGTCTACGGTCTGGGAAGTTTTATGCCATTCTAAGTACCATCGTGAGAATCTGATAAAGGAGTTGCAGAATTTGGTTATTTCCACCGATACTGAGCCGGCAGCGCTAGTAGGGGCAATTATGGCTCGAAAGAAGACTGAGATCACATTTACCGATGAGGATCTCCCAGAAGAGGGGAAGGCTCATAATAAGCCATTGTATATCCGAGCGAAAATTAACGGGAAGAAGACTAGCTGTGTGATGGTCGATGATGGATCGGCCATTAATGTTTGTCCGTTGAAACTCTTGTCGAAGTTGGGAGTGGAAAGAGGAGACTTGACGGCCTCTGAAACAGTGATTAGAGCATATGACGACAGCCGTAGGCACATTGAAGGAGTCTTCAAGGCCAAGTTGAAAGTGGGGCCGCACGAGGAAGAAACTGAGTTCACGGTGTTGGATATCCCGGTAACTTTTGCTGTGCTGTTGGGACGCCCTTGGTTCCATAAGTTAGGAGGTGTGCCCTCCACGCTCCACCAAATGATTAAGTTCCCCTTCGGGGAAGAGATAGTAACAATTAGAGCTGAGAAATTGAGTTCGGTGGCAGCACTGGGAATTGAGCCTCAACTTTTCTCCGGATTCCAAGTCTCCGGGATTTACGAGTCGAGCATGACCACCGATGTGGTGAAAATGATGAAGGGAGGTTTCATCCCGGGAATGGGTTTAGGAGCACAAAATCAGGGGTTGCCAGAATTTCCGGATTTTAAGAGTCAGAAAACCCGGAGAGGTTTGGGATATGAGCAGGGGAGTCCGTCCAATGCGAGTGCTGAAGGAAAAGTAGGCTTGAGGAAGTATTTTGTGAGCGAGGGGCATGGGAAGGCATATTCAGGAACCCCCGAGGCATGGACTAGCACGGAAGGGAAGATTCTGCCAGGGTTCGAAATCTTCAATGATGTTGCCGACTGGGGCAAAGGAAAGGAGAGCTGATTTGCCGAGGAGATCATGATGCTGGATTTAAATGCCGAGGAGCAGGTCATCACCATCGAAGCGACTGCGGGAGCGGTGGACGAGCCCAGTACCTCCAAGGTTCATGAGGAGCCCAAGAACCCTGATGATGAAAATTATATTACTGCTTTGTTTGAATCAGATGATGTAATCACCCATGCTATCAATGAAATGAATTCTGATTTTGCTTACTTGCTTGATGTCGATCATGATCATTCCATGCATTCTCATTCATATAACATGCCTGCATTTGAAATCAATACAATAGAAATGTCAACTTTCAATCTTGGTACGGATGAAAATCCTAAACTTATACAAATTGCTCAAGCATTAACTATTGAAGAGAGAAAAGAATTTGAGAGAATAATTAAAAAATACGAAATTGTATTCGCTTGGACATACGAAGACATGCCTGGAATTGATCAATCAATCGTAACCCACCGCATTCCAACTTACCCCGAAGCGAAGCCCGTAAAGCAGAAGCTCCGACGTATGAGACCAGAATGGGCAGATAAGATCAGAGAGGAGGTGAAGAAACAGTTAGAAGCGGGATTCATCGAAGTAATCGACTATCCCCCTTGGGTCGCAAATGTGGTGCCCATCGCAAAGAAGGACGGCAAAGTGAGAATGTGCGTTGATTACAGAGATCTTAACAAGGCATGCCCCAAGGATGAGTTCGCATTACCTCATATCGACGTATTGATCGACAGCACAGCGTCAAGTGTATTACACACGAATGTGGACGGTTTCATGGGCTACATGCAAGTTCAGATGGCCGAAAAGCACAAAGCGAAAACCTCGTTCAAAACTGAGTGGGGGACATACTGTTACAGGGTAATGCCATTTGGTTTGAAAAACGCCGGGGCAACTTACCAGAGAATGGCCACAACACTGTTCCATGATATGATACACAAGGAGGTAGAAGTCTACGTGGATGATATGATGGTCAAATCAGAGACAAGAGAAGGGCATTTTGCCGCGCTCGAGAAGTTTTTGGCCCGAATCGCAGAATTCAAGCTAAGGTTAAACCCGAAGAAGTGCTTTTTCGGCGTTTCATCGGGGAAAATCTTAGGCTATGTAATCGGAAATAAGGGAATCGAGGTGGATCCTGATAAAGTGAAGGCCATACAGGAGATGCCGGTGCCGAGAAATGAGAAGGAAGTGAGAGGGTTTCTGGGGCAGGTTCAGTATATCAGTCGGTTCATAGCAAGACTCACCGCAATCTGCGAGCCAATCTTTAAGTTGCTAAGGAAAGACCAACCCGCTGTTTGGAATGATAAGTGTCAGCAAGCTTTGGAGAGCGTCCGGAGCTATTTGTCTAATCCGCCAGTGCTGAGACCGCCTAAACTGGGAAAGCCGCTTCTCTTCTATGTAGCAATTGAGGAGCGATCTATTGGGGCAATGTTGGCTCAAGAGGGAGACACCGGTGTGGAGCACGTGGTGTATTATTTGAGTAAGAAGTTCCTGGAGTACGAGCTCAAGTACAACATGATCGAAAAGACATGTGTGGCAGTAGTATGGTTGACAAAGAAACTGCGACACTATTTCCAATCGTATAAAGTGATCATTATTTCTCGGATGGACCCCGTGAAGTATCTATACCGAACTCCATCCTTGACGGGGAAGTTAGCCAGATGGTTGTTACTTTTGTCCGAGTTTGACATTGAATATGTGACGAAGAAGGTTATCAAAGGGAGGGCCGTGGCAGAATTTCTGGCCAACCAGCCCCTGAATGCAGAGGAAGAAGAGATAAGTTATGATTTCCCCGATGAGCACTTGAACGCAATCGAAGTTATACCGTGGAAAATGTTCTTCGACGGAGCAGTTAATTCGAATGGAGCCGGAGTAGGAGTACTACTTACCTCACCGGAAGGAGAAAGGATCCCGATGGCCAAGAAGTTATCCTTCCCTCTAACCAATAATATGGCTGAGTATGAAGCGTGCATTTATGGCTTAGAGTCATTAGCGGCACTGGGAGCGACATATGTCGAAATCTGGGGGGACTCAAAGTTGATCATTGAACAGGCACAAGGAAACACGGAGGTAAGAGAAGAAAGACTACGTCCATATCTAGATCAGCTAGAAGGGTTGGCACAAAGATTCAAGGAATGTCGTTTCTATCATATTCCTCGAGCACAGAACCAGGCAGCGGATGCCTTGGCTACTTTGGTGTCAGTTTGGGACAACCCCCGGAACCTTGCTTCGAAGCCGTTGGTATTGAGAAGATCTCACAAACCATGTTACGAGGACGTAATGTTGTTAGGGACAGATGAAAAACCATGGTATTTCGATATCGTGAACTTCATGAAAGATGGGACATATCCGGCAGAGTCAGAACCTAGGGATCAAGCTGTGATTAGAAGGCTAGCTCGTCAGTTCGTCATCCACAACGACTTGCTTTACAAAAGGCACGTTGATGGATTACAACTCAGATGCTTGGATGCGGGAGAAGCCTGCGAGGCAATGGAATCAGTACATTCGGGAATTTGTGGAGCCCATATGGGAGGAGCAGTACTAGCTAAGAAAATTATCAGACAAGGCTTCTATTGGCTCACCATGGAAAGAGATTGTAACGAGTATGCAAAGAAATGTCACGATTGTCAAATCCACGGCGATTGCAGTCATCTTCCGGCCATGGAACTACGTGTGCTAGCACCTATTTGGCCATTCGCTGCCTGGGGCATTGACATCATCAGCGAAGTAAGGCCTAATGCTTCAAATGGACATAAGTTTATTGCAGTCGCCATCGATTATTTCACCAAATGGGTAGAAGCAGAGTCGTTTAGCAAACTGGGATCCAAGCAGATGAGAAAGTTCATTGAAAAACACTTAATCACCAGGTTCGGAGTGCCTCATCACATGATCATGGATAACGGAGTCCAGTTTCAGGGGGAAGTAAGGAATCTTTTTCGAGAATATGGCATTGAACATCACAGGTCTTCTCCGTACCGTCCACATGCTAATGGGGCAGTAGAAGCAGCTAATAAGAACCTTAAAAGGATTCTCGTAAAGACGGTGGAATCACATCGGAACTGGCATGAGCACCTCCCACTCGCGTTGTGGGCTTATCGCACGACAATCAGAACCTCGACTGGGGCAACGCCATTCTCCTTGGTATACGGAACAGAAGCAGTCCTGCCGATTGAGATCAAAAAGCGATCGTTGAGAATCGCAGTGGAGGCAGAAATTCCCGAAACGGAATGGGTGAAGAGGCGATATGAGCAGTTGGCTTTAGTTGATGAGAAAAGGATGGAAGCCCTTTACCATGTACAGTTATATCAAAGAAGGATGGCTCAGGCTTTCAATAAAAAAGTCAAGACCAGCCCTATCAAAGAAGGAGATTTGGTGCTGAAACAGATCCGTGTGACGCACACCGACCCGAGGGGGAAGTTCAGGCCTAACTGGGAAGGACCATTCGTTGTAAAGAAGATACTTAGCAAAGGAGCGGTGAAGTTAACCACAATGGACGGCATGGAATTCTCCGAACCTACCAACCTGGATAGGCTTAAGAAATACTTTTCGTAAAAAAAAAAAAAAAAAGAAAAATAAAGAAAAATTCCCGATGGGTTGAAAACCCACAAAGGGTGACCTATGCAACAATAAGGGAAATCCCAATGGGTGAAAACCCGAAAGGGCACTCATTTAAAAATTCCGGGATAGTAAAAGGGGAGGAGAAAAATCGTCGGGATCCGGAAACCGAAAGGCGGGTCCTGGTAACAATAGTTATAACTTGAGCAATTACAAAAACAATGTATAAGAGACTAAGTATTTCTGTTGTTTGTAAATAAATAGAGGCATGAATATATTTGACGAGAATGATTGGAATCATTATAATCTACCGAATGCATGGTAATATGAATCACGGGTTATACATTTCTTGTCCTACTTTTCACAAAAAGCCTACCTACTATCCACCCCACTCCCTATACATCAGCTATACATCGGAGAAACCCTAATAAAAGCTACAAAGCAACAATGAAAGCTACAAAGCAATAATAAAAGCTACAAAGCAATACATAACGAGCCTAATACGGAGGAAAGTCCCAATAGTTCTCAAAATCTCTCAGGTGTGATGCCCGCTCTGCAGATAGTGCCTCCTCGGCAGCACGCGCTCTCTCATCAGAAACTCGCGCTCTCTCATCAGAAACTCGTGCTCTCTCATCAGCAGCTCGTGCTCTCTCCTCTGCAGCAAGGCGTCTGATCGACTCATCACGCGCCCTCTCCTCGACGGCAAGGCGACCCTCGGTATCCCGTCGCATCATCCCCGACCAGTGGTCGTTCCTCTCTTGATACACATGACCAATTCGGGCATCAGCTTCCCGCACTAGCTCGCTCTGTCTCCGCTCGTGGGCATGCAGATCACTCTACAGAAAAAGAAAAAAAAAGAACAGATAAAAGGCAGCATAGGAAAAAACATAAATCATACATACATGCATACATTTCACTACACTAAAGTACAGTAATGATACATACCAGGTGATCGGTGCAACGCAAGCTGAGGCGGTCTCGGAGATAACCAGACAGCCCCATGTAATCCGTACAAGTCTCTCTCGTGGTCAGAGAAGCGTCCGAGGGATCAAACGGGACCCTCGAGGAGAAGATAGGAGAGGCCGCCTCAAATCCCGCGTAAGGTGCCCCGGACTCGTCATAGCAGATCGTAGCATAATCTCTCCCATAGTCTGGTATAGGCATGCCTAGGGAAGACCTCTCTGGTCGGGCAGCGCTGGAGGACTCACCAATATAGTAGGGCTGCTCGCACACTGGCGTCTGAGCCCGAGTGCCGTCGAAGAAATCAGATAAGTGGGCACTCCTCCAGGATCCCTCCTGCAAACAAAACACACCATAAAACCTCTGAACATCTCATGAATAAAAGGGGTAAAATAAAAAGGGAATGGAATCACTTACCGGGACCTCCTCCTGACCAAAGACTGCCGCGACAGCCTCCCTCGAAAATACATCCGCCACTGGATCCACCTCCATCGCCGCCGTCGGGGCATCCCTCGCGCTCAGCAAAGTAGACAAGTAAGGCTCACGGCCCCCGGCGTGAATCCACACCGCTCTACCAACATACCGACGGGTCAGGTCCTGACGAATGACCGATAGTGGTAGGGTCCGCACCGCAAACATAGAGACGGGGATCTCGCCCGGCGTCCAGTGAGTGTCCCTAACTCCGGTGATGCCTCGATCCCCTAAATACCACCCCCGCACGCAGGGGCCGGTGAGTACACACTACTGCTCCTGGATCATCGATACATATGTATAACCAGGGCCGAAGTCGAGGTCGTCTCATCGGAACTTAATCTAAAAAAATGCACAAAGAGAAAGTCGGAAAGACTCAAACAAAAAACCAAGCATGATTAGGCAAAATCTACCTGTGTGAGGGTCAGCGAGTCGATCCGATCCAGAAGCCACGACACTGTCCGACTCCTCTCGGCGCTCAAGTCAAAATCCCTCCACTGAGTCATGAAAGGCGGCCTCAGTACTCTCGATCGAGATCGAGACCGGCTGGGAAGGATGTGTCTCTCATACGCCCACACCTGCGGTAAAAACGAGGACTAGGAGTGTGAAAAATGCGAAGAAGATAAGACGGATAAGTCAAGAAGGCGTCACGTACCAGCAGAGCAAAGGTATAACCACCGAAGTCCTTGCGCTTCCGGCAAGTCAGATCCAAAAACTTGTAAAGAAAGGCTAAGCCTGCCCCCGCCCAATCGTAGGAAGCCGCTGCATCCAAATCGCTGAGCGCCTGAATGAGGCCCGCATGTACCTTCCCGCCCTTCGTGCGGAAAATCGTCTCACTCAGAGCATATACCAAGAAGCTACGAACCGCCAAGTTGGTATCATCAGTCTCGCAAAAATCTCGTCTACTCAAGAGGCTCGCGGTGGAAACAAACTTCGCCGGAGTAGACTTGGCGCATAGACGAACTCCCGGTCCAATCAAGGCAGCAAGCCTAGCAGGGTCGACCCGCGGTCGCATCATACCAAAATGGAAAGGGACGGGAGTGTTGCTCCCTCGTAATCCGGTCAATAGCGAAAAATCTCGAGGCGAGATAGTCATCTCCCCAAAGGAAAGGTGGAAGGTGTGGGTCGAATCAACCCACCGCTCACACAAGGCTCGTAGGCCAAAAGGATCGCATACCCCGTTGGTGCGGGGCAGCGCTGCAATAAAAGGCTCAAAGCCCAACTCACGCACGCGGGCTCTCGCCGGGGCGCCTAGCCTATCATAACACGAGTGAACCTCGGCGGTGGTCCCCGAAATCTCAATGAACTAAAAAGGAACAAGATAAGAAAATTTAAATACAGCTCCTAAAGCATGCAATTGATAAGAACGCGTTAACACTAGGTATTCTTTCATTTTCTAACCTAGAGACATCCGGTCAGTTAGGACCAATTTTCTGTAAAAATCTCTCCTGTAGGGTCATTCACGTAAGGTTTAGTCAATTCTTTAATCCACCCTCGTCTGCGGTGACGAGGAGCATAGATTAGGCTTTACTATTCACGTGCATTAGTTAAGTTTTTACTATTCACATTTTCACTATTCACGTTTACTATTCACGTGCATTAGCTAAGTTTTTACTATTCACGTGCACTATTCACGTTTTTACTATTCACGTGCCCTATTCACGTTTTTTACTATTCACGTGCCCTATTCACGTTTTTTACTATTCACGTGCATTAGCTAAGTTTTTACTATTCACGTGCACTATTCACGTTTTCACTATTCACGTGCCCTATTCACGTTTTTACTATTCACGTGCATTAGCTAAGTCTTTACTATTCACGTTTTTACTATTCACGTCTTCACTATACACGTCATTTTTACTGTTAGCATGCATAAATTCGTAGTGTCACTATTCACATGCATATAGCGCGCATTCTTATAAAAATAAACGGGTGTTACTTGTAAATAAAGGAATTCACATTTTCTAGCTAAAGTCCTCTAAGGCAGTCTAAGGGTTAGCATGCAAATCATGTTCGTATAGGAATGCTAAAGCCTAGAGTTCGAATCGAATAAAAGTGAGAAATTACTTACCTCGTTGCAGCGTATCCTGCTCAAATGCGTCGTAGGGTCGTGAAAGGTATCCACTCTATCTAGGTTTACGTAAACCTCGTCCATGCCTCTAGTGCCATCCCATTCATCTAAATCCATCCCGAGAATAATCCAAATTGAAGTCTAGTGAGAGAAAGAGGAGAGAGAAGGTGTGGGGTTGAAATGAAACCCCACCACCTTATATAGGAAAAAGGGAATGGCATTCCCGTAAATAGTGAAAAAAGTACGATTTGACATAAAGGTAAAAAGTAAATAATTAATTACTAGGTGCACAGACCTCCGATTGGCAGTCCGTTTCAGCCTGCATTTCTCCCAGACAGCGACCAACATTATCAAGATATGAACTCCAGACCACAGTCATTTTTTACAGAACAGCGACACCAGTCAAAATACAGACGACAGTCAACAGAAGAACAATCATTAGTCTATATCATTTCAAACTAAAACATGTTCCCATTGAACCTCTGAGATGAAAGCTCTAGTGAGAAAATACAGACAATAGTGTTGTAAGAAAATCCAGAAACAATCCCTGCTTTTGAGCCATCTGACTCACGGTCGCAGACCGGAGTTGCTTTTGAGCCATCTGACTCGCGGTCGCAGACCGGAGTTGCTTTTGAGCCATCTGACTCGCGGTCGCAGACCGGAGTTGCTTTTGAGCCATCTGACTCGCGGACGCAGACCGGAGTTGCTTTTGAGCCATCTGACTCGCGGTCGCAGACCGGAGTTGCTTTTGAGCCATCTGACTCGCGGTCGCAGATCGGAGTTGCTTTTGAGCCATCTGACT
Organism: Euphorbia lathyris; assembly: GCF_963576675.1. Taxonomy (NCBI): domain Eukaryota; kingdom Viridiplantae; phylum Streptophyta; class Magnoliopsida; order Malpighiales; family Euphorbiaceae; genus Euphorbia; species Euphorbia lathyris. The sequence goes on from NC_088917.1 coordinate 31,206,378, forward strand.
CGCGGTCGCAGACCGGAGTTGCTTTTGAGCCATCTGACTCGCGGTCGCAGATCGGAGTTGCTTTTGAGCCATCTGACTCGCGGTCGCAGACCGGAGTTGCTTTTGAGCCATCTGACTCACGGTCGCAAACCGGAGTTGCTTTTGGGCCATCTGACTCATGGTCGCAGACCGGAGTTGCTTTTGAGCCGTTTTTACCGAAGATTGTAGACTAAGGTAGCTATTGAGCCATCATCCTCGCAGTCGCAGACTAGGGTAGCTTTTGAGCCGTTTTTACCGAAGATTGTAGACTAGGGTAGCTATTGAGCCATCATCCCCACCGCCGTAGACCAAATCGCTCTAGAGCCGTTCTCATCGCAGTCAGCCAACGTAGGCCGGAGTCGAAAAGGGGGACATTCGCCAACAGCCGATTCAGAGGCAGCACGGTACAACCCAAAGCAGAGTCTGAAGAAATCAAAGAACAACGCCGGAGCGCGCAGCGCAAAGGTCAGGTATGCTCCCTCCTACTCTTTACGTGTATTTTACTTTTATATGTTTTACATTGCATGTGTTGCGTTAGCAAAAAACGTTTTCGAAACACACACATCACTGTCAAAATAGAAAAGTAGGGGCAACTGTAGACACCGAGTCGGAGGACCTGTGACGAAAACCTGAAAACAAGACGGTTGAAGCGATTGATTCCGGAAGTTTTGAAAAATATATAAAAAATAATAAGCGAAGGAAAATTAGCGGCACGGCGCGGGTGCTTAGCGGCATCCGGCACGCGGACGACAATGGTCGAACGCCCGCTCGGCGGCGCGGGACGTGCGCTCGGCGTCCGTCGGACGCACCGCAAGTGGCACGCTCTCGACGTCCGAGCAATGCCCGGGTCCGGTGGCACGGGGCGCGCTCTCGTGGGCCGCTGAGCGCACGTGCCCGGTAGCGCGAAGCGCGCGTTCGGCGGCCGCGACGTATGAGCGTCCGGCGGCGCGGGACGCGCGCTCGACGGCCGCAGGGTGCGCACGCCCGATGGCTCGAGGCACGCCCCGAGGGCCGTCGGGCGGGCCCCCAACCACGTCGGGCGAACGCCCGACGGAGGTTGGGCGCGGGCGCCCAACCTAGCGTTGGGCGATCGCCCAACGATTGTTGGGCGATCGCCCAACAAATGTTGGGCGGCCGCCCAACCCCAATGGGCGACGCCCAATTTCTTTTGGGCGTCGCCCATTGGTCCGGGGACCCGTTTGCCTATAAAAGGCACGGATCCCCATGCAAAAAAAAGAGGGGGGGGAGAAGGGAGAGCTTCTCACACTAGAATATTTTTTCTAGAGAGAAGAAGTTGATTTTTTTAGGAGAAAACATTTTTTTTCCTAAAAATTGAAAATCTCCAAATTTCCTAAGTTCAATTTTTACTAAATTTTTCATAAAAAAACGGAAGCTCGCGGTTCGTGGAATCAATCGGCTTCGACTGTTAGATACCGAATTCAAGGTATTATCCGAGGACTAGACTCTTTATTTTATTTAAGTTATTCTCTTCTTCTATTTATTTTTTTATGCTATAGTTTTTATTCATTTAGTTACTTATTTATTTTGTCACACTTTATTTAATTAGCGTATTTATTTAATTTTCACTTCGTGTTGAATAAAATCCGGTTTTGTTTTAAAATAAAAAACCTCGTTTTAATATCCCAATACGAACCGTGATCCAATAAAAAGGTAGTTCGGGTGTCGAAAACGTTGTAATTATAAATTTTTAATTTAAAAGAAATTTCCCGAATAACGTTTTAAAATAAAAACATCGTTTTAGGAACTTACGTTTTCGACTATGATCCATTTTTGGTAGTTCGGAAATCCAAAACGATTGAATTAGATTTAATTTAAAGCTTTTGAATAAATCTGGAAACATTTAGGAGTGCTGCTGTAATTTACCTATTCTGTCACTAAATGCTGTTTACCGACGGATTTTCCGTCGGTAAATCTGCCAAAATGTAAAAAATGTCATTTCAGTCCCTTTTTCTTAACTTTTAAGCTTTTGATCCTTAGTATATATATGTATAATTACGTAATATATGTTTTTTAAATTATTTTAGAACTTTAGCATATATATTTATTTTAGAATATTTGTATATCATTTTTATTCTATTTTACAATATGAGTATAAGTATATATATATATGTATTTCCTTTTTATTGATTTAGGCTATGTTTTGAATATTAGTTACTTGATATTTTGAGAAATAATGGATAAATATTAGTATGTGTCATTTTTTATATTTAAAACTATATTAGTTATGTATATATATATATAGTTTTGGGATATTTGGGTTATCTTGATTATTGAATGAAATTATTTTTGGGTAAATGTTATTTTCTTAGTTATAGGATTTACTTACTATTTTCACATTTTCAAAGTATAGATATATTGTACCTATTATTTTTATATACATATAGTTCCTTTTGTATTAACTTTTATTTTCATATTCTATTTTTGATTTAAATATATATATATATATATATGTTAGAATTGCTTTCTTTATTCTTTTGAGCTTAATCATGGGTCCATGTTTCAAGTGGACTTTGTTTGAGTATGGATGGTGGTTTAAATGGGTTTATTATGGTAATTATAATTAGTAAAGAGTCCATTAAATAAGTGGGGAAAATAAATCACAAAAAGAGAGTTTTCAATTGAATTATTTAAACTAATGAGTTTTTAGATTTCTAATGTAAATAAATAGAGTCATTCTTATTAATATTTCAAATCGTTTCTCAAAACACCACGTTTTAAAACCTTAATCCGTTCCAAAGGCGGATTAAATGATCATTGTAATTAAAATCGTTTTCTTTGTGAATAATAGAGTTTTGAATCATTTTCTCAAAGAATTTGTACAAAATAAAATTGACTTGTATGTTTAAACCATGTTTTCTCATTAAAAGGTTTTTATCTCAAACGTTTTTCAAATACTCGAGTCGTTCCAACGGCGATTCGGGTAAATTTCATCAAATGGGGTTTTAAAACGCATCTAAATCGTTCCAACGGCGATTAAGGTGCGAACCATGTAAATGAACTCGTTTTGGGGGAAATAAGTTAATGTGGAATGAACCCACAACATCACATTTAATACGGGTGTAAATAAATCACTTCTTTCTGCCTCCTTTCTGTGTATGTATAAACATAAATGGGTGATTCTTTACTGATGTGGCTTTTCAATAATATATGCTCAAAACGGTTTCTAAAAAGAGAAAGAAAAGGGTTTCAAATGAATTTTAAACTTAAAGAAGTATACGATTAGTCCGTTATCGCCTAACATGCTGAGTAGGAGGCCGGTGGTTCATAACCGGGCGATGTCGGGGTGCCTAGTAGCCTTTCTCCAGAAAGGAGCTAGCCTTCTCATCTCGTACCTAAGTTTCCCGAACCCACACCGGTCTCCCGCAAGGGATCGGTGTTCATTTTCCCATTCGTGGGTGGCGACTCTTCCATATCTTTGAGCTCCGGTCCTGCCGAGCAGCTTGATTCCACGATTGGTTGCTTTCGGCGCCAATCACCGCTTACGTCGCCATGAGGTTGTCCACCCCCCGGTCCGCCCGGGAGATTAGGCCGCGGCACCTCGTCTAATAGCCGGTGAGACTTTACCAAGCCAATTTGGCAAAGCTATGTGATAGGCATTGGCATTGACCTTCTTGGTGATCTTATATGGCCCGTACTTTCTTGGTCGAAGCTTGCTGCTTGTGGCGTTGGCGAGTCTCTCTTTTCCCAAGTGTACCATAACCTCATCTCCTACTTCAAACTGTAGGTCCCTGCGGTGCTCATCTGCCTTAGCTTTTAGTTTCTGGTTTCTCACCTCAAGAGTCTCCTTCACCTCTTGGTGCATCTGGACATAGTCTTTGGCTAGCTGGTTTGCAGTCATGTTTTCGTTAGGAAGATGGGCTATATCAAGGACGTGATTCGGGGTCTTAGTGTATACCACCTCAAAGGGTGACTTCCTAGTTCCCGAGTGTATAGATCCATTGTAGGCGAACTCAGCTTGTGCTAAAACCACGTCCCACATCCTGGGCTTATCCTTACATTTGCTGCGCAGTAAGTTTCCCAGAGTCCGATTGACCACTTCTGTCTGTCCGTCTGTCTGAGGGTGGGCAGTGGTACTAAACTTCAGAGAAGTATCAAAAAAAGCCCACAAGGTCCGCCAGAAGTGACTCAGGAACTTTGTGTCACGGTTTGAGACAATGCTCTTTGGTACACCATGTAGTCTGACAACCTCTTTGAAGAATAGCTTGGTAGTCGCTGAGGCATCGTTAGTCTTACGGCATGGTATGAAGTGTGCTATTTTCGAAAATCGGTCAACAACCACAAAGATGGAATCCATGCCTCTCTGAGTTCTGGGTAACCCTAGGACAAAATCCATGGACAGATCCTCCCATATGGTTTCTGGTACAGGCAAGGGTAGCTGTAAGCCAGCATTTGTAGCATGTCCTTTGGCGGTCTGGCAGATATAGCATCGTTCTACCAGGTACGCCACATCTCTTCTTATTTTGGGCCAGAAATAACGGGAACTCACTGCTGCATATGTCTTGTCTCGCCCAAAATGTCCCCCTAGGGATCCGCCATGTAGATCTCGGACCACCTTCTCGCGGATAGAAGTGCAGGGTAAACAAAGTTGGTTGCCCCTCATTAGGTACTCATCCATCAAGTGATACGCCCCATCCCCAGGTTGGCGCTGGCACTTCTCCCAGATACTTCCAAAGTCAGGATCCTCCAGGTACTCTCCTCTGATGTGTTCGAAACAATCGGTCTCCAGGTTGACTGTTTTTATTAGTGCAACCCTCCGACTCAAGGCGTCCGCCACTATGTTCTGTTTTCCTGCCTTATGGATAAGCTTATAGGGGAACTTATCTATGAAGGCAGACCACCGGGCGTGCATGGCGCTTCGAAGTTGCTTCTGACTTCCCAGGTATTTGAGAGCTTGATGGTCAGTGTAGAGGATGAACTCTTTTCCCACCAAGTAATGTTCCCATACTTTCAATGCCCTCACTACAGCATATAACTCTTGATCATACGTTGCCCACCTTTGCCGTGCCTCACAGAGCTTCTCACTGAAGTATGCAATGGGCCTCTTTTCTTGCATCAAGACACCACCAATCCCAATTCCACTGGCATCACACTCAACTTCAAACAGTTTGTCAAAATCGGGATACGCCAGCACTGGCACTGTACTCAGCTTTTCCTTGATCAAGGTGAAGCTCTCTTCTTGGGCGTCCGCCCACTCGAACCCCTTTCCCTTCTTCAAACATTCCGTCAACGGGGCCACTATGGAAATGAAGTTCTTAATGAATCGGCGATAAAACGTTGCTAGCCCATGAAAACTCCTGATATCCCCCACGTTCCTTGGAGTAGGCCATTCTCGGATGGCTCTGACTTTCTCCCCATCAACTTGGATTCCACTCCCGCTGAACACGAATCCAAGGAAAACTAAGCTCTCCATGACAAAGTCACACTTCTTGGTGTTGGCGTATAGTTGGTGTTTCCTTAACAGGTCAAACACTGTCTGCAAGTGCTCTTCATGTTCCGCCAAGGTCTAGCTGTGGATCAAAATGTCATCAATATACACAACTACGAACTTCCCAATCACTGGGTGAAGCACCTGATTCAACAGTCTCATAAAAGTACTAGGGGCGTTGGTCATCCCAAAGGGCATAACTAACCATTCATACAATCCATCTCTTGTCTTGAAGGCAGTCTTCCACTCATCCCCAGATCGGATTCGTATCTGATGATACCCACTCCTGAGATCAATCTTGGAGAAGACTCGAGATCCGCCAAGTTGGTCCAACATGTCATCCAACCTTGGAATCGGGAACTTATACTTGATGGTGATCTTGTTAATAGCCCTGCTGTCAACACACATCCGCCAAGACCCATCCTTCTTTGGTGTAAGTAAAGCTGGAACAGCGCAAGGACTCATACTCTCCCTAACGTATCCCATCTCGATGAGTTCCTCCACTTTTTGCCTCATGACATCATTCTCCTTTGGGCTCATTCGATAATGTGGGAGGCTTGGAAAACTAGCCCCAGGCACCAGATCGATATGATGTTGGATATCTCTCAAAGGTGGTAACCCACTCGGTAGTTCGTCGGGGAACAGATCTTGATACTCGCCAAGTAGGCGGGTCACTTCATTCGGCATCTCTCTTTCGCCCCTTCGGGCGGCCTCGTGATTCGCCTTAACCATCACCACATACACCATCTGGCTCTCCTCACATTCGCTGACGAACGATTTGTGTGTAGGACAGACTACCAAGGTAGACTTCTCGTCGGCCTTTGGCTCTCTCACCATTGGTGTAAGGACAAACTTCACCCCATTCTTCACAAATCTGTAAGTGTTCTCTCTTCCGGCGTGGGTGGCGTTGTTATCAAACTGCCAGGGTCGGCCCAACAATAGGTGGCATGCGTCCATGTCGACTACATCACAACAGACTTCATCATGATAGTTACCAATCTCAATCGGTACCTTGCATCTCTGGGTCACCCTCAACTCGCCCACGTTCTTGATCCATCCCACCCTGTAGGGATCAGGGTGCGCCTCTACCAACAACCCGAACTTCTGAACGGCGCTGCTACTCACAATGTTCTCTTGGCTCCCACTATCTATTATCACATTACATCGCCCTCCCTTCACAAGACAGCGGGTCCTGAATAGTCGGTGCCTCTGATCGCCCTCTATCCGGCTGGAGACTAACAAACGCCGTACCACATGAATGGCGTACCTCTCTTCACCCGCCACCTCATCATCTTCTCCCAAGGGTTCACAAAATACTTCATCCTCTTCGTCATAGTCATCTTCATACCTCTCCACCATGTTGGCGCTCTTCCTTCTAGGACACTCGTTGGATCTATGTCCTGGCTCATTGCACCGAAAACATTTGAAAGGTGATGGCCTTGCATACGGATTGTTGCTCTTGGGTGGTATAGGTGCTTCTTTGTATGGTCTAGTATCTCCAACGGATCCCCTTCCCACACTATTAACCTTGGCCCCACTGGCACTCGCCACCTGCTTGCCTTTGTCGTAAGACTTCACGTTATCTCTTCCCCTAGGCGTATACTCAGTAGTGGCGGATCTTCTGGATCTCCCGGTCAGTTGGGACTCAGCCTTGAGGGCTAAATTCCTAGCATCTTGTACTCTAACCACCATCTGTGTGCCAATATGATCCTGGATATTGTATCTCAACCCTTCTAGATACCTAGAGGTCTTTTGGCTTTCAGTTTCAGACAGGTTGGCTCTCGCCGAAAGCCTTAAGAACTCAGAGGTATACTCATGGACACTTCGGGTCCCTTGAGAGCATCCTCTGTAGGAGCTGTAGATATACTATTCGTAGTCCGACGGTAAGAACCGCTCCCTCAGCATCGCCTTCATCCGTAGCCAAGATCTAATCGGATCTATGCCCCCTCTTCTCCTCTCTTCCCTCATCTGATCCCACCAAACTGATGCGCCACCCTTCAGGCGATACGCCACCAGTCTAACTTTCCTCTCATCAGGAATACCAGCATACTCAAAGAAACGTTCAACTTCCGATAACCAATCTAAGAACCCCTCTATATCCAATTCGCCTCCAAAAGACGGTAAGTCTATTTTTAGCTTAAAGGCGTCATCTCTATCAAAGTTCCCTAGATCTGGTTCTGCCCTAGCAATACCCACACGTCTGTCGTCAATCGGACCACCATTCCTCACAGTTCTAAAGGCACCATTATCCCCAATATCCTCAAAATCATCACTATCACTATCAGCGTTATGTACAAGGACAAAGTTGGGTCTTCTTACCTCAGGATCCCTAGGACCCATTCGTGGAAGTTGGACATTTGCCAATGGTAGTCGAGGTGGCGTGGGTTGCCTTTGGGGTCGTGGTTCAAGGACTCCTTCCCTCCTCTGGTCGGACTCCCCGGCGGCTGGTCTGACCACTGCACGGATCTCCAATCTGAGGTTTTCCAGGGAAGCGGTTAGCTCCTGGAACCGTTGGTCGTTTTGTTTCTGCCGCTCAAGGCTGGCCTGGATTTGTTCCGCGAGGTGCTCTCTCAGCTCCTCATATCTCCGGTCACTGGTTTCCATGGAATCTTGCGGTTGTCGGGGTTGAACCATTTCCAAAAGAAGTTTCGGGTCAGGAAATGATTGGCTCTGATACCAACTGATACAGATTGAAAGCGATAAATGGAGGTTTTAATCGTAAACCAACAAAGATCTTCTTCTCTAGCTAGACTAGAAGGAGTGAATCCCGATAAACAAAGGTATAAACCTTAATCTCAATGAGAAATGATATTTGATTGATAAAAAGTTTTCTTATCCTTACAAAATGAGGGTTTAAATACAACCTCTAATTGATCAGTAAAGGACAGGGACTACCCCTATTAGGGTTACAATATGGTTAACAATAAAAGGGTAAGATAGGTGATGCGCCTAGACAACAGGTACAGGGTGCAGGTACGGAGCGTCAGAGGTTGTTGGTGAATTCCTTCGCCAGGAAGTAAACTTGAGATCCGCCCAGTGTAGTTGTTGGTACGCCTCATGGCGTACGCCTAGATCCGCCCCGCTCGCGTGTCCAGGGGATCCGCCCTCTTAGATATAACCTCTGTGGGAACGCCGAGAGGAGATCCGCCAAGGCGCGTGTTATTATTGATCCCAGTTAGAATGTCCGCATCAAAAAAAGGACAGAGGAGATTAAAAAAAAAAATTAGATAGAAAATATCTAATAATGATAAAGTTTTAATCTTAAAACCTCTCCCGTTTAAGTTGAATGGGAGAGGATCCGAATCCTTTCATATCACATAAGAAAACAACGATTTAGAAAGCAAAATTCAGTTGTCAATTCGGTCTTAAACTCCACTCGGTAGTTAAAAAAAATTAGACCAATTATCTATTTCTAGTTGCATAAATTAGAGACCAGTGTGTTAATCGCAAACTTTGATCCTAAAGTCTAAATACAGAAGTTTGCAACCGATTCATAGTTGCAGACTTTTGAAGACCATTGCTTGGTTGCAAAGTTGCTGTTTTCAAACTTTAGTAATGGCTTTACAAATGTATTTTTGGTTCAAAATAGAAATACATTTTTCCCTCCAACTTACTGGCGGTTTGCTGACAATTTAATTTGTTGTTCAATTTTATTATTACAATTATGATAAATAACTTATTAGTCCAAATGTTTTTACCTATTACACTAGTAAAGCAATAAATATGATTTAAGGTTCTTAAGTTTTGTCTTATTAAATTCCTAGTTTCTTCATTTGTTTTATAAAATTATCCTTAATTATATAAATATAAATTAGATTTTTTAGTGCAAAAAAAATTGTTTCGCTCATAGAAAACATAGTAAATTACAATATAAATAATTAAAAGATTACAATCAGTATCTTTAATATCATAAATCGCAAATGAACAATAGTAGACATTACTTAAAATTGTTTTTGACACAATGACGAGAAGCACACTGCACCAAGAATCGACTTCATAGTCTTTTACTCCAAGAATGACTGGTCCTTCGATGAGTCGGAACTATTTGATGATACACAAAACCCTTCTTTGTTTTCCATGAAGGAAAACACAATAACACTCATATAAGGAGAGACGACAACCATTTATATAGGGTGACATACCACAACCATTCATAATGGGAGAAGGAACAAAAAATACAAATAAAGAAGAAATTATCAAATCTACCATAATAGATTAATCAAAAAAATTATTCAGAAAAAACAAAACAAAGTAAAGAAGATGTTTATTTTCCTGCTAAAAATTGAAAGAATACCCCAAAACCTGAATGAAGAAGATGAGAGTTTGTTGACGGTTATGTTTAAACCTCAATTTTTATTATTTTTAATTAGCCTTATAAACTTATAAAATGAATGTACATATAAACTTGGTTTTTTAGTTTTCATTTTTTAACAAAATATTTTTAATGAAATTTGTGAACTATGGACTGATAATTTATACTTAGTTATAAAAATAAAATAAAATAAAATAATCTATTATTGAATCTTTATAATTTATTCAAAAATATTATTTTTCACTTTATTCATAACAAAAATGTCACTTTTACATTTTTATACTTTTAATTATAATTTTAAAATAAAACATTATACATTAAATTAAAATTCAATAATTACATAAAAGTAAAAAAGTATAAAAATAAACTTTGTGGTTTGAGTCATTTTCAAACTTAAAGTACGTGGTTTGAAAATTAACAAACAAGTACCTTGAGGTTGATTCCGTTAGCAAACATAATCCGAACTGACTAACGGTGTTAAAAAAAGTCAAACGACAAATAGTTATTTTTATCTTTATATTATTATCTGATTATCATAAACATACCTCGAAATAAAAAATAAAAATCAAACTCACAATCTCATCCATCTCTCTTTGATCTCATCTCCATCACCCTCGCCCTCCCCAATTCCACATTTTGATCTTTCTGTTGTCAAACCCCAACGAAACCCCATTTCATTTCGAGCTCCATCAATGGCAGTAGTAAGAGATTCTACCTCTATTTTCATATTTCATAGTTCAATCCCTTCAAACAGACAGAGATGTGATTTGAGAAGCAAAATGGTTTTCGGGTTTCGTTGATTCTTCATGGAGTTTCTTCCAATTTAAAGCAGGTCAAGCGAAATCGGGTGCGGGCAATTACAGAAGTGAAGAGTAAGGAAAAGTCATCAGAAAGTTTGGGGGGTTTTGGGGCATTAATGTAGTGGCGGAGAGTGAATTAAGAGAGAAAGGGTTTTTGTGGATGAGGAAGACGAAGCTGGTTTGCACAATCGGGTCGCGTATTGTTGGACGGAGGAATTGGCTTTGGGAGGAATGAATTGTTGAAATAATAAACTTATAATTAATAGTCTTCAATTTGGTTCAGTGTATTGTCCAATAGTCATTTTTGTATATGTATTTATAGAGAGTTAATGTTATTTACTAAGAGTCATATCTGTAATCTATAAATACCTATCAATACAAGTAGTAAGATAAGAGAATTTTCTTCTAGCAATTATACTCTTCCACTGTTACCTGTGAAAGTTTATTTATTTGATCCAACATGAATGTCGCTAGACTTAACATGTGTCATCGGACAAGGGAGTGTCGTAATGTGATTAGAAGGATTAAGAAATTGAATGAGGAAAAGGGGTTTTCTGTTTCAGTGATGATTGATACTAAGGGTACTCAGATTCATATTGTTGATCATGGAGCTTCTTCTTCCATCAAAGCTTAGGTATTTGGGGTTAAATTTCTTTGCCATTTGAAGCGAAAGAAACAGACTTGAAGGAGATAGATTGAAAAAGAAGAGAGACGAGGGACAGTGAGTTTGAATTTTTATTTTTGGGTTTGGTTTTGATAATTAGATAATAAGAGTATTAATTTATAAAATGGTAAATTCCAAAAAAAAAACATGTGGTTTCATGGATTTCAAAAAAAACTCATGTGGTTTGTTTTTTTAAAAAAAAAAAGACCGTGTTATACACCGTTACACGAATTATAGAAAATGGTTTAACACCATTAGATTTGATGACGTGGAAAATGGTAAAATTGTCTGAATTTGTCTTCTTCTTCTTCTTCTTCTGAAATTGTTCAATTACAATATTATCGAATCAGAAATTAAAATCGAAGAGAGTGAGAGAGAGGAATCGAAGGAAGTTGCAGCAATTTATCCTCCTGAATCCCCAAACTCTTAATATCAGCACTTAGGGTAAATTCCACGAACTCTTTTTTAAAAGAAATTTCCACTCAATGTTTTACCTTTCTCTTCACCTAAAAGCATCTAGAGTGTGTTCGTCTTCATCATCAATGGCTGCTGTTCGTCTTCATCAGCAATGGCTACTGCAATTTTTTTCTTTTACTCAATTTAAGAAATTCCAAATTTTTTTCATCAATGGCTACTGTAAGTTTTTTTGACCAAATTTCAATAAAAAAAAATCCCAATTTCTTAAGCTGAGCGGGTGAAAATTCACAAATTAGAACGGCGTTAAACTGATTTCTTAAAAAAACTTCCACTAAATGTTTTACTTTTCCTTCACCTAAAAGAATCATCAATGGTTGTTGTTCGTCTTCATCATCAATGGTTGTTGGTCGTCTTTATCATTAATGGCTACTGCAATTTTTTACCTTCCGAAGAAATTCCTTTTTATTTCCTTAGTCTTCTTCATCAATGTCTGCTGTTCTTTCCAGTTCAAATAATGATCAGATGATGATAATCTCTCAGCCGCCTCTAGGTCGCTGCTGCTATTCAATTGATTCAGCGAGTATAATGATGACAAGCGGAGGGAGGAGGAGGTCAATTTCATGCGAAGTCGCAGTAAGATGGGTCCACTAATTCGGCTACATACTCTTTATCTTCATCTTCAAGAAGAAGAAGAAGAAGACAAATTCGGACCATTACCCTTTGCCACGTCATCAAATTTAACGATGTCATGTCATTTTTTGTAATTCGTGTAACAGCGTATACCACGATCCTTTTTGTTTTTTGTAAAAACAAACCGCAGGATTTTTTTTGGAAAACCATGAAACCACATGGTTTTTTTTTTTTGGAATTTACCCATTATAAAATAACTAAATATAAAGATAAAATTAACTATTTTCCATTTAACATTTGAATTTTTTTTAAACACTGTTAGTCAATTTGGACTGTGTTTGATAACGGAATAAATATAAAGTACATGATTGTCAACTTTTAAACCACATAGTTTATGTTTAAAAATGACACAAACCACAGGTTTATTTTTGTACTTTCCTTATATAAAATTACAAAACAAGAAGAGCATATCGAACTAGACAACTGCAAACAAGATATGACATGAGTGATCCAGGGGACTCCCCTGCAACAGTACTAACAACAGGAGAAATTGAAGATTATCCACCGCTGGAAATTAACATTGAAGCAACCAGCCAACTGAATCAATGTTCGAAGAAAGTTAGAGGGTCAGACAGCACGTCCGGTCCGTCAAGCCTAGCCAAAGTGATAGCATCTCCAATGAAAAGAAAGACTTTGTGGCGGAACACCCTTCTAGATCTTTCTAAAGATGACAAAGAGATGATAGCTGCTCTTGAAACTAACAATTTCTTAAGGGAAGATTTGTTATTTGTTGACTCTGATGTTGAAGATGAAGAGGAACCTAACCTAAAGTGCCCCTCCATAAAACTGGCAACGGGGGAGAAGAAAACTCTTTGGAAACCATGGAGCACGTCACTAATAGTTAACATTCTGGGGAAAAGAATCCGTTCCGCTACTTGGAACGTAGGATTAAAACTTTTTAGGAAAAGCATGGGACAATTACTCTCATAGATTTGAATAATGACTTTTCCATAGCAAAATTCTCCAACTTTAAAATTATGAAAGAACAATCATTGGAGGACCCTATCTGGTGGCAGATCACGTCGTAGCAACTCAACCATGGAAGCCAAACTTTGACCCCTTTGATGCTAGAATGAACAAAATCCTCACATGGGTACAATTCCCAAATATTCCAGTTGAGTATTATAATTATCTTTTTTGCACTAAATTGGGATCCATGATGGGGCAGTGTGCATCATGTGGATAAAAAAACAGTAACAGCTGAAAGGGTTTCATATGCCAGAGTGCATGTAGAAGTAGACATGAACAAGCCTCTATAATAGAGGCTCTATTATCTAAATACAAGCTTCGCAACAAAATCTCCAGGATTGAATATGAAGGGTTACATAATATCTGTTATGGTTGCAGGATATACGACCACAATCAAGAGAATTGCCCTCTAGAAACCCCCACAAAGGTAGATGAGCATATATAGAGGCCACTAAACAATAAGTCAAACATCGACGAAGTGGTAAGAGACGAAGTCGTTAATGATTATGGCCCATGGATGACACCTAAGGGGCCTTAGTGTAGGAAAGCCGAAACCAGCATTCCCAAGTCCAAGCCCCTGGTGGAAAAGATAACTGGTAGCAAACTTAATACAAATATGGTGGAACGAACTAGTCAAATGCTACCTCAATCTTAAGGGATATTGGAGGAAAATAATACCCTCACCAACACTATTTTGGAGGAAAAAACTGAAATCGGAGGATCCAGATTTGAGGAACAAAGCATATGAAGAACACAGGGTGCATATGTTCCTGGAATAGACATGGACAAAGTTCATGTAGATCAAATTCTGTATAACAATGAAGACAGGGAAAACATTGCTCCTCAAACTAACATGAGCCATCCAGTTATTGTCGTTCCAGGCCAGAAAAGCATCTCTAAAGATGAGAAAAATGCTCCTTTTATAACTTTAAATGGAAATGCCAGACAAGAGAAACAGAAAGTACTAGAGAGAAAGCTTAAAGTGTTTGTTGCGTCTTCAATGTCCATCAAGGCTGGAAAAGTTGTTAGGGGGATTCACTAAGCACAGGGTTGTAGTCAAGTAAGCTTCTGCATCAATTTCTTTTTTCTTATGGATATATTTTCTTTGAATGTGAGAGGTGCAGCGAGTAAAGCTACAGGACTGCACGTTAAAGATTTGATCTGCCAATTTAAGCCAAGCATATTCGCACTTTTTAAAACAAAGATCAGTGGAGATTCTGCAAAGAGAGTTATGCATAGTCTTAGAGGTTGGGATTATGCTTTTTCCGAAGCACAAGGCTGAATGGGATGGATTTGGGTGTTTTGGCAAAAGAAGGAAGTACATGTGGATATTCTCTACAGATACATCAACAATTTATTCACTGCTCCATAAGCAAAAATGGTAAATTTATATGCTACTTCACTTTTGTCTATCCTTCCCCAATAGCTAGGGCTAGAAACTCTTGTTGGGATGAACTTACTCAGATAAGCTACGAAATCAATAAAGCATGATTCCTCGTGGGAGATTTCAACTTATTGGTTTGATTGAAGATCAAAGAGGCAAAAGTATGGTATACAGAAGAAGATGTATTAACCATAGTGCCAAAACAAATGATTGCGGGGTAATGGATATAGGATGGTATATCCCTCGATTTACTTGGAGACGTAAATTTATGTCTATCCGTTTTGGACAAGGTTTACAACAATCCTCAAGGTTGTGTTACTTATCCCGAAATCCCAGTTTCAAACCTTCCCTTAAGATATTCAGATCATGCACCCATTCTTTTCAAACTTGAAAGGTTTGTTAATAAAAAAAAAAAAAGACCGTCATCCTTCCGTTACCTTATGGCGTGGGAGCTACATTAGGGATTCAGAATTTTGGTCAAAAACACTTGGCAGTCGAGTAATAATCTGATTTCAGCTGTAGGGGAATTTAAGACTCAAGTCTTTCGGTGGAATAACAAGGTATGTGGCAACGTTTAGCCGAAAACATAAAATCCTAAATCGCCTTTAAGGGGTCCAACAATGTCTTCTAAATAATTAGGATGATAGTTTTTACAGGCTAGAGTGATCGCTCCAAAATGAACTGCTTGTTGTTGTTGGTCCTTTATAACGTGACAAGTTAGTTCTAAGGGGGGAGGGATAGGAACTATTTAAAATTTTGTCCGTTAAGGCTGACTTCTTTTCTTATGAAAAGGTTTCACAGCGTCACTAAGTAGATTCAAGACACAAGCTTAGTCAACTTGTGACTAAGTCTGCTTCTTTACTTGAGTCAGGAAATAGCACTTAGAGTCTATTCCTGAACTCAGCTTCTTAGTAGACTTAACTCAGCGTGAGTTCTTTACTTAGTCAGTTTTATAGCAAGCAATATATATTAAAAGAGTTTAAGGGTTAGAAAGATATTACTCAGCAGACTTATCCTGGTTCGGCCTCTCCGCCTACGTCCAGTCCCCGGAACTCGTTCCGAGCTTTTTGAATTCTCTACTGAGCTCTTTAAAGGTAGAGCACGAAACCTTTTACAGATAGAAGCTGAGTATAACAAGAGTACCTTCCTCTATACCTCTACTCACTCCTATATCTACGCTGAGTACTATAACCGAGTACTCAGCCTCTCCTTTCTATTCTTCTAGAAATGATAAAGTGTTTGTCCTAAACAACAATTGCTAAGACACTTTAGATGATTGAAAATCACTCTAGACTTTTACACAATAATATGGAAATTGGTGTAAGGTATTTGCTTTGCTTTTCTCACAGAAACTTCAAGTATGAATTTGGTCAGCGTTTCGACTAGTTGAAGATCTGCATCGATTGAAGCAAATGGATGGCCTTTATATAGTGACACTTGAGGCACCTGGTCATTTCGAATTTTGAAATAACCGTTGGAGGGAAACGGCTTCCAGTCGTTATCACTCTGGGCGTGCTCAGCGTCGTTGGCCAATAGGATTCACACATCTTCTGTCTTCGTCAGTCCTTGGCAGAGTGTTTCGACATTCAAGGAAAAGTCCACGAGACAGCTTCCTGCGCCTTCTGAACTTTTCTCAAAGTAGAAATACTTTGTCTAGAAGTTGAACATTATCTGCCCCTGTCCAGACTGCATTGTCGTCCAACTCAGCAGCTTCCACTTGAAGCTTTTGCCACGAAGGCTTCTCGATCCTTCTCTTGCTGAGTCATCGTTTTACTTGATACGACTTCGTTTTGGAACTCTTGAGCTGAATGGTCTTGATGTGTTGATTTGGGCTTGACTTCCACTTTATGGGCCTTTGGGCTTTTTAATCTCAATGTCTTATAAACAATTACACTCAACATTGAACAAACACATTAGTGTAATAAATCAAAGCATTTAAATTTAATGTGTTAGAATATTTTTATCATCACTTAAATAATTTTGTCAAATCAAAATCATGTGGAAAGGTGTTTCAACAAACTCCCCCATTTTGATGTTGGCAAAAATATTCAGTTGAAGAACTCAGTGTAGAGCTCCCCCATGATAGTTGACCTAATTTTATCAAATAACTCCCCCGTAAGGGTTGAGCAGCTGACTTAGTTTTACTCTAAACATTTTAAGGTTTAATCGAGTAAGTCTAAGGTCAGTTTTTTAGAAATAGGTCAGCTCATGGAACATATTCTATTGAACTCAGTTTTACGCGGAAGGTTTAAATATCAGAGAGCGCTGAGTAAGCTTTGTTCAATGAGTTTTTCTTAAGTGGACATATAAGAAGTGGTCAACATATTTGATCAACACAGCAGGCATATCATTAATCAATATAGACAGTATAGGACAGTTGATTTAATGAAGATGCATTTTTACTATTCAATACAAAACATAAGTAAGCATCACATAAGATTGGTTAATTTAAGGATAGATGCATCAAGGTTTTTTTATTCAGGTCAGCACAAAAAAAATACATAAGGAAAGGACTACAAGTTTTAGCAATAAGAAATCTAGTCAGTAAAGCTAAAGCTATTTCTTCTTGTAGTTGAGTTGGGCTTCATGCTCTTTTAGCTTACCCTTTCCCTTGTGTCCTTGCTGACTTCCTGAAGCTTCGTTCTTTCTCCCCCGTTTTGCCAGCATCGGTTTTGGCAATGAAGGTTTCTTCAATGGCAGCTTGAGTTAGGCGTTTAGAAAATGCCTTTAGCCTTCTTGTGCTTTCATTCATTCCGTCAAAGATTGGGACACCGTCATCCACAATAGCTCGAGGAATACCGATAGATGCAGCACTCAGCATACTCAAAACAGCGGCTTGAGACTTGCTAACCCAGTGTATGGTTTCGGTGAGCATTGCAAAAGCTTGATGAAACATTTTTAGCAAAGATGAATCATAATACTCACGCTGACCGTTGATTTGGCGCATATGGTTGAAAGTCACTCGAGAATACTTCAGAATCTCGTTGGTTTTAAGCTCGTCAGTTGCCATCTCTTGCCTGTTTAAGTTCAGCAGACGCACAGCCTCGCTAATTTGCTCAATGGAGCATTGGGAGGAGGTGGAAAGTTGGTGATTTGTTTTCTCCTGCTCAGAATAAAGCTGGCTGAAGAGATGATGTACTTCGGCAGAAGTGGCATATGCTGAGTTCGCAGCTGACAATTGATGAATCTGCCCTTGCAGTGAGTTCATGTGGTTTACCATGGTCAGCTGGAGTTCGGCCATCTTTGTTATAGAGTCCTGCCTGGGCTGTTGAGATTGCAATGAAGTCATGACACTCAGAAGATACTTCAGACCTTTGATTTCAGTTAGAAGCTGAGTGATAGACGAAAGTGGAGTGGTCTCAACATTAGTAAACCCAGCGGCATTGGTACTAGTTTGATGAAGGTCCTGGATAAGAGCTTGAGCTGAGTTAACGATTCTTCGACCAGACTCAGAGGCATTTAGATAGCTTAAGGATCCATCATTTGTTGACCCAGATGTCGGAGGAGGAGTAGAATCGAATAAAGGCGGTGTTTGGTTCAGCTCATCATTAGAAGGCCCAGCATTGTTAGCGGCCGGCCTGGAATTTGGATTGTCAGTAGAAACTGACTGGATTTGATTATGCACAATGAGTTGTGGAAGTGTAGGATTGGCAGAAAGTGTTGCTTGCTCAGGGTCAGGCTGAAGCTGACTAGGTGTTGGAGGTAGAGGAAGTTCAGTGTTCACCTGAGCAGGTAATTCCTTAGCTTGCTCAACATGATGAGGAGCGGAATCTTCGAGCACTTGCTCGGCATTACTTTCGTTGGCGGAAGCATTTAAGTCGGCATGTTCCTTCGGCTGAGAAACAGAGGCTTGATTTTCTTGTTGCTCTGGTTGAGACTCAGGAGGGATTGAGAAGTACCGAAGATGTACATCTGTAAGGTCAGAGATCTCATCCCTTAGCGGTGAGTCACCCATGAGGTCAATGACGGGTGCTCGAAAAGCCTTCTTCTTCCTCAGTCTCTTTAGCTTTGGAGGAGTAGGGTCACAAGGAATGGATTCGATGGAGTCAGTGGGTGAAGCTTCCCTTTGAACAGCGGGAGCATTTGCTGTGTACTCAGTTTCTTCTTCGTCAACCAACTCAGTGTTGATTGGTTCAAAATGCTCATCATCAGCTGTTTCTTCAGTGTCATCCTGACCACTTTCTTCTTCTTCTTGAGACTCATCATCCAGTTCTTCTTCCTCAAACTGTTCCTCCAGTTCTTCTTCGACAAACTGACCACCCAGTTGGTCTTGTTCTTCCTGATCATCTAACTGTTGCTCAGCGTCAACGTCTTGACTTTGTACATAGTGTGAGTTAGGAGGAACGACGACATCAGTTGGTAGTGCATCGATAGGTCTTAACTCAAAATTGAGCTGCTTCTTCCTCTTCCTTAATGGTTGGTCATCAACCTCTCTTTCCTCTGTCTCAGGCTCAACTTGCCTAGGTCTTTTCTCAGCTGACCTGGATCCACCCTGTCCTTGTTGAATCTGAGGCTTAGTTCCTCCGCATACAAATTTAAGCTTCTTTGGGGCAGAAGCAATAGCTTTAGAGGTGCTCTGGACAGCCTTCCTCTTTCTTTGAGTTCTTCCCTTTCGAGTCACCGCCCCCTCAGTGTTCTGGACAGCTTCCCCTTTACCTTTCTTCGGCACAATTGGTTGATCATGGGCCAAACCGAATAGGGCAGCAGCTGTAATCTCGGTTCCCCGAGTGCTGATTTCCGCAACCATATCCACATTGTGATCTTTGAGGATGCGGGTGATAAAAGAGCCTAACCTAAGGGTTCCTGTACTTTGTAGAAACCCAACGATTATGAATACGGGCATGTTTATCGGTGTGTAGGTCAGCATGTGCCATATAAAACACTGCTCAAAATTGGTTACTGAGTTGGTGCAGTTGATTTTAGGGAAAAGGAAATTTGTCAGGATGTAATGGGCCATCTTTTGATGCTGACCCATGGAGGTACTCGAAATTTCACCTACATAACCCTCAGGTTTACAGAAGGTCTGAACGTAGTTGGTTTTCTCATGGTCACCAGATTTACGAAGTATAGCTCCTTTACTTTTTCAGCTTAAACAGCGAGGCAAGATATGCAGGGTTGATGAAGATGTTCTTTCCTCGAACATGAGAAGCTAGGTAGTTCCGGTCATCATTGGTGATCTTTAGGTTGGCGTAGAACTCTCTTACTAGCTCAGGGTAAGTAGCATCACGAACTGAGAACAGCTCGGTCCAACCATTGTTCTTGATCCACTCACAAAAGGGTTGCTCAGCTTCCACGAATCCCTTTGAAAACCATCGTGAGTAATCAATCTTACACCCCTTCACACTCTCGTAAACCTGAGAGTAGGTGCGTTCGACGACTTTCTTGCCCTTGTCCTTTTGCTGTTGTTTTTCCTTCGAAGAGGTGGCTTGGACAGCTTGAACTTTCTTGCTCGGTGTTGTGACCTTAGCGTGGTTACGCTGGGTAGGAGATTTGGGGTTTGCATCAGAGCGGTGGTTGGGTAAACCGGCACCAGAGATATTTAGAGAATCGTTCGTCATATTCTCAGAGAAGTTTTAGGAAGTCTGGGAATTTTTAAAGAGAGAGTATGAATGCCAAAGATTTCTAAGCGTAAAGAAATAAAAGTGGGAATTCATCCACTATTTATAGAGATGTTGAGTTAATCCCAGGAGTTGGGTTGTCCGTTTTACCTCGAGATTCTCAATCGATAAAGATTCTGGCATTTATGACACATACGGCGCGTGTATTTTCTAATTATAGCTTATACGTCATCCTAGGTGGCTATTTAATTCGCGTGCTTTGCATTAAAGTTTGCAACGGCTCTTCACTCAGTGTTAAGAATTTCAAGCGTTTAAAATTCTGAGTAGTCAATGTTATGCAAAGGAATAATTCTTATGCTTAGTTGCTCAGCTTAAGATAAACACACATCATGTAATAGCATAAATCATTCAGCATGGTAATTCACTCAGTATGCATACTATACTTGGAATTTATTGAAGAGGATTAAACATACCAATGGCTTCTCTAAGTATGTTGAATTGCTCACGAGCCAGTGGCTTTGTGAAGATGTCAGCAAGCTGCTCATCCGTTGGGACATAGGTCAGCTTGATCTCTCCCTTGAGTACGTGATCTCTGATGAAGTGATGTCTTATGCTGACATGCTTCATCCTGCTGTGCTGGATTGGGTTCTTTGATAAGTCAATGGCACTTTTGTTGTCACATTTGACTTCAATTGTTTTGGTCCGAACACCATAATCTTCAAGTTGTTGCTTAATCCATAGGACTTGAGCAACATAGCTTCCAGCAGCATCGTACTCAGCTTTAGTGGTTTACAGGGCTACTGACGCCTGCTTCTTGCTGAACCAGGACACAAGACAGCTCCCAAGGAAGTGGCATCCTCCTGAGGTGCTTTTTCGTTCAAGCTTGTCTCGTCCGTAGTCAGCGTCAGTGTATCCAATGAGTGTGAAGTCATGAGTATTGGGATACCACAAACCTGCATTCACTGAGCCTTGCAAATATCTAAGGATTCTTTTTACAGCTATGTAATGAGATTCCTTAGGGTTAGATTGATATCTAGCACAATAACATACCGAGAACTGAATGTCCGGCCTACTAGCAGTTAAGTAAAGTAGAGAACCAATCATACCTCGGTACAATCTGCTGTCTACTGACTTACCATTCTCATCAGCGCAGAGGACAGTGTCAGTGCCCATTGGGGTAAATATTAACTTACAATTCTCAAGTTCATACTTCTTCAATATCTCCTTAGCATACTTAGTTTGACTGATGAAGATGTCATTTTTCCCTTGTTTGATTTGAAGTCCAATGAAGAAATTGAGTTCTCCCATCATTGACATTTCAAACTCAGTCTGCATCTGCTTACTAAATTCCTTGCACATTGACTCGTTAGTGGCACCAAAAATAATGTCATCAACATATATTTGAGCCAGCAGGGTATCTTTACCCTTCCTCTTAATGAATAAGGTTGTATCAGCTTTACCTCTGACATAATTTCTAGTCAGCAGGAAACTGGTCAGCCTCTCATACCAAGCACGTGGTGCTTGCTTGAGGCCATACAGAGCCTTTTTGAGCTTATAAACGTGGTTTGGGAATTTAGGATCCTCAAACCATGGAGGCTGATTAACATAAACTTCCTCGTTTATAACTCCATTAAGGAATGCACTCTTAACATCCATTTGAAACAGTTTAAAGTTCATATAGCTTGCATATGCACATAAAATTCTAATAGCCTCTAGCCTTGCCACTGGGGCAAAGGTCTCACCGTAGTCAATACCTTCTTGCTGACTGTAGCCCTGAGCTACAAGTCTTGCTTTGTTTCTGACCACGTTCCCTTGTTCATCCAGTTTGTTGCGGAAGACCCATCTTGTTCCTATGGTCTTCTGGCTTCTTGGTTTTGGCACTAGATCCCATACTTCATTTCGTCTGAACTGATCAAGTTCTTCTTACATTGCATTCATCCAGAATTCATCATACTCAGCTTCAGCGAAATTCTTTGGCTCCTGGATAGAGACGAATGCTACGTTGCTGAGGTATCTCCTGAGTTGATTCCTCGTCATCAGGGTATTCTCAGCGGCATCAAGAATGGAACTTTCTGAGTGACCTCTTGGTATCCTAATCTCCTTTGGTAGATTGATGTCTTGTGCTGGTTGTGTTTCAACAATCTCTGCAGGTGTAGATTGGTCAGTGAAAGTAATTTGAGTTTCACTTTTACCTTTGGTTAGCCCTTGAGGGAATGACTCAGCGGCAGTTTCTTGGTCAGCGGGTGCTGAGTGTGGATCATCCTCAGTCAGTGGCTGGTATCTTCCTGCAGGGTTAGTTTCATCGAACTCAACATGTACTGACTCTTCTAAGACTTGAGTTCGTTTATTGAAAACTCTGTATGCTTTGCTGTTTGTTGAGTAGCCTAAAAACATAGCCTCATCAGCTTTTGAGTCAAACTTAGCTAGGCTGTCTTTAGTGTTCAAAATAAAGAATTTACAACCAAAGGCACGAAAGTATCCAATGTTGGGCTTTCGTCCTTTCCAAAGTTTGTAGGGGGTTTTCTTTAATATAGGTCTAACTAGAGCCCTATTAAGAATGTAGCACGCTGTGTCCTGGCTATTTCAACCAAGGTTCTGTTTTTCCTTTCAACAACCCCATTTTGTTGAGGCGTTCTAGGAGCAGAGAAATTATGGTCAGTGTCGTTGGCTTCACAGAATTCAACAAACCGTTGGTTCTTGAATTCTCCACCATTATCACTTCGGATGTGAGCTAACTTAAGGTCTTTATCATTTTCAAGTTTTCTTACTAAATTTGAAAACGTCTCAAAGGTTTCATCCTTGCTACTCAGCAAGATGATCCAAGTGTACCAAGAAAAGTCATCTACAATGACCAAGGAAAATCTTCTTCCACCCAAGCTCAGCGGCTGGACTGGACCGAAGAGATCCAAGTGTAGTAACTCTAATGGACGCTTAGTTGAGACAATGTTTTTACTATGAAAAGATTGTTTGGTTTGTTTTCCAGCTTGGCAAGCGTGGCATAATTGATCTTCTTCA
Organism: Euphorbia lathyris; assembly: GCF_963576675.1. Classification (NCBI taxonomy): domain Eukaryota; kingdom Viridiplantae; phylum Streptophyta; class Magnoliopsida; order Malpighiales; family Euphorbiaceae; genus Euphorbia; species Euphorbia lathyris. The sequence goes on from NC_088917.1 coordinate 31,229,651, forward strand.
AACTTAAGTTCTGGCAGTCCCTCAACCAATTGCTTTCTTGCTAATTTGGCCAGGAGGTCCATGCTTACATGACCAAGTCTCCTGTGCCATAGCCAGGAATTTTCTTCCTTCGACACTAAGCATACAGTTTTTGAAAACTTCTTTTCTAAGTTCACTATAAAGACATTATCAATACGAGGGGCAGTTAAAATTAACTCATTTGTTTTACCCTCGAATATTTTACATCCAGTGTCATCAAATATAACTTTTCTCCCATTGTCACATAGCTGAGCTACGCTGAGTAAGTTATATTTGAGTCTGCTGACTAGGGAGACTGACTCAATAGTAGGATTACCACCAATGGTTCCTGACCCTACTATCTTACCCTTCTTGTTGTCTCCAAAACTTACACTTCCTCCTCGTTTATGCACAAACGTGATGAACTGAGTTTCATCACCAGTCATATGCCTCGAGCATGCGCTGTCAATGTACCACATCTTTGACTTCTCAGCACACCTCAGGCTTAACTGCAATATAGCTAGTTGCTTTTAGGTACCCAATTCTTTTTGGGTCCTTGCTTGTTATGTTCAACAGGTAAAGCATCATATTTCATTTTATGACGACATACTTGGACAGTATGTCCATTCTTTCCACAGAAGTCACAGCTGACCTTCCGTTTAGGATGTCTCACTGACTGGTCAGCACCCCAGTGCTGAGCGTGCCAGCACACCTTTGTGGTGTGTCCTTTCTTCCCACAGAAGTCACACTGGACATTCCGTTGAGGACTCCATCTCTGCTGACTAGTACTTCGGTACACAGTATTCAGAGGAATATTTCTTTTATTCGGAACCTTAAGTTGGTTCTGAATTGATGTGACATCCTTTCTCAGTTTCTTAGAATCTGATTGGACCTCAGAGACAAACTTTTGCATAATTTCTACATTACTATGCAAAGTTGAGTTGTCCTGGAGAAGATATCCAAGGTCACTCAGTTTGACCTCCTCAATCTCGTCACATCGCCTGCTGAGTGCTCTAACCTTTTTATTACAGTTTTTGACAAGTGTATAGAGATCACTCAGGGCATTAACCATTTCATTTCTGAGCAAGGGTAGTGATATTACCTCAGTTGAGTGTTCCTCATCGTCAGATGCAATGGAGGGATCAGTATGCTCAGAAACACATGGCTCAGCAAGTTCGTCAGCCATGAAACAAATCTTTGCTGACTCAGTGGCATCAGCTTCTGATGATGAAGACTCATCAATGTCGCTCCAAGTTGCCACCATTGCCTTCTTGCTGTTCTTTCTTTCTTTCCTCAGCGTGGGATAGCTTGACTTGATATGGCCAGTTTATTGACATTCAAAGCATGTAATGGGCTTTGAGCTGTCCTTCTTGTACTTGCTGTCGCTGGACTCAGCTTTGTACTTATCAAACTTCTTGTAAGGCTTCTTAGAATATTTGTCATTCTTTCTGAACAGCCTTTTCATCTTTCTAGTGAACATAGCCATTTCTTCATCTTCTGTTGAGCTCTCATCAGTGGATTCAGCTTTCATGACAAGAGACTTTTGCTTCTTGTCTTCAGACTTCTCCTTCACCTCGAAGTTCTTCATTGATATCTCGGGGGTCAGCAACGAGCCAATGAGTTCATCATACTTGTAGGTGGTTAAGTCTTGAGCTTCCTCAACAGCAGTTTTCTTTGCTTGCCAGCTTTTAGGAAGACTCCTAAGAATCTTCTTGACTTGCTCTTCCTCAGTGAAGATCTTTCCAAGTCTCTTGAGCTCGTTGATGATGTTTGTGAACCTTGCGTTCATGTCAGAGATTCCTTCATCATCATTCATTTCAAACAGCTCGCACAACCTCATATGCTGGTTGACCTTGGATTCCTTCACCTTGTTGGTTCCTTCATAGGTGACCTCCAGCTTCTTCCAAATCTCATGCGCTGACTCACAACCTGAAATCTTGTTGTATTCTGCAGCATCTAAAGCACAGTGAAGCATGTTTATAGCCGAAGCATGATTTTGTAGCTTCTTGAGATCATCCTCTGTCCATTTAGTCTCAGCTTTGACAACCGTTTGGCCATCAACAGTTTCAACAGGAACAAATGGGCCTTGGACTATAGATAGCCATGCACTCATATTTGTTGCCTGAATGAAATTTTTCATTCTATTCTTCCAAAAGGTATAGTTAGACCCGAAGAATAGAGGAGGCCGAGTTATGGACAGACCCTCAGGCAAAATCTGAGTTGTCAGATTTCCTGGGAGAAACCAAGTGCTGTTCTCAGCCATAGTGGGGATCAGCTCAAGGTAGTTAAACCTTGCACAGTGAGCTTTTAAGCTCTGATACCAATTGTTGGTCCCTTATAATGTGACAAGTTAGTTCCAAGGGGGGGATAGGAACTATTTAAAATTTTGTCCGTTAAGGCTGACTTCTTTTCTTATGAAAAGGTTTACACAGCGTCACTAAGTAGATTCAAGACACAAGCTTAGTCAACTTGTGACTACGTCTGCTTCTTTACTTGAGTCAGGAAATAGCACTTAGAGTCTATTCCTGAACTCAGCTTCTTAGTAGACTTAACTCAGCGTGAGTTCTTTACTTAGTCAGTTTTATAGCAAGCAATATATATTAAAGGAGTTTAAGGGTTAGAAAGATATCACTCAGCAGACTTATCCTGGTTCGGCCTCTCCGCCTACGTCTAGTCCCCGAAACTCGTTCCGAGCTTTTTGAATTCTCTACTGAGCTCTTTAAAGGTAGAGCACGAAACCTTTTACAGATAAAAGCTGAGTATAACAAGAGTACCTTCCTCTATACCTCTACTCACTCCTATATCTACGCTGAGTACTATAACCGAGTACTCAGCCTCTCCTTTCTATTCTTCTAGAAATGATAAAGTGTTTGTCCTAAACAATAATTGCTAAGACACTTTAGATGATTGAAAATCACTCTAGACTTTTACACAATAATATGGAAATTGGTGTAAGGTATTTGCTTTGCTTTTCTCACAGAAACTTCAAGTATGAATTTGGTCAGCGTTTCGACTAGTTGAAGATCTGCATCGATTGAAGCAAATGGATGGCCTTTATATAGTGACACTTGAGGCACCTGGTCATTTCGAATTTTGAAATAACCGTTGGAGGGAAACGGCTTCCAGTCGTTATCACTCTGGGCGTGCTCAGCGTCGTTGGCCAATAGGATTCACGCATCTTCTGTCTTCGTCAGTCCTTGGCAGAGTGTTTCGACATTTAAGGAAAAGTCCACGAGACAGCTTCCTGCGCCTTCTGAACTTTTCCCAAAGTAGAAATACTTTGTCTAGAAGTTGAACATTATCTGCCGCTGTCCAGACTGCATTGTCGTCCAACTCAGCAGCTTCCACTTGAAGCTTTTGCCACGAAGGCTTCTCGATCCTTCTCTTGCTGAGTCATCGTTTTACTTGATACGACTTCGTTTTGGAACTCTTGAGCTGAATGGTCTTGATGTGTTGATTTGGGCTTGACTTCCACTTTATGGGCCTTTGGGCTTTTTAATCTCAATGTCTTATAAACAATTAAACTCAACATTGAACAAACACATTAGTGTAATAAATCAAAGCATTTAAATTTAATGTGTTAGAATATTTTTATCATCACTTAAATAATTTTGTCAAATCAAAATCATGTGGAAAGGTGTTTCAATAGTTGTGCTTCTTCATGAAGAATTGATGTAGTTTCAAAAGTCTCACAAGCAGTTGATCACTTACGAAGATCGTAATACCATATTTTATCACCTACCAACCATTATTAGATGAAAGAGGAATAAAACTAAAATAATCAGAGGCGAAAGATATTCATGATATGGCTATCTTTTTACAAACAACTGTTCACCAAAGACCAAAAAACAACGATCCTCCAGCCTACCCATCTCACTTCCCTATCATGGATCAGTCTGAGATTGACTCTATTTTTCAACCGGTGGGTGCAGATGACAATGGCAGCCTCCGATATGAGCCCACATAAGGCCCCATGGTATATGATCTCCTAGTTGGTTTCTTCAAAAGCACTAGGGGACAGTGAAGGAGAGCATTGTCAACTTTGTCTCAGACATTTTCTTTGGGGCTCAGAGTATCCAGGAGATTAACCAAACTCTCATGGTGCTTATTCCCAAAGTGGCACACTCAATCTCATTCATGCAATTTCGACTTATTAGTTTATGTAATGTTTTATATAAAATAGTTACAAACATTATTGCTAATAGACTACAACTTATGCTTCCTTAGATCATCGATCCCACTCAGTGTAGCTCTATCCCTGACCGACAGATCTTTGACAACATTGTTATAGCCTAAGAAATTATTCACTCTATACAGATGAAGAAACATAAGAAGGGATTGGTGGCCATAAAAATTAATCTTGAAAAGACCTATGACAGACTGGACTGAGATTTTGTTTCAGATACACTGGTGAAGGCAAGAATACCGACAAAATGGAATAGGATTATTGACTAGTGTATTAGAACAAACTTTATGCAAGTCTTGATAAATGGTGAAAAGTCAAAATCTTTTACTCCAACGCGAGGAATTAGACAAGGCAATCACATTTCACCTTATCTTTTCGTTTTATGCATGGCTAGATTAAACCATATGCTGAAGGAAGCAACTACCATCAGATTGTTTAATCTTATCCATCTCTTAGGGACCGAAAGTGGTCCACTTATTCTTTGTTGACGACATCCTAATTTTTCTAGAGGCTGAGGTTCAGCATGTTGAAGCTGTTATCGATGTCATGATGGACTTTTGCAAACTTTCAGGCCAAAAAATCAACCTTCGCGAGTCTAAAGTGGCAGTCTCCAAAAATATCTCTTCTAGCTTAGCACGGAACCTTAGCTATGTCTGTAACATACCGCTGACAAACTGTCTAGGGAAGTATCTAGGAGTACCTCTTTTACATGAGAGAGTGAACAAGATGACAATGTAGAAACGTTGGACAAAATGAAAGCAAAGTCACTATCTTTAGTGGGAAGAATGACCCTGGTTCAATCAATCTCCTCAGACACTGTCAACCATATCATGCAAACAAATATGTTGTCGTCTTCGATCATAAAACAAATGGATAAAGTTAACACAAGGTTTATATGGGGAGGGAGTGGGGATGTCAGAAAGATCTATTTGATGCCTTGGAATTCAGTCCAAAGGAAATGGGAGCATGGATTCGAAAAGCAAGTGATATCAATAAAATCTTTCTGATGAAACTTCTCTGGCAATTGTGGAATGAGCCAAATTCTTTCTGGGTTCGGATCCTCTCTCTGAAATACAAAAAAACATGTGATTTTTGGAGGAGATAAGTGTTGAAACACCTTTCCACATAATTTTGATTTGACAAAATGATCCATGATTAAGACAATTAAATTTAAGTGCTTTGATTTAATTGTACTAATGGGTTTGTTCAATGTTAAGTATAAAAATACTTATAAGAACAGGAATCAAGTAAGACAGGACTTAGTCAGCATGATAACATAGCACGGGCTGAGTAAAGAATAACTCAGTATGAAAGAAGGGAAGTCTTCTTCAGTATCGAAGCTTACAAATGAAGCTGATCACAGAAGCTGAGTAGAAAGCAACTCAGCATGAAAGAAGAGAAGTCTTCCTCGGAACTATATCTTGTAGAGCGAAGCTGACCTTGAAAGCTGAGTGAAAAAGCAACTCAGTATCGGAAATAGCAACGATCAAAGACAACGGCTATCAAAGTCAAGCTGTGTATTTTTCAGGACAGCACCAATGATCCGTTTGCTAAAAGACAAGATCCGACAGGGATCTGCGCTAAATCAGAAAGCTTTGGAAATATGCATAGATACAGTTTCGAGACGCATGGGTCAACTGTCCGCTAGCTAAAAGACGAAATCTGTGCTAGAGGACAAACCTGCGAGAAGAAGACAAGCCTGGTGCCTGCCGAATTCAGACGACAGGATTGGCCTGCAAATCTGAAGCTGACCAGAACAATGACGCAAGCAAAGAGCCGTTTGAATTCAACGGTTAGATCCGAATTCAAATGATTGTGTCTTCAGATTTCAACTATAAAAGACAAGTACACTTCTTGGATCCTTTGCTGAAATACAAGAGAGAAAGAATATACATACAAAGCACATCAAAACAAGAAAAAGATCTTACACCAAATTTCCATTTCTGTGTAAAAGCTAGATTGATTTTGTAATCATCTAAAATGTTCTTTGTCTGAAAAAGAACATGTTTGTATCAATTGTAAAATTGAGAGAGTTGTGCTGAGTACTCGGTTTTAAGTACTCAGCGGTAGAGAAATCTAGGTGTTCGGTTATAGCACTTAGTAGGAGTTGAGTAGACGAATAGAGGACGGCACTCTTGCATATTCAACTGCCTTGTAAACGGTTTGTGCTCTACCTTTAAAGAGCTCGGTATTGGATTGAAAAAGCCCGGAGGGATTCTAGGGACTGGACGAACCAGAATAAGTCGTGCTGAGTAATTTCTAACTCTCTCTCAATATATATCTGTATGTGTTGCTTGCTATATTTACTCAGCATATAAATTGCTTAAGCTAACACTGAGTAAATCAGAGTGCTGAGTTGGAAGCTGACCACAAAAGCATCATTTCCCAACTCACAAGTAAAATAGTTCTAGTCAGTATCTGACTAAAGCTGTCTTACGTCTCACTCGGCTGTGCTGACCAAAACTCAGTTGTGAAACTCAAAGAATTATATCAAGTCAGCATAATTAAAACGAAAAAGGTATATTAGTTCCTAACCCCCTCCCCCTTGGAACTAATTACACGGGACCAACAAGTGGTATCAGAGCCTAATAGCTCACTACTCAAAGATATAACTATCTTGAGCTGATCCTGATAAATGGCTGAGAACAGCACTCGTTTCCTCCCAGGAAATCAAACAACACAGATACTCCCTGAGGGATTATCAATTAGTCGACCACCATTGTTTTTCGGATCAAATTATACATTTTGGAAAAACAGGATGAAGAACTTTATTCAAGCTACAAATATGAGTGCGTGGGTTGCAATAGTTCAAGGCCCATATTTGCCTTACAAAACTGTTGACAACGAAAAGGTTGTCAATAGTGAAACTGAGTGGTCAGAAGATGACCTTAAAAAATTACAAAATAATGCTTCACTGTGCGCTAGATGCTGTAGAGTACAATAAGATTTCAGGTTGCGAGTCAGCACAGGAAATATGGAAGAAGCTCGAAGTAACCTATGAAGGCACAAGCAAGGTCAAGGAGTCCAAAGTGAACCAACATATGAGATTATACAAGCTGTTCGAGATGAATGAAAATGAAGACATCTCGGAGATGAACTCAAGGTTCACAAATATTATAAATGAGCTTAAACGACTCGGTAAGAACTTCACGGAAGAAGAACAGGTGAAGAAAATCTTAAGAAGTTTACCCAAGAGCTGGCAAGCTAAGAAAACAGCTGTGGAAGAAGCTCAGGACTTGACCACATACAAATATAATGAGCTGATCGGATCTCTGCTGACTCATGAGATCTCTATGAAAAACTTTGAAGCCAAAGAGAAGTCAGAAGATAAGAAACAAAAATCGCTTGTCATGAAAACTGACTCAACCGAAGCTGACTCATCAAATGATGAGGAGATGGCCATGTTCACAAGAAAGATGAAGAAGTTGTTCAGAAAGAATGATAAAAACAGCAAGAGGCCATACAAAAGAGGAGATAGGTACAAAGCTGAGTCCAGTGACAAATACAAAAAGAACAGCTCCAAGCCTGTCACATGCTTTGAGTGCCATCAAACTGGACACATTAAGTCAAGATGCCCTAATCTGAAGAAAGAAAAGAAGGGTAGCAAAAAGGTTATGGTCGCTACATGGAGTGACAGCGATGACTCAACATCATCAGAAGCTGAAGCCATTGAGTCGGCAAACATTTGTTTCATGGCCGATGATGCTGCTGACCACACTCGATCTGAGCAAGCTGACCTTTCAGAAGAATCAGAACAAGAGGAACGCTCAAATGAGGTAACATCCTTACACTTGCTTAGAAATGAAATGGTTAGCGCCCTGAGTGATCTATATACACTGACTAAAAAGTGTAACAAGAAAATAAAAGCACTCAGCAGGCGGTGTGACGAGATTGAGGAGGTCAAACTCAGTGACCTTCGATATCTTCTCCAAGACAACTCAACATTGCATGACAACATGGAAATTATGCACAAGTTTGTCTCGGAAGTCCAATCAGATTCAAAGAAACTGAGAAAGGATGTCACAACCCTACAGAACCAAATAAAAGGTTCAACTAAAAATAAATCCCATGCTGAGTACTCAGGTACTGGTCAGCATAGACAGTTCACTCAGTGTGACTGTTGTAGGAAAAGAGGACACACAATAAATGTGTGTTGGTATAATCGGCGGATTGTCCAATGTGACTTATGCGGAAAGAAAGGCCACACCACTAAGGTATGTTGGCATGCTCAGCACAATGGTGCTGACAAAAAACAAAGTCACCCCAAAAGGGTAACTTACTGTGACTTCTGTGGTAAACAAGGCCACACCATAAATGTATGTCGTCACAAGATAAAGTATGATGCTTCACCTGTTCGCACTAATAAACGAGGACCCAACAAGAATTGGGTACCTAAAGATGAATAGTTTAAAATGCAGGTGAGCCTGAGATGCGTGGAGAAATCAAAAATGTGGTATATTGACAGTGCATGCTCGAGGCATATGACTGGTGATGAAACTCAGTTCATCACACTTGAGCTTAAACGAGGTGGAAACGTAAGCTTTAGAGACAATAAAAAGGGTAAGATAGTAGGTTCAGGTACTATCGGAGGTAACCCTACTATTGAGTCAGTCTCCTTAGTTAAAGGTCTCAAATATAACCTATTGAGCATAGCTCAGCTGTGTGACAGCGGTAGAAAGGTTGTATTTGACGCCACTCAGTGTTGGATAATCGAGGGAAAAACAAACGATTTGAATTTAACTGCCCCTCGTGTTGACAATGTATATATGTTGAGTTTAGAAAAATAGTTTTCTAAAAATATATGCTTAGTATCTAAAGAGGATAACTCCTGGCTATGGCATAGGAGACTTGGTCATGTAAGCATGGACCTCCTTGCCAAATTAGCTAGAAAGCAACTAGTTGAGGGATTGCCCAAATTGAAATTTGAAAAAGATCAATTATGTAATGCTTGTCAGCAAGGTAAACAAACGAAAAAGTCTTCTCAAAGTAAAAATATTGTCTCAACCAAGAGACCATTGGAATTACTACACTTGGACCTTTTCGGACCCGTCCAGCCACTCAGCTTGGGCGGTAAGAAATTTTCCTTAGTCATTGTAGACGATTTCTCTCGGTATACTTGGATCATCTTGCTGAGTAGCAAGGATGAAACATTTGAGATGTTCACAACATTGATTAAAAAGCTTGAAAATGACAAAGACCTAAGAGTAGCTCATATTAGAAGTGATAATGGCGGAGAATTCAAAAACCAACAGTTTGATGAATTCTGTGAAGTCAGTGGCATTGACCATAACTTTTCTGCTCCTAGGACGCCTCAACAAAATGGGGTTGTTGAAAGGAATAACAGAACAATAGTCGAAATTGCTAGGACAATGCTGAGCGAAAATAGGCTTCCAAAGTATTTCTGGGGTAGCTGTCCACACAACATGTTATATACTGAATAGGGCTCTAGTTAGACCTATACTCAAGAAAACTCCTTATGAACTTTGGAAAGGACGAAATCCCAACATTGGCTACTTTCGTGCCTTTGGGTGTAAATGTTTTATACTCAACACAAAAGATAACCTTGCTAAATTTGATGCTAAAGCTGACGAAGCGATCTTTTTAGGGTACTCAACTAACAGTAAAGCATATATGATGTATAATAAACGAACTCAAGTTGTAGAAGAGTCTGTCCATATCGAGTTCGATGAAACTGACCCTGCAGGAAAGACAACTCAGTCTGCCGAAGATGAACCAAGCTCAGCTTCCGCTGACCAAAATGGAGCCTCTGAGTCATCAGTGCAAGGGCTGACCAGAGGTAAACACGAAACCGAAATTACCTTTGCTGACCAATCTACTCCTACAGATATTGTAGAAACACATATTCCAGACAACTCAACATTACCTAAAGAAGTCAAAATTCCAAGAGGACACTCGGAGAAGTCCATTCTTGATGCTGCTGAAAACAAGCTGATGACGAGAGATCAGCTTAGAAAATATCTTAGCAATGTTGTGTTCGTCTCAGTCTTTGAACTAAAGAATTTCGCTAAAGCTGAGCACGACGAACATTGGATCAATGTTATGCAAGAGGAGCTTGATCAGTTCAAAAGAAATGAGGTATGATATTTAGTACCAAAACCTAGGAATCAAAAGACCATAGGAACTAAGCGGGTCTTTAGAAATAAGCTAGATGAGCAAGGCAATGTAGTCAGAAACAAAGCCCGACTTGTAGCGCAAGGCTATAGTCAGTAAGAGGGCATTGACTATGGTGAGACCTTTGCACCCGTAGCTAGGTTAGAAGCTATACGTATATTATGTGCATATGCTAGTTTCATGAACTTCAAACTATATCAAATGGATGTTAAAAGTACATTTCTTAATGGCTTTATAAACGAAGAGGTATATGTTAGTCAGCCTCCTGGTTTTGAAGATCCAAAACTTCCAAACCACGTTTATAAACTCAAAAAGGCCCTATATGGCCTAAAATAAGCACCACGTGCTTGGTATGAAAGGTTGACCAGTTTCCTACTGACCAGGAACTATGTCAGAGGCAAAGCTGGCACAACCTTGTTCATTAAGAAAAAGGGCAAAAATACCCTGCTGGCACAAATTTACGTAGATAATATAATCTTTGGTGCTACTGATGAATCTATGTGCAGAGAATTTAGTAAACAGATGCAAACTGAGTTCGAGATGTCCATGATGGGCGAACTCAACTTCTTCCTTGGACTTCAAATCAAGCAATGGAAGAATGGCATCTTCATTAGTCAGTCTAAGTACGCCAAAGAAATGTTAAAGAAATTCGATATGGAATATTGTAAGCCCATATCAACCCCAATGGGTACTGACACTGTCCTGTGCACGGACGAGAAAGGTAAGTTAGTAGACAGTAAGTTATATCGAGGTATGATTGGTTCTCTACTCTATCTTACTGCTAGTAGACCTGATATTCAATACCCATTATGCTATTGCGCTAGATACCAAGCTGACCCCAGAGAATCACACCTTATAGCTGTGAAAAGAATTTTTAGATATTTGCAGAGCTCAGCTAATGCAGGTTTGTGGTATCCAAACTCAAATGACTTCACACTCATTGGATACACTGATGATGACTATGGACGGGACAAGCTAGAGTGTAAGAGTACTTCTGGAGGATGTCATTTCCTTGGAAGCTGTCTAGTGTCTTAGTTCAGCAAGAAGCAGTCATCAGTTGCCCTATCTACAACTGAAGCTGAGTACATTGCTGCTGGAAGCTGTGTGGCCCAAGTCCTATGGATTAAGCAACAGCTTGAGGATTACGGAGTCAAAACAGAAACAATTGAAGTCAAGTGCGATAACAAAAGCGCTATTGACCTATCCAAAAATCCAATCCAACACAGCAGAATGAAGCATGTCAGCATAAGGCATCACTTCATCAGAGACCATGTACTCAAGGGTGAGATCAAGCTGACCTACGTACCAACAGATGAACAGCTTGCGGATATCTTCACTAAGCCTCTGGCTCGTGAGCAATTCAGCATATTAAGAGAAGCTATCGGTATGTGCAATCCTGTTTAATAAATTCTCGATTAAATATTGAATGATTATACTATATGCCGAGCAGTTATTGCATGCTAAGTAACTCACTCAAACTGAGCTAAACTATATAACATAGAATCACCCTATGCTGACTAGATATATATGCTGTGTGATTACTATAGGCTGAGTTACTTTTGTATGAAAATTTCTTCTACGTAAAACTGAGCACTCAGTATCGCAAACGTTTAGAATTCCAAATACTGAGTAAACTCCATTTCACATTAAATGCTAGCACACGTGCCATAAATAGCCACCTAGGATGACGTAAGCGCAATAATTAGAAAACAAATGCGCCGAACATGTCATAAATGTCAGATTATTGTCGTTTGATCATCTCGAGGTAAAACGGCTACTCTAATGTATCAGATCAACTCGACATCCCTATAAATAGTGGATGAATTTCCACTCACATCTCTTTACATTTGAAATCTCTGGCATCTGATTTCTATCTCTCTCTCCAAAATTTTCAAATACCCTCAAAAATCTCTAAGAAAATCATGTCGGACTCTCAGAACATCTCCGGTGCCGGTTACGATGACAACCGCTCCGACGAAAATCCACCTTCTCCTGCTTAGTAGGAATACGTCGAGACTCCCACCAAGTCTCAAGAACATGGTCAGCATGACCAGTCTAAGGTCATTACTCTGAGTAAGAAACCTCAAGCTGACCAAGCAACATCCTCAAAGAAACAGAAGAAAAAGGAGAAGAATCCCATCGAAAGAACATACTCTCCTGTCTTCAGCAGTGTAAGGGGCTGGAAGATCGACCATTCTCGCTGGTTCTCTAAGGGGTTTGTAGAAGTCAAAAAACCTTTTTACGAATGGATTTCGAAAAATGGCTGGGCCGGACTGTTTTCTCTTCGAGAACCTACTTATCCCGAATTGGTAAAGGAATTCTACGCCAATTTAAGAGCTGCTGATGATGACCGTGATTACATGGTTTCCAAGGTCAAGGGAAAAGAAATCCTCATCAATCCTCCCTATCTCGCTAAACTGCTCAAACTGACCACTGAAGGAACCAAACTCAGAACCACGAATGACCACACCAAAATTGACTATCCCGTGGAGTTTTGCAAACCGAGAGATCACAAAGGAGAAATTGCTAGCACTTCTATGGTTCAGAGTCAGAAGATGGCCCATTATATCCTGACAAACTTCATTTTTCCAAAGGTCAATTCCACATCCTCAGCGTCTAATTTTGAGCAGTGCTTCATTTGGCACATGCTGACCTACCAGTCACTCAATATGCCTGTGTTCCTCATTGGTGCTTTCCAACGAAGTACGGGCACACTCAGGTTAGGTTCACTAATCACCAAGATACTCAAAGACTACAGGGTGAACTTAGTTGAGGAAATAAATGTTTGGGGTACAGAAATTACTGCGGCCGTATTGTTCGGTTTGGCCTATGACCAACCCATTAAACCCAAGAAAGGAAAGGGGGCTGTAACAGAGGAAGCAGATAATGTGGCTGAAGGGACAAAGGGCATGTTGACCAGAAAGGGAAAGAAAGTAAACCAAGCCCGCACTGACCGCGCTAAGGAAGATAAAAAGAGGAAAGCTGACCAGTCAGCAAAGGATGTCAACACAGCTCCGAAGAAGCTGAGAATAATATCCAGTGCTAAGAAAGTTGATACTGAGCACGGTCAGCAAGTACCTAAGTCAGCAGAGAAAAGGCCAGTTGAGCCTGAGGAAGTTGAAAGTGAGGAAATTCCGGAGACACCTCTGAGGAAGAAGAAGAAAGCATCTGGTCTGACCCCAATCGATGCACTGCCTCTTGACTGTGTAATCTCTGAAGATTCACACTTTGTAAGAAGTCAAGAGATTGATCTTGAGAAAACACCCTCTGACCAGGAAGATGAATTTGGAGATTTTGGAGGTCATTTTGAAGCTGAGAAAACAGCAAAGGTTAATGATGAGCAAGATGAGGATGTTACTGCTAAGCAAACAAAGTCAGTTGATGCTGAGCCAACTACCAAGCAAGCTGAGTCAACAGCAAAAGACAAAGCTGTGAGGAGCCTTGATGTTGCCCTAGGGCTCAATTCTTCATCTGAGACTCTTGACTCAATTGCTACTGACCCCTCACCTCCAACCAGAACGGTCAGTTCTGAAAAGCGTTTCAAACGCAAAGCCCACAAGTCCAATTCCCTAGACCTATTGGCTGATTCTCCACTTAGAGAACCAATCACTGACCTAACTGGACTTCAGTTCGAATTCTTCTCCTCCGTCGTCGAGCCAGCTCCAGATAAACTCACACAAAAGCAAGCCTCTGTTACTCCTACTGAGGAACAAGCCAAGACTCCTGAAAATCCAATTTCTGCCGAGCAAGAGCTCGAAGTTCAAACTGCTCAAGAAGGTGAGCGAGCAAAGGAAAATCCTGTCCAAGTAAGTTCTGAAGTGTCTCCTCCTGCACCAACTCAACTTCAGACTGATACTGAGCAGGTCAACATCTCTGCCGATCCACCTCTTCCGAACCCAGTATCGCAGAATGTTGAACAGTCAGCTCCCGATGCTGACTTAAACAAAAGTTCAGCTGTTGACCAAGCTGGCCCATCTGGTTCTGGAAAACAACCTACTCCTCCACCATCTGGTACTACTCAATTTCCGGCCCCTGAGCACAATCCTGAGACAACTTATGCTTACCTACATGCAACTGAGTCTGGGCGCAGAATCATTGACTCAGCTCAATCCCTACTCCAGGATTTTAACCAATCTCATGTCGATGCTGCTGGGTCTGTTAATGTTGAGTCAACACAACTTTCTTCTGTCACTCAGCTCCTGAACGAGATCAAGGGTCTCAAAGATCTTGTGAGTGTCATGACCACCTTTCAATCTCAACAACCCAAGCAAGACTCAATAATGAAGCTGGCTGAACTCCAGTTAATGATGGTAAACCACATGGATTCCCTCCAAGGACAAATCAACAATCTTTCAGCTGTGAACTCGGCATATGCAACTTCTGCTGAGTTAAATCAACACTTCACCAAGCTACACTCTGAGCTGACAGGTGCTAGTGAGTTAATTTCCTCCTCTTCCCAATGTTCCATCGAGCAAATTGGCGAAGCCATCCGTCTACTCAACTTGAGTAAAGAAGAGATGGATACTGACCTGGTGAAGACTAATGAAATTCTGCAATACTCGCAAGCCACATTCAAACACGTCCGCTATACCAATGCCCAACGCCAGTTCTACGATTCGGCTTTACTCAAAATGTATCATCAAGCTTATGCCAAGATGACTGACACGCTCACCTGGATCGGGAAATCACAAGAATATATACTTAGTATGCTTAGTGCATCCATTCGAGTCCCCGGATCCGTTATAGACGATGGCGTTCCTGTTTTCGACGGTCTCAGGGAGAGCACAAAACAACTTAAGGCGTACTCAGTGAGATTGACTCGTGTTGTTCTTAATGACACCTTCGCTCCTCCTCAGCCTGATGCTGGCAAAACGGGGGAGAAAGACCAAGCTGATGGAACTCAGCAAAACTTGGGGGAAGCATAAGGCATTGCTCACCAAGCCCAAGTCAACAGGAGGAAATAGATTAGTTAATCCTAGAACTTGGCTTGTAATGTTTATTTGGCGTATTCTATCTTTTTGTATGCTGACTAACTATCTATCTTAAAGCATCTTTTATTTCAAACTGACTTATCTACATGTGATGCTTATCTGTTGTGCTATATGCTGAACTATCTTAAAAGAACAAACACACTAAAATTAAAAGGGAACATGCATGAGAAAAATGCTCAACACACACTTACTCTGATACATGAATACATTTGCTCTAATACATGAATCCATATATGTAATCTCTCTGATACCTAAAATTACCGTGTATCAAAATGAGTAAATACATGTTCTAAGTATTAAACTCTTCTGAAAGCTGACCTAGGCTTATCTGAATTAGATCTTGGAAGGTCTAGAATTGAACTAAGTCAGTATAGGCATGTCTTACCTTTTACTCGATTAAATCTTAGAAGGTTTAGAGTTAAGATAATGGATGCAACCCTTACGGGGGAGTAATTTCAGAAAAATGAAAGATAATTCAATCATGGGGAATTTCAAAACTGAGTTCCATAACTAAATATTTTGCCAACATCAAAATGGGGGAGTTTGTTGAAACACCTTTCCACATAATTTTGATTTGACAAAATGATCCATGATTAAGACAATTAAATTTAAGTGATTTGATTTAATTGTACTAATGGGTTTGTTCAATGTTAAGTATAAAAATACTTATAAGAACAGGAATCAAGTAAGACAGGACTTAGTCAGCATGATAACATAGCACGGGCTGAGTAAAGAATAACTCAGTATGAAAGAAGGGAAGTCTTCTTCAGTATCGAAGCTTACAAATGAAGCTGATCACAGAAGCTGAGTAGAAAGCAACTCAGCATGAAAGAAGAGAAGTCTTCCTCGGAACTATATCTTGTAGAGCGAAGCTGACCTTGAAAGCTGAGTGAAAAAGCAACTCAGTATCGGAAATAGCAACGATCAAAGACAACGGCTATCAAAGTCAAGCTGTGTATTTTTCAGGACAGCACCAATGATCCGTTTACTAAAAGACAAGATCCGACAGGGATCTGCGCTAAATCAGAAAGCTTTGGAAATATGCATGGATACAGTTTCGAGACGCATGGGTCAACTGTCCGCTAGCTAAAAGACGAAATCTGTGCTAGAGGACAAACCTGCGAGAAGAAGACAAGCCTGGTGCCTGCCGAATTCAGACGACAGGATTGGCCTGCAAATCTGAAGCTGACCAGAACAATGACGCAAGCAAAGAGCCATTTGAATTCAACGGTTAGATCCGAATTCAAATGATTGTGTCTTCAGATTTCAACTATAAAAGGACAAGTACACTTCTTGGATCCTTTGCTGAAATACAAGAGAGAAAGAATATACATACAAAGCACATCAAAACAAGAAAAAGATCTTACACCAAATTTCCATTTCTGTGTAAAAGCTAGATTGATTTTGTAATCATCTAAAGTGTTCTTTGTCTGAAAAAGAACAAGTTTGTATCAATTGTAAAATTGAGAGAGTTGTGCTGAGTACTCGGTTTTAAGTACTCAGCGGTAGAGAAATCTAGGTGTTCGGTTATAGCACTTAGTAGGAGTTGAGTAGACGAATAGAGGACGGTACTCTTGCATATTCAACTGCCTTGTAAACGGCTTGTGCTCTACCTTTAAAGAGCTCAGTATTGGATTGAAAAAGCCCGGAGGGATTCTGGGGACTGGACGTAGGCGGAGAGGCCGAACCAGGATAAGTCGTGCTGAGTAATTTCTAACTCTCTCTCAATATATATCTGTATGTGTTGCTTGCTATATTTACTCAGCATATAAATTGCTTAAGCTGACACTGAGTAAATCAGAGTGCTGAGTTGGAAGCTGACCACAAAAGCGTCATTTCCCAACTCACAAGTAAAACAGTTCTAGTCAGTATCTGACTAAAGCTGTCTTACGTCTCACTCGGCCGTGCTGACCAAAACTGAGTTGTGAAACTCAAAGAATTATATCAAGTCAGCATAATTAAAACGAAAAAGGTATATTAGTTCCTGACCCCCCCCCCCCCCCTTGGAACTAATTACACGGGACCAACAATAAGAAACGGGTTTCCAACATATCTCACCTGTGGAAGAGCATACATGCTGGGTTCGATGAGTTTAGGAATGGAATGAGTTTATGAATGGGCTTGCTTAGAGCATCGGGAATGGGGAAAAAGTCTCCTTTTGGGACGACATATGGCTTGACAATATCAAACTTAGTGATGTTGCTATCATCCCCATCGACACAATCCAAAAAGCTGGAAAGTAGCAAAGAAAATGGTGGAACTCGGTGACTGGAATTGGAATCTACTCGAGTAGTATTTTGAATTGTGGATCCTTCTAAAACTCAGAGGCATCATAGCGAACAAGAAGGCACAAATTAGAGATATGCCTCGTTGGAAAAACTCGAAGAATGGGGAGTATTCTTGTAAAGTCGTTTATGAGTTTATAGTGGAAAATAAAGACCTTCAAAACTCTTATTCCAAATGTAAGCAGATTTGGAAATTTAAAATCGCTCAAAGAATTAAATCCTTCCATTGGCTGTGCTACCATGATAGGCTTCTGACTAATCGAGAAAGACAAGGGAGACACTTAACTGAGCATGCAAACTGTGAAAGGTGTAATGAAGGAGAATCGTTGACCCGTGCTCTAAGGATTGCCTAAAAAGTGCAGAAACTTGGAAGGAGTTTATCCCCCTAGCATAGTGGAGGAACTTTTTTTCAATCCAAACAGAGCAATGGTTAACTCTTTGCTTGTTGAAAGAGGGAAATTTATTTCCTTCTGACAATAGACATATGGAGATGGAGAACCTCGCTGGAATTTCTCTAGTCATTCAAATGGATTTGAAGGTCCTAAAGACTGAAACAAACTGTTTAGTAGTCGTTAATAGCATCAATCATAATTGTCCACTTCACCACCCAGCCAGAACCCTCATATGGGGCACCTAGAACATGCTTAAACATTTTGATAAGGTTAGTTTAAGCCATGTGTACGCAGAGAAAGAAATAGGGCTGCAGATTTTATGGCCTCACAAGCACACACCTATCCAGTGGGAATCACGACTCTAGAATGAGCTCCGCCCGGTATCAATGATGTTTTACGAAAGGGCGAGAGCAGAAGCTCTCTGCCCAAATTGCCTGCTACCTTGGAGTATCCCTGCTGAAGTTTTTTTTCTCTATTCTGCTTTTTCGTTTTCTCTTCCTGCCCTTGCTCTTTTCTCTTATGCTATGTTCTTTTTCCTTGCTTTAATTTTCTTTTCTCCCGGCTGTTTTGTTTTTTCCTAGCTGTTTGTTTAGCTTTCTTTTACCTACCAAAAAAATTAAAACAAGATCATGTGAGATAAAATAAAAAATTTTAATTAAAAATGGATATTTTTGCCATTGCTGAAAACATAACCACGTGTGCTAACTAGTGTCATTTTCATAAACACAAGACTAATAAATTATTTATCCATACTAGTACTACTATAAAATTTAGAATAAATAATTTAGGAAAAAATACAAAAATAAACTTTTTGGTTACACCTGTTTTCGATCGCAGGCTTGTGGTTTAAAAATTTACAAAATGGTACATTAAGGTTCATTCCATTAGCAAACGCATACCAAATTGACTAACAGTGTTAAAAGTCAAAGGAAAAAGAGTTAAGTTGGTCCTTATATTTATTTATTTTATAAATCAACCCCCTTTATTATCTAATTATCACAAAAAAAACTCCAAAATAAAAAACACCATCTTTTCCATATTTTTTTAATTTCTTATTTTTTTCTTCTTTCTCTTTCTTCTCTCTCCTCTTTCTTCTCTCTCCTCTTTATTAATTTCTCTCACTAAAAATCAAACAAGCTTGAAAGATCAAATCCAAAAGACATGGACGAAATCCCGGCGATCTCTCTTCTGGAACAACTTTCTGATCAGTTTCTTCTGATTCAATTGGCTTCAATATTGCTCCCTTTTGAAACCATGGATGTTGCCTTATTTCACAGAGAAAAATTATATATGAGAAAAATTGTTCAATTGGGTTCAAATTTCTACCATTCAATGCTTGAAGCTTCGGACATGGTGGATAATAATTCAACCTAAACAAGAATCACTTTTCTCATCTTTTAACAGCTTACTCAACACATTCCTCGGCTCTATCCCCAATCCATCCGCCATTAATTCCAATACTTCATATGTCATTCTCTTCACTTCTTTCCTCTGTCAAAAACAGAGGAAACATTAAAATTGAAAAAATTACCTGAAATCAGGATGGATAATGGGGAGAGATTTATGGGAAGTAGTATTGAGGAGAAGATATTCAATCCAACCAACATCATCATTAGGACCAATTCTTTTGTTACCATAGCCAAAAGGACTAGGTAGGAGGAGCAGCTTTGTCTTTTTAAGATTGAGGGAGATTGAAGAAATTGGTAGTTAGAGTTTCTAAATTGGACATGAGTTCCAATGGAACACTATGATTCACTAATTTGAAGAAGCTGAATTCGTGATAGGCATCAACTATGAGAGATTTAGCTTGGGGGTGTTTGAGGTCTATGACTGGAATTTCAGTAAACAGGGCAGTGGGCTTGCATGTTTTGATTAGGGAGTAATGGTTTAACGCAGCCTGAGATAGAACAACCATGGCTACAATATTTCAGAGAATAGAAGAGAAGAAGGAATGACAAAGAAAGGTAAAAGGTGGTGGGATATATATATATAAATGGTGTAAGTCGTTGTTTTCTATCACTTGCTGATGATGATGTTGAGTCAACAAGTCAGCGTAATTGTAAGTCAACCCGTCAGCAAGAGTAAAATCAAGAAGTCGGAATGCTGAGTTATCAAGTCAGCATGGCTGTGGTCAGCATGGTACTGAGGTGATAATACAGGTCAACATGGTCTTGCTGTGTTACCACTGGTCAGTAGGTCTTGCTGAGTTTGTACTTTTTTGAGGAAGGATATTTTGGGTATTTTCACAACTTTGTAAAGGCTATAAAAGGTCTGGGTTGGGAAGTAGTTTCACACGAGAGATTCTTAGACTAAGTCATAAGTGTACACTGTGATAATCTGAATTGGGGATTGGGAAAACACGAGAGTTTCTGGAAAAGGAGAAACTGTTTCAATCTTGTTGTAATCTCCATTGATTAGTGAAGTTGCTGGATGTAGGCAGTTAAGCCGAACCAGGGTAAATTCTGTGTGTATTCTTTTTGATTGTTGTTTCAAGATCCAATCTGTGATCTTTGTGTACTTTGTTTCTCTGTGTGGTTGATTGATCGTTCGAAGCGTAGTTCAACAATTATCTCCACCTTGTCTTTCTATTCACTCCATCAACTAGTGAAGAAAATACACTCAAGGACCACTGACCATCCTAACCAGTTTCAAGCAATGTTCAAATTTATTACTTGAAACAGATTTGGTCAGCATGTCGGCTGGGTTATCCTCAGTTCCCACTTTCACCACCTGAACAGTACCAGTGCTAATCACATCCCTGACGAAATGCATTCTCACATCTATGTGTTTGGATTGCTCGTGAAAAACTTGATGTTTTGACAGATGTATAGCTCCTTGGCTATCATAGTAAATCTTCAAACCATCAATCTGTGTCACTCCAAGTTCCGTTAAGACTCCTCTCAGCCACATAGCTTCTTTTACTGCCTCTGTAACAGCAATAAACTCAGCTTCGGTTGTTGACAAAGTCACAACTGACTGTAGACTTGCCCTCCAACTTATTGCAGTTCCAAACACAGTGAATACGTACCCGGTTTGGGATTTTCTGGTGTCAATGCTACCAGCATAATCAGAATCAACAAAACCTGCTACATCATCCACTAGGGCTTCAGCTCCACCATAACTCAAACCTTTACTCAGTGAGCCTTTGACATACCTCAACACCCACTTCACCGCTGACCAATGAGCTCTTCCTGGATTTGCCATGAACCTGCTGATGAGACTCACAGCATGAGCCAAATCTGGACGTGTACAGACCATCGCATACATTAGACAGCCTACAACACTCGAATATGGCACCCTCTCCATGTCTTCCTTTTCCTCATCAGTTTGAGGACTTTGCTTACTGCTCAGCTTGAAGTGACTTGCAAGTGGAGTGAGAACGGCCTTTGAATTCGTCATACCAAAACGTTCTAACACCTTGCTCAGATAAACTGACTGACTTAGGAATAGCTTCTTTCTTCCTCTGTCTCGAGAAATTTGCATCCCTAAAATTTTCCGTGCTGACCCGAGATCCTTCATCTCAAACCGTGTGTTTAGTTGTGCCTTTAACTGATTTATGGCTGCTTTGTTTTGACAAGCTATAAGCATGTCATCAACATATAACAAGAGATAAATCTTAGAGCCATCACTAAGGTCTCTACTATACACACACCAGTCATAACTAGACCTATGAAAGTCCTGACTTATCATAAACTCATCGAACTTCATGTACCACTGTCTAGGGGACTGTTTCAGACCATATAGAGACTTCTTAAGCAAACATACCCGCTGGTCTTTATCTCCTATTTCAAAACCCTCTGGTTGTTGCATATATATGACCTCATCCAGGTTTCCATGAAGAAAAGCTGTTCTGACATCTAACTGTTCTAATTCTAGATCAAAATGAGCTACAAGAGAGAGAATAATCCTGATAGACCTATGTTTAACAACCGGTGAATAGATTTCATTAAAGTCTATACCTTCCTGCTGAGTAAACCCTTTGGCCACCAACCTAGCTTTAAACCTAGGTTTCTCTACACCAGGTATCCCTTCCTTTCTTTTAAACACCCACCTTGAACCGACCAACTTCTTATCAAAAGGTTTATCTACCAAAATCCAAGTTTCATTTTTATCAAGGGATTTTATCTCATCCTTCATAGCGTTAAGCCACTGTTCCTTGTCAACCGAATTCACAGCTTCCCTATAGGTTACAGGTTCAGACACTTGTACTTCCTTAGCAACACTAAATGCATAAGCTACAAGGTCCTCAAAACCATATCTAACCGGGGCCCTAGGGACTCTTCTTTCACGGTCTCTAACAAGTCTATAGCTTTGACTGGACTCAGTATCATTACCATCACTGACTTCTTGCTCGGTTTTACGGGTGTTTTCACTATTTTCTTCAAGCTCCACCTCATTCTTAACACTCTCAAGGTTTTGAATGGACTTAGGACTACTCGGTTCTAACTGAGTTTTTTCTTGGTTTTTTCGATAAGGAAAATCCATCTCATTGAACACAACATTTCTGCTGACTATGGATTTCTTATAACCAGATTCTAAGCACCACAACTTATAGCCCTTGACTCCTATAGGGTAGCCTATAAAAACACATCTTAGAGCCCGAGGTTCTAATTTTCCCTGTCTAACGTGTGCAAAAGCTGAACAACCAAACACTCTAAGTTTTTCATAATCCTCTGGGTAATCAGACCACATTTGCATAGGTGTTTTAAAACCTATAGCAGATGATGGGCACCTATTGATTAGGTAACACGCAGTTTGCACTGCTTCAGCCCAGAAAGACTTAGGGAGACTGGATTGGATTAACATGCACCTAACTCTTTCTAGGATAGTCCTATTATACCTCTCTGCTAGGCCATTCTGCTGTGGAGTTCCAGGAACGGTATGATGTTTAGTTATACCTGACTTCTTGCACAAAGTGATGAAATCTTTGTCAAGAAACTCCAAACCATTGTCGGTTCTCAACCTTTTGATTTTCTTTCCTGTTTGGTTTTCCACTAACACTTTCCAATCCTTGAACGTTTGCAAAGCCTCATTCTTATGAGCTAGAATATAAACCCATACTCTTCTAGAGTAATCATCAATAAGAGTCATAAAATAGGTCCTCCCACCATGAGACTTAGTTCTTGTTGGCCCCCATAGGTCAGAGTGAATGTACTCAAGAATGTCCTGGGTTCTATGTATTGCTGACTTAGGAAACTTGACTTTACTAGACTTCCCTAAGACACAGTTCTCACAGAAATCTATCTTTCCTATGTGATCTTTACCAAGACAACCCTGCTTCCTAAGTTCATGTAAACCAACTTCACTCACGTGACCTAGTCTAAGGTGCCAAAGATTGGTTCTATCAGTTTTAGACTCGGTGAGATTTGCGGTAGAGACTAACACAGTACTACCTAGGAGTGTGTATAGGCCATTACTCATGGTACCTTTCATAACAACTAAAGGTCCTCTAGATATCCTTATGATACCCCCTTCGGCTCTATAATTGTATCCTTGTTTATCAAGCGTACCCAAAGAAATTAAATTTCTTTTCAGTTCTGGCACATACCTCACATCGGTCATAATCCTTTCTTGACCATCGAACATCTTCAGCCTAATGGAGCCTTGACCCAGTACCTTGCACAACTTGTTGTTGCCTAGAAGAACCCTCCCACCTTCCTCTTGAAAGTCTTCGAACCACGTCCTGTTGGGAGTCATATGGAACGTACATCCGCTGTCCAAGATCCAGTCAGTGTTTGGATCTTTATCAGTGACAGCAAGGACCTCAGCGCTCTCATAACCTTCTTCTACCACAGCGGCTTCGCCTTGATCTTTAGGCTGACCTAGACTCTTGTTCCTCTCAGGACAGTTTTTCCTGAAATGTCCTTCCTTATGGCAGTGAAAACACTTGTAGACCTTGCCTTCTTTATTGCTTGAGGATGTAGTTTTGGACTTTTTTCCGTTCTTGTTCTTTGGCTTGTGAGAGTCCTTTTTCTCAGACCTTCCACGAACAAACAATCCTTCTGCAGCTTCAGTGTTGGTGTTGGCCTCAATCTGTTTTGACTTTAGCGCCATCAGAACTTCTTCCAGACTTAGTGTTTCTCTAGCGTACTTCATGGTTTCAACAAAATGACTGAAAGACTGGGGTAAAGAATTCAAGATCATTATGGCCTGATCTTCATCTTCAATCTTTACCTCTATGTTCTCTAGGTCAATTATGATCTTTGAGAAATCATCAAGATAGTCTTCAACTGGCTTGTCCTCGTTCATCTTGAAGCCGAAAAGCTTTCCCTTAAGATAAACCCGATTGGTGAGTGTCTTCGTCATGTACAACTGTTCAAGCTTGAGCCAAACCCCAGCAGCTGAGGTTTCCTTCGAAACTTCTCTTAGCACTTTATCGCCAAGATACAGGACGATCGTACTGTAAGCCAATTCAAGAAGATCTTCTTTCTCCTCCTTCGTCATTGTCGCCGGAAATTCCTTCTCGCCCTTCAGAGCCTTCGCAACCTTCATTTGAACCAAGATTGCCTTCATCCTCTGTCTCCATAGAGCAAAATCTCCCTTACCATTGAAACACTCGATCTCGATCTTTGTAAAACCCATTGCTCTGTTCTTGATTAGCTCTGATACCAATTGTTGAACTACGCTTCGAACGATCAATCAACCACACAGAGAAACAAAGTACACAAAGATCCAATCTGTGATCTTTGTGTACTTTGTTTCTCTGTGTGGTTGATTGATCGTTCGAAGCGTAGTTCAACAAATGGAGAATTGGGACAGAGGCGTTACGAACTATAAGAAGAAGCCATCTAGTTACCTTTGTGTGTCTTGCTGTCGAGAATGAATCGCTATTTCTATTTTTTTTAGAGGGAGGAAAATTAGCAACTAAAAGATAGATAGAAGAGAGAGAAAGAAAAAAAATTAAAGAGGGACGTAGAAGATGGTGTATTTGATTTTTATTTTTTATTTTGGGGTTTGTTTATGATAATTAGATAATTATGGGGTTAATTTATAAAAATAAATAAATATAAGGACAAAATTAACTCTTTTTCTTTTGACTTTTAACACCGTTAGTCAATTTGATATGTGTTAGTCAATTTGATATATGTTTGCTAACGGAATGAGCCTCAAGGTACCTGTTTGCCAACTTTTAAACCACATAGTCTATGTTTGAAAATGACCCAAACCACAATGTTTATTTTTGTACTTTCCCCAATAATTTATTAGTTCATATATTTTTATCTCTCACATTGTTTAATCCCTCAAATATTAAACAGTTTAATCCTCTGTAACAAACTAAACCGTTTAATAAAACAAAAGTTGAAAACTAAACAGTGTTAGATAAAAAAAATGTAGAAACTAATAAATTATTTATCCTTAAATTTATTATAATAACCATCCAATAAACTCCATAATTAATTAAACACAATAATAAAATTATTTAAGCTAAAAATACATTTATAACTAATATTTAGAGTTAATAATATATATAAGAAAAAAATATAAAAATAAACTTTATGTTTTAGCCGATTTGCAAAGAGAATCTACGTGGTTTAAAAGTTTACAAACAAGATACGTGCTTTTTGCATTTTACAAACTCAACCATTCCCTCAAAATTTGTTATCGCGATTTGAAGTAATTATAAAAATTGACTTTGCAACTTATCCAAAATTCAAAATCTAACTTTACAAATTAGCTAAACCACAAGTATTGTTTGACTGAAAAATTCACCCACATACCTTTAACTGCAAAACTCACAAAGTACATACCACTATTTGCAAACTTTTAAACCACGTGGACTGTCTATGCAAATCCACTAAACCAAAAGGTTTATTTTTATACTTTTCCCTATATATATATAATAAACAAAAAAAAATAAGTCTAAAGCAGATACTAATAGTAATAAGTTCTAATGTTTCAAAACTATAAACTAGCCAAGTCAAATGTAGATAATGTCAAAATAATAATCTATGACATAGATGAAGTTTTAATGTTTCAAAACTATAAACTAGAATGTAGATAATGTCATAATAATAATCTATGACATAGATGAGTCAGACGTAGATGAATCTGACATAGATGAATCTGAGTGAGAGGCACTCTCTATCCCCTCTACATTCGCCTTAAGCTGATTGATACTAGTTTGAAATTGGCTTAAAGATGAACCTATTTTTGTCTCTAAATTTATCAATCTCTCCCGAAGCACTCTCACCTCATTCACATCAGCAGGCAATGGTATACCTTCAGATAGCGATCGCTCTACCCGTTGTTGTCGTTCCTCTAACCGCTGTAGATGCTCTATAAAACTGGTTTTGTCGGCACTGAAACCATCAAGCCGCTCCAGTATGTTCTGAAGTGTGGTTCTTATACCCTCATTATTTTCAATATCGCCAACTGAGGTAGATGGACCGCCTGAAGCCGATGCAGCTCTTGCATTTCTAGGATACCGGTCACTGTCACGATAGTACTGGGATGCAGCTGAACCCAGTCCAAAGATACGCCCATCCTTAGTAACCCCTCCAGAAGCCTTATAGAAGGCACGTACTTCATCAATGGCTTCCCCATCTGCCTCAGTAGCCTGATCACCCTGGGTAAGGTTCTCATACCGTGCCTACATTTATTATTGAAGTAACAAATAAAAGTTATGCATCAATATTTTAATTAATTAACATGTTCTAATATGTTAAATGAAATTGATTATTACATACATGTATCTCTTTACACCGATCATTAACGAATGTAATTCCATCATGATCGTGCGTGTGTGTAAACAAAAAGAGATGGTCAGGAGTAATGGCTTTACCCATCTCTTTTTCCTGTAGCAATAAACTTGTTAGGAACATTAAAAAAGAATATAGCTGAGAATAAGAATAAGAAATGTCTACTTATACAGTTATAGCAGTGATCACAAATAGATTAGTATATATAGACATCCTTACTTCAACTTGAAAGAATATCTACTTAGTTTCCTTATAAGTAACACCGTTATGCTTGGCCCGAAAAAGAACAAATGCTGCTATACATGAGGTAGTCATCCCAAAGAAATTAACCTTTTAATTAATGCGGCCACGGCATAGAACAATGGTCTTTGTTAAAAGGATTTCCAAATCAAATAATTATATCCTAGAAACCTTATGATATCCCTTCGAGAGAACATCTATAAACTTCAGTTAGAGACAATGAACAATTGAGAAAAGACATGTAAAATAGAATAAACAAGTTCGCTATTAAAGTGTTTTTGAAGCATGCATGGTTAACCAGAACATAAACAAGAAAGCAGCATTATAGAGAAAATGCTAATATCAATAAAGGGTAATAGGGGAATTAAGGACCATGTGATTTGGGGCTTAGTGAGAATTAGTTTAGGAGAGAGAGTGCTCTAGTTAGCAGTATATATGGAGGTGTACAGGGAGAAGGGAGCATAAGGAAGACTTGTGTTAGTAAGCACCATTAGTGTGTTTGGCTCTGTTCTTTGAACAGAGGGAATTTATTTCCTGTGGGAGCTTGAGGTCTTTCTCAAGCTCATTCTATCTTTGTATTTCTGTTTCTGTTCATCCATTCTAGTGATTAAGAATGTAAATATCAATTCAATCCTATATTTCTCTATTTGTTCTATCTTTCTGTTTCTGTTTCTATCACAACACAGCAATCAAATACATGCAAATGCAATATGTTAAAACTGCATTTCATCAGAAGTCTGACAAAACAAAATCTAATTAGGGAAAAGATAATCAGCCTAGACACCTGTAGATGGATTGTTTTTGACAAGTATTACTATCCCACCTCCAAATATGATCAGACCGGTGAAACTAGTTCATAACATGATGCATTTGATCACAAACCTAACCAAAGACAAATTGTTTTCCTCTTAACTTATGAATGACCAGAACAAGGCATACTCAAATTATGTTCATTCACTTACCTATTATAACTTTTTTGTCAAATTGGATATCATAGATTAAAGTAATCTAACTCCTCCCAATAGGTAACCATTATCTGGCAGCCTTAAAAATCAGCACACAAGATATATATAAGCTTACAAGTTTTTTTGCAGTTTTAGCATGTGCACTTGAACCTCCGGTATGGGTTCCTTTTGCTACCCCATCTTTTCCAACCCTTGCTTTCTTTGCAAGGGCACTTCTTCTTTTAAATTCGGGAGAGTTCCACTTCCGAAGCCACGCCTCCCATACATCAATGGGGCACCAAAGAGGCCGTTTTCCAGCTTTTCTCACCCTATTTAATATCCCCTTATACCGGTTTTTGAGTTTATCAAGAAATGCCTTCTTCATTATGTCATCAGTGTAAGTGTTACGGTCCCATACACATCTTTTCTGCATATATTTAGATAATGGAAGAATTCAAAATGTGCATCAAATGAATAATTCAATACGTACTACTTTAAATACCTGGAACTCCTCCCAATATTTTTGCAGAATAGCATCAGGTAGCATTTTATATGTGTATGCTACTGCTTGTGGATATTCCTCAAAGATAGTTGTAATCACCGTAGCAAGGTGATTATCAATAATCCTGCATCACATATTAATTAAGACAGTCAATTCATAAATAAACATATGTTAATAAACTATTTCATTATCCCCAAAAAATCATATATTATTTCTTTGATGTACTTGTAATCAGGTGAAAGCACAACAATGAATTTGTCATTGGCGTCTCTAGGAGCATCAGACGTGACATTTCTCCTTGGTCTTAAGCATCGAGGTGCTGTAGTAGAAGGAGTGGAACCTTCAGCGGGAACATCAGATGTGACATTTCTCCTTGATCTCAAGCGTCGAGGTGATGAAGTATAACAAGGAGTGGAACCTCCTGCAGCAACAGAACCTTCAGCAGCGGAGCATCCTGGGACCTCAGCTAATAACAACAAAATAAAAACCCGGGTTGTCAACTAATTACAATAAAATATATACAACAATGCAAATATAGAACACAAAAGTAAAACTTACATGATCCCGACGTAGAGGTAGGTAGAGCCGATGACTGAGACCGTGATGGACCGGCAGGCAATGTAATCGGTCCATGCAATGAAGCGTGCCGGATAGAAGGCTCCTGTGTAGATGAAGACGATGTCTCTTGAGTAGTTGATTGGAAACGAGCTGGCTGTGTAGTTGATTGCAAACGAGCCGGCTGCAGGTAAGAAGGTAAGGCGTTACTCGAAAGCCTCCTAGTGGTTTTCTTCATCTTGTTCCAATGAGATGATATCTGCTTATCACCAGGCCCATCCTGACCTCCATGTGAAGTCATCCTGTAAAGTAAATACAAAGTAACAATATCTGATTTTGTTTACAAGTATCGAAGTTCATATTTTACGCTAATCAAGGAGATTAAAGGGATGTTGGTGAGACTCTTCATACATGTGATGTCTACTGTAAATTTACAGATTTTATGCTATTAATTTGAATATTGTGATATGGAGAGTGAATATTTTAGTTTTAGTGCAGTGTGGTTAATTTCCTCTTATTTTTATACAAACTCGTACCTGTTTGCAAATAAAAGGTTATGCTTTTCTACTGTTGTTTGGAATGAAGCCCAGTTTAGCTCTTCTAATCTAAATTCTTAGGCCGCACATTAAGAGATTATCATTAAAAGTTCACAGCACATATGTGCAATGGACATGTGCTACTCAGCTTCCCCCATGTGTTTTGAACATGTTCCGAGGCTTATCTCCCCACCATTACATTTTTAAATTTCACTTCAAAAATTAAAAAGAAAACCATTTCTAATTATTCAAATATCTTGTGGTCAAAGTTGTTTTTAACTATCTGATTCAGCATATTGATAATTTCAGGAAAATAGTTGTTGACAACCGGTCAATTTGATCCTTCAACTTATATATATATATATATATCTATATGTATGTGTATATATATATATATATAGGCAACATAAAAAATTTAAAAAGAAGGATCAAGAAATGATCTGAAATCTCAGTTGAAACCCTACGAATATCATCAGCTGACCTCTTAGGATCCAGAAACCTGAAGCAGCAAATCTTTCAAGTGAGATCCTGCTCCAAGATTTTGAAGGGAAGGATGCATGCGATCATTTCAGCTTTCTGCTGTGATAGTTTTGTAAATGGTCTTTCCGTAGAATTAGATCATGAATATTTTTGAGTTTTTTGACAGCAATTGAAATTTTGTTAACAGGTTAAAGGAAGAGAATTTGTTATTAGTATTACTGCTAAATTAGCAATATGTCAGTTACGATGTACCAATGAAATTCCATTTAATTAACTATTCCAAAAGGAATTAAAATCTCAAGAAGAAATTAAAAGAATGAATAAGCCTTGGAAAGGACTCCACTGCAAGTTTCAACTAATTCCGTGGGAAAAGAATTTCAGAATTGCATAAACAACACTGAAAGCATAAACAGCACTTATAACATAAACAATGTGTAATAATCAGATAATTGATTATCTTATGTAAAAAAAATTCTGGCAAATCTGAGGACTATTTTGCAATCTTTGCACAAAATAGAAATTTCTGACAACCTGTGCTTCAGTATCCTCTTCAAATAGTTTCTATGCCTCCAGAGTGGCAAACAGTTTCAGTTCTGAAAACCAAAGGAATTTGGAACAGCTATCATGAGAACATAATTTTTTTTCAGTAATTATCATTTGAATGCTATTTCTATTTTACAATTACATATGGTATATTCCCTAGACAAAAGAAAAGAAAATAAAAGAAGAAACCCCCAACCCCAAGTCCATTTCAAAACAAAAACAAAAGTTAAGGGCACTCTGACTTTAATCAATATGCTGAACTGAGACAGACCTCAGCTGGCACCACATTAATTTCCACAAATGAATTTTGAACCTAAAGGTGAGAATTTAAAAACAATATAATATTGACAGTCCAAATTTGCAATGGAGTAACAAAATATCCTGAAGGAAAAATTAAAAGGGCAAAGTTAAATTTAAATATCCTGTTCTTCAAATTACAGTTGAAGAAGTAAAATATCAGTCAGTACTAGTAGTGAAGACTGAAAACCAACAGATCCCAAAATGGCCAAGGCAGGCGTATCACTATACCTTGAATGCCAAGAAACAAATATGGATTTAAACAAAGAAACACTGGAAAGATTGTCTTTTATTGCAAGACAGGCCTATCATTATACCTTGAATGCCAAGAAACAAATATGGATTTAAACAAAGAAACACTAGAAAGATCGTCTTTTATTGCAAATGAATTTTAAATCAAGTATGACTCCGAAAGTAGTCACCCAACCAAAGAAACAGTAGAAGGTTTTGATGTTTTTCATACAATTCACCAAATTGAAGACCAACATAATTCCAAAGACGGTGAATCTTCTGATGTTGAAAGGATCATACACACAGTTCACCCGATCAAAAAGGTAACTAATTAGTTCCACGTTTGATTATTCATTTTATCAAATCTCATCGTAGTTGTTTATAAACTACATGCAGATTCTTAAGAGGGAATTAACATCCGGTGAAAATGAAGTTGAACAAATACAATACAACCAAATATGGCTGCTGGAAGAGCACAGAGGCATCACCTGAGAAAGATGAAGCAGAAGATTGTGAAACTGGAACTATGTTCAGGAGCATAAGCGTGATACAAGAAAAAATTCTAAATTCAAAATTAAGTGATGGATCTCTTTGGGTGCCAAGGAATAAGCATGCTAGTCGAGTCTCATTTCAGTGAAGTGACAGCGGAGGCTTCTTTGCTTCCCACTTAACAAGCCACTCTATAGGATCATATAAAATCAATTCCAGTGGTGCATAGAATAAAAGCTCTCTGTATTTACAACATTCTGGTTTAATGTGTAAGGATTGGGTGGGGAATTAACCAAAGGGAAGTACAATTAACATTTTATTTATAAAAATTTCATGAATTTGGGCTGTAGGTACAACGTACATAGAAGGTATCTCTTAACAGGTAAGCACTTAAAAGACACAAATGTGGATTGGAAGCCTTTATATACATCACCAACAAACAAACAAACAATTAAATTAAATTAAAGAGCCAGTCCATGTATTCAAAAACCATAAAACAATTACATCAAGGTGTACGGCAAACAAATCAAGAGACATACAAAGCTAACAGTGAAGTTGAAAAAAAAAATATTACAGTTAGAAGAAGCTAACCTGTTTCAACTGTGGCTGGGCTGAGTCACGTAACAGGAACAAATGGTGTCTTCAATTTGGGAACTTTGAGCATGGAACCCTAAAATGACAATGCATAGGAGAAGTTAAGGATAACCTAAATTATCATCAGAAAAGAAGAAGAAATCTAAAAGCAAAGAATAGGAACCGCAAAAAAGAGTACAGAAGGGGGAAATTACCAGATTGAAAGCGCTGCCGTCATAAGGGAGAAATCACCGAAAGAAAACGAGAGGAACCGCAAGGGTGAGAGTAACCAAAAGATATAGATCGGAGGTAGAGAGAACAGGAAGAAGAGAGGGAGCGGCGGATAAAATAAAGAGAACAGTAGAAAGTACAGAGGAGAGACGTTAGAGGAGAAAACCTAGAAAAAAGAGGGATTTTCTTTTTTTTACTTAGCGACCCACGCAGTTGCTAAATAAAAACTCAGTGCAAACTTTGATATCGAGAAAAGGTTTGAGACTGAATGCTAAGTTTGATATTATGCTCAAAGAAAATAATGTTTAATATATCATTTGTACTCAATTGTTCAAAAAAAAAGTTTGTTTAGTTTGCTGAATTTTTCAAGTGTTTGATATCCTTTTCAACTTGTTTAAAATATTTCGATAATTCACTCAATTTATTTAAAATATAATCAATTAACCAATTGGTTGCAAAAAAAAAAAAAAAAAATACATGCATAAAGTGTATTGCACTCTTCTTGAAATGTTATTACATATCATCCGTACTGATCCACAACCCTCTACTCAGTTTCAGTCAGTTCCCTTTCTTCTCTCCACCCAATATGATCTCCAGGAACCGGATTCCAATCCACGTACAATGAGAAACCAATGGAATAAGGACGATCTGCATCATCTTTATTGAATCGAAACAAGAACCACTCCATCTTGAAGCCCTCAAAGTAGTCCTTTTTATTGTCCAAGAAAGTGGTCCACTCACTATGCATCTCCCAAATGATAAGATCACCTATAATCCTCAGCTTGAGCCTTTAGAGGCGGCAAAATATAGCCTCATTTAGGTTAATGCCTATACTATGGGCAATCTTCACAAATGCCGGAAGCTTCACCCAAAATTTGGGGGAAATTTGGGAAGAACAAAGTGAAAATTCCCTCAGAATCTCCAACACGCTGCTCATGAGAGGAAATAAACCCAAACTCAACGTATGGGGTAGAAATGTCCAAAAAACCATGGCAGTCGGTGTACACCCGACAAGAAGGGGAGGGAAGACACATAACACATCCATCCTTTGTAAATCAAGATGATCATCAAGAAATGACCTTCAATTTCACTACAGTCAACAAAGAGAGTTGCTCCTCAGCCCGCGAATAAACCTTCTTCCCATATGCTTTGTTCACAACCTTTTTCCTACTAGACTTATCAATCCCAAAAGGATTCTTAGAATTTTGTTTCTTAGGAGCCATAATCAGAAATATAAAAACTAGAAAAAAAAGGAGAGATCAAAAGTACTTACGTTTAAATCAGAATTGCTAAAAAGAAGAATTCAGTAAGAAGCAATAAGAAAGCAAAAGGAGACGAAACGACGGGCATCATCATTACTAACAAGTAATGATTAGAGAGCGTAACTGCTGACATGCCCCTCAAAGAACACGAACTACAACTTGTGGCGAGCAGGTACAAACCGCTATCAACTTGGAAGATGCATAAAAATACAGAAAAACACATTCTACCAACTGCATTTAAGAACAGGCCAAGCAAGAAGCAAATCAATCATCAAGAGTCTACATAACCTCCTTACATGTCCTGCATTTCTAAAAAAATCCCTAAAATCATCAAAGATCAATTCCCTTTTTACAAAATATTAGGAATTAACAAGCACAACTCTTTCTGAAGTCGGTGATTTCTCATCCTAAAGAATGATAAAATTAAACCCGAGGGGGACATCTGATATCAGACGAATATAAACTCGCCCATGTGTCATTTATGAAGCAAGAACCATCACCCTGGAAAGAAAACACGTGGAGTCACCACAGTAAAGTTGCTCAATATGACCTCGTCTTAAATGCATTAGGTCGAGAAGTCTCCAGCGACCCCGATAATGATGCGGACATCCTAACTAGGGTCGCCTCCCAAACACGCCCTGGCGGATCCTCCGACACCACGTACCACACAAGCAACGCAAGTGCCCATCAGGGCGGATCCTAGGGGTGTACAAGTGGAGCGGATCCAGGCGTATGATGCTGCTAAAATATATAGCAATAAACAGGACAAGTGTATCCTTTCGCAACAAGTAGTACAGTGCTTAAGCACGAGATCGAACCACAAGGACTAGTTGCCACAACTGATTATTCTAGCAAAGACGGGTGATTGTTCAGGATGTTGAATAAATGTCGAAAAGTTGATAAGCAGATCAATTTGCAAACAAAATATAAAAGAGACTTTTGGTCGGGAGGATATGGTCTAATTGATGAAACAATCCAGGATGAGGATTCCCATGATTGGCTTCCTTGTATGACTTACTGGGATTCAGGTTTATATCCTAATGATAGTTGACGGTAATCACCTAATTACCCACTTGAAGACTGCCAATCTTGTGTGGTCTATTCGCACAACTTTGGTTAACCCATATCCTAGGTCATGCAAAGCGTTAGGTTCAGTGGTGATTAAGGCAAGAGCCGTAGCACAGCCACAAATCCGCACTCCTAGTGGTCTCTAGCGAGGTCAGATTATTCTGGTTCAGGATAGGTGGTTCCTTGGTCAGGCACCCACCTGTCAACAATCCCAAACTTGTCAGAATCGAGGAGCTTGACGTTCCATAATTTCAGGCTAGTTGATCATCATCGAATCTCATTCTAACAATAACTCCTAATTCTAACAAATTTAAGGCACTAAGCTTGCATAATCTGATCAACTGGGAATAATTTCCATAAACCCAAATCTCTAATCATTCTAGGTTACACAATCAATCTCATCCCCATCCCAGGTTGGATGGGGATTAGTTCATGGTCAAACTAATCAACTCACAGAGGCACAAATTATCAACATGAATCATCATTAATTAAAGAAGCAAAAAGTAAAAGACAGAG
Organism: Euphorbia lathyris; assembly: GCF_963576675.1. Classification (NCBI taxonomy): domain Eukaryota; kingdom Viridiplantae; phylum Streptophyta; class Magnoliopsida; order Malpighiales; family Euphorbiaceae; genus Euphorbia; species Euphorbia lathyris. The sequence goes on from NC_088917.1 coordinate 31,264,800, forward strand.
TTAGGAGTTTAGAGATCTAAAACCCGGTTTGTCTGATTCTGATTACACAATGGAGAGAACTCCCCTCACCAATCTTCAATAAAACAGCAATTACAATGGTAGAAAACCCTAAAATCTACTAAAAAGGAAGAAGGAAGGAGGAGGAAGAGATCAATTAAGCAGAAAAAGAAAAAGGTAACCGTCACAAAGGAGGCATATTGTTCTATTTATAGTGCTAGGTGTGTCAGGGGTATTTTGGACATTTATTTTGGCCAGAATTCGCGCCCTGAAGGTGAGAAAACACTGGGAAATTGCTTCCCAGCGTCTCATCTCATCGAGACAAGAGGTGTCTCGGTGAGACGAAAGGGTGTCTCGGCGAGAAAATGGGTGTCTCGTCGAGACACCACGTGATGGTCCCCTTTGGGAACCATCGGGCCGCCTCATCTCGGCGAGACAGGCTGTGTCTCGGCGAGACGAGGGCCTGTCTCGACGAGACAGACACTGTCTCGGCGAGACAGGTATTGAGAAGTCCGCAAACCCCTCCTGGATGCCTCTGTTTCGGTCCCTGCTTCCAGCATTTGTTCTGGTGGTCCTTGAACTGTCCGAAAATGCTCAAAACGTCCTAAAAACACCTGAGAATACAGGAAATGCCATAAATAACGAAAATGATTCCTTTTAACTAAAAGATAACAGAATGATATGAGGTTAAACAGAAATGAAGCAAGAACGAACTAAAACGATCCTAAAATCTCCATATAAATGGGAGCTATCAACCCCCCCCACACTTGAATCTTGCTTGTCCTCAAGCAAGAAAGAGTCACAAGCAGCGAAATTTCAACGAATAGCTCCCGTGCACAGACAAGGATCTATTGTACTTTTATAATCCATACGGTTTCAGACTACTCTAGTTGCAATTAAAAACAAAGTGAACCTCATATAAATTCCTCAAAACTGATTAATTAGTTTTATCAACCAACACTTTGCGAAAGCGAAAGGCGAGGACTAAGGTTGCTAGCTCACAGGTGGTCGCTCTTACGCTCAAGTGTTTGGGTGTCATATGAATTTGGCAAGCGCTCTACAGTGTATTTGCACAAAATGGTCACGTTGGAATTGCATCATCCATCCGGTTGAAATCACGCATCACAAATAAACAAGATTAGAGGTCTTTAAAGGGTTGTAACGTAGGCTAAGGTTTGGGGGTAGGAAGAAGGTAATTTAGGCAAAAAGTTAATGACTCAACTCAAAGATTGGCACTTTTTCCGCCATGTGCGGGGTAGAAGCTCAAGGTTGTTTTATTTCAGTTCGGGAAGCAATTAAATAATGTCTTTTGTCCTTTACTCTACATCTTCTTCGGTTCAATTTTTGAACAATAAATTCTCTTTTCTTTTCTTTTGAGATAGAGGGGACAAAGAGTCCATTTGAATAGGTTACTTCTTCTATTTAGGATTACAACCTTTTAGTGATAGCTCATTGAAACTTGAAGGATGTGTGCCTAAGGATTTAAGTCAATTAACTCGGGTAAGGAAGGGTATTTAGGAAGGCTAAGGGCTTGTAACAAGGTCGATCAAAGGAAATGGGTAAATAAGGCTCAAAGGGGTTTATCTAGTGGAATTTGTAGAGGATTTTGGGCTACTCAAAGACTGGGCTGCATTCACAAATGGCTAATCCTAGGTTGCCTAATCATTTCAAGTTCAATTATAACACAACATTCAACCAGTATTGGATGCAATTCCTATGAGCATAATGATAATAACTGTAATCCCACACCTAAGAGATCGATCGTCCCTAAAAATGAGTCTAAAATATCGACCTTTAGGCTCTAGCTCACAATTTCAGTGTTATTTGCAACAATCCTAGCCTCGCCTAACGAAACGTTCCATGTCAATCTTAGTTAAATAACACTCTTTGGGGACTCAAATGTTGTTCACAAGTTTTAGCATGCATCGATTTCACTGAACTTTCAGACTTTCAAGCACAACTTCAACTGTAATGTTAGGAATGCTAGACGCCTCAAAAATCAACTGCCTGAGATTCTTATTCTTTTTATTTCTGACTACTAAAAGCACAAACAAAGTCTCCAAACAAAAATACAAATAGTGTAGAAAGCATGCAATTGGTATATGTACAAAATGTCCTATCCTATTTGTCTCCTTCCCCCCCACACTAGATTATGCATAGAAATCCCAAAACATGCATATTTAGAAAGCAAAACACAAGTGAAAGAAGAGATATAGGATAGGAGAAACTCCCTTATGGGGTGTCCATGTAACGCAGTGTCTCCACTGCGCCCAAGTCATCTTCATAGATTTTAAGACGCTGCCCATTGACCTTAAACGGGGGACGGTTGCCGTTCGTGATCTCCACTGCTCCGGAGGAGAATAACTGGGTGACTTCAAATGGCCCATACCATTTTGACTTCAACTTACCCGGGAATAAACGTTGTCTGGTGTTATACAGCAACACATTATCCCCTACCTCAAAGTGACGTTTGATTATTCTCTTGTCGTGCCATCTTTTTGTTTTCTCCTTGTAGATCTGTGAGCTCTCATAGGCCCCAAGCCTGAACTCTTCCAAGGCATCCAACTGCAGTAAACGGTTTTCTCCTGCAACTCTTGCATCAAAATTTAGAAAACGTGTAGCCCAGTAGGCTCTATGTTCGAGTTCGACAGGGAGATGACATGCTTTACCATAAACTAGCCTAAATGGAGACATGCCAATTGGTGTTTTAAACGTGGTCCTGTATGCCCATAGTGCATCGTCTAATTTGAGAGACCAATTATTTCTAGAGGAATTCACAGTTTTTTCAAGAATAGCTTTGATTTCTCTATTAGAAACTTCTACTTGGCCACTGGTCTGAGGGTGATACGGGGTTGCCACTTTATGAGCGACCCCGTATTTATGCAGGACCTGTCTAAAAGCCTGGTTGCAAAAATGAGATCCACCATCGCTAATAATGGTGCGGGGAGTGTCGAACCATGTGAAAATGTTCTTTTGCAAGAACCGGATGACAGCCCGCGCATCATTACTAGGCAAGGCTACAGCCTCAACCCATTTGGAGACGTAGTCTACGGCTACAAGGATGTACTCGTTGTTGAATGACTTCAGGAAAGGACCCATGAAGTCTATTCCCCAAACATCAAAAATTTCGCAGACTAAAATGGGTTTCATGGGCATGGCATGTCTTTGTGAAATGTTGCAAGTTCGTTGACACTTATCACAGTTTTTAACAAAATCAAAAGCGTCACGAAAGATGGTGGGCCAATAAAGCCCACTCTGAAGTACCATAGCTGCGGTCCTATCTGCCCCGTGGTGTCCACCTACCTCTTTGGAGTGGTAGAATGCAAGGACAGAGGCAGTCTCCTCCTCAGGTATGCACCGGCGAATAATGTTGTCGCCACAGACTTTGAACAAATAGGGGTCATCCCAAAAATATTGTTTCGCATCATGCAGGAATTTTCTCCGCTGTTGGTAGGAGAATTCTGGTGGGATCACCTTTCCTACAAGGAAGTTAGCAAAATCAGCGAACCAAGGTACATGTTGTATTGACAACAAGTATTCATCGGGGAATTTCTCTTGGATGTCGGCAGTCGTTTCCTCATTCCTTTCCTCCTGTTCCAATCTGGAGAGATGATCAGCAACCACATTCTCCACTCCCTTCTTATCTCGTATCTCCAGATCAAACTCTTGTAGCAACAAGATCCACCTAAGGAGCCTAGGTTTCGCATCCTGCTTAGAAAACAAATACCTCAATGCAGCATGATCAGTGTAAACAATGACTTTGGACAGCACTAAATATGAACGAAAATTTTCAAGTGCAAAAATCACAGCTAATAATTCCTTTTCTGTGGTTGTGTAATTTACTTGAGCATCATTAAGGGTTTTACTAGCATAAGAAATTGGTTGGCAAATTTTGTCCACCTTCTGCCCTAAGCATGCACCTACAGCTAGACCTGTCCATGGGCCGGGCTGGGCTGGGTTCGGGCCGGGCCTGGCGGGCTTTGTGTAAAAGTGCTCGTCCCAAGCCCAGCCCACCCCAGTATTAATTTAGGCGGGCTTGGGCCGGGCTGGGCTCGGGCCTAAAAATCAAATCCCAAGCCCAACCCATATAAGCCCACCTAAAAAAATATACATAATTTCCAATTATAAAAAATCAAATTTATACTTAAAATAAATATTTAATTATAAATATATAAATTTTTTAATTAATATTAATAAGGCGGGCCGGGCTGGGCCGGCCCGTGATATTTTTATATGTCCCAAGCCCGCCCAAAAAATAGGCAGGCTTTGGCGGGCCTAGGCCGGGCTGGGTCTAAGAGTAAATTTCATTATCCAAGCCCGGCCCAAGGGACACGGGCCTGGGCGGGTACCCGGGCCCGTGGCCAGGTCTACCTACAGCTGTGTCGCTAGCATCACACATTAGTTCGAAGGGTAAATCTCAATTGGGACTAACCATAATGGGAGCTTTGGTCAGTTTATCCTTCAAGGTATTGAAAGATTCCAGGCATTCGGGTGTGAAAACGAAAGTAGCATCCTTCAATAGCAATTGGGTCATAGGCCTGGAAATTTTAGAAAAATCTTTTATGAAACGTCTATAAAAGCCAGCATGGCCTAAAAAACTCCTGACTGCTTTGACATTGGAGGGAGGGGGCAATTTTTCAATGACCTCAATTTTAGCAGGGTCTACCTCAATACCTTTTCGTGACACCTTATGGCCTAAAACAATACATTCGGTGACCATAAACTGACACTTTTCCCAGTTTAGGACTAGATCAGTTTCCTCACATCTTTGCAGCATTAAACCTAAGTTATGCAAACAGCCATCAAAGGTTGTCCCGAAAATAGAAAAATCGTCCATAAAGACCTCCATGAAATTTTCTATCATGTCAGAAAATATAGCTGTCATGCACCTCTGAAACGTAGCAGGTGCATTGCATAGCCTAAAGGGCATCCGTCTATATGCAAAAGTCCCAAAAGGGCATGTGAAAGTGGTCTTCTCCTGATCATCAGGATCCACTGAGATTTGCATGTAGCCCGAATACCCATCCACACAACAGAAGAAGAACTTACCTGCCATGCGTTCAAGCATTTGATCGATGAACGGCAAGGGGAAATGGTCCTTCCGAGTGGCGTCGTTCAATTTCCTAAAATCCACGCACATTCGCCACCCTGTCGTTTTCCGCACTGGAATCAACTCATTCTTCTCGTTCAACGTCACTGTTGTGCCTCCCTTCTTTGGCACCATATGCACGGGACTCACCCACTGGCTGTCAGAGATCGGAAAGATCATCCCTGCATCAAGCAACTTAATCACCTCAGCCTTCACCACCTCCTTCATTTTTGGATTAAGCCTTCTCTGTGGTTGAGCAGTCAGCTTCACTTTATCTTCCATATAGATCCGATGTTCGCAAAGTGACGGGCTGACCCCTTTTATGTCAGACATTTGCCATCCAAAAGCCTCCTTATGCTTCCTTAGCACCTCCACCAAGCGATCTTCCTCATGACCTGTAAGTTTAGCAGAGATAATCACAAGTAAATGTACAGGTGGTGCTAAAAATACATATTTTAAATGCGCAGGCAAAGGTTTTAGATCGAGTGTCGGTGGTTCTTCGATTGACGTTTTAGGCCTTATTTTAGTTTCCCTCTCTAGGAGTTCATCGTGCCTGGCCCAATTACATCCTTCTTTACTACCATCCCCACCGTCTTCATCTGACAGTTCCTCCTCTTCCAGCTCGATGTTAAGACTCTTGACCTCGTTCTCCTGAAAAGTGCTCTCAACCAAAGAGTCAGTAAGGCTCAAGAAATAACAACATTCGTCATCGACGGGAAATTTCATAGACTTCAGAATATTGAATTCCACTTCCTCATTTTGTAAACGGAGAATTAATTTCCCCCCTTCGACATCAATCAGAGTCCGTCCTGTCGCGAGGAAAGGTCTCCCTAATAGGATAGGCACCTGATCGTCCTCCTCGATGTCCATTATCACAAAGTCGGCCGAAAAAATGAACTGGTCTACCTTTACCAACAGGTCTTCTACCACCCCCACTGGTCGCCTTATCGATCTGTCTGCCAGCTGTATGGTGACTGATGTTGGTTTTGGATCTCCCATCCCCAGTTTCCTATAAACAGATAAAGGCATTAAGTTAATACTTGCCCCTAGATCACACAACGCACGTTTAAAATGCACTTTGCCTGTTGTGCAGGGTATGCTAAAACTACCAGGATCCTTAGATTTTTTTGGTAGTGGGTTTGTGAGCATCGCAGAACATTCCTGGCTCAGCATTACAGTCTCATGATCTCCTAATCTTTTCTTTTTAGAGATTAATTCTTTTAAAAACTTTCCATACACAGGCATATTTTCAAGAAGTTCAAGGAACGGGAGATTAATCTCTATTTTCTTAAACACGTTAAGCATTTTTGAATAATCCTTATCTAATTTAGCTCTTCTAGAAGTAGGGTAAGGTAATGTCACCTGTGTTTGTGGTTCAGCAGTGTCAGTTATCGAAACCGGATCAGAAACACTTACTTGGGGAGAAGATGGACCCGATAAGATATTACCAGTAACTGGGTCTAATCCCTCGTCACGTTGAGGCACTAATTTTGGTCCTTTGACCTGTGTTCCACTCCTGAGCGTGATTGCTCGTGCTTCATCTTCTGCCAACTTACTCACTTGCTTCTGAAGTCTTTGGCAGAATGCTTCATTGTGTGCCAATCTTCTCTCTATGGCACTCATACTTTCTATCAGAGCATCCACGTCCCTCTCCAGGTTGAATTCAGAACTGGCCCTTCTCTGCCCGTCCTGTTTTGAATAGAGGATCTGTTCGAGCACCACGGGACATACCACACTTTTGTGCCCTCCGCTGCAAACCTCGCAGCTCACTACTGCCCCTGGTGATCTCAAGTGACTTTCTAGCAGAGCTACCTTTTCTGTGAGTGCTGCTATCTGAGGATTAGATTTTGGACACATCCCAATGCACTCCTCTGATGTTGTAACCCTGCTCTGAGGTGGCTTTACATCTTGCCAACATGCACTCCGTTCAGCCAATTCTTTCACCAGATTATAAGCCTGTGTTGCGATTTTGTTGAACAGATTTCCTCTTGCCGCTGTATCAAGAAAAGCACGGCTGACAGGAGATATTCCCGAGTAGAACATATCAACAAGCTGGTACCGCTGGTAATCATGGTGGGGGAACCTTCTCAACAACCTTTGGAATCTCTCCCAGGCTAGATGCAGGTTCTCACTTTCAGACTGCCTAAACGATGCGATTTCGCTTCTGAACTGAGCAGTCTTTGATGGGGGGAAATATTTGGCTAGGAAAGCTGATACGGTATTGTCCCAATCGGTGAGAGAGCCTGGCTCAACTGACTGTAGCCATTCTGCAGCTTCTTCTGTTAAGGAAAATCTGAACAACTTCTGGTAAACTTGCTCAGATGTAACTTCTTCGCACTTGATGGTGCTGCAATATTCTACGAATTTGTCAAGGTGTGAATTGGGATCTTCGTAGTAATCCCCCTTGAACTGTCCCGAGTTCTGGATCATCTGGATCATCGCTGGCCTTATTTCGAATGATTCTGCTGTTATTGCTGGCTCTAGGATACTGGAGGAGCTTGTCGGCCGTCTCGCCTTAAGCAGCTCCATCACTGACATATCCTCGGCCATTGTATTCTCGACTCAGGCCCTGTAAGAACAGTTTCAGCTTATGAATTCAGATAAGAGTACGATTGATAATCAGTCCCTCGGTTGGAAAAATCCCAAACAATTATTTAAGCTTCGCAATGAATTAATTAATTATAAACAAAAATAGTCCCCGGCAACAGCGCCAAAAACTTGATGCTGCTAAAATATATAGCAATAAACAGGACAAGTGTATCCTTTCGCAACAAGTAGTACAGTGCTTAAGCACGAGATCGAACCACAAGGACTAGTTGCCACAACTGATTATTCTAGCAAAGACGGGTGATTGTTCAGGATGTTGAATAAATGTCGAAAAGTTGATAAGCAGATCAATTTGCAAACAAAATATAAAAGAGACTTTTGGTCGGGAGGATATGGTCTAATTGATGAAACAATCCAGGATGAGGATTCCCTTGATTGGCTTCCTTGTATGACTTACTGGGATTCAGGTTTATATCCTAATGATAGTTGACGGTAATCACCTAATTACCCACTTGAAGACTGCCAATCTTGTGTGGTCTATTCGCACAACTTTGGTTAACGCATATCCTAGGTCATGCAAAGCGTTAGGTTCAGTGGTGATTAAGGTAAGAGCCGTAGCACAGCCACAAATCCGCACTCCTAGTGGTCTCTAGCGAGGTCAGATTATTCTGGTTCAGGATAGGTGGTTCCTTGGTCAGGCACCCACCTGTCAACAATCCCAAACTTGTCAGAATCGAGGAGCTTGACGTTCCATAATTTCAGGCTAGTTGATCATCATCGAATCTCATTCTAACAATAACTCCTAATTCTAACAAATTTAAGGCACTAAGCTTGCATAATCTGATCAACTGGGAATAATTCCCATAAACCCAAATCCCTAATCATTCTAAGTTACACAATCAATCTCATCCCCATCCCAGGTTGGATGGGGATTAGTTCATGGTCAAACTAATTAACTCACAGAGGCACAAATTATCAACATGAATCATCATTAATTAAAGAAGCAAAAAGTAAAAGTCAGAGTTAGGAGTTTAGAGATCTAAAACCCGGTTTGTCTGATTCTGATTACACAATGGAGAGAACTCCCCTCACCAATCTTCAATAAAACAGCAATTACAATGGTAGAAAACCCTAAAATCTACTAAAAAGGAAGAAGGAAGGAGGAGGAAGAGATCAATTAAGCAGAAAAAGAAAAAGGTAACCGTCACAAAGGAGGCATATTGTTCTATTTATAGTGCTAGGTGTGTCAGGGGTATTTTGGACATTTATTTTGGCCAGAATTCGCGCCCTGAAGGTGAGAAAACGCTGGGAAATTGCTTCCCAGCGTCTCGTCTCATCGAGACAAGAGGTGTCTCGACGAGACGAAAGGGTGTCTCGGTGAGAAAATGGGTGTCTCGTCGAGACACCACGTGATGGTCCCCTTTGGGAACCATCGGGTCGCCTCGTCTCGGCGAGACAGGCTGTGTCTCGGCGAGACGAGGGCCTGTCTCGATGAGACAGACACTGTCTCGGCGAGACAGGTGTTGAGAAGTCCGCAAACCCCTCCTGGATGCCTCTGTTTCGGTCCCTGCTTCCAGCATTTGTTCTGGTGGTCCTTGAACTGTCCGAAAATGCTCAAAACGTCCTAAAAACACCTGAGAATACAGGAAATGCCATAAATAACGGAAATGATTCCTTTTAACTAAAAGATAACAGAATGATATGAGGTTGAACAGAAATGAAGCAAGAACGAACTAAAACGATCCTAAAATCTCCATATAAATGGGAGCTATCAGCGTATACGAGGAGGGCGGGTCTCTGATTATTAGAGAGGGCGTATCAACTATTATTCCTAGGCGGATCCCCAGGTTTACTTCCTCACAAAGTAAATCACCAACACCCTGACATTCCGTATCTGCACCTCTGTACGGATTGTCTGGGTGTATCACCTATTTTACCCTGTTGTTTACCGCTTTGTTGTAACCCTAGTAGGGGTAGTCCTGGTCTTTATTATCATTAGGGTATGTATTTAAACCCTCACTTTTGTAAGGATTTTCAACTTTTATCAATCCAAAATCATTCTCTTTGAGAACTAAAGGTTTATACCTTGTTATATTGGGATTCACTCCTTCTAGTTTAGCTAGAGAAGAACATCTTTGTTGGTTTATGATTAAAACCTTCATTTATCGCTTTCAATCTGTATCAGTTGGTATCACAGCCGATCGTTTCCTGGCCCGAAACTTCTTTTGGCAATGGTTCAACCCCGACAACCGCAAGATTCCATGGAGGCCAGCGACCGGAGATATGAGAAGTTGAGAGAGCACCTCGCGGAACAAATCCAAGCCAGCATCGAGCGGCAGAAGCAAACTGACCAACGGTTCCAAGAGTTATCCACTTCCCTAGAAAACTTCAAACTGGAGGTACGTGCCTTGATCAGACCAGCCGCCGGAGAGTCAGACCAGAGGAAGGAAGGAGTCCTTGAACAATGGCCCCAAAGGCAACTCACACCACCCAGACTGCCATTGGCAAATGTCCAACTTCCACGAATGGGTCCTAGGGATCCTGAGGTAAGAAGACCCAACTTTGTTCTTGTTCATAATGCTGATAGTGATAGTGATGACTTTGAAGATATTGGGGATGATGGTGCCTTTCGGACTATGAGGGATGTTGGTCCGGTTGACAACAGACGTGTGGACGTTGCTAGGACAAACCTAGATGTAGGAAACTTTGACAGAGATGATGCTTTTAGGCTAAAAATAGACTTACCCTCTTTTGGAGGTGAGTTGGATATAGAGGGGTTCCTAGACTGGTTATCTGAAGTGGAGCGTTTCTTTGAGTATGCTGGGATTCCTGATGAAAGGAAAGTGAGGCTAGTCACGTATCGCTTGAAGGGTGGCGCCTCAGTTTGGTGGGATCAGTTGAGAGAAGAAAGGAGAAGAGGGGGCAGGGATCTGATTAGATCTTGGCTACGGATGAAGGCGATGTTGAGGGAGCGGTTCCTACCGCCAGACTATGAGCAATACATCTACAGTTCATACCGGGGATGCTCTCAAGGAAACCGGAGTGTCCATGAGTATACATCAGAGTTCTTGAGACTGTTGGCAAGGGCTAAGTTGTCGGAGACTGAGAGTCAAAAGACTTCTAGGTATCTAGAAGGATTAAGATACCACATCCAGGATCGCATTGGCACATAGATGGTGGTTCGAGTACAAGACGCCAGAAACTTAGCTCTCAATGCCGAATCCCAACTGAATGGGAGATCCCGGAGATCCGCCACTACCGAACATACGCCTAGGGGGAGAGATAACATGAAGCCTTATGACAAAGGCAAGCAGGTGGCGAGTGCCAGTGGGGCCAAGGTCAATAGTGTGGGAAAGGGATATGTCGGAGATACTAGGTCGTACAAGGAAGCACCTATACCACCTAAGAATAACAATCCGTACACCAGGCCAGCGCCTTTTAAATGTTTTCGGTGCAATGAGCCAGGCCATAGGTCCAACGAATGTCCTAGGAGGAAGAGCGCCAACATGGTGGAGAGGTATGAAGATGACTATGACGAAGGGGATGAAGTGTTTTGTGAACCCTTAGGAGAAGATGATAATGAGGCGGATGAAGAGAGATACGCCATTCATGTGGTACGACGTTTGTTAGTCTCCAGTCGGGTAGAGGGAGATCAGAGGCACTGACTATTCAGGACCTGCTGTCTTGTGAAAGGTGGGCGATGCAATGTAATAATAGATAGTGGGAGCCAAGAGAACATTGTGAGCAGCAGCGCCATTCGGAAATTCAGGTTGTTGGTGGAGGCGCATCCTGACCCCTATAGGGTGGGATGGATCAAGAACGTGGGTGAACTTAGAGTGAACCAGAGATGCAGGGTACCTATTGAGATTGGTGATTATAGAGATGAAGTCTGTTATGATGTGGTTGATATGGACGTCTGCCACCTATTGTTGGGCCGACCCTGGCAGTTTGATAACGACGCCATCCACGCAGGAAGAGAGAATACTTACAGATTTTTGAAGAATAGGGTGAAGTTCGTACTTACACCAATGATGAGAGAGCCAAAGGCCGACGAGAAGTCTACCTTGGTAGTCTGTCCCACACACAAATCATTTGTCAGCGAATGTGAAGAGAGCCAGATGGTGTATGTGGTAATGGTTAAGGCGAATCACGAAGCCTTCCCAGTGAACGAACGAGAGATGCCGAATGAAGTGACCCACCTACTTGGCGAGTATCCGGATCTTTTCCCTAAGGAGTTGCCAAGTGGGTTACCACCTTTGAGGGACATCCAACACCATATTGATCTTGTGCCCGGGGCTAGTTTACCAAGCCTACCCCATTATCGAATGAGTCCAAAAGAAAATGACATCATGAGGCAGAAAGTGGAAGAGCTTATTGAGATGGGATACGTTAGGGAAAGTATGAGTCCATGCGCCGTCCCAGCCCTACTTACGCCCAAGAAGGATGGATCTTGGCGGATGTGTGTGGACAGCAGGGCTATTAACGAAATCATTATCAAGTATAAGTTCCATATTCCAAGGCTGGATGATATGCTAGACCAACTTGGCGGATCTAGAGTTTTCTCCAAGATTGATCTCAGGAGTGGTTATCATCAGATACGAATTCGATCTGGAGATAAGTGGAAGATCGCCTTCAAGACCAGAGATGGATTGTATGAGTGGTTAGTTATGCCATTTGGGATGAATAACGCCCCCAGTACATTCATGAGGCTGATGAATCAGGTGCTTCGCCCGGTGATTGGAAAATTTGTAGTTGTGTACTTTGATGACATCCTGATTCATAGCGAGACCTTGTTGGAACATGTGGAGCATTTACAAATAGTGTTTGACCTATTAAGGAAGCACCAGTTATACGCCAACACTAAGAAGTGTGATTTCATCATGGAAAGCCTGGTTTTCCTAGGCCTCGTGGTTAGTGGCGATGCGGTCCAAGTTGATGGGGAGAAGGTAAGACATCCGAGAATGGCCTACTCCGAGGAACGTGGGGGACATCAGGAGTTTTCATGGGCTAGCAACATTTTATCGACGATTCATCAAGAACTTCAGTTCCATAGTAGCCACGTTGACGGAGTGTTTGAAGAAAAGAAAGGGGTTCGCATGGGCGGATGCTCAAGAGGAGAGCTTCGCCCTGATCAAGGAAAAGCTGAGTACAGCGCCAGTGCTGGCGTATCCCAATTTTGATAAACTGTTCGAAGTTGAGTGTGATGCCAGTGGAGTTGGGATTGGTGGTGTCCTGATGCAAGAAAAGAGGCCCATTGCGTATTTCAGTGAAAAGCTCTGTGAGGCAAGACAAAAGTGGGCCACGTATGATCAAGAATTTTATGCTGTCGTGGGGGCGTTAAAAGTATGGGAACACTATTTGGTGGGGAAAGAATTCATCTTATACACTGACCACCAAGCTCTCAGGTATCTGGGAAGTCAGAAGCAACTTCGAAGCGCCATGCATGCCCGATGGTCAGCCTTCATAGATAAGTTTCCCTATAAACTTGTCCATAAGGCTGGAAAACAGAACAAGGTGGCGGACGCCTTGAGTCGAAGGGTGTTGCTATTAAAGACAGTGAACCTAGAAGTCGAATGTTTTGAGCACATCCGAGGGGAATACCTGGCGGATCCTGATTTTGGCAGTATCTAGGAAAAGTGTCAGCACCAGCATGGGGATGGGGCGTATCACTTAATGGATGAGTATCTTATGAGGGGCAACCAACTTTGCTTACCCTGCACCTCCATTCGTGAAAAGGTTGTGCGTGATTTGCATGGCGGATGTCTAGGAGGGCATTTTGGGCGAGATAAGACATACGAAGCAGTGAGTTCCTGTTATTTCTAGCCTAAGATGAGGAGGGATGTTGCCTACTTGGTAGAACGATGTTATGTTTGCCAGACCGCTAAGGGACACACTACAAACGCCGGCTTGAATCTACCCCTGCCTGTACCAGAAACTATATGGGAGGATCTATCCATGGACTTTGTCCTAGGATTACCCAGAACTCAACGAGGCATGGATTCCATCTTTGTCGTTGTTGACCGGTTTTCGAAGATGGCACACTTCATACCATGTCGCAAAACTAACGATGACTCAGCAACTGCCAAGTTATTCTTCAAAGAGATTGTCAGACTACATGGCGTACCAAGAAGCATTGTCTCAGATCGTGATACGAAGTTCCTAAGTCACTTCTGGTGGACGTTGTGGGCCCTTTTTGATACGTCTCTGAAATTTAGTACCACCGCCCACCCTCAGACAGACGGTCAGACAGAAGTAGTCAATCGAACTTTGGGAAACTTATTGCGCAGCAAGTGTAAGGATAAGCCCAGGATGTGGGACGTGGTCTTGGCCCAGGCTGAGTTCGCCTATAATGGATCTGTACACTCAGGAACTGGAACATCACCATTTGCGGTGGTATATACGAAGACCCCAAATCATACTTTTGATCTAGCACATCTTCCTAAGGGGAACGTGACCGCTAACCAGCTAGCCAAAGACTATGTACAGATGCATTAGGAGGTGAAGGAGACTCTTGAGGAGAGAAACCAGAAATTAAAAGCTAAGGTGGATGAGCACCGCAGGGACCTACAGTTTGAAGTTGGGGACGAGGTTATGGTATACTTGGGTAAAGAGAGACTCACCAACTCCCCAAGCAGTAAACTTTGACCTAGGAAATACGGGCCATATAAAGTCACCAAGAAGATCAACACCAATGCCTATCATATAGCGTTGCCAAATTGGCTTGGTAAAATGTCACTAGCCTTCAATGTCCGTGACCTCAGTCCGTGGAAACCGGATGGCCCCCTGGACACGAACAAGTCAGCACCTTGCTCTTTTAAAGAAGGAGAGAATGATGCGGACATCCTAACTAGGGTCGCCTCCCAAACACGCCCTGACGGATCCTCCGACACCACGTACCACACAAGCAACGCAAGTGCCCATCAAGGCGGATCCTAGGGGTGTACAAGTGGAGCGGATCCAGGCGTATACGAGGAGGGCGGATCTCTGATTATTAGAGAGGGCGTATCAACTATTATTCCTAGGCGGATCCCCATGTTTACTTCCTCACGAAGTAAATCACCAACACCCTGACATTCCGTATCTGCACCTCTGTACGGATTGTCTGGGTGTATCACCTATTTTACCCTGTTGTTTACCGCTTTGTTGTAACCCTAGTAGGGGTAGTCCTGGTCTTTATTATCATTAGGGGATGTATTTAAACCCTCACTTTTGTAAGGATTTTCAACTTTTATCAATCCAAAATCATTCTCTTTGAGAACCAAAGGTTTATACCTTGTTATATTGGGATTCACTCCTTCTAGTTTAGCTAGAGAAGAACCTCTTTGTTGGTTTACGATTAAAACCTTCATTTATCGCTTTCAATCTGTATCAGATAATGATCCACCTATTACAGCAAGCACGCTCGATCCTGTAAACTACGGATCTAGTGGGTTTAAGGGATATCAAACCTCGGTGTACCATAAACCAACTTCTTAAAAGTTATAGAAGGTAATGCTTTGTGAACAAATTTGTGAGATTGTCAATTAATCGAATTTGTTGAATATTTATTTCACGCTCTTTTGAAGATCATTAAGAAGAAATTTGGTGAAATTTGCTTTATTCTCATTTAATATTGTCTTCATTCAATTGAGCAGTACAAATTGCATTGTCTTCATATATTTTTGTTGTGGTTCCTTTATTTGATGATCTACCACATATTTCTTGTACATGTTTGGTTTATGATATTAGCCAAACACATTCTCGGTTGGCTTCATGAATAATTATTAACTCGACATGATTTGAATATGTATAGGTTGCTTCTTAAAGCGTCAAGATATAGACACTTTCATATGTTAACAAATAGCTCATTTACTATGTGGATCATATAAGAAACCTGCATCTGCATAACCAACTAATTTAGATTTAGATTCATATGTATAAAATAAACTCAAATCAATGGTTCCTTGAAGCTACCTATCATAAACTCGATTCATAAACTGTTAATGAAGGTATTAAAAGTTTTATTCATAAATTGTTAATGAAGCTATTAAAAGTTTAAAAAGAATTCATTAACTTACCATCTAAGTTAGTTACAATTTCACTATTGTTTATTTGTAATTTATGAACTCAACCGTTTATATTTGTGCATTCTTTTAAGTAAAGGGAAAAGTTTATTGTTATTGTTTTATCTAATCAGTGAATGCTTGAAAACGTTATTTATTGTGGATTTTGCGTATCAGAAACATTCTGACATGATATTAACATTTCAATTTGCACCTTAATTACCTCATCTTAGGATAAAAATAAAATCTAACTGCAAAAAGATGAAGAATTTATAATATACGTATCGAAAATTAACTACTATGAAAGTCATACATCATTGACAAAAAAGAACAAAAAGTAATACTAGTTTCATAGACTTGCTAGTATTTTGTCTATTGATCCATTCTGATTATTATCGAGTAGCGAAAGCCTGCAACCACATAACAAAACATACATACATGTTAAATATGAAACAACTATGAATTTATGTTGCACGGAAACTCTTATTCAATAGCGTTTCCGCTTTTCGTATCTGTTTCTGTTTCCTAATAATACTTTTATAGAAATAACATTTTTCGGTGTTCGTTTCTAAATCCGTTTCCGTGCAACATAGCTACGAAATAACGGAAATGATAAATTTGATAGTTAGAAATAATTACGGAGAATATATTGCAATGACCAGGATCTGCAAGGTGAGCCCACAAGTTATCAAGAGGTTCTGCACCAGTATAAATAGCCTGAAAACAGAATCCTACAAATGCTAACATAGCTAAACGACCATTCTTAATCTCCTTAGTCCTCAAAACCATAATAGGCTCGGGTGAACCTCTACCCCACATCCCAGGATCAAACCATAACCCACCCGGGTAACCGACATCGGGTTTGGGTTTGGTTATGTGAGGTAATTTAGGTTCAATATCAACACAACCAGGGTTAAGCATATCTGCCCATCTTCTACCCTCAACCCAACCCATCAATGCTAATTGAACTACAAACAGTGTAACTGGATCTGTGAAGTATTCTCGAGAACCTGCATCGAACCAGTTGTAGTTATCTATGAAACCTAAGCCTTCTAGCCATTCTGGAATTAGAATGCCTGATACAGCAAGCATTGCCCACCTGCTGTGCATTAGCTCTGCTTGTGCAAACCATTTTAGTAATTCTGGATCAGACCCTGAAATGCATTTTGTATACATAATGCATTAAGGTTTAGCCTAACTTGTATATATATATGGTTCTGAAACAATAAGATGTGCAAATTTAAATACTTTTTTTTAGTAGTTCAGAAAGAGCATAATCTTAGAGGAAACTGAAATTAACCATCTAAAAAAGGAACATCAATTATTTAACAATAGCTTGTTCTTTGAGGGATCTTAAGCATGTAAGTTTGTGGCATAATGTTCAAATTGCCCCAATGGTTGTCCGCGAAGTCTAAATTTATCTTTAATAAACGAAACGGTAATCCATAACTTCCAATTAAGATCAATTTTATCCTAAATGATAGTAGAAAATTTGAACCACCTAGTTTAACTGTTATTTAACTGTCACAATGGACTTTTAAATAAATTTATCGATAAACTGAAACAGTTTTATACAATTTGTCAACTACTATATAATTATATTAATAACATTGTAAACATAACTGATACTTGGAAGTTCTGACAGTTGATTAATACGTCAAATAACGATAAACCAACATGTTCAATTTTTCTATTACACAATGATAAAACTGATGTCCCGACTTTAGCTTTACTTTTTCTTATAGCTTTTGAACTTTAAAATCTAACATATAAGTCCATCAACTTTGCTCTTTACCAATGTAAAAGTCCGTTATGAATGTAAACCAACCTGACATGGCAATCTCAAATTTGAAAAGTCTAAGAATTAACATTGTTAACTAAATTTTCCATGAAACCAATTTTTCTATTTTCTAAACAATTATTTTCCCCCTTTTAACTAAACAACACCTAAATAAACTCAAAAGTAAAAACCGCAAAATCAAAAAATAAAGTTTCTTAAAGTCAAGTTTTAAAGTTCTAAGGATCATAAAGAAAACAATATCAAAATTGAGGAGGTGCTGTGCTGGAATTAATTAATAAGTGGAATTAAATTGCAAAAGCATACCTAATCCAAGTGGGTCAAAGCCAAAATCTCCAGGAAGACTACAACACAGAAAAGGAGCATCAAATAAGGCTATTTGATTCTAACACCAATCAAATTCCAACATTGTTAGATAAGAGTATATAATGAAATAAAGTTAGCATATTTGAAATTAGAAATTAGAAACTGGATACCTTCCATCTAGCCATGGAGGAGGAGAACTACCAGGGAACCAAAGTGGTCTATCTGGAGGAAGAGGTTCACAGACACTTGAAAGTCCTCCTTTTGTTGCATTCACTTTCACTTTATTTGGTCTCCCTAATTGACAATTGCATTTTGCTATTTTTCTTACCAAACACTTTTGAGGAACCTCCCTGAAACAATAGTATCAAAAAAAAACTGTAAAAGTAGAAAGAAAGAAAATCAATGGAGAGGAATATTGACATTGAGGACCTGCAATTGGTAGGAAAGGTTGAGAAAGAGGTAGAGCCAATGCTAATGCTGAGAGCCATCAAAGTGCAATCCACAACTTGTGTCTTGGAGTTGGGTACCTGTATTGTATGTATACCTCTTCACTTTATGGGCTCTTTCTGGGCTTATCCACTCAACTTTGGACTTTGCTGCCATTCATACATCAAACGATCACCCATTGTACCTTCACACATGTATAGGATAGAAAATCATATCCATAATTTTATTTCAATACAATAAATCTCTGTGTTTTTTTTTTTTTACCTCTTACGACCAAAAAAACAATATTCAGTTTGAACGGTTAACTTTTGAAATCAGTTTTTTTGACGACGTGTAATATGACTATAGGAAAATAGTAAAACTTTATTTCAAATTGTAAGATAAAACAAATAACGTATTTTTTAACTGAATTAAATATTTACAATTAACTAATTCGGCAAGTAAAGATTTAATACATGCATGAAAATAAAAGTTTTAAAAAGTTATCTCGTATTTTGTACCAAATTAAAGACACGTGTACCCACAAGATAATTTTTTGACTTTATTTTTTCACGCATGTACATATATATAAAGTTATTGATGATGAGTGACAACATGATACGCATGTGAAGTGAAAATAAAGAGATTCATATATTATTATATTTATACAGTAGCGTTCACCTGAACCCTGAATGACCAAATGAATCTGGTCATTTACCGTTAGATCTAGGTTTATTAAATCTACACTTTAAGATGCTTTGGATCTCCACTGTTTTTTTTTTTGGTAGGAAAGGAAAAGAAAAAAAACAAAAAAACCGCTCAACCCGGGATCAGCCTAGGAAATGACCAGATTCATTTGATCATTCAGGATCCAGGTGAACGCTACTGTAGATTTATAATGTTAATTGTACCAATGTTATATAATTTTACTCTGATAAGTAGAAGAATTTAGGCCCAAAGGTGTAAGTTGCAACGGTAGCCCAATGTTGAGGAGGCTACGGATATTATGAGGGACAATTACAGTGTCAGTAATGAGACATTTCCATAAAATTGTTTGTTGTAAGTTAATTTATAAAATAAAAATACTTATATATTTGGTAGGTGGAGTAGCAATATGAAACATTACCTACTTAATGGCAATTTTGATGTATACTTTTGCTTTCAAATTCAGCTAAAAAGACCTTTGCTTTGCTTCTGATTTGATACACAATTGTTAATTAACCAAAGTTAAGTTCTTGTTTTTATTTTAACTACTAAAAAGCAAAAACCAAAAAAAATCAACTAACATCTACTACCTCCGTTTCATATTACATGTCTTTCTAAAGATTCTTTTTTGTTTCATATTACATGTCATTTTATATGATCAGTACACGTTAAGTCATCATTTTTTCTGCTATAAAATGCAGGTTTATGAAAATTAATTAGCATAATGAACTTATTATAGAATAAATAAATATTGGAATCAATAAATAAAGGACAACAATGTCTTTTTTCTAACATCCTTAATTTCTGTATAACTCTTTAAAAAATCATGTAATATGAAACGGATGAAGTATTATTTATATACAACAATAAACATCAAACAAACATATATCTAAGTATATTTCATTAAAAATGAAGAAATAAGGATGGTCTTTTGAATTAAACTTAAAAATAGAAAATGGTGAATGTTTTGATGATTACCAAATGCAACTTTATCCACTTCAACAACTGCACTGCACTGCACCTTCATTAATTCTATCTTCTCTTCTGGTGAACTGCCCTCTTCATTAATTGACAATCTGCCTGCCACTTTTTTGTATTTATAATTAACCACTGTGCCATATTCGAATTACCATATTCACTTTACATAAATTCAGGAGATAAATACTATGTTTTCAAAGTATAGGGTGCAATTGAGTTTTGTGGAAAAATGCAAGTACTAAAGATGTATTAAGCCAATGAACATGGTTAATTAGAAGTTTAGAAACCTCCTCCATCATGTCCATGGTTAATGACAGGTTATTTCTCAAATCTTGATTCTTCATTCCCAAAGTACACAAGTTTCGCTTCCCTTCAACTATACTTTTAGCTCAACAACACCCCTTTCATTTTTCACATCTCATCTAATTCCCTTTCCTTTTCCCAACAAAACCATAACTGAAAATTTTCATCTCTTAGGACTAGATCCATGTTCAACACGCATTTCCACTTCCACCGCCATATCCCATTTCTTCACTCTCCTAATCAAACTCTGCACTAAGACCCACCCATAAGAAACAAGGAAACACTTGTGCCCTCTGCCGTATAAATTAACAATGGTAGAGACGGCGCCACTTGGGCGGTTCCAGTACCAGCGGCTTGAATTGAAGCGGTTGGTGCCAGCATTCTTGACTTCACATAAAACCCTTTTCACTGTTTTGTGGATCGCGGCGTTTGTTTCGGTGTTCGTGTGGCAGCGAAACTCGGTTGGCGGTGGATTCAATGTGTTCTGGCGGCCGCCTATGAGGCCGATGCCGAGATTGAGGCCTGTTGCATTTAATTTGACTGATTTCGGTGGAGTAGGTGACGGAGTTACGTTGAATACTGAGGCGTTTGAGAGGGCAATTTTAGCGATTTCCAAGCTAGGTAAGAAAGGTGGAGGACAGCTAAATGTGCCTCCTGGGAGATGGCTCACTGCCCCTTTTAATCTTACTAGTCATATGACTCTGTTCCTTGCTGAGGATTCTGTTATACTTGGAATTGGGGTTAGTTTTCTGCGTCTCTTGCTTTTTTCAGTTTTGGACTCCGAACTTGTTTGATTATATGTCTACTCAATAGTGGCCAAATATTGAGTTCTATTAGTTAGTTGGATTGCTTTTCAGTTTGGAATAAATCATTTGAAAGAAATGAACTCAATTGAATTCAATTCCTTCATGATTTACAATTCTCTAAAATTTGCTTGTTTTCTAGAATATTTGTAAATGAATTAATTTCGTTTGAAATTCATCAAAATGAAAGTTTCCAAACTGTAATATATCCTAAAGTATAGTCTTCCATTCGGGATACTTTGACTTATGGAGGGTTCAAATTTCATAGGGCATTTGCTTACCTCCTTGATTGGATTACCATAGCTCATTAGCAGGATAGCAAATACTGTTAGTCAAGAGAAAATGGTTCAAATCTGGTATAATCAAACAATACCTTCACTTTTAGATGCACATGGTGGATATGCTATTCAACTTTCACGCTTCTAGGATTATGATTGCCCATGATATTGGCAATTGAGTCAACTTTAGCCAAAAGTTACTTTTGGAATGAGCAGGATGCTCATTATATGAAACCTTGTGGAGCAATTGAGTGTAAATGATCTGATCTAACTGAACAAGCTGCTAAGGCTTCTGAGTTAGATTTCTGGAGTTCCTGAAATAGCTGATTTTATAGCTTTTGCATATGTCACGAAGCAAAATATATTCCGTTTTCCTCCTCAAGTGTTTCCCCATTTTTTAGGAGTTTCCTACTGCATCATCATTTAGGTAGCATCTCATTTTTGGCTATCAGTTTTTCTTCATTTGATTAAGAAAGCATATATCATATTTGTCATGCGTGGAGGGTATTTCTCTCTGCATCTCTTGAATTTGTCCATGATCGCATATATACTTCCAGATGTGATGTGTGCTACACTTTCTTTGCCATGAACCCCGAGTGTAATATTTTCTTCAGCTGTGCTATGCATATATTGCCTGCATTGTTGGCGTGAATTGGTTTCTTTCTGCTATAAGATACTTGAATGTTCTTAGATGGTACCAGTTTCTGGTTGCTTAAAATGATTTTATTTGGTAGATTTTTTTCATGATGCTTTATAGGTGTTAGGCTGATGCTAAACTGGAAAGGCCCTATGTTTACTTTTCGAATATTTTTGCTGTTCTTGGCATGTCCCTGACCTCCTGAAGTTGAGATCCTGTATGTCTGCTGACTATATATTACACCGAGTGCTTAAACATGAAGTTAAAATGATGGATACAACATGGCAAAAAACAAAAGGAAAAGGAGAAAGAAAATACTCACATCATATGTCAGTCTGGCAGCCTGTTATTCTGCCTGGAGAGAAATAGAGAGGCATAACTATACTTTAGCAAGTCAGAAACATATTTCTAGTCTGGTTATCGAATGCAAAGACATGTTTAGAAAGATATAAAACTGCATATATACGCATTAAATTTTTATTTTGCATTTGGTTTAAATATGAATATGTAACATGATATTATTAGCCAAACAACTCCCTGATGATAACCAGAAGTAATAGGGTAATCTGCAAATTATTGAAGACTTTTCATATCATGATGCCTATGACTTGTTTTGATAATGTTGAGTCTAACTACTTCTTTAGTAATTGATTTATTTGTTTTTGGTATATTAATTCTGATCAAGCAAATTGTTACTATTTTGCTTCCCTTTCATGATACTAAACAGGATGAAAAGTATTGGCCCCTAATGCCTCCATTGCCTTCATATGGATATGGGAGAGAGCATCCTGGACCTAGATATGGGAGTTTAATTCATGGTCAAAATCTCAGAGATGTCGTTATAACAGGTCAGTGTGATTTCCATGATTCCACTGAAATAGCTTCTGTTCCATAATCTGATATTTCCTTCTAAGTCCTTAATCTGGAAAGAAGCTGGTATAATATGCACATTTACATTGGTTTATGGGTTAATGTTGCCTGAGGAATCATCAAATTCAAAGCTAGTATTTTGTAAATAGAGAACAGGGAATTGAACTTGAAATCTTGAATGAAGATGCCGGCCACTTTTCTGAGAAGTGACAAGTTATTTTGATTTGGTGGTATTTTAAACAGAATGAACCTTCACATGACATCTGGAAAAGTCATCAAAAGTGAAGGTATAGCTAATGAATTCTTGTATGGCTAGCTGATTTCAGAATGTAGAAGTAATCTTTCTCATGAAGATTACTATCTGTAGTAAAGATCGTGTAACTGAGATGTCTGGAAACTGCAGAAATAAAAGAAAAACCAGCTTGAGTTAAAGAGAATTTAAAGTTTTTAAAACTCAATGACCTCTGATAGTGCTTTGAAATATTGCCTATGAATGTGTAGTAGTGTATTTTTGTTGAGATCGAGGGCTTCCAACCAAGGTCATTTTTTCAGCCATTTTCAGTCATATTTAAAACTAAAGCCTGGGGTGGCTATTTTATGCTTCCCTGGTGTGTGGTGACCGGCGGTTCATTCATTGTTGTGCTTTCAGTTAGGGCTGTAAATGAGCCGAGCCGCTCATGAGCGGCCGGTGATCGGCTCGACTTGGCTCGGTTCGTAAACGAGCCGAGGTTGAGCATGCTCGATTAGAACATTTATGAACAAATTATAGTTTTGTAGAAAACTATATAGTTTTGTGTTAGTTCACAAATATCTAAACTTAATATTATTTCATTTGCTATTAGATGAGTTCGTTCACAAACATAATAAATGAGTAATAGACGAACTATTTGTAAGCATCTTGTTTATTTATTCATGAACTTTGCTTGTGAGCTTGTTTATGTACACAATTAAAGAGTTATTTGCGAGCAATTTTCACAAATATAATTAACGATTTACTCACAAACAATTCATGGTTAGATAATTTTCTTAATGAACCAAGTCCAAAAGAGGATTTTGGGCTCGAAACAAGCTTGAAGCTCGGCTCAAGCTCGTTGAGCAAGCCAAAGCTCGGGCTCGGCTCGGGTTCGAGCTCGTTAATTTTATAGCGAGCTGAGCTTGAACAGGCCAAAGCTCGGCTCGGCTCGGCTTGATTGCAGCCCTACTTTCAGTTGATGCACCACTCAGAGGTTAAAATGATCTGAAAATTGGTTTTTTCCCAAATTCCCAATCGCTAGATTTTCAGATTAAAGTAAAGCTGCAAGAAATTGCAGAGAGAGATGGAGAGAAGAAAAGGAAGGAGTGGGAGTGATCCCGTGTATTTCGTTTGCTTTTTGAAGTGTGTCCACACTAACAACATCAATGAAATTAATTCTTTTACCCAATCAGGTTGACACACCAGTGCTGGTAAAAATCTTTAACTTCTAGATGAAACAGATGGAATCACCATTGTTAATGTGATGTAACTTGTAGGTAGCAATCAGTTACATTACTTCTAGTAATTATGTGCAAATCTAAAAAGTAGGTAAGTCTAGCTCATGTGTTTGGGTGTTATTATGTTGAGCATTGAGGTCTCTGAGGCTTTTAACCTGTTAACTTGTTATTTTGCTGAATCAACTGATATTTGTGTTTTTTTTTTCCTTGAAATTAACTGATACTAGTTTATTTTGCTAATAAACAGGACATAATGGTACCATAAATGGACAGGGTCAGACATGGTGGAAAAAGTATCGTCAAAAACTTCTCAACCACACAAGGGGCCCACTTGTTCAGATAATGTGGTCTAGTGACATTCTGATCACTAACATAACATTGCAAGATTCCCCATTTTGGACTCTACATCCATATGACTGCAAGAATGTAACAATCAGGAATGTCACAATTTTGGCTCCCGTATTGGAAGCCCCAAACACGGATGGAATTGATCCTGGTACGTAATTACAAACGTTGTATTTTTCTCTCAGCTTAAATAAGATGGGTATATAAGTGGGTTTCCTTTATCTCAAATTATGATCAGCTTCTTTACTTGGTATAATCTCGCACTTCTTTATAAAATTTTATTTCAAGAGACAAATCACCAATTGATAAAATTCAAATTGAAATGCTTATTTATGGATGTTTGGGTTGCGTAATTTTTATCGTGGAATTTTTCAGATACTGTTATTTTGAGAATTGCATGACGCAAAGACTTCTTGAACTTCAAAATGGAATTCTAAATCTAATATTAACATCTTTTCTAGTTCCTTTGTTTTATTATTACTAAATTGACTTCTAGAACTGCTCTCCTACTTTTAATTAATTTGTACAAATGGTTCTTTCTTCACTACTGCAACTTGGTGTCATATATATTGCTTTATTAGGTGTAGTTCTAGTTGGCCTAGAGAAGAAGCTCTCTTCTTAATGTATCTATATTTCACTTGTGCTGCTCTTTTTTTTTTTTTACTTTTTTGGTCGCTATGGTAAAGCATGCTTATGAAGTTTGCTAGCAATTGCTTCTTTCTGTCCTCATTCTACCTTAATATTTTGGGCATAAACAGATTCCTGTGAGGATATGGTAATAGAAGACTGTTATATAAGTGTGGGGGATGACGGGATTGCAATAAAGAGTGGCTGGGATCAGTATGGAATTGCATATGGACGACCTTCAAAGAATATACTCATTCGCAATCTTGTGATTCGCTCCATGGTCAGGTGAAATATATATATATAATCATATCGCATAACATGATTATGACATGATAACCCGTTTTGACACCCCTATATTGTAGGGCTGTTGAAATTACTCACTAGTGTTTATTGTACTCCTTGTGTTGTAGATTATTTCTGTAGATTATCTTCAAAAAAAATCATAGTTACTTAATTTGCATATGAAGCGATGAATATATCTGTCCTATTCCTTTTGTCACAAGTACATAAGAGATCCATGAAATTTTTTTCATGCCCATGGAGGTTGTGTAGAAAACTAGAAATGTGATTTTTTTTATGGAATCATTACCCAATTCTGCTAGCTACATGGCCATCTTGATAAACTATTTTTCTTTGATTTTATGGTTTTCAAGAATGCTGGAAATGAGTTACTGAATGAAAAATAGAATATGCTCTATTGATTCATTGCAGTTTGATGCATGTGGACCTCACTCAATTGGCTACTGTATTGAATCCTACGAAACTAATACAGTCGGATTATATGTTTAGAGTTATCCTGGCGTGTTTTAAATGTATGTTTCACTCTTAAAATTGTTGATTGACATCCACCTTGGTTGAACTTTGCAACAGTGCTGGTGTATCCATTGGCAGTGAGATGTCAGGTGGTGTGTCAAATGTCACTATAGAAAACCTCCTTGTATGGAACTCAAGGCGTGCAGTTCGTATAAAAACTGCCCCAGGAAGAGGTGGATATGTTCGACAAATAACCTACCGTAATCTAACATTTGACAATGTCCGAGTCGGAATTGTGATCAAGACAGATTACAATGAACACCCGGACGAAGGTTATGATCCAAAGGCTCTTCCAGTACTCAGGGATATAAGCTTCACTGGGGTCCATGGTCAAGGAGTTCGTGTACCCGTGCGAATACATGGGAGTGAACAAATTCCAGTAAGAAACGTGACGTTTCGAGATATGTCCGTAGGCATAACATACAAGAAGAAGCATATATTTCAATGTGCTTTTGTTCAAGGTCGTGTAATAGGCAGCATCTATCCTGCCCCTTGCGAGAACCTTGATCGGTATGATGAGCAAGATCGACTGATTAAGCATTCTGCCTTCCAGAACTTGACAGACATAGATTATGATTTTTAACAAAATGTTCTCCCATCCTGGGCATAGCTATGTCAAGATGAATGACTTAAGCATGTCTGTCACCTTGGAGTGGTTAATCTTGTTCTTCTGCTTTTCAGCCAAGTGCTGTATTCCACTCCAGTGTTATAGAGGTATTTTTGTTTGTTTGTTTGTATGTACAGAAAATTCAAGTTTATACATTGATGAGATTACTGAAATGCATAGCTTATTCATAAAACATGTGCCCTGTTTTCAATAGGATGATTCCTGAATGTGGTTTTAAAAGGGGAAGAGTTGCCTTCACTGTTATCAAGGTAGTAGTAGTGGTAGATAAAGGGTTGTGAGTGTGTATGAAAAAGTGGTAAATAAGGGAGTAGTAAGAGAATAAGGTGAATGCTGTTTTCTGTGAAAGACAATAAAGACACCAAGGAATAATGTCACTCTTTTTGGACGCAGCAGATTTCTGGTACAGAATAAGCACTTGAATATTTTCAGGCCTTTAGATCCCTTTTCTGATTGTGCTATTTGATCTTGGATGAAATCCTGGAGTGACAATTCGTTTAAATATGTTGTTATGTTGTGTCGGGTTAATTATCGGTTGAGTGTCAAATGAATTAATTTTAATTCCGATTCAATCCAAAAAATTGGGTCATTGTCATGTAATGACATTTATGTTTATAATGATATTTGAAGCATGGAAGGATATAAGCTATCTTGAAACAGTGTTTTAAAAATGGGACCGGACCGGACGAGGTGGTTTGACTGGTTCGATTACAAACCGTCCATGTATCCGGTCTGATTGTTTAGGTTTCGGGTTAGTATTGTTAACTCGTTAAGAATTAGGGTCAAATCGGTGAAAAGGGATGACTCCGGTTATTTGACATCCATAATCTCAAATCAACCATCACCATACACCTTGACATCCATAATATGGTAAGTTTCAGAATCAAGATTCATCAAACTCTAAAAGAGAAAATAGAACGGGTGGAGAATCAATGATCTGAGTCCTGGTAGAAGATGAGGGAAATAGAGAAACGGTAGAAGATGTTGAGAAATTATGCTTGTCTTTGTCTTCGGGAGAAAACGAAGAGGGAAGGAAACGGGTAGATTATATATGTGATGTACAACCTTTATCATTTTTTACCATTTGGTGTACAACCTTCAATTTTGCATACAAAACTGTATAAGCTTTTTGTCATCTCCCAATATAGTATATAGCCGGTAATTAAGCCATCTCCAAGGGCTCTCTAAATTTAAAGAGAGCCCTTGGAATCCCATGAAATCCAGCTCCAACGGAGCTGGATCTGCTTGCGGCAAAGATGCCGCAAGCAAAGTTAGAGTATTTTATTTTATTTTATTTTTTTTAAATCCTTTTATTTAATCATTTTATCAATTTATAATTTTTTTTAAATCCTTTTATTTTATATAACATTTTGTTTTAAATATTTTTTATTTTAAATATTAATTTTATGTATATTTATTTTTTGTACATTTATGTTTATTATTTAGGTATTATTTTTTAGACATATTTATGTTATTTAATTTCTAATTGTAGTGTTATTTGATTTTTTATTGTGTTGTACATTTAAATATTAAATTATAATTATAAAAACATTAAATATTACATAAATTATAAAAACATTTAAATATTACACGAACCATAAAAGCGTTACACGAATTATAAAAACATTACACGAATTAGAAAAAACGAAACAAACTAGAAAACAACAAAGACAACATACTACTCAATAAGGTCCTAAATCATTTCCACTTCCACCAAGATTGTTGAAAAACCCGGAAAATTCGAAATCAGTTGTGGTAGGTGGTGATTGTGATTGAGTAGCTTGCGTTTCCGCCAATCTTCTTGCATAAATATCATTTTTACTTTGTAGAAGCTGAGCACGTAAAAGTGGATCCGGGATTGAATTTGGATCTTGCATCAATATGGGGACGTGCTGAAACACCATGGGCAAGTCTTCCATCTGATTATATCGACGCAATCCATGAAGCTGTAGAGATTTTTGAGACCGAGCAGTCTGTTGGGATTGATATGAGGGATTAATGTGTTTTTTAATTTATGTGTATTGTATTAGATTAATGTACTTTCCTTTAGTATTTTTGATTGTTTTAGTTTTTTAATGTAATTTCTCTTTAGTGTTATTGTAATATTTTAATTTTTTTTAATGTGTTTCTTTGTTCGTGTTAAATCTTATATTTTTTCAAATTTTATAAAATTATATTTCAAATTAATAATAATAATTATTAATTATTGATTTTAATAATTATCATTTAATTATTTAGTTTAAAATAAAAATAGTAAATTAAACATTACATGATAATAATTAATAAATGGATATATTTTGATTGATAATATAAAGAATATAAATGTTATGTTTATTAAAAAAAAATTGTTATGTGAAAAATGAATATAATAATAATAAAAGTTTTAAAGAGTGGTTAAAATAGAGTATATGGTTGGAGAACTTTTACTGTAGCAACTCTATATTTAAAGATAGAGTAGAGAAAAATGAAGATAGAGTAGGCTAAATAGAGAACACCGTTGGAGATGGCCTTATGATCAGTAAACGAGACATGTCAGCAATTTGACTAAAGTCAAATTGCTGACGTGTCACGTTGACTGGTCAACGTTTGACTTTGCTAACGTTGCACGTTGATTTCACGTTGATCAGCCACAATTATCGGATATACACTTTAATAGAAAGTCATTAAAACGTTGTATAATTATATTTTATAAATTAGTTAATTTAGGTAAATATTATTTAGATTTTGTTGTTAAATATTATTATTAATTATTTAAAATTAAAAAGCATTGTTTTATTATTTTTTAATTACTTTTCAAATTAATTGTTATTATATATTATTGAAAATAATAATATACTTTAAAAAATAAAAGATAAATATGATAGCACTTATTTATTTATATATATATATATATATATAGTGTGAATTTTAATCTTCATTTAAATATGTAGTAATAATTTATTTGTACTAAGTCTTATATTTAGATGTAATAATGGAATATTATTATCTAAAGTAATAATGGAATATTATTATCTAAAGCTTAATTTGCTTAATTAAAATATAATTATATGTCTGAAATTATGATCGTCCAATTATCAAAATCAGGTATTTAACAGTTTTAAGAAAGACTTTTCTGACACCGTCAAAGCCAACTAGTGGTAAGTACTCCCAATGCCAATTTCTGCCCCGAGACTAGATCCTTGGCAATGGTAAAAATCTCCACATTAAGACGGCCTCCAATAGGCTCAAAAATAAAATTACTCAAAAGCATCCAAACGAAGTGTAGATGATCCTCGTCCGTAAGCTCTTCTGTGTCCATCTTCCTGGTAATCATGTTGCATAAGTGCCCACTTCTTGCACTAACCAAATCTTCAAATCCTCAAAAGCATCAGACTTCACCTGAATTGGAACCTCTTCACCGAATATGGGCAGTCCCATAAGTGCTACAACATATCCCTAAGCGTGATGGACATTGAGCCAAGTGGTAAGACGAGGGAATTTCAATATCGGGAGCATAAGTTTAGAGCTCCCTTCAGTATTGTCTCAGAAAGTGTAATCTTATGGTGAGACAAGTAAACAAGATCGTAGATGTCCATATCCTTCCAAGTCGCCCCATATTTTTATTCAAACTTGTCAATCAACTTCCACGAGTCCATGCAAAATTGAGGGAACATGAGAGTCTTTTTGCATGTGTTGAACGAATAGGTATCAATGTGAAGCATAAAATCACGATCAATATGTGTTTCCCAAACGTGGAACAAATAGTAATTAAGTGAAAGCACGAAAAAGAAGTTGCAAATCCAATCGCAAACAAATCAGTTCACAAACTCGAAAACATAGGGTATTTTTTAAAATTCTCAAGTTTCAGTTTCAAAATTCTAAATTCCCATCCAATTCCATTTCTAAAGTTTGAATTCACACCCAAAATTCAAACACTCATACAATTTCATAAATCCTCAAACCTATTCTCCTTTATGCAAATTTTGGATAACACATTGTTTCATGGAATCTAGCAATTTGAGGCACAACTTTCATGAATTCAGTTGCGCTTTTTTCCATCCTAGGGTGCTTTAGAGAAGTTCAATAACAATTCAGAGTGAGAAAATCAAATTGCAAGAAACCCAATATCGAATATCTATGACCGAAATCCTCAATTTCAGATGCATGTTCCATTTTTCTTTAAGTAAAATAAAAGGAATAAAGAGCAAGCGAAAAGAAACTTACCGATTTGATGATCAAGGGAGGTGAGAATGCTTCTTGTTTTTCTTCTAGTAAGAGAAAACTGAGACCAGGGGCCAAGAAGAAGGTTAACGTAAAAAGAGAGAGGGGAGTAAGAGTTTTTGTGGGTTTGGAATTTTTGAGAGGCCAAGACACTGTTATTCATTACTTAATTTTAATATCATTCAGTTTAATTCAGTTCCATAATCAGTTCAGTTCAGTAACTTATCATTACTTATTATAATTATAATTATTTTTCATAATTATTTTTATTATTATTAGAACCATTATTATTTTTATAAGATTTTTATTTTAATTATTACTATTTTTCAAGGATTATATTATTGTTTCAGTTTCAGTAGAATTCAGTTCAGTTCAATAGCATTCAGTTTAGCTCAGTTTTTTCGGTAAAAATGGCGGAGTCTAAGAGTTTTTTTGGAAATTTAGTTAAGGTTTTTTGAAAATTCAAATGTGCAGTGGATATAATAAAAAATTATTTTTTTATATGTAAATCATATTCTCTTTACATACATATAAAAAAAGGTACCATTGTTGGGGAACAATTTTAATTTTTTAATTTTATGCAAATAAAGTATATGGTAAATTTTTATTACAAACTTTGATAAAAATAAAAATGAAATATAAAATATAAAATCAGAAATGAAATGAAAAGAATAAAAGAAAAGAAAGGAAAAATAGAAAAGGGGAAGGATAATTGCTATTTTTTTTTAGCAATGACAAGTACTTTTCGTCAATGATTTTTTTGAAGCACCAAACGATTGAATCTTGGTACGAGGATATGGAATTTTGAAACTAAAGATGAGAAGGAATTCAGAGATTACTCATAGAGCTCGAAAGAGATATAATTTTTCGAAGTTCACAAACAAAAAAGTTAAAAAACTGCATAAACAATAACAACTATTTTCATGGCATTTTAGTTGTCACTTTCTTCAACTTCCAACCGCGATTTTTTTTTATCTCAAAGTTGCATCTTGAAGTAGGGAAGTTAGTGGAGGTTGTAATCCCGGCTTTCCAAGCCTTCAACTCTATAAATAAAGCAGAAATAATCATTTGCAAACTTCAACCAAACTCAACAAAAATCAGAAACATATCCAATTTCTAGAGATGTTTTAACTGACATATAACTCTTCTTTTTAGCCAATTTTTGTTTTTAAATATTCTCCAACAATCAATCTCAAGCCTCCAATTTTTCGTTTTCCAAATCTGATTCTGGATATAAGCTTTTAATTTTTTCTAAAGTTCACTAAAAATCAGTTTTCTAACCCTAAAATGCGAGTTTCAACCAGCCATTTTCCTACATTGTTTCCAGTCATTTCGAGCTCGTTAATTCTAGCACTCTTTGTTCCAGTCAAATCTCCAACATACGGACTTCGCCTTAAGATTTTGTTTCACGTGAAATTTTGCCTGAAACCCGCTTTTCTTAGCCATTTCTGATCCCAAGACACAATTTTTTAGATTTGATGCTGAAATTTTTTTGTTCAATCAGTTCTCTTTCAATTTTAATCTTTTTATTTGGTATATATTTTTTGTCATGATTTTTCTTTATTTACAATTTTCATTCATCCGTGAAATTTACATTGTAATTTCTTTTTTCCTTCCTAAATTGTAATCAAAATATTATAACAATCAATAAAAAAAATAAAAAATAATTTATGTTTGATTTTTGGTTTTACTTTTTTTTGGTAGTCATTTTAGTTAGACTTTTTATACATGAAAGTAAAAATTCAAGAAGGATTTTTTTAGTCCTTGAATTATTCGTCAATTGTTCGTTTTTTAAAAATTTAAGTTTTAAGTATAATTATTTTTAGAAAGGGCAAAGTATAAAAAAAAATGTCCGTGGTTTGCTTTCTTTGCAAATAGAGGTCCGTGGTTTAAAAGTTTGCAAATAAAAGTATGTGGTATGCTTTTTTACCAAACAAAGTACTTCAAATTAAACTTTTGAGTAATTGTTGACAATAAGAGTATTTTTTTAATTTTTTTCAATTATATTTATATATTGACAAAACACATATTCCAAAATCAAATTGAAACGGTGTAAAATGAATTTAAATATCAATTTAGTTCATAAACTGTCATATTAGTAAAAAACGTAAAATTTCACCATATTATTTATTGTTTCGATTTAGAAAGTCGTTTTTTCGGGGGTTATGTTTTGCTGATATGTAAGAATAATTTTTTTAGATAAAAATATCTTTAATTGTAATCAGAACTTAACTATGTAATTGTAATATTTTGTTTTGTAAATAAAACATACCAAAAACCTTTATTTGT
Source organism: Euphorbia lathyris (assembly GCF_963576675.1). Classification (NCBI taxonomy): domain Eukaryota; kingdom Viridiplantae; phylum Streptophyta; class Magnoliopsida; order Malpighiales; family Euphorbiaceae; genus Euphorbia; species Euphorbia lathyris. The sequence continues at coordinate 31,297,948 of NC_088917.1, forward strand.
AAATTTTTAAACCATATACCTCTGTTTGTAAAATGGGCAAACTACAGATATATTTTTTTTTCGTACTTTTCCTTTTAGAAATAAAAAAACGATTTAGGAATTGACTTTCATGATAAATATACAGTCACGTTAAAGTTGAAACTATAATATTTTGAAAATATTCGTAACAGTAAAATTTTGGATTACTGCATATATTACTAAAGAAAAAAAAATTATTTATCTTGAAAAAGAAAAAAAAAAAGATGATTTTAGCATCAGATGACATATTAACTATGTTTCCAAATTAAACGGCATAAAAACTTGGGTAAATTTTAAAGGGTAAATTCCAAAAAAAACCAATGTGGTTTCACTTATTAATAAAAAAAGATTTGTACTTTTTCTTTTGTCAAAATGGGGATTGTGTTTAAGACCGTTAACCAAAACGCGGAAAAACAGCTAACCCCGTCAACTGAGCTGACGTGGCAGAGGGTATTTTTGTCTAATTTTTTTTCCTTTTATATAAAAGGCATCCCTTTCCATCAATAATCGATCACCAATTTAATTTAGGGTTTTTCCCCAATTTAGGATTTAACTTCTAGGGTTTCTCAATCTATGAAGAAATTGGGGAAAAACCCTAAATTGAATTGGTGATCGATTATTGATGGAAAAAGAGACATTTTATATGAAAGAAAAAAAAACTGGACAAAAATACCCTCTGCTACGTCAGCTCAGTTGACGGGGTTGGCTGTTTTTTCGCGTTTTGGTTAACGGTCTTAAACACAATCCTCATTTTGACAAAAGGAAAAGCACAGATCTTTTTTTGTCAATAAGTGAAACCACAAGGGTTTTTTTTGGAATTTACCCAATTTTAAATAAAACCCTTATAGTTTTACTAATTTTCAGATAAAGGACTGTGATTTACTTTTTGTCAAAACGAGGATTGAGGTTTCACATTTAGATTAATGCTATTAAAACTATCTTTAACGATCTTAAAATGAAAATTTTCAAGAATTAAAGTTGTTCAATGTCATATTTTCTATGTAACTACATTTTCGATTTTTGAAAATCATCTTTTTTGGAACTTTCTCTCTCTAAACATTAACTTTCTCTCTCTTTACCAAACTTCATCTAAATGATCTCAAGATAAAAAAGTTGAAGAATTAAAGTTGCTTAGAATATTAGTAGTTATTAAAATATATCATTTTTGAAGTCGTCAATGGTGATTTTAATAGTATCAATTGAAAAAGTCCTTATTTTGCTAAAATTGAAAACCTTAATCCTTGTTTTGATAAAAAGTAAACCAAAGTCCTTTATCTGAAAATGAGTGAACCCAAACGTTTTATTAGAAATTCATTCTACAAATTTCACATCGCCCATCAACTGATATACACCACGTGTCAAATATCAAATGGTTGAAACAGCGTGAAGAAGCCGGTTGTTCAGACCGGCTGAATGGTCCCACTCGAGTCATTTGCACACAAGTTGGCACGTAAGTTAAACGTGCACCGCATCTGACGTCGTCATTGTAGCGCCGTCTAGGTTAACACCACACGTTGAAACAAGTGCCAATCAAGCTGTTTGGTAACTGGAATATGATTACACTTGTTCACAATTCCCTTATCTGCGTGGCGTAACAAACATTACCCAATTTGGTAAATTTTCACCAAAAATAGTTATTATTATTTTTTATTTTTTTACCAAATATGATGATAAATATCATCTTCTAACACATAAATATTAAATAAATTATGAATTACTAACCGTTTTTTCTTTTTTAAGCTTTTATTCCTTTTCATATATATATTGGTTTAATTTTCTCATACATTTTGGTTTGCAGAACCATCTTCCAACTGAAGCAGTACCTATTCCTAAAATCTCATTGAGCCCTCGACTGCCCCAGGATGTTTTTAGTTGGATGGAAGCTAAACATTATCTGTAATCGTAATCGCACTAATAATAGTCTCTCTTGATGGTGGTTTTTGCCTCCGCCGTGCACTCAAAAGATAACCGATTAAGGATAAGTATATCACGTCGTGCCAAGTAATAAATTTCGGTTAAAACCGGTTTTCAAATCCACACAAGCTACGTACAACAAGTATCTTTATATCAGGCTTTACTTAAAGTCTGGGCGATAAATAAAGTGAAGATTGGTTCTAAATTGTTCATACTTCTATTTATATGAGAAAGATTTTTAGCATGTCTTATCCAACTACCATGAGGGAGTGCGTAAGATTGATTCAATTGAAGTGTTCTAAATCACTAATCCAATTTCGTGCAAGCAATTATACTAATGTAAGTTCATGCATATTAACTCCCTTATGGTGGTAATCAAATCTTTTTGCTCTAATGGAGATTGTCGAACCTAAGCTCAGAAATTAAGAACCCATAAATACTAGGAGGGTTATCAATCTTACAATTTCTTGAGGTGTCAGCTTCGGTAAGGTACGTTAATATGAACTTGGATAAAATTAAAGTGATTGAAATATAAATTAAACAAAGAGGGAAGCAATCATGACAATTGAATTAATCAAAACTAGAATAAATAATAACTCAAATTAAAATATAAAATTGATATAAAATCGGGCACCAACACTCGATGATTAGACACAAATACACGCAAAGTTCAACCAAATGTTATAGATCCTAAGAGAAAGAATTAGAATTATGCCCTTGGAACACTTGTCAATACGGACTATTGCTTCAATAGTGAGTTTCGCTTATTGGAGGATGGACAACGGATTCGAAGAACCTTCATTGGAACCGGAATGATGAATTAATTAACATCTAGCTCTAGTGGGATATTTAAGGAATATAAAAACCTAAAAATTTAATGAATTAATTAACATCTAGCTCTAGTGAGATATTTAAGGAATATAAAAACCTAAAAATTTGAATATTTAAAAAGGGATTTCTAAGTGGTTTAGATAGAAAAAGTAAGCCCCGAGGATAAAACAGTAAATAAATTACATTTGACTTAAAGTTTAAAAACACTGAAAATAGAGTTGACACATCATATCACTGGATAAACACACCGAGTCAAAATTCCCTTTCTCAAATTTGGAGCTATTAGATATTGACATGGTGAGATTATTTTAACTCGTTAAGTTGAAATTCATACTCAAACTCTTTTCCTTTCCACTTGCTTGATACAGCGTGCTACTGGTTTGACACGCTGCATTGATTGGTTAAGATAAAAGACTCGGGAAAGATTTTGGTCAATCTCTTCGAAGCTTTCTTAACCGAAAATCTACATTCAAAACATAAATCTCTTTCAAATTTGAAATTTACATTAAGGATAACTTTCATAATCTTCCAATAAATGTTATTTAAAACTAAAAATAAAATTAAATAATTACCTAATCTAACAAATCATCAATTCAATCAAACAAAATTCAATTTATCGTACATCCTAATCTGAATTTCGAAGAGAGAAAAATAAAGAAAATAAAACTAAAATAAATAAACTAGAACAGAAAATCCTCTAAGGATAAGATTTAACTAAAATTATTTTTAAATGACTAAAAATAAGTGAAAATGAGATTAAAACACTAAAAAATCAAGATTAATTATGAAAATAAGAACATACATGTTATCACCATTTTAAATAGGGTTTTATAGCATAGTTTTATCTTTATATATGTTTTTCGGCTAATTATTAGTGACTTCTATCTTATTCTATTCTTGATTGGAGTTTTGATTTATTTCAAATAGTTTCAGACCTTAAATGAAGAAAATGGGTAAATTTAGCATTGTAACTCGGCAAGCCAGATCAATCACCTTGACAAGATGCACAAACTACTTGACGAGTAGCCCTTATAACGTTACAAGTATAGTTCCAATGGGGGGTTAGGAACTATTTAAAAATTTTGTTAGGGCAGACTTCTTTTTCGTGAGAAAAAGGTTTTAACAACGGCGCTGAGTAAATAGCAAGATACTGACTTAGTCAACTGGTGACTGGGTCAGTTTCTTTACTTGAGTCAGGAGATAGCACTTAGAGTCTATTCCTGAGCTCAGATATTCAATGCGCACAACTCAGCTTGACCTCTTTACTTGGTCAGTTTTTGTTTAAGCAAGCAATAAATATATAAAGGAGTTTAAGGTTAGAAATATGTTACTCAGCAGATTTATCCAGGTTCGGCCTCTAAGCCTACGTCTTGTCCCCGGAACACGTTCCGAGCTTTCGAATTCTCTACTGAGCTCTTTAACGGTAGAGCATCAAACCTTTTACAATCTTAGAAACTGAGTATAACAAGAGTACCTTCCTCTATACCTCTACTCAATCCTAATCTCTCGCTGAGTACTATAACCGAGTACTCAGCCTCTCCTTTCTAATTCTAGAAATGATAAGTGTTTGTCCTAAACAACGATTGCTAAGACACCTTAGATGATTGAATAATCACTCTAGACTTTTACACAAAAGATATGAAATTTAGTGTAAGATTGCTTTGCTTTTTCTTGCAGAACTTTGAGTAGAATTTTGGTCAGCGTAATGGCTTGATCAAGTTCTGTGTCGAATGAAGCAACTGAAGGGCTCTATTTATAGAGACGTCTGAGGCATCGGTCATTTCGAATTTCGAAATAACCATTGGAGGGAAATGGCTTCCTGTCGTTGTCACCCAGTCTTGCTCAGAGCTCTCGGCCAATCAGATTTGAGTATCTTCTGTTCTCGGTCAGCTTTTGGTCAGCTCGGCAGAATGTCTCTCCATTTATGGTAAGGTCAACTAGACAACATTCTGTGTCTTCTGAACTTTACCCAAAGTGGAAACACTTTGTCTGGAAGTTGTTCTTGCTCAGCTGCTGTCTTGTACTCTTTGTCGAATCAACTCAGCAGCTTCGTCCCGAAGTTGCTCAACGAAGGTCTTCTAGATCCTTCTTCCGCTGAGCAGCGTTTTGACATATGCGGGCCGAGTTGCCTTAAACTGTTTGACTTGGGCTTTGACTTCCGTATTGGGTTTGGGCCTTTTAATCTTTGTGTCTTATAAACAATTTAACTCAACATTGAACAAACACATTAGTAGAATAAATCAAAGCATTTAAACTTAGTGTGTTTAGAATATTTTTTAATTACTCTTAAATAATTTTGTCAAATCAAAATTATGTGGAAAGGTGTTTCAACAAACTCCCCCATTTTGATGTTGGCAAAACTATTCAGCGAAGAACTCAGTATTGAGCTCCCCCATAATAGTTGACCTAATATAACTTAGCAAACTCCCCCGTCAGGGTTGAGCTACTGACTTAGTTTTACTCTAAACATTTAAAGGTTTAATCGAGTAAGTCTAAGGTCAGTTTTCGGATATAGGTCAGCTCATGAAACATATTCTATTTTACTCAGTGTTTAAGCGGAAGTTTTAACATTCAGAGGGCGCTGAGTAATTTGTTGTTCAATGAGTCTTATAAGACAATGTTTTATAAACATACAAGTCAATGTCAAACATATTATCAGCATTGGGTACGATCAATAAGTTTTATAAGCATTAAACATAGTTGATGTAATTGAAGATACATAATAACTTAATACTCAGCATCATATAAAATAACTCAGGTTTTGGATAAAAAGATGCAAGTATTGATAATAATAGAAGTAGTCAGCGTATACAACAAAAGATAAGTAAAAACATAGAGACTACAAAACTTAGCATAACTGAGCTAGCCTAATTTCTATTTCTTTTTCTTAGGCTCATGCTGTGTTCTAGCTTGTTCTTTCTCCCCCGTTTTGTCGGCATCGGGAGGAGGAATCCTAAAGGCATCGGTTAAGACGGCTCTGGTCAGTTCCGTGGACAGCTCCTTAAGTCTATCGGTGCTTTCATTGACGCCGTCAAAGATAGCAACTCCATCATCTGAGACCTCTGTGGGTATATTGAGTTCAGCAGCGCTGATCATGCTTACTATGAAAGCTTGAGTTTAACCTATCCAGGTAATTGCATCTGACAGACCAGTAACGACTTGATGAAATGTCTTCAGTAAGGCTGAGTCGTAGTATTGACGCTGAATGTTGCTGTGACGTACATGGTTGAAGGTTTGTTTAGTGACAGACAATATCTCATTTTGCTTCATGGTATCAGTGTCCATCTCTTGTTTGTTCAAGTTCAACAATCGAACAACCTCTCCAATTTGCTCCACTGAGCATTGAGAATAGGAGACCATTTGCTCGTTGGTCTTGATTTGCTCAGTGTGAAGCTGAGCAAAGAGCATTTTGACTTCATCAGAAGTTGCATATCGCGTGTTCGTAGCTGACAAGGTCTGAACTTGACATTGAAGAGTGTTGAGGTGTTGAACTATTGTCAGCTGGAGCTCAGCCAGCTTTGTGATGGAATCCTGCTTAGGTTGCTGTGCTTGAATGGAGACTATGACACTCAGCAAATCCTTGAATCACTTAACTTCATTTAGAAGCTGAGTTATATGGGAGAGCTGAGTTGTCTCAACAGTAGAAGACCCAGCAGCATGTGGAGTGGTTTGATGAAGGTCTTTAATTAATGTTTGCACCGAGTCGATGATTCTTTTACCAGACTCGGTGGCATGCAAGTAGCTGAGAGAGCCTTCATTAACTTGCCTAGTTTCCTCAGTATGACCGATTGGAAGAGGAGTCAGAGGAATAACATGGTCAGTGACTGGAAGTGTGTTTTCAATCTGCACTTGAGTCTCGAGTAGAGCTGATTGATCGGCAGAAGTGTTGATTGGAGAAGAAGTAATTCGAATGCTGTTTGTGCTGACTGGAGCAGGAATGTCCTGAGTCAGCACAATGCTAGGAGTAACAGCATTGACGGGAATTTGCTCCATTTGGCTTGTAGAATTAGCAGAAGCATTCAAGTCGGCGTGTTCCTTTGGTGAAGAAACAGAGGCTTGCTTTTCAAGAGAATCCGGTGGAGTAGAAGATGTTTGTTTTCTGAAAAATTTCAGCTTGAGTGTAAAAGGATCCTTGGTCGGCTTCTGGATAACAAGGTCAGGGATAGTTGGTTTTTGAACAGGAAGGTCAATGACAGACTTCTGACTTGCCTTAACTAATCTTCTTCTGCGAGGAGGAGTGTCAGCTTGGATAGACTCTCCTGAGTGAGAGGGAGAAGTTTCTTCTTGATCAGCAGTAAGTTGGTCAGCTTGTTCTTGTTCTTTATCTGTACCCAGCTCAGTATTAGTTGGGTCAGCAACTTCTTCTTCACTAGCTGTCTCCTCAGCGTCCTCAGCGTCATCCTGACCGTTTGCTTCTTCTTCTGCTTCCTGATCATCCTGATCATCGTTATCTAGTTCTTCTTCCACCTGTGTGATGAAGTGATCATCCAGTTCCACATCATCTTCTTGATGCTCAGCTTCAGTTCCTTGACACTTAGTGTAGTGAGAATCACCAGGAACGATGATGTCAGTGGGGATAGCATCAATAGGGGTCATTGTAGAAGACTTCTGCTTCTTTTGAGGTTGCTCATCAACATCTATTCTTTCCTCTATTTCAGGCTCATCTTGCCTGCTCCTCTTCTCAGCTGACTTAGGTCTCTCCTGACCTTTTTCAGTAGCTGACTTATGCTTCTTGGCCTGCGGCGCAGCCTTCTTTGAAGGAGTCCCAACAGCTTTCCTCTTTCGGGCAGCTGGAGCCTTTGTCCTTTTGCCCTTTTTTGGGACAGTTGACTCCTCATCAGCCTCATCAGTAATTTTCCCTTTCTTAATTGGCTGATTGTACTTTAAAGCCCTCAGCGAAGCAGTGGTTATCTCAGATCCTCTAGCCTTAGTTTCCTCAGATAGATCAATTTGATGATCTAAGAGGATTCTGGTGATGAGCGAGCCCAACCTGAGAGTTCCATTGCTCCTTTGGAAACCAGCAATCAAGAATACTGGCATGTTGATCGGCTTGTATGTCAGCATATGCCATATGAAGCATTGCTCAAAATTCGTTGCTGAGGTGGTGCAGTTGATCTTGGGATAAATGTAGTAGGTCAGCAGATAGTGGGCCATCTTTTGGTGCTAACCCATTGAGGTGCTGGAGATTTCTCCAGAGTGACCAGCGGGCTTGTAGAAGGTGGTATTATACCCAGTTCCTTTGTGATCCCCAGACCGCCTCAGTTTTGTTCCCTCATTCTTTAACTTCAGCAAGTTAGCAAGATAGGTAGGGTTTATAAAAATGGTCTTTTCCTTTACCACAGTTACCAGATAGTTCTGGTTATCATTGGCAACTCGGAGGTTGTGGTAGAACTCCCTTACTAGGTCAGGGTAGGTGTGATCTCTAATGGAGAACAGCTCGGTCCAGCCATTCTTCGAAATCCATTCGCAGAAGGGTTGCTCAGTTTTTACGAAGGCTTCTGAGACCCATCTAGAGAAGTCTATCTTCCATTCTCTAACGTCTGCGAAAACTTTGGTGTAGGTTCTGACCTTGATCGGCTTTCCCTTAGATGAGGTGGCTTGGCCAGCTTTGCCTTTGCTCGGCGTAGTGACCTTTGTAGTTTCAGGCGAAGTAGCTTTCCTGGAAGGTTCATCGGAATTGGTCTTAGGGTGACCGGCACCGGAGATGTTAACGGAAACCTTAGTCATAGTTTCAGAAAAAGATTGGGAAGCTTTGAAAGTTTTTAAAGAGAGAGTGCTTTGCCAGAGAATTCGGTAAGTGTAAAGAAAATAAAAAATGGGGATTTACCCATTATTTATAGCGGTGAAGAGTGGATCTTATCGAATCCATGTGTCAGTTTTGCCTTGGGATTGTCAATCGACAAAGATCCTGGCTTTTATGACACATTCGGCGCATACGTCATCCTAGGTGGCTATTCGCGTGCTTTTGCATTTAATGCAACGGATCTAACACTCAGCGTTTAGAATACTAAGCGTTTTATATTCTGAGTGGTCAGTAGTATATAAAAGGATGATTTCTCAGTTTGAGATAACTACTCGGTGTGCACATTTACTCAGTATTGATATATATTTTGCGTTAAGTACTTAGCATAACAATCACTCAGCATGCATTTTCATAAATCATTCAGCGTAGTAATTCACTCAGCATAGATTTATATTTAGAACAGGAATTTACTGAAGAGGATTAAACATACCAATGGCTTCTCTCAGTATGATGAACTGCTCACAAGCCAGTGGCTTCGTGAAGATATCCGCAAGCTGCTCATCCGTGGGGACATAGGTCAGCTTTATCTCACCCTTGAGTACATGGTCTCTAATGAAGTGATGTCTTATGCTGACATGCTTCATCCTGCTGTGTTGAATTGGGTTCTTTGATAGATCAATTGCACTTTTGTTGTCACATTTGACCTCAATTGTCTTTGTTTGAACACCATAGTCTTCAAGCTGTTGCTTAATCCATAGGACTTGAGCAACACAGTGTCCAGCAGCAATGTACTCAGCTTCAGTGGTAGACAAGGCTACTGATGCCTGCTTGTTGCTGAACCAGGATACAAGACAGGTGTAGACACCGGAGTCGGAGGACCGATGAAGAAAAATTATAAAAAGGAATCCAAATCAGTCGATTGAAATAAATGATGAGTCAATAAAAAATAATAAATAAAAAAACGTTGTTCGAAGGAACCGTGGAGACCGGTTTGATCGAATTCGGAAATCGAATCGAGATGACGGGCGAATCGGTTCCGCGAGTGAAATCTTAAATCATCTCGCCGAGTTCGGGGTATTTTCACGCCCTTTTCTTATTTATTTTATTTTTAATAAAGTCTCGGGACGATAGAGGGTTTTATTTTGGTATTCGAGCAATCCAAAAAATATATATGGTTTTGTAAAAAGATCGATTTTATAAAAGTTAATTTTATAAAATCAGTTTTGACGAAAATCATTTTCGATGAAAATCGTTATTGATTTTGGTTATTTTTAGATGTATTTTGTTTAGTTAAACGTTTTTTATTTTTTTATTATATATAAACGCGGCCCCGTTGGGGGCCGGTATTTACGTCACGGGCCGTTGGACGGCCCGTGACGGGGCTGGGCCGCCCAGGCCCAGCCCCCTGCACTTGGCATTCGGCCAAGTGCATTTTGCTGCACTTGGCCAAATGCCAAGTGCAATTTTAGTTTAGGATTTATTAAAAAAAAAAAATTAATTAAAATCAAATAATAATAATAATAATAATAATTAAAATAAGTAATAATGATAATAATAATAATAACAATAGTAATGATAGCAATTAGCCATGGATATTTCCATGAAATTTCCTAGGCTAATTTGGCTTATCTTTGGCTCCAAGTTGGCTTGGAGCCAAAAATAAACTAAGTTTAGGGCTTCATTTGCCTATAAATAGGATGGAGCCCAAGGCATTAAAGAGGAGAAAAAAAACCTGAACCCCTGGAAAAATTCCCCGAGACCCGAACGAAGCAAAAACACAAAAAAAATCCAACTCAAAACACTATCAATCGACTTGATTTGGCATCCCTATTACCGATTGAGAGGTAATAATTCGAGGAACTAGACCCATTTATTTATTCATCTCTTTTTATTGTTTGAATCTATTTATTTATTTGTTTTTTACACTTTTATTATTTAGATTTGTTAAGTTAATTTTTGGTTTTGCATTTGAACAAGTATTTGGTTTTAGTTTTGAAATAAAAACTTCGTTTGGATCCCAATACGAACCGTGACCCGATTCAAGGGTAGTTCGGGATCCAAACGTCGTAGATCCGTTGTTTTATAAATGTTTTGAACCGTTATTTTCAATAAAACGTCGTTTTAGAATCCTCCGTTACAAACCATGACCCGATTTGGGGTAGTTTGGAGGCTAAAATGATAAAATAGAGTAGATCTAATGTTTTTGATAAATCTGGAAAATATAGGAGCTGTTCTGTAATTATTCGTTTTCTGTCACTAAAGGCAGTTTACCGACGGATTTTCCGTCGGTAAATCTGCTGAAATTTTAAAAATACTCTTTTAAGCCCCTTTTCTTAACTTTTGGATATTTGGTCCCTTGTATATGTATATGTGATTATGTAATTATTTTATTAAAATTATTTTGGGGGTATATAACTAATACTTATTTATTATATATTTACTCATTTTGTGTTTGGGTATTATTTATATTATTCTAACTTTGTAAATATATATATATATATATATGTATATATAGGTTTTCTTTAAGCTCATTTAAGCTATATCTAGTTATTATTTTTGTGGATTATTTGCTTAGCCCATTTGAGATAATTAATAAATGCTTTTGGGGTTATTAGATATTATTTTGGGTATTGATATTGGGATGTACATTTAGGTGAGTTAATTTCCATATAGTTATTATGTAAAAAACTATTTTAGGGTTAAATGTTATTTTCTTATTTAGGAACCTTGTTCATTCTTTTTTTACATTTGTTTTATTAAAATAAAAGTGTAATGTGTCTAGTAGTATTTTCATTACTATTTTACATATTAATAATCATAGGATATATCATTTCTTCACTTATTTTCAATCTATAGGTATAATTACCATCTTTACCCAAAACATATATATATATATATGTTTATTTTTCTTTTGGTTCCTATATATATATATATATATATATATATATATATATATATATATATATATATATATATATGTTTTAAAAGTATTTGGGTTGGGTGAATTTGGGTTTAATTTGTAAGTGTTGTAATTATGTTCAAATAAAGGATAATTGAGTGAAAAAGGGAAAATAAACCACAAAAAAGAAAGTTTGATTTGTTTATTTAAGCTAAGGTTTTTTAGACATCCCTAAAGTGTAAATAAAAGGCTTTTTTATCATTTTAAACCACTTTCTAAACATCACGTTTTAAAACCTTAATTCGTTCCAACGACGGATTAAGCGAACCTTGTAATTAAAATTGTTTTTGTGAATAATGAGGTTTTGAATTGTTTTCCTAACTAAACGGTTTTGTACAAAACAAATTGACTTGTATGCTTAATCACGCTTTTAGATAGAAACTGTTTGCTCAACGTTTTCAAACGTTCGAGTCGTTCCAACGGCGATTCGAGTGAACATCATTAACGGGGTTTTGAAACGTACTTAAATCGTTCCAACGACGATTAAGGTACGAACCATGTAAATAAACTCGTTTTTGGGGAATGAGATTAGCTTAGAGTTAGTGTATAGTCTAAAGCATAAAATCACACTGTGAATAAATCAATTCTTTCTTCTCCCCCTCTCTCTCCTATATACTTTAAATTTATGCAAAATGAGTGATTCTTTACTAAAATGGCTTTCAAATAACATGCTCAAAACGGTTTTCAAAGCGAGAAAGAAAAGGTTTCAAATGAATTTTAAACTTAAAGAAATATGCGATTAGTCCGTTATCGCCTAACACGCTGAGTAGGAGGCCGGTGGTTCATAACCGGGCGATATCGGGGTGCCTAGTAGCCTTTCTTCGGAAAGGAGCTAGCCTTCTCGGCTCGTACCTAAGTTTCCCGAACCCTCACCGGTCTCCCGCAAGGGATCGGTGTTCATTTTCCCATTCGTGGGTGGCGACTCTTCCATACTCCGAGCTCCGGTCCTACCGAGCAGCTTGATTCCACGATTGGTTGCTTTCGGTGCCAATCACCGCTTACATCGCCATGAGGTGTCCACCCCCCGGTCCGCCCGGGCGAGGCCGTTCGGCACCTTGTCTAACAAGTGGCGACTCTGCTGGGGAAGCGAGAAATTTGATTCCGGAAGGCATGTATTAAGCCCTTAACGGGGACGGATCGTATTATTTCTTTTCGTATGCATTCATAAGCATTATTGCAAACCTTTTGGGTAATTTCCGCGAAACCTCTAGCGAGAGTCCATTCGTCGCTCGAAAGAGGCTAGCGTAAGTTCCCCCTTACAGTAAGGCGCCAAAGGGTCCCCATCCATTCGTTAGGGGCGAATTTGTGCGGTCCTGTGAGGTCCCGCGATCAGCCGTGTCAGCATATAGTAGCCTTAGAAGTTGCCATAAGATTACCCGTTACCATTTTTGATGTGATAAATGAATCAGTTCGTGTTTTCAAATTGCCATGATACGTGTCTAATCCTAAAATATGTAAAGAAAATGAAACGATACGTTAATATATACTCTTAAACCGATATACAAACTACCCCAAAACATCGAAACGATTCGAACTAAAGACGACTTAGTCATCTTGTATGAATGAACTTGTGCGACCCGCCTGGTCCCTTTCCGTGTCCTGAAGAAGGCACATGTTCAGAAAATACGTTATGACGTAAGCACGTATTAGTATGAATTGGTTTGGTATTAAGGATAGTTATATCTCGATTCAAAAGACTATATTAACAGTAGCCGTTATTCACATTCTTTAAATAGGTTGGGATAAAACGAGATTATGACGAAACGAAAATGAAGAACATTTCTGTTTTGAACGACCCCGTTGTAACATAAAGAGTTTCGCAAATGTGGCCCGTCCCTTCCGAATAAAAGACGAGCTCTTACGTTATGCCTTGTGTCGTTCTTAAGATAAATGGATGTGTCCGCAAAAGTGGCTAAGAAAATAAAAGAAAAGCAAAAATAAACAAACGACCAAAGTCATTCTGTATCTACGATGTATATCCATCCCGAGGGTAGTTAAAGAAAATGAACCAATGCCGTTAAATACGTGCCTCGAGCCGGTATGTACACCGTTTAAAATCATAAAGCCGAATTAAGCTAAACTGCATAATTGCGCCATATGGACGAGACAGTGGGTTTGACTAATGGCTCGATCATTTCGACCGTTACCAAAACTACAAGAAGTATGGCCCGATCGGCGTGTTTGCTTGACTCGTGCCTAAATAAAAAAGAACGGTGATATCCCTGCTTCGAATAAGCATGCGATTCAACGAAACGTTGATTTTCTATAACCACGCTAGGATGATATATCCCGTAAATTGGAAGAAATAAGAATTGTTGCTAGCCAAAAGATTACCATGCGCTCAAATAAGACTCGTCGTCTTTTCACGTAGCGAAAACGAGCAAACGGATTCTTAACGCTAAAAACAAACATGTTACGCGATGAGTCCGTTCCTTAAAAGTGCTTTCATCACTAAATAAACACGTGGTTACGTCTCTCGATTAGAGGTGGCAAAATGACACACGACCCGATTACACGACACGAACACGACACGGATTTTTAGTGTTAGTGTTGAGCTTAATAGGTAATGGGTCATTTTTGGGTTGACACGAAAATGACACGCTAATTTTTAGGTTGGGTTAGTGTTGATATGTGAACCCGAAAACGACACGAAATGACACGGATATTGACAATTATTGTTATATTCTCTCATGTTTTTTTTATGTCACTTTATTAATAAAGATAATAAAATTATAATTATTAATTGCAAATATTGATTTGAATTTCCTAAATTGTTATAAACACATTACATAACCCTCTAACATGATATTATCGAACTTTTCAATAATTATTGTTAGCATACTAATCTAAAAATGATATAAAATGTTTAAAAACAGTACCAAATCTTCTTATATTTTTAAGAGTTATTATTAATATATATGCATAACAAAATTACATGTAACCCGAAAATACGACACGAAATCGACACTAACCCGAATAGGTTAACACGACTTTGACACGAAAGTTTTTGGGTTGGGTTTGGGTTTACTTTTTTTGACACGAACCTGAAATGACACGACACAAACACGACTCGAACACGATAATTGCCAGGTCTACTCTCGATAGATCCAGAAAGATCCCGTTGTAATCCAATAATCGAGACACGAACCCACACGAATAAAAGGGAACGAGTCATTGTCAATAACGAACGATTGAACCAGAAGAATAACTCGTACCACGTCTAAATCCGAGATACGCTCAAAAGGGAATCAAAACCCGAACTAATGCGTCTCGCGAAATAACGAAAGACGAGTTATTCGAAAGGACAATCCATTTGGTCGATATCTTAGTCACTGGATGTTGATACGTCAAAACGAACTGTATTGTCTGATGGATGATTTACTTTTTCCTCAATAATCGACGGCATCACGCGTCCTCTAGACCACGATGTGAGCCCATACCAAAATCCTAGGAAAGAGACTTGGACCAACGAATGTGTGGAGGAATAAGGATGGAAGAGAGATGATGTAATAATTTTGATTGATATCTAACATTTTCTTTCTCTTGTTGCGATCTGATTACGCGTTATGTACGATTTTCGCTAACTAGTTTGTTTGTATAGATTTATATCTTGTTGTACATCAGTCGAGTCAGATTTAAGTTATAACGCATTCTATGCTTAACGAATCATTGCAGTCATACCATATAGAGCGCTGCATGCTAACCAAATTGCGTGCAACCATTCTAGGTTTCGTAGACTTAGGACGTATTTATTAGGAATGTGAGAAAGAGTCGACCCCAGTGTCGCGTGTCATTCTGGAGGCATAATAGTTATGTCGTGACGTATCCCATACGTCTTTGCCTTGTCATACCTAGGTGTTGGGATGCATCCTATGCGTCCTTGGCACGTCTCGTGCATCTTCACCGTGTCGTTTGTATGCTAGCTAGGAGGCATGTCCATTATGTTGTGACGTATCCTATCCGTCTTCGCCTTAGCATACTGTATGTATGGTAGCTTACCTCGTACATTTCTCTTGTATCCCGGGCACTAGTCAGAAGGTACAACCCTTATGTCATGGCGTATCCTATACGCCTTTGTTTTGGCATACCCCGTATGTCACGGCACCTCCAATATGTCCTTACCCTGTCAAGAGGCGTACTGTTCTCTCGTGACGTATCCCCTATGTCCTTGTTGTGTCGTGTCATCACGCGTTCACCCGTTAGGAGTCCCACCTGTCATGTGGTGACGTATTCCTTGCATCTTTACTTTATCGTACCCCTGAGGACGTAACGCACCCCCATGCATTTTCCATTAATCATTCAGACACCGATCAAGGGGCGTACCCGTTATGCTATGACGTATACCACATGTCCTTTCCCTGTTGTGCCTCGTATATTATGATCCATTCCTTGTGTCTCTACCACGTCATTACACACCGGTCAGAAGGGGTACCATGTGTGTCATAACGCATCATGTACATCTTCGCCTCATTCCTTGCGCCAAGCAAGGGGCATGAGTTGCATGCCCCATATGCCAGGGCATATCAGGTGCTTGTTCACCATGTTATGTACGTTAGACGAAAGGCATACCATTTGGGCTGTGACGTAGCCCATACGTCCTTACCCCATCCCATCTTCCATATCGTGGAGTGTCCTATGCGTCTCCATCACGTCAGCTATACGCTAGTCAAGACGTGTACTCGATGCGCCGCCGTGCACCGCGTACATCCGGGTATTATCAAAGTCATACATCGCGATAAGTCGCATATGCATTTTCCATGTTGGATACGCTAGTCTAGAGCCATACCCCGTATATCATGACTTGAGTTCTCGCCTTGCTAGGTGCCTAACGGAAGACATACCCCATATATCTCAATGTATCTCGCGCGTCTTTACCATGTCTCGCATGCCCATCAAAAGGTCTACCCCGCATGTTATGATGTGTCTCATATATTAGTCCAGGGGAGCACCTTTAGACCCTAAGGTATTCCCTATGTCTTCGCCATGTTATACTTTATGGAGGATACACCGCACATATCTTTATCATCCTGTTCATACCATTAGAGAGTGTACCTGGTGCATCGTGACATGTCACATGCGCCTTCACCATGGTGTTTACGTCATCCGAAGACATATCCCATATGTCATGATGTATCTCGTATCCCTCTATCATGGTTAGGCTTGTTTGGTGGTCATACCCCGCTTATCCTGACATTCGCATCGGGGGGCAGGTCCCGTATACTGTCCGCACGGTCAACTCAAGACATACTAGGTGTGTCGCCACGTCACCGACAACATATCAGTTGTTCAAAAAAAAACATTATCACGGCGTCGGTTCCCTCGAGACTCGAATTAACCATTCGTCACATGTCTCATACACATCCTACCTATGCCTCAAGACATACCATGTATGTCGCTACGCCTTAGCCAACACATCTCAAGATTATGACTGGTACCTTGATCTCAAATAGAACCATAATCTCACGGGTCGTCATCATCTCCCTTTCGTATCTCAAGACATACCTACGGATGTCGCCACGTTATACACAATGCCCAGGTGATTCCAAATTACGTTGTTGTATTATCCATGCCCCTCACCTCGTAGGTTGCCATCATGACCTTCGCACGCTAAGACATGCCACGTGTGTCGCCGCGCCGTGCACCTATACTCCAAAGTTACGTGGTTGTAAGATCGGAACCTTAGGCTTGAGTGAACTGTTTCACACGAATCTCGTTTACCTGTCGTCATTCGCATCTGGGGATGTAGTCCATACGTAGCACCTCCGTATTTCAGAGTTGTGGACAATGCCCTGAAGTTCCAAAACGAACCCTTAACTGGTGTGTTGTCCACGCTTCCCATTTGTACCTTTAGGTGCGCCACGTGGGTCGTCATAGTGCCCCCTCGTATTTACATCATCCCACTGTCCGGACCCCAGGTTCACATTGACCCTCTGACGCACGCTTCACACGAAGTCACGACATCACATCCACGCTTTAACTGGCGCCTTATACGTCGCCTCGTCACATCTAATGAATCTATGCGTTATTGTACTAACCTCTTGGCTAGTAGGTCATCATCACACCCCATTGGTACCCTCGGTCGTACCTTGTATGTCGACATGTCATTGTACTAGGGTAACCCGCGCATCCTTGGTCTTCTTGAGACACCCCGTCGCATTTTCAAAACAGCCAAATCGATATAAGACGTAACAGGTGTGTCACCGTATATCGTAACACATGTGACACTAGTGCTTCGAACGCGTATCAGATTTCGGCACATATCCCGTATGTCACCGCTTGCGCTTTAATCATACATTGGGCCTTGTCAAAATGTGCCCCACATGTCGCCTTGTCATCGGCAGTATTTGTAACCCACGAATATGTCATTAGGCTATCCAATTCTGGACCGACCTTTGACGCACATTCCGTGTGTCAACCCTCGCACGTTACTCACATATCAAAGACTGAGTCGTTTATACCATCCAGTCAAGGTTAAGCTTGTGGCACACACCCCCATACGCGGTTTGGTACGTCCTGTTCGCAGGTCAAATGTCGAGTCATTCATGTCATTGAGTTCAAGTCGAATCTAGGGCAAGTTCATATATGTCATCACGTGCACCTCGCTTACATCTCCAATTTCGAGTCATTTGTATCGTCAAGTTCGAGTTGAACTTTTGGTACGTACCTGTTATACAGAGGGATTCATGTCGTTGAGTCCAAATCATACCCTTAGGCACGTACCCTATGGGCCGTCTCTAGCGTCCCGCTCATACCTTGACACGCTGAGTCATTCATGTCGTGAGGTTCCTATCAAACTCTTGACGTACGCCCTGTAAATCGTCACTCAGGTCTTGAGTACGCCTCAAACAGCGGTTTGTTTATATTGTCAAATCCTCGACACGCTCCCCCTATATCATTGGTACCGTTATCCATGCGCCCCCAAACTCCGAATTGCCTTATTCACGAGTCTGAGACATATGCCCTATGTGTCGCTATTTGGGTCTCGCTCGTATCAGTAGTATCGAGTTGTTCGTACCACGTCTAAGTCCAATGTTTGGCACTTACCTCTAAGGTCTTGGTTTGCACCTTCGTTGCTCCTCAAATTGTTCATAGTGATAGGTTCCAGTCGAACTATCGACGTCTACCCTGTGTGTCATTGCTGGTGTCTCAAATATGAGTGATGGACCAAATACGTCATAAATATCCACGTAAGATCTTTAGGGATTCTCATAAAACATACCATCGTCGGGTTTGCGCTATGAAACAAATTGACCTTTGACGAATACCAGGTAAGTCGTCATTTCCATCTCGTTGGTACCTCGATAGGTTTAGGACACCTCTCGTCCTACCAGACACACCGATGTCCGCGAATTCATCGAGGTATGTGTGTCTCTAGCGTGGGTTAATCCTTAGACTACACCCCGCGTGTCGGTGTCGTGTCTAGCTGACACCTCCAATATTGTAGGAGGTACCTCTTGAGTCATCTCTGTGCTTCATCTATGCCCAAAGTTGGTCAGATAATACGTGTGTCGTATGTGTACCCTATTCGTGTCTCGTACCCAGCATGTCGGATTTCCCCCGCGACGGTCAAAATCCCAAAATCAAGTCATCACATCATTCGTGAGTTGTGTATAAGTCAATCGTGGGGGCACATCGAGTGTGACTCCCATCATGTCTTTTGGCTACCTCTAAGGCATACCATGTACGTCATCGTACTTCCTAAATGCACCATGTTTCAAACCACTCTGTCATGATACTAGTGAGTCAAGTAGGAGTTAACAATTGGCACATACCTCGTATGTTGACATATGCATCCTAGTCGGACCTCGAGTATCGGGTATTCCATGTTCATTGTCCCGTTAAATAATACCCATCATTGTAATAGTTGCTTTCCGAGAGAAGCTGACAATTGGCGCACATCACGTATGTCACTCGCGTCTTCCTTATGCCTTAACCTGTTTGGGGCACACCCCGTGTGTTACCACTTTCTGCATAGCACGCCAAGGTTCCGTTGGTACGTCTACGTATTTGTATCTTAGGTTTAAACTAACCATTGACCCACGCTCCATATCTGGTGGTCTCGTCCCGCTTGCTTCTAGTTTAGGACACACCCTCTATGTCGGCCTGTTTCAGAAAACTTGTGTTTCCCAGAAAGGCGGTTCCCTGCTATCAGTATCGATACCAAGTAAACTATGGACAAGTGCCCCGCATGTCTCCGTCATGGTCTGTTTAAGTCTCGAACATACCATGAGCATCACATCAGCCCATGTAACGCCTTGTATCTTTGAAATATGACAATCCCCCATATACACCTCGTGTATAGTCGCTTATGTTGTTTTTTTTAGATCGTGAGTCATGTCGATGTACCAAGTATGTCATTCCCCCACTCATGTCGCTACCCCTCGAATGTATCTACACGTCATGGATATCATCGGGGTACACTCTCATCTACCTAGCGTCCTAAGGAATTTTACTTATCATGAGGGTCGTCTCATTCTCACAAGCGTCAGCCGTGTCGAGCGTCATTCAACATTGTACGTCTTGTAAAGCATTGCGTAGTAAACTCGTAGGGTTCATACTAATGTGTGTATAACAGTTGAAATGGTTTCGGGCATCCGCACTCCCAAATGGGTGAGTTAGCACAGACGATCGAAGCGCTGCCGACAGCTCTAGTAAAAAAGGAGTTTAGCTCTATTCAAAATCGTGTTGTAAAACGCACACCACGAATCATGCATAAATCATACATCATCGATAAGAGGCACAAGTAGATAGCTCTAGCATTCGCATCACACGTGCATCGCATCATCAAAAATTCATAATGCCTAAAAATCTCCACTCACCCATCCTTTCTCTTTCCTTACTAGAAACCCAACTCATGGCCCAATCCAGCAATTCAAACCACAATCTTGAGAGCCGTATGCAAGGAGCTTTAGCCAAATACATCTTTTTTGATGAGTTCAAACATGCTCTTAATGATCCGGAGGTTGCTAGGAATGATGGGGTTGAAAGCTCCCAGGGGACGATAGGAGATTTCAATCTCAGAGCAGAAATCGAGCGAGTTCTTCCCGATGTCCTTGCTTCAGATGAATTCAATATAGAGCTGAAAAGGTTGGTCCGGGAGGTCCTGAGTGAGTCGCTGGTTGCGGAAATCCCGAAAGCTGCGGTAGAGAAACCTATGTTCCAGTTTGCATCACAATCTACCCCACAAACATTCCCTCCGCCAAGGGTAGTCTCACACCATGTTTCACATCAAGCTCCACACCATCGGAGACATGAGATTGCTAGGGTTGTTCGCTCTACATCACCTGTTCAGTATAGAGGGGAGGGAAGGGAGTTCTCCACTTTCACTCAACCCTTATTAGAAGTGTTGGAGGGTCTACAAATGCATGATATACTTCATCCCCTACCAGCCACGGGAGGTCCAACCACTGAGTTAGCCAAACGCAGGGGCTACTGCCACTTCCACCAGAGATATGGTCACGAAACAAGTACTTGTATGAGGTTGAAGCATGAAATTCAAGATCTCATCGAAGCTGGAAAGATAAGTGATCCAGATCCTTCTCAACGGATGAAGTCTTCGACTTGTTCCTTGAACGGTGAGGTCTACCATGGATCAGGATAAGCGAAAGAAGAAGTTCTCTAGATTGAGGACACTTATGAAGCGGGAGAACTTGAAGCTTCCTGAAGTAGCATGAGAGAGAGGATTGCACTTGTAGTCTTTATCCTTGTCTTTTATTTTATCTTCTATTCCACAAGATGTTATTAACCTCCTTTTGAATTCAATGAAATTCCGTTTCCGCAAATTTTATCCCAAATATACGTACTTACATTTGATATTCACTCAATGAAGATATTCCTGCTTCTATCGTTGCACGGACGTAAGCTCTAGAATATACTTATTGCTCAGTACTTAACCACTGAAGAGAGAAAATTAAGAGAGTAAAAAAAAGTAAAAAAAAACAAAAAAAATCATGAGAAACGATTCCCTGGCTCTACAATGATAAGTCGGGCATAGACCCATCAAATGAGGGGTCCTCACCGGCTTGTACCAAAAAGAAGACTCAACGACAATCAACAAAGTCCGAAAAGAGAGAAAAAGAAGAGGAAAGAAGGAGCAAGCAACGAGCCCTCAGAACCATACTTGCACTGAGGCACCGACAAAGATTTCTCCCCCCCAAAGGGGGACACAAGTAAAGGAGTGCGCCATTCAGAACGAGGCGGGGGCAACTAACCTATCAGCGATAAAGTATTTTGTTCCAGGATCAACGAAAGGGTTTAGACCTATGATGACTCAAAGTTAAACAAGGGAAGAAGAAAAAAGAAAAAAAATGATGCTAAAAAGGCCCAGGGGCAAAGTCAAGTCAAAGAAAATAAATCAAAAGCTGACGTGATCAGCCAAGAGGCGTCAAGGTGGCAAGAGCGGTTGACATTGTCCAACAAATGTGTAATCAAATGTACGAGAAAAGCTCACTGTAACGAAGAAAGATCAAATGCGTAGTCAAGTGAAGCCGAAGGCGGCGATAAAGTTCAGAACTTTAATCAATCTCAAGGGAACTGAGGAATCCTTCTCATGAAAATTAAAAAAAAAAAGAAGAAAGAAAATCCTGATAGGTTGAAAATCCGCAAAGGATGGCCTATGCAACAATAAGGGACACCCCAATAAGTGAAAACCCCACGGGGCGCTTATTTGAAAATTCCGGGATAAAAGGAGAGAGTTAAAATAACTGAAGTGTGAAAACCCGAAAGGGCATGCTTTGGTGACAGTGGTTAATAAACTGAGCAGTAAACAATTCAATGTATCTTTGTCAGGTGCTTTATTTAAGCTAGACGGTTGCATTTGTAATGAAAACACCCGCATCAATAGACACCCCGTCTCAACTGAAATCACCCCAACACCCATAAACCGATCCAAAATCTATAAAGAAAGAAAAACTAAAAAAAAAAGACTATTCCTCTCTCTCATGCTCCATGAAGTCTGGTTCCTCTGCTCCTATGTGGTCCTCTCAAGGGTCAAACTTCGACCGAAGCGTCTCTCCTCCATAACTACTCCCAACGGCAGTATCCCTAGTTTGGCGCACATGAAATCTCACCTCGAGTTGGCAGGGGCATACGCCCGTATCAACTTCTAACCTACACTAAGACGGTAACTTTAATCGGGGGCACGACCCTACAATCAGATCAACGTCCATCTCACTCCGGAAGCTTCTCCATTAATGAAGGCATCGGGCATGAACTCAACGTCAAATGATTAGCATAGAAATGGCCCGTAGATATGAACCCCCTGTGCTATCTGGTCTCATTCACAATCAAGAAAGAAAAAAAAAGAAGAAAAATTGAACAAAAAGGTTGGATTGAAAATCTCAAAAGAGGCGATCCAAGCAAAAGGAGAGATAGAGAAAATCAGTGAGATATAGAAAAGATGAATTGAAAACCCCTAGGGGCAGTTCATGCAAAAGGAGAGATAGAGAATATCGGAGAGATCCCGTTGAGTTGAAAACCCGAAAAGGGCGGCTCAGGCAAAAATTAGGGAAAAAATGAATACATCAAACTCTGGTTAAAAGCGAGAGCCCCTTTGACACGAGCTCATCAAGACCAAATCCTCATCCTTACAACCCTTAGTTTCAAACTTATCCTCGCCCTCATCCTTGCACACCTAGAGGATGGCCTGAAGCATCATTTCTTGATCTGAAGCTACCGAACTCCTCTAGCCTATGAAAAAGGGAATCCATTCGACCATCTCATCCACACATACATAGTTTGCATACCCACATGTCCATACATCCATATAAAGAAAAACACATAGGTCACCCGTATGCACATTCAAACACACGCACGGTCACCTGCATACGCACATATAAGTGTTTACATGCATCCATAGGTTAGGCTACATCCACCCATCTATATGCATCGCTACATACCTCCCCTTGACACAAGCTCATTGAAACCAAATCCCCATCCTTATAACCCTTGGTTTCAAACTTATCCTCACCCTCATCCTTGCACACCTTGGGGATGGCCCGAAGCATCATTTCTCGATCTAAAGCTACCGAAATCCTCCAGCCTATGAAAAGGGAATCCATTCGACCATCTCATCCACACATACATAGTTTGCATACACACATGTCCATACATCAGCATAAAGCAAAACACATAGGCCACACTTATGCACATTCAAACACACGCACAATCACCTGCACACACACACATAGGTGTTTACGCGCATCCATAGACTAGGCTACATTCACCCATCTATATGCATCACTACACACCTGCGGTCGATTTAGAGACTAGGGTCGCTAGAAAGAGTCATTTTACCTGCGGTCGATTTAGAGACCAGGGTTGTTAT
Organism: Euphorbia lathyris; assembly: GCF_963576675.1. Lineage (NCBI taxonomy): Eukaryota > Viridiplantae > Streptophyta > Magnoliopsida > Malpighiales > Euphorbiaceae > Euphorbia > Euphorbia lathyris. Next base: position 31,321,738 of record NC_088917.1, read on the forward strand.
TGAGCCATTTTGCCTGCGGTCGATTTAGAGACCAGGGTTGCTTTTGAGCCATTTTACCCGCGGTCGTTGACCAGGGTTGCTTTTGAACCATTTTACCCACGGTCGTTGACCAGGGTTGCTTTTGAGCCATTTTACCCGCGGTCGTTGACCAGTGTTGCTTTTGAGCCATTTTACCCACGGTCGTTGACCAGGGTTGCGTTTGAGCCATCTTTACCCGCGGTCGTTGACCAGGGTTGCTTTTGAGCCATTTTTACCCGCGGTCGATTTAGAGATCAGGGTTGCTTTTGAGCCGTTTTACCTGCGGTCGATTTACAGACCAGGGTTGCTATTGAGCCACTTTACCTGCAGTCGATTTAGAGACTAGGTTCCCCAGAAAGAGCGTCCGTCCGCGGCCGATTTAGAGGCAAGGACAGGACAGCCAAGGTAAAGATCGAAGACGAAGAAGGAATTTGCGACATGGAGATCAGGTATTTCTCCTCCCACTCTATATGTGTCTTTTACTTTAATATGTTTTACATTGCATGTGTTGTATTCTAGAAAAGTTTTTTTCAAAAAGCACACACGTCACTGTCAAAAATAGAAAAGTAGGGGCAACTGTAGACACCGGGGTCGGAGGACCGATGAAGAAAAATTATAAAAAGGAATCCAAATCAGTCGATTGAAATAAATGATGAGTCAATAAAAAAATAATAAATAAAAAAACGTTGTTCGAAGGAACCGTGGAGACCAGTTTGATCGAATTCGGAAATCGAATCGAGATGACGGACGAATCGGTTCCGCGAGTGAAATCTTAAATCATCTCACCGAGTTCGGGGTATTTTCACGCCCTTTTCTTATTTATTTTATTTTTAATAAAGTCTCGGGACGATAGAGGGTTTTATTTTGGTATTCGAGCAATCCAAAAAATATATATGGTTTTGTAAAAAGATCGATTTTATAAAAGTTAATTTTATAAAATCAGTTTTGACGAAAATCATTTTCGATGAAAATCGTTATTGATTTTGGTTATTTTTAGATGTATTTTGTTTAGTTAAACGTTTTTTATTTTTTTAGTATATATAAACGCGGTCCCGTTGGGGGCCGGTATTTACGTCATGGGCCGTTGGACGGCCCGTGACGGGGCTGGGCCGCCCAGGCCCAGCCCCTGCACTTGGCATTCGGCCAAGTGCATTTTGCTGCACTTGGCCAAATGCCAAGTGCAATTTTAGTTTAGGATTTATTAAAAAAAAAAATTAATTAAAATCAAATAATAATAATAATAATAATTAAAATAAGTAATAATGATAATAATAATAATAATAACAATAGTAATGATAGCAATTAGCCATGGATATTTCCATGAAATTTCTTAGGCTAATTTGGCTTATCCTTGGCTCCAAGTTGGCTTGGAGCCAAAAATAAACTAAGTTTAGGGCTCCATTTGTCTATAAATAGGATGGAGCCCAAGGCATTAAAGAGGAGAAAAAAAACCCGAACCCCTGGAAAAATTCCCCGAGACCCGAACGAAGCAAAAACACAAAAAAAATCCAACTCAAAACACTATCAATCGACTTGATTTGGCATCCCTATTACCGATTGAGAGGTAATAATCCGAGGAACTAGACACATTTATTTATTCATCTCTTTTTATTGTTTGAATCTATTTATTTATTTGTTTTTTACACTTTTATTATTTAGATTTGTTAAGTTAATTTTTGGTTTTGCATTTGAACAAGTATTTGGTTTTAGTTTTGAAATAAAAACTTCGTTTGGATCCCAATACGAACCGTGACCCGATTCAATGGTAGTTCGGGATCCAAACGTCGTAGATCCGTTGTTTTATAAATGTTTTGAACCGTTATTTTCAATAAAACGTCGTTTTAGAATCCTCCGTTACAAACCATAACCCGATTTGGGGTAGTTTGGAGGCTAAAATGATAAAATAGAGTAGATCTAATGTTTTTGATAAATCTGGAAAATATAGGAGCTGTTCTGTAATTATTCGTTTTCTGTCACTAAAGGCAGTTTACCGACGGATTTTCCGTCGGTAAATCTGCTGAAATTTTAAAAATACTCTTTTAAGCCCCTTTTCTTAACTTTTGGATATTTGGTCCCTTGTATATGTATATGTGATTATGTAATTATTTTATTAAAATTATTTTGGGGGTATATAACTAATACTTATTTATTATATATTTACTCATTTTGTGTTTGGGTATTATTTATATTATTCTAACTTTGTAAATATATATATATATATATATATATATATATATATATATATATATGTATATATAGGTTTTCTTTAAGCTCATTTAAGCTATATCTAGTTATTATTTTTGTGGATTATTTGCTTGGCCCATTTGAGATAATTAATAAATGCTTTTGGGGTTATTAGATATTATTTTGGGTATTGATATTGGGATGTACATTTAGGTGAGTTAATTTCCATATAGTTATTATGTAAAAAACTATTTTAGGGTTAAATGTTATTTTCTTATTTAGGAACCTTGTTCATTCTTTTTTTACATTTGTTTTATTAAAATAAAAGTGTAATGTGTCCAGTAGTATTTTCATTACTATTTTACATATTAATAATCATAGGATATATCATTTCTTCACTTATTTTCAATCTATAGGTATAATTACCATCTTTACCCAAAACATATATATATATATATGTTTATTTTTCTTTTGGTTCCTATATATATATATATATATATATATATATATATATATATATATATATATGTTTTAAAAGTATTTGGGTTGGGTGAATTTGGATTTAATTTGTAAGTGTTGTAATTATGTTCAAATAAAGGATAATTGAGTGAAAAAGGGAAAATAAACCACAAAAAAGAAAGTTTGATTTGTTTATTTAAGCTAAGGTTTTTTAGACATCCCTAAAGTGTAAATAAAAGGCTTTTTTATCATTTTAAACCACTTTCTAAACATCACGTTTTAAAACCTTAATTCGTTCCAACGACGGATTAAGCGAACCTTGTAATTAAAATTGTTTTTGTGAATAATGAGGTTTTGAATTGTTTTCCTAACTAAACGGTTTTGTACAAAACAAATTGACTTGTATGCTTAATCACGCTTTTAGATAGAAACTGTTTGCTCAACGTTTTCAAACGTTCGAGTCGTTCCAACGGCGATTCGAGTGAACATCATTAACGGGGTTTTGAAACGTACTTAAATCGTTCCAACGACGATTAAGGTACGAACCATGTAAATAAACTCGTTTTTGGGGAATGAGATTAGCTTAGAGTTAGTGTATAGTCTAAAGCATAAAATCACACTGTGAATAAATCAATTCTTTCTTCTCCCCCTCTCTCTCCTATATACTTTAAATTTATGCAAAATGAGTGATTCTTTACTAAAATGGCTTTCAAATAACATGCTCAAAACGGTTTTCAAAGCGAGAAAGAAAAGGTTTCAAATGAATTTTAAACTTAAAGAAATATGCGATTAGTCCGTTATTGCCTAACACGCTGAGTAGGAGGCCGGTGGTTCATAACCGGGCGATGTCGGGGTGCCTAGTAGCCTTTCTTCGGAAAGGAGCTAGCCTTCTCAGCTCGTACCTAAGTTTCCCGAACCCTCACCGGTCTCCCGCAAGGGATCGGTGTTCATTTTCCCATTCGTGGGTGGCGACTCTTCCATACTCCGAGCTCCGGTCCTACCGAGCAGCTTGATTCCACGATTGGTTGCTTTCGGTGCCAATCACCGCTTACGTCGCCATGAGGTGTCCACCCCCCGGTCCGTCCGGGCGAGGCCGTTCGGCACCTTGTCTAACAACAGCTTCCTAAGAAATGACATCCTGCAGAGGTACTTTTCCGTTCTAGCTTGTCTCGACCATAGTCAGCGTCAGTGTATCCAACGAGTGTAAAGCCATGAGTGTTGGGATACCATAAACCTGCGTTCACTGAGCTTTGCAAATATCTAAGGATTCTTTTTACAGCTATGTAATGTGATTCCTTAGGGTTAGATTGATATCTAGCACAGTAGCATACTGAGAACTGAATGTCCGGTCTACTTGCTGTTAAGTAAAGTAGAGAGCCTATCATACCTCGATATAATTTGCTGTCTACCGACTTACCATCTTCGTCAGCGCAGAGGACAGTATCAGTGCCCATAGGAGTGGATATTGGCTTGCAATTTTCAAGATCATATTTCTTCAATATCTCCTTGGCATATTTAGCTTGACTGATGAAGATGCCATTTTTCCCGTGTTTGATTTGAAGTCCAAGGAAGAAGTTGAGTTCTCCCATCATCGACATTTCAAACTCAGTCTGCATTTGCATGCCAAATTCCTTGCACATTGACTCATTAGTAACACCGAAAATAATATCATCAACGTATATTTGAGCCAGCAGGGTATCTTTACCCTTTCTCTTAATGAATAAGGTTGTATCAGCTTTGCCCCTGACATAGTTTCTAGTCAGCAGGAAACTGGTCAGCCTCTCATACCAAGCACGTGGTGCTTGCTTGAGGCCGTACAGAGCCTTTTGAGTTTATAAACGTGGTTTGGGAATTTAGGATCCTCAAACCCTGGAGGTTGATTAACATAAACTTCCTCGTTTATAACTCCATTAAGGAATGCACTCTTAACATCCATTTGAAACAGTTTAAAGTTCATATAGCTTTCATAAGCGCATAAAATCCTAATAGCCTCTAGTCTTGCCACTGGGGCAAACGTCTCACCGTAGTCAATACCTTCTTGCTGACTGTAGCCCTGAGCTATAAGCCTTGCTTTGTTCCTGACTACGTTTCCTTGCTCATCCAGCTTGTTGTGGAAGACCCATTTTGTTCCAATGGTCTTCTGACTCCTTGGATGTGGCACTAGCTCCCATACATCATTTCTTCTGAATTGGTCAAGTTCCTCTTGCATTGCGCTCATCCAGAATTCATCTTCCTCAGCATCAGCGAAGTTCTTAGGTTCCTGAACTGAGACGAAGGCTACATTGCTGAGGTACCTCCTGAGTTGGTTTCTTGTCATCAGGGTATTCTCAGCGGCATCAAGAATAGCACTCTCTGAGTGTCCTCTTGGTATTCTTATGCTGTCTGTGTTTCAACAATCTCTGTAGGTGAAGACTGATCAGTGAAAACTATATTTGGTTCACTTTTACCTTTGGTCAGCCCTTGAGGGAATGACTCAGCGGCTGTATCTTGATCAGCGGATACTGATTGTGGATCATCCTCGGTCAGCGGCAGATATCTTCCTGTAGGGTTAGTTTCGTCGAACTCAACATGTACTGACTCTTCTAAAACTTGAGTTTGTTTATTAAAAACTCTGTATGCTTTGCTGTTTGTTGAGTAGCCTAAAAAGATAGCTTCATCAGCTTTTGAGTCAAACTTAGCTAGGCTATCCTTAGTGTTTAAAATAAAACATTTACAGCCAAAGGCATGAAAGTATCCAATGTTGGGCTTTCGTCCTTTCCAAAGTTCGTAGGGGGTTTTCTTTAGTATAGGTCTAACAAGAGCTCTATTAAGAATATAGCACGCTGTGTTAACAGCTTCTCCCCAAAAGTACTTTGGAAGCCTATGCTCACTCAGCATTGTCCTGGCTATTTCAACCAGTGTTCTGTTTTTCCTTTCAACAACCCCATTTTGTTGAGGCGTTCTAGGAGCAGAAAAGTTATGGTCAATGTCGCTGGCTTCACAGAATTCAACAAACTGTTGGTTTTTGAATTCTCCACCATTATCACTTCGGATGTGAGCCAGTTTTAGGTATTTATCATTTTCAAGTTTTCTAACCAAATTTGAAAATGTCTCAAAGGTCTCATCCTTGCTACTCAGCAAGATGACCCAAGTGTACCGAGAGAAGTCATCTACAATGACCAAGGAAAATCTTCTTCCACCCAGACTCAGCGGCTGGACTGGACCGAAGAGATCCAAGTGTAGTAATTCTAACGGAAGCTTAGTTGAGACAATGTTTTTGTTATGAAAAGATTGTTTGGTTTGTTTTCCAGCTTGGCAAGCGTGGCATAATTGATCTTTTTCAAATCTAAGTTCAGGCAGTCCCTCAACCAATTGCTTTCTTGCTAATTTGGCCAGGAGGTCCATGCTTACATGACCAAGTCTCCTGTGCCATAGCCAGGAATTTTCTTCCTTTGAAACTAAGCATACAGTTTTTGAAAACTTTTTCTCTAAGTCTAACATAAAGACATTATCAATCCGAGGGGCAGTTAAAATTAACTCATTTGTTTTTCCCTCGTATATTTTACATCCAGTAGCATCAAATATAACTTTTCTCCCATTGTCACATAGCTGAGCTACGCTGAGTAAGTTATATTTGAGTCCGCTGACTAGGGAGACTGACCAATAGTAGGATTACCTCCGATGGTTCCTGACCCTACTATCTTACCCTTTTTGTTGTCTCCAAAACTTACGCTTCCTCCTCGTTTACGCTCAAACGTGATGAACTGAGTTTCATCACCAGTCATATGCCTCGAGCATGCGCTGTCAATATACCACATTTTTTACTTCTCAGCACACCTCAGGCTTACCTGCATTGTAACTAGTTACTTTTAGGTACCCAATTCTTTTTGGGTCCTTGCTTGTTAGGTTCACCAGGTAAAGCATCATATTTTATTTTATGGTGACATACTTGGACAGTATAGCCATTCTTTCCACAAAAGTCACAACTGACTTTCCGTTTAGGATTTCTCACTGACTGGTCAGCACCCCAGTGCTGAGCGTGCCAGCACACCTTTGTGGTGTGTCCTTTCTTCCCACAGAATTCACACTGGACATTCCGCTGAGGATTCCATCTCTGCTGACCAGTACTTCGGTACTGAGTATTCAGAGGAATATTTCTTTTGTTTGGAACCTTTAGTTGGTTCTGAATGGATGTGACGTCCTTCCTCAGTTTCTTAGAATCTGATTGGACCTCAGAGACAAGCTTTTGCATAATTCCAATGTTACTATGCAAATCTGAGTTGTCCTGAAGAAGATATCGAAGGTCACTTAGTTTGACCTCCTCAACCTTGTCACATCGCCTGCTGAGTGCTCTAACCTTTTTATTACACTTTTTGACAAGTGTATAGAGATCACTCAGGGCATTAACCATTTCATTTCTGAGCTGGGAAAGTGATATTACCTCATTTGATTGCTCCTCATCGTCAGATGCAATGGAGGGGTCAGCATGCTCAGAGACGTACGGCTCAGCAAGTTCGTCAGCCATAAAACAGATCTTTGCTGACTCAGTGGCATCAGCTTCTGATGATGAAGACTCATCACTGTCGCTCCATGTTCCCACCATTGCCTTTTTGCCGTTCTTCCTTTCTTTCCTCAGCGTGGGGCAGCTTGACTTGATATGGCCAGTTTGATGACATTCAAAGCATGTAATGGGCTTTGAGTTGTCCTTCTTGTATTTGCTGTCGCTGGACTCAGCTTTATACTTATCAAACTTTCTGTAAGGCTTCTTAGAATATTTGTCATTCTTTCTGAACAGCCTTTTCATCTTCCTTGTGAACATAACAATCTCTTCATCATCTGTTGAGCTCCCATCAGTGGAGTCAGCTTTCATGACAAGAGATTTTTGCTTCTTGTCTTCAGACTTTTCCTTCACCTCGAAGTTTTTCATTGATATCTCATGGGTCAGCAGCGAGCCGATGAGCTCATCATATTTGTAGGTGGTTAAGTCCTGAGCTTCCTCAACAGCGGTCTTCTTTGCTTGCCAGTCTTTGGGAAGGCTTCTGAGAATCTTCTTGACTTGTTCTTCCTTAGTGAAGATCTTCCCAAGTCTCTTGAGCTCATTGATGATGTTTGTAAACCTTGCATTCATGTCAGATATTCCCTCATCATCGTTCATTTCGAACAGCTCGTACAGTCTCATCTGCTGGTTCACCTTGGACTCCTTTACTTTATTGGTTCCTTCGTAGGTGACCTCCAGCTTCTTCCTGATCTCTTGCGCCGACTCACAACCTGAAATTTTATTATATTCTGCAGCATCGAGCGCACAGTGAAGCATGTTTATAACCGAAGCATGATTTTGTAGCTTCTTGAGATCATCCTCTGTCCATTTGGCCTCAGCTTTAACTGAAGGAAATTAGGCCAAGGTATAGCAGCGGAAATATAAAAATTTTAGCCTACTTCCTTTTAACCATAGGATCCGTTAATCGTTATTTCATATAAAGAGGGATAAGAAGAAATACCTTTCGATGATCAATCTACCGTTGCAAACGAAGTGCCCACAATTTCAAAGGAGATGTAAACTGTTTACCAATCTGCCCCTATCCGAAACAGACCTTCCAGACGTCCAAACGACAATCCCTTCGGTGGAAACGTGGAAGAATATGTCTAGAAGCTACTTTCCAAAAATCGCGACAATCCGACGGTTCAATCTCTGGGAATCCGCGAAATAGTGAACTGACCTGATGTAGGCGAAGAAAAACGAATTTCTCCCTTTTGATTGTTTTTCCTTCTTTCGTGAACACGGTGAGATTAAGTTAGAATCAACCCTTATGAGATGCAACCAAAATAGATTGCCTCTAATTAACCAACACAAGATCAAAGAGAAAAGGAGATGAATGAAAATTAATCAATCGACGGAAGCCGTATGAATTCTTGTCCTCGAACTGGGGGAGTCGAATTCTCTTTCTCTCTAATAGGGGATTTTGAAAATCCACTAGGGTTGGTTAGGGAGCATTGGCCGAAATTCTAATAGCAATGGGGTATATATAATCACTTGTATCTAAACCCTAGTTAGATAGGATTAGGTTACTTAATAGGATTTCAATTCGGAATAGAATTCCTAATTATTATCTCACTATATATATCTAATATATCTAGGATAATAATAAATAACCTTATTGGATAATAATAGGAGTATATTAATCTAATTAAAACTCCTAACTTGATTATCTCTTAATTAATTTAATTCATATTCCTAATCAAATTAGGATTAACAGAATTAAAATAATTACTCACTAATTATATATAAATTTCGCCCCCCTTGTTTAAATGGGCCTCACTGGGCTCAATTGGGCTTCCATCTATTAATTACATCCATCTCTCTTTTGGTTCCAAGTCTTATGTGTGATCCATTAGGTTCTTACTACTTCTGGCCGTATGCAACTATTAAATTAATTTCTTCAAGAATTATATTTAATCCTTGCATAACGGAATGATGTACTGAGTATGTTATTGGCAAGTCTGTAATCATTCCCCCAGAGTCCGTTAAGAAGACAGATTGATTCTGTCGTTAACCCTTCCGTATTAGTTACAGTATAATTCGATCCTTTATCAACTACATCCTTGAACTGAATCTTATGACTATGGGTGATGTCAAGTCACATATAGCGAGACGTTCATTTTACTTGTACAGGCCGAGTCAACTCAAATAGATAGGTTAAGTGAAATCTGTATTTCTACTCTTAAGCTATCACCTTGCAAGGATTTAGAGTCGAGTCTTCCACAAGCGATCCTTGGATATATCTCCCATTAATCGGGAGTGATAAATGCTCAATCCAATGTATAACTACCCTGACATTACCTCCTATGACACCCAACCTTTGCAGTTCATACCCCAGAGTCATCTCTGTTAAGGATCGTGGGACCACAGGATCAAAGTCTCACATTCAGTAATTCAGGATGACCAATTAACATTCCTTTGAGTCTGAGGATTACTTATACCTATTAATACCAATGAGATGAACAGGTGACAAGGATGAATCTACCCATCCTGTTATCTCAAATCGGATCCCCAATCCTAATGAACGACGTTTCATCGGATCTATGTAACTGTCCAGATATCTATATATATGAAGCTTGTGAGATCAGCTTTCTGTCGGACAGAAGACATTGTTACATACAAGTCTCAACAGTGATATATCAATCCTAAACATATCACTTGACTTGGGACGGTTTTAAGTTTTTTAGTTTATTATAAAGTTTTGTCTCACTTCATGCTTGTATGAACACTTTATAATATCTTTAAACAAACTTACGAATTTCCTTTTATTAGACTTTATTTAGTGCTTAAAAGGGATTGCCTTTATATAGTTATAAAACATATATCTCATTAAAACAAATGATATAAAGAACAATTCATTTACATTAAGTTTGCATCCTGCAACAATTGACTATAGGACACTAAACCCCAACATACTCCCACTTGGACTAAAGCCAATTGTTTCTAAAACTTATCCCAGTAGAAGTTAAATGACGATCATGTACTTTCTGGGTTAAAGGCTTTGTCAACGGATCTGCAACGTTGTCCTCTGTAGGTACTCTTTCTATTCTCACATCTCCTCTAGCCACAATCTCTCTAATGATGTGGTATCGCTTTAGGTAGTGCTTGGATGCATTATGAGATCGTGGTTCCTTTGCTTGCGCAATGGCTCCATTGTTATCACAGTATAGAGTAATGGGATTGACAATGTCAGGCACCACACCTAGTTCCGTAATGAACTTTCTAATCCAAACTGCTTCCTTTGCTGCTTCCGCAACAGCGATGTACTCTGACTCGGTCGTAGAGAAAGCTACGCTTCCCTACTTGGAACTTTTCCAACTGACCACGCCCCCATTCAAGATAAACAGGTATCCTGATTGGGATTTAAAATCATTCTCATCTGTGAGATGACTAGCGTCTGAAAATCCTTCAATTTTCAGATCTCCTTCTCCGTACACTAGGAACAGATCTTTAGTCCTTCTCAAGTACTTAAGAATGTTCTTGATGGCAATCCAATGCTCGTCTCCCGGATTCCCTTGGTAACGACTCGTTACAGATAACGCGAACGCTACGTCAGGTCTAGTGCATAGCATAGCATACATAATCGAACCGATCGCGCTGGCGTACGGGACTACAGCCATGCATCGTTTGTCATCATCAGTTTTAGGACATTGATGATTGTTTAACTTTACTCCATGTACCATGGGTAAGTTACCTCGTTTCGATTCAAGCATGCTAAACCGATTTAGCACCTTTTCAATGTATGTAGCCTGTGAAAGACCAAGCAGTCTACGCGATCTATCCGTGTAGATCTTTATACCAAGTATATAGGCTGCTTCACCAAGGTCTTTCATTGAGAAGTTACCGGATAACCATACTTTTACCGACTGTAATAGAGCAATGTCATTTCCCATTAACAGTATATCATCCACATATAGTATGAGAAATGCTATAGAGCTCCCACTTGCTTTCTTATAAATGCAAGCTTCTTCGCAATTTTGTTCGAAACCAAATTGTTTTATGGTTTCGTCAAAACGCTTGTTCCAGCTTATAGATGCTTGCTTGAGTCCATAAATGGATCTCTGAAGTTTGCAAACTTTATTTGCATCATTTGATATGAAACCTTCAGGCTGCATCATGTATACATCCTCAAGCAGGTTTCCATTTAGGAAAGCTGTTTTCACATCCATTTGCCAAATCTCATAATCGTAGTGAGCGACAATAGCAAGCATGATTCTGATTGATTTGGACATGGCAATAGGAGAGAAGGTTTCGTCATAATCAACACCTTGTTTCTGACGATATCCTTTCGCTACCAGCCTAGCCTTGTAGGTGCTAACCTTTCCATCCATGTCAGTCTTCTTTTTGAAGATCCATCTGCACCCAATGGGAATTATCCCTTCGGGTGGATCAACCAAAGTCCACACTTGGTTAGTATACATGGAATCCATTTCAGAATCCATGGCCTCAAGCCATGCTTTAGAATCTGGACTAGTAAGAGCCTCTTCGTAGTTTTCGGGTTCATCGTCTAACACGGGAACCTCGTTATCATCTCCCACTAGAAAACCATATCTAACTGGGAGTTCACGAACTCTTCGTGATCTACGAATAGGTGCCACTGGAGTCTCATCTAATGGGACTTCTTCGGGTACCTCAACCGCTTCTGTTGTTTCAGTCGGTCTTTCTTCCTCTTGAACTTCGTCGAGTTCAATCACACTTCCCTTTTGCGTTTCTTCGAGAAACTCTTTCTCTAAGAAGGTTGCGTACTTGGATACTATTACTTTCTGATCATTTGGATGATGGAAGTAATACCCTATGGTTTCCTTAGGATATCCAATGAAGAAACATTTATCAGATTTAGAATCTAATTTGTCGGACGCAATGCGTTTGACATATGCTGAACAACCCCATACTCTCATAAACGAGAACACGGGTTTCTTACCAACGAACAATTCATATAGTGTGGAACTAGCGGATTTCGTTGGTACTCGGTTCAGGGTGAAGAGGGCAGTTTCTAAGGCATAGCCCCAGAACGTCTTTGGAAGTATGGCCATGCTCATCATGGATCGTACCATATCTAATAGGGTACGGTTTCTCCTCTCGGATACACCATTGTATTGTGGTGTATAGGGAGGTGTCCATTGTGAGCATATCCCACATTCAGTTAGATAATTCAGAAAATCATCAGAAAGATATTCGCCACCTCGATCAGATCGAAACGTCTTTATTTTCTTTCCTAATTGATTTTCCACTTCATTCTTGAAGCATTTGAACTTGTCAAAGGCTTCTGATTTGTGCCTCATCAAGTAGATATAACCATATCGAGTATGGTCATCTATGAAGCTAATGAAGTATTTGAATCCTCCTCTTGCTTGGACTGACATAGGACCGTATACATTTGAATGAATAAGTCCTAGAGTGTCTAATACACGCTCACCTTTATTGCTAAAGGGTGTCTTTGTCATTTTACCTTTTAAACATGATTCGCATGTTTCCAATGATTCAGGATCAATTGGATCTATAAGCCCATCTGAATGTAGCTTTAGCATGCGTCTCTTGTTTATATGACAATGCCACAAGTAAGTTGAATTATCTAGCTTATGTCTTTTGGTATCAATTGCGAAAAACAGAAATCAACACATAAATCCCATTTTGTGATATTCCTGAGAAATAGAAAATCGAATCTCTATAAAAATTGCAATGTTTGTTCTTTATAGAACATACCATATATTGGAGTACCGGCTTTTCCCTTCTAGAGGGTAGCTCGGTACAAAGAACAATTTCTCTTCCAATGCCCCACGTCACCACAATATGGCACTTTCTTTTGGGCTTCTTCATTTCCTTTCCCTTAACTTTAGTGGGCATGGCTTTCTTACCTTTCTTGGGATGTTTAGGATTGGGAGAATTCCCTTTCCTCTTCTTTGATCCCTCTATGACAAGAGCCGGTATAGCCTTGTCTTTCTGAATATTGGGCTCAACTGACTTGAGCATATTTACAAGCTCTTCAAGAGAGGTTTGCAAGTCATTCATCTGATAGTTCATGATGAACTATGAATAACTCTTTGTGAGGGATTGAAGAATTAAGTCTACACTTAGTTCGTTATCCATCGCGAATCCAATACTAGAAAGTTTGGTAATGTAGCCAATCATCTTGACACAATGTGTCATTATAGATGTGCCCTCTTGCATCTTGCAACGATATAGCAACTTGGATATCTCGTAGCGTTCGCACCTGGTCTGTTTCCCAAACAGTTCCTTTAGGTGCACGATGATGGAACATGCATAGTTGCCTTTTTAATTCCGATGTCATCGATGCAAGTATGATGCATCCGGCATGATCGTCATCAGCCTTATGCTTCTGGTAAGCATCGATTTCCTCGATAGGAGCATCATCCTCAGGGATAGGGGGTATCGATGTATCAAATACATACCCTATTTTATCGAACTTCAAAACAATTTTGAGGCTGCGATACCAGTCGGTGAAGTTTGAACTATTCAACTTGTTATCGGTAAATGTATTTTGCAGATTGGTGTTAGTCATGATTTTAAGAGTGTTTTAATTTAAAACTTTGAGATGTGAGAAAGAGTAAACGTATGTCATTCATTTGCTTTAAAGTATATCAATCTAAAATTATAGGCCTTTTAGTTTATTTCAGATTGCTCCCACTATTTTGCCAAATTAATAACCCTCCATATTAATTCGAAGAATTTCACAAATCCTTTAGTGAGCTAGGATCCTAACTCCTGAGATTTCGCCTTGAGTTTGCTCAACAAGCTAGTCTCATTTGTTAGGTAGATTCATGTAATCAATCACATCTTGAATGTGACTCCTAGGTTATTGGGTTACTAACCACATTAGTAACTAATATGCTATTCATATTAATCCCAACCATATTGCCCATTAGTTTATGACAACATGAGTTTGCTCATCCAATTATCATAATCTAATTTAAGTATTACCCCATATTCATGAAAGAATGACTTTCGATAATTCAGGTGTTACCATAAGACCCCGAGCTTGAGTTTACTCAACAACCCAAAGGCCCCCAGTACTGCCGGCTGAATTATAATATTAGGGAGGGGCAACCGATTTTAATAACTTGCTTATTTACTTAACTTTTTAACGAGGGATTTTATTTAAGTCTCATAATCTAACTTAGTCTTGATTTGCTTTAGCATACATCAGACATACATACATTCACATACATTGGCGTTATGGACATATCATCTAAATTATTCCGTCGAGCCAGAGACGGAATAAAAGGCCAAACCTAAGGAAATACTAACTATTATATATTTCTCTTTAGGTCCTCCGTCTTCTCCATGGCGCCTTGAAATTACATATTAATTTCTATACTACTATAAGAAAACTTCAATTGAATTGAAGGGAATCAGATGAGAGGAGAAATTACAATAGATAGTAGAAAGGCAGGACGCGCAGGCCCTATTTTAAAAATACCAAAAGACTAAAAGAGGGTCCAAATATGTCCATAACTCCAAACATGCATAGACTCAATTAAATAAATTTAATTGGTTGATTACATAACCGGCTTATGTAATATTTAGGTTAATCACATTAACTCGTCAAATTAACTTTCATCCAATTTTACTTCTAACCGTTTTGTATCTTTATATTAATCCTTAGATTAATATAACCATATAAAACGTCGATTATGCATGTCCCAATTATTTTGATTTCAATTCATTTAACACTTTGATTTACAACTTGGTAAAAACAAACTTTTAAACGAATTTTCATTCGATAATCAAAACAGAAAACTATTAATTTCTGAAACATATATATATATATATATATATAAATTATATTCAAGCCGATTTTAACAATTAAAATCAAGTGGGATTCGGGCTTGGGCCCGAAACTGGGCTGCTGCCGTTTGGCAGCAGCCCCGCGGCTGCGCACGCGGCTGGTCGCGCCGTGAGGCGCGACCTGAGCCGCTGTCGTATTTTATTTTATTTTTTTAAATATAAATATATGTATATATATATATCAGATTTTAAAACGATTTTAAGAAATAAGAAAAACTACAATAGATTTCCGTTTTATCTTTTAGAATTAATAAAACTAATTTTATTAACCTAACTATAAAACAAATAGATTTTATTATAATGATTATCAACCGAAATAATTAGGAACATACGCATAATTAATTTTAATTAACAATTAACCAAAATTTATTTATCTTTAGAATTAATTAATCAAACTATTTGTTAATTAATCCTAACCATAAATATTTATTCAATCCTATTGAAAAACTTCTAAATTTTCATATATGAAATAACGGATTTAACGATGGCTCTGATACCACTGAAGGAAATTAGGCCAAAGTATAGCAGCGGAAATATAAAAATTTTAGCCTACTTCCTTTTAACCATAGGATCCGTTAATCGTTATTTCATATAAAGATGGATAAGAAGAAATACCTTTCGATGATCAATCTACCGTTGCAAACGAAGTGCCCACAACTTCAAAGGAGATGTAAACTGTTTACCAATCTGCCCCTATCCGAAACAGACCTTCCAGACCTCCAAACGACAATCCCTTCGGTGGAAACGTGGAAGAATATGTCTAGAAGCTACCGTCCAAAAATCGCGACGATCCGACGGTTTAATCTCCGGGAATCCGCGAAACAGTGAACTTACCTGATGTAGGCGAAGAAAAACGAATTTCTCCCTTTTGATTGTTTTTCCTTCTTTCGTGAACACGGTGAGATTAAGTTAGAATCAACCCTTATGAGATGCAACCAAAATAGATTGTCTCTAATTAACCAACACAAGATCAAAGAGAAAAGGAGATGAATGAAAATTAATCAATCGACGGAAGCCGTATGAATTCTTGTCCTCGAACTGGGGGAGTCGAATTCTCTTTCTCTCTAATAGGGGATTTCGAAAATCCACTAGGGTTGGTTAGGGAGCATTGGCCGAAATTCTAATAGCAAGGTGGTATATATAATCACTTGTATCTAAACCCTAGTTAGATAGGATTAGGTTACTTAATAGGAATTCAATTCGGAATAGAATTCCTAATTATTATCTCACTATATATATCTAATATATCTAGGATAATAATAAATAACCTTATTGGATAATAATAGGAGTATATTAATCTAATTAAAACTCCTAACTTGATTATCTCTTAATTAATTTAATTCATATTCCTAATCAAATTAGGATTAACAGAATTAAAATAATTACTCACTAATTATATATAAATTTCGCCCCCCTTGTTTAAATGGGCCTCACTGGGCTCAATTGGGCTTCCATCTATTAATTACATCCATCTCTCTTTTGGTTCCAAGTCTTATGTGTGATACATTAGGTTCTTACTACTTCTAGCCGTATGCAACTATTAAATTAATTTCTTCAAGAATTATATTTAATCCTTGCATAACGGAATGATGTACTGAGTATGTTATTGGCAAGTCTGTAATCATTCCCCCAGAGTCCGTTAAGAAGACAGGTTGATTCTGTCGTTAACCCTTCCGTATTAGTTACAGTATAATTCGATCCTTTATCAACTACATCCTTGAACTGAATCTTATGACTATGGGTGATATCAAGTCACATATAGCGAGACGTTCATTTTACTTGTACAGGCCGAGTCAACTCAAATAGATAGGTTAAGTGAAATCTGTATTTCTACTCTTAAGCTATCACCTTGCAAGGATTTAGAGTCGAGTCTTCCACAAGCGATCCTTGGATATATCTCCCATTAATCGGGAGTGATAAATGCTCAATCCAATGTATAACTACCCTGACATTACCTCCTGTGACACCCAACCTTTGCAGTTCACACCCCAGAGTCATCTCTGTTAAGGATCGTGGGACCACAGGATCAAAGTCTCACATTCAGTAATTCAGGATGACCAATTAACATTCCTTTGAGTCTGAGGATTACTTATACCTATTAATACCAATGAGATGAACAGGTGACAAGGATGAATCTACCCATCTTGTTATCTCAAATCGGATCCCCAATCCTAATGAACGACGTTTCATCGGATCTATGTAACTGTCCAGATATCTATATATATGAAGCTTGTGAGATCAGCTTTCTATCGGACAGAAGACATTGTTACATACAAGTCTCAACAGTGATATATCAATCCTAAACATATCACTTGACTTGGGGCGGTTTTAAGTTTATTAGTTTATTATAAAGTTTTGTCTCACTTCATGCTTGTATGAACACTTTATAATCACTTTAAACAAACTTACGGATTTCCTTTTATTAGACTTTATTTAGTGCTTAAAAGGGATTGCCTTTATATAGTTATAAAACATATATCTCATTAAAACAAATGATATAAAGAACAATTCATTTACATTAAGTTTGTATCCTGCAACAATTGACTATAGGACACTAAACCCCAACATTAACAACTGTTTGGCCAGCCACAACTTCGACAGGTACAAATGGACCTTGGACTATGGATAGCCAGGCACTCATATTTGTAGCCTGAATGAAATTTTTCATCCTATTCTTCCAGAAGGTATAGTTAGACCCGAAGAATAGGGGAGGCCGAGTAATGGACAGCCCCTCAGGTAAGATCTGAGTTGTTTGGTTTCCTGGGAGAAACCGAGTGCTGTTTTCGCCCATAGTGGGGATCAGCTCAAGGTGGTTAAACCTTTTACAGTGAGCTTTTAAGCTCTGATACCACTTGTTGGTCCCTTATAACGTTACAAGTATAGTTCCAAGGGGGGGTTAGGAACTATTTAAATTTTTTGTTAGGGCAGACTTCTTTTTCGTGAGAAAAAGGTTTTAACAGCGGCGCTGAGTAAATAGCAAGATACTGGCTTAGTCAACTGGTGACTGGGTCAGTTTCTTTACTTGAGTCAGGAGATAGCATTTAGAGTCTATTCCTGAGCTCAGATATTCAATGCGCACAACTCAGCTTGACCTCTTTACTTGGTCAGTTTTTGTTTAAGCAAGCAATAAATATATAAAGGAGTTTAAGGTTAGAAATATGTTACTCAGCAGATTTATCCAGGTTCGGCCTCTAAGCCTACGTCCTGTCCCCGGAACACGTTCCGAGCTTTCGAATTCTCTACTGAGCTCTTTAACGGTAGAGCATCAAACCTTTTACAATCTTAGAAACTGAGTATAACAAGAGTACCTTCCTCTATACCTCTACTCAATCCTAATCTCTCGCTGAGTACTATAACCGAGTACTCAGCCTCTCCTTTCTAATTCTAGAAATGATAAGTGTTTGTCCTAAACAACGATTGCTAAGACACCTTAGATGATTGAATAATCACTCTAGACTTTTACACAAAAGATATGAAATTTAGTGTAAGATTGCTTTGCTTTTTCTTGCAGAACTTTAAGTAGAATTTTGGTCAGCGTAATGGATTGATCAAGTTCTGTGTAGAATGAAGCAACTGAAGGGCTCTATTTATAGAGACGTCTGAGGCATCGGCCATTTCGAATTTCGAAATAACCGTTGGAGGGAAACGGCTTCATGTCGTTGTCACCCAGTCTTGCTTAGAGCTCTCGGCCAATCAGATTTGAGTATCTTCTGTTCTCGGTCAGCTTTTGGTCAGCTCGGCAGAATGTCTCTCCATTTATGGTAAGGTCAACTAGACAGCATTCTGTGTCTTCTGAACTTTACCCAAAGTGGAAACACTTTGTCTGGAAGTTGTTCTTGCTCAGCTGCTGTCTTGTACTCTTTGTCGAATCAACTCAGCAGCTTCGTCCCGAAGTTGCTCAACGAAGGTCTTATAGATCCTTCTTCCGCTGAGCTGCGTTTTGACATATGCGGGCCGAGTTGCCTTAAACTGTTTGACTTGGGCTTTGACTTCCGTATTGGGCTTTAGGCCTTTTAATCTTTGTGTCTTATAAACAATTTAACTCAACATTGAACAAACACATTAGTAGAATAAATCAAAGCATTTAAACTTAGTGTGTTTAGAATATTTTTTAATTACTCTTAAACAATTTTATCAAATCAAAATTATGTGGAAAGGTGTTTCAACAATGTCTTAACCATGGTTCATAGTAACGAATGTCTTTAAACACACTTAGGAATTTTGCCTAACCAAACATCGGCCTAGGGGTGTTTGAAGTTGATTTTGTAATTCTTGGCGTGAGTTAGTATTTTCTAAAGGAAAACCACCATCTCAAGTTACATTCAATACACACAAAGTACACTTGTCGATCCATATGAATTAGCACGAGGATCTTAAATCCTAGTCTTCCATTCATTAATTTAAACAAATTAATTATTCAAATTGCTTTGCTAGTTTATTTAATTCATTATTTTAGAAACAACTCAAATCACTTAACTCATACCTTAGATAATATAGAATTATAATACAAATAGGGCATTAGATTATAGTCTCTATGGGATCAATACTGTTCTTTGGAACAATTTATTACTTGATACGATATGGTGCACTTGCTTTTATTAGGTATACAGATTTAGCCTATCAATATGCAATTTAACTAAAGTACTGCAAAAAAAAAAAAAGCTTAAAGTAAGCTAAAAGACTCTAAAAACCGTATAACATAATAGGAATTAGACATCCCTATCACCAATCCCTCTGTAGTAGCATCGTGGAGTTGGGTGTGGAAGGTGAGGGTGTCGGCTATGATCTCCATTAGCTCGGGAGTGGAGAAAAGTAATGGTATAACTTCTTTGTCAACCATACCATTATTGTGCAAGGTGAGGGTGTCGACTATGATCTCCATTAGCTGGGCTAAATCTGTTTGGTTACTTGCTGTTTGTTGTTCCTATTTGCTGGTTCTTGCTCCTGTCTGATGTTTGCCTTTGGAAAAGGCTGCTTTTCCACAAAGCAAGGATGTCATGCTTTTGTAAAAAACTAATTTTCAGGTGTAAAAGGCAAATAAGAGGTACTTAACCAAACACTTCAAACTTTGTCTTTTAAAGTAAAAATGCAAACAGAAGGTGAAAAGTAGGTAACCAAACACCCTCTAACTTTGTTAAACACTCCTCTAATGTTGTACCTCTAAGTTAGTTGTTTCTCTTTTTGAGGATTTATTCATTATGGGAGATTTTTCCCATAAAAGGTCTTTATTCAAGTTATTTTCCATAAAGAAAATATAAATATTTGTTATTCATTTAAAAAAAAGGAAAAAATACTAAAATATGTCAAAGGTTTTTGGAGAAGTACCAATTTAGACTCCACGTTCAAAATAGCACCAATATAAATTTAACGTTTACAACATAACATCAATTTAGGTTTAACGTTTACAACATAGCATCAATTTAAGAATTACTAACAGAACGTGACACGTCATCCGTTAAGTTTGCCACCCAGCGCCACGTCACATAAGGTACCAAAATAGGCCTAAAGTTTGTAGAAAGTATCAATTTAGGCCTCACGTACAAAATAGCACCAATATATGCTTAACGTTTACAAAATAATACGAATTTAAGCTTAACGTTTACAAAATATATCCAATTTAAGCTAAACGTCATAATTAATAATATTATATTCTGTCCCTACTAACTTTATATGTTATTTTTTTTTGAAACATGTTATCTTTTTTATTTAGTTATATTTTCTTATTTATTATAATATAATTAATTATTATTTTTGCCCATTAAGACCTTATATTTATTTTTAATCAATGATTCCATGACTCCTAAATTTCATGTGCTCATGTAATATATGCAAACTAAAAGTAATTGAATATCCACAAAATTTCGAACATTAGTTAAAATGATATTGATATATGACCATGTTGGCACACAAAATAGCAATTTTCAACTGACAACTTATCCAAAATGTTACCATACAGCCACATAAAATCCAAGGTGCCTTATACGAGTTCCTTAATTTGTACTATGCTAGAAAATAAAAATATCTTATTGACACAGCTTAAATTGGATATATTTTGTAAACGTTAAGCTTAAATTCATATTATTTTGTAAATGTTAAGCCTATTTTGGTGTTATTTTGTACGTGAGACCTAAATTGGTACTTTTACAAATCTTATGTCAATTTTGGTACCTTATGTGACGTGACGTTGAGTTGGCAGACTTAACGGATGATGTGTCACGTTCTGTTAGTAATTCTTAAATTGATACTATGTTGTAAACGTTAAGTCTATATTGATGTTATGTTGTAAACGTTAAGCCTATATTGATGTTATTTTGAATGTAAAGCCTAAATTGGTACTTCTCTAAAAACCTTAGGCCTGTTGTAGTATTTTATCCATTTAAAAAAAACATAGAGGACTGTGCTGTTTGATAAAACTGAAAATTAAGTGCTGAAAAAATAAGCACTGAATTTTAAGTGTTGAATATTATAAGTGTTGAAAATATTGAATGATTTAATTTTTTAAAAAGTATGAGTTGATAATGTTTAACTTAAAATGATAAGTTAAATATTTTGACTTATCAAAATAAGTGGTTTTTAACTTAATTAACTAATTTAAGTGGTAGAAAAACAACCGTTATCAAACGCACTTAAATTAAATAAGTGCTTAACATTTTAATTTAAGCAATTAAGTGTTTTTATCAAACAAGGCCGAAGATAAAGAAAGAAGCAATCGTTTCTTATCCCAACGTGGGATAATTACAGAACTGCAGACAAACACCTAAAAGGAAGCAAGCGGTGGTTATCCAGACGGGGAATAATTATAAAACTGCAGACAAACAGCACTCCGCAAACAAAGGGCAATTTCCATTAAACGAAATACAAAAAACGTGAGCAAATGTAGGGTAGGTTGGTGGTATAGATTATGAAAACGCAAATATCGCCGTTGAAGAAAAACATAAAAAAGGAAGGAACACGTGCTTGAAACATCCACTTAAAAAATATAAAAATAAAATAAAATAAACGCAAAGAGACAATAAAATAATAAAATAATAAATAATTATTCAACCGCCCTTCCTCTCTGAAGCTACCGAGGCCCCATATATTCCTCGTGCTTCTTCTTCAACCCTCCATTATAAAACATCAAATCTCTTACTTTCCCTCCCTCCATTAACATAGATTACAGAGCTTTCATACTTAGATCGACTTGATTAATTGGATTTTCTCGCATCTGCTCTTTTTTCTTACTTCGATTGCGATTTTGTCTTCCCCTGAGAATTATGTCTTCCTCGTCGGAATCAGTCGAGTTATCCGTGCAGATGGCGGCGAAGATGCAGGAGAAGTCGAGCTTCTCACAGAGATGTAGTCTATTGAGTCAGTACTTGAAGGTGAAAGGTAGTTTTGGAGATCTTAGTCTCGGAATGACTTGTAACACCGAAGGAAATGGTGAGTTACTTTTTCTAAAATTTTCTTCTAAATTCCGATTCTATTTATGGAGAATTTCAAGTTGCTAATTAAATTATTAGTGAGCAGATGTTTGGATACTTGGATCTGATTAGGCCATAGCATGATATTTTTAGATCCTATAATCTCTTTAACAATTTGACATATTCCTGCTGAATGATTCAAGAGCATGTATTTTTTTTGTCTCCTAACAACACGGATTATTAATTCTCATTTTAAGTATGATTATTTGCTTAAAATAAAAACCTGAAAATCATTTACATATATGTTGAAAACAAACATTAGAGCCTACCACAAATTTTTCTGGAGCTGTAGTAGAAGCTTCAGAGTTGAACGAACTCTGGGAGATCAGATCTAATATGCTTTCCTTCTTCTGTCCTTATTTTCCAGTGCCGGAGACGATGAATTTGTTCCCGACGAATGAGAATCAATTTGATGTTTCGACTAGAAACGTTAGATCTGTGGATTTATTCCCTCAACAAGCTGGGTTTTCTACCTCCGATCCAGATGGGCAGAAGAGGGTCGAATTAAGGTGCGTAGATTTAGCCTGATACTCTTAAATCGATTTGAATTTTGAATTCTCTGTTTCAATTGGCTTATTAGAATTATATTTTTGCAGCATTAACAAGGCTGCGACCTCTGATTCACCACCGGCACAAATGACTATCTTCTACGGTGGCCAAGTAATCGTGTTTGATGATTTTCCAGCTGATAAGGCGAAGGATGTTATGGTTTTAGCTGGAAAAGGAACTTCTCAGAGCCTCTCTGCTACTACTGGGTTTCCTATTAAGAATCCCCCTCCTGTCTTCTCTCCCAATTTGGCTATACCCCCAATGGAATGCAGCAGTTCTGTTCCTTGTACCTCTAATGCCGTTGCTAGTTTTGGCAAAAATTTGTTTCAAGACCGCATTCAACCTCCCCCTAAACCAATTTCAACTGGTAGATTTTCTTTACCTTGATATTGATGAATCAGAATGGTTAGGTTTGTTGATTTATTTTCCTTTACTAATTTACGTCTTTGTTTAATTCAACTTCAGATCTACCAATTGCAAGGAGAGCTTCCCTTCACCGGTTTTTGGAGAAGAGAAAAGATAGGTAGGTTCTATAAATTAATTCCAAAATTTCAAACATGTTATTCTTATTTCCATGAATTGGGAATTTCACATGAACATTCATAGTTTAAAAAAAAAAAAAAAAAAAAGATTACAGGGTTGTTCTGTTTTTCGTTGGTTGAGTTTAGAACTTGTTATTGATTTGGGTATTGAAATTATTTACAGGATCATTTCAAGAGCACCATACACATTAAATGGCTCAGGGGCTGCAGCACCTTCCAGATCAGGTGAAAGCAAATCATGGCTAGGCCTGGCTGCTCAATTCCCAGTAGCTCCTTAATTGATATTATAATTCATTTTTAGGTTCTTTTTGTAACGTTCATCTGTTTTAGGCTGCTTGCCTTATTTTATCCTTTGATTATTTGAAGGCAAGGCTTTTATTAGGAAATTATACATCTAACTATTAATTAGTCCTTGTAATGATTCCTTTTTTTAAGAAAAATTATAGATAGTTCATATATGAATGATTCAATCATTCCTTGTGTTATATGATAAAGAATTTCAGTCCAAGATGGTGAACTGGTGATGCCAATTAAAAAAATAAAAAATAGAATTATTAGATGGCGATCTACCATTTCAGGAAAGACCAATCAGACTAAAACTATGAATTCATCATTAACCATGTTCATTTGGATAAAATTCATTAATTAATTAATTGTATGTGAATTCAACAATAAGAATGAGATCTCTTATTATACACGTTACGTACTAACCCAATTAATCAATAATTAACAATTCTTTCTTCTATGCCAATATTACTATTGGCCAGAATCAATGATTATACCTTACTTTTGTATTGCCTTTAAAATTTTGTTTTGTTATATTTGCTTCGTATATATATACTCAAGATAGCATTAAATATTATTAAAGGTTTATAATTTATGATACCATATGTAGATGAAATGTATTTTGCATAAAATTTTGATAGAGGAAAGGTTATGATAAGATGATGTGGTGTTTATTTTGGCTTAATATATTCGTAGTCCCTAAATTTTATTAAAAACTGTTTGACCTATGAGATAATAAAAGATTCGATTTAACTCAGTGGAATTAAATAACCGTCTGTCGCACTAGAACTACCAGTCACAAAAGGAAAAAATGAATTACACACACCTAACAATTGGGACCCACGTTAAATTTCCTCTTTCACATGTCAAAATTAAGGACTTGAATGCAAACAATCTGAACTTTAAAAATTAAATTAGAAAAATACTCAAAATACCCTCTATCTTCGTTCTCCCTCTTCTTCCTTCCTGCCAACAAACCTCCATTTTTGTTCTTCTCAGGTAAACAAACCTCCATAGAAATTTATTTTCAAAATTCTGCCGACAAACCTCCATTTCTGTTCTTCTGAGGTAAATCCTCTCCAGTCTTCTATTTAATTTCATTTTTATCCAAATTTTGCAATGCTTTTCAAAATTCTCATAAACCCAAATTTTAGAATTCTATTTTTCTTATAAGGTTGGTAATTTAACAGATTTTTTTTATCTCTATGTTTAGAGAAAATCAAACTTCTTTAAGCCGCTTTTGATCAATCTAGGATTTTCTATATCATCTCAAAGGTAAATTTGCATCAAATTTTCAGTTTCATGAAATAGAATAGAGGAAGAGGGTGTAAGTGAAAGAAATAAAAAATAGAGCGACTGGTACGAGAGAAAAAAACTCTGGTTTTAATAGAGTTTGGGAGGTGGATATGCATTAAGTTTTTTTTTTTTTAAAAAAAAGCAGATGATGTGATTTAATAATATAAAATGTTAGTATTTTGAAAGAAAATGGGTATATTGGTTATATAATTAAATAAAATAAAAAGGAAAAAAGGAATAAAATGAAAAGAGAGAGGTGAGAGGGACACGTGAATAGCTTTTCTTCGAAATAATAAATAAAAAAACGCGTATTAGAAAGCGTGAAGAACGCGGTAATGTGTTAGGTTAGAATTATAAAATTATAAGCAATGTGTATTATGAATTGAATTGAATTTCATTTCAAATAATTAAATTAAATTAAGCAAAAAAAGTCAAAGAAACATGGAAAAGAAGAAGTGGGACCCGCTTTCAAATGGAAAAATGAATTTCCTATTGTCACGTTGTTCATGTTTACACATCTAATTAATAATTAAAAAAAGCAGGCATTGCATTGCATGTGTCCAAGATAAGCTTAATTAGTTTTTTCAAATTGGCTTCTTCACATGATATGTTTTATAGGCTACATTTCTTTGACCATTTCCACGCTTTATTATGGGTCTAAAATATACTTGATTTGATTTCTCCTATCAAATTATTCGCCAAACCTTTCATATTTTCAATTAGCTTATTATTTTCATTTTGAAATTTCCGGGAAAATAAGCTTCATTCTTGGTTTTTGTTTTTTTTTTCTTTATTTAATAATTTTTCTATTGATTTATTATTGTAGATTTGTTGGTTTTCTTATTTGTAGGATTTTTTTTTGTATTTTTTTGGAAGAGATGTCAAGTTTATTTAAGAATCATAAGTTGAATCCTTATATAAAGTTGCCTTTATAAAAAGTTGCCCTCAAGTCAGAGAGAAAAATAATAAAAGAAATAAATAAACCAGCATTAAATAGGGTTTGGCAAGTCGCCATCCCATTAGCTAATCTAGGAATAAATTATACTTTAAAGTCCGATCTTTATTGTAATATTTCTTTATAATCTTGGATAATACTTCCATATTTTGTCAAGTCTATGCGAGACGAAAACAAGCTATCCACAATTAAGGATGCAAACAAGCCTGCCTAGCTCGACTCGGTCAAAGCTTGATCAAAGTTTGAATTTATTGGGCTCGGCTCGAGATCAAGATCGGTCGAGCATTAATGTCCGAGTCTGAGCTTCCTTGGGCTCGGCTAGAAAGCTCATGAGAAGGCTTGAGAGTTTTTTTAATAATATTATATATATAACTTAGTAACTTTGAACCACACGTAAATGTTTGGCTCAAAACTCAATTTGAAACTATATTGTTGTAGACTATATGTTAAATTCGAATTTGTTAGATTCTATATTTTTTCAATCTTATTACTTTGTTTAAATTTATTGTAGATTGCATGTTATATTTGTTTTTTGGAGTTTAAATTAGAACTCTGATTTTAGATAATAAAATATTAAGCAGGTACAATTAAGTATATTCAAAACTATTTAAAAAATATAAAAAAAATCAAAACGAGCTTTGAGCTCGAGCCGAGCCCGATCTCCGAACTTCTCGAGTCGAGCTGAGCATGCCCTTGTTCGGTCTCGGTTCGGCTCGTTTCCATCCCTTTTTGCATCTGTTTTGACCAAGACATTAGAGCGATTAAGAGATTGCCAAACTATATCGCAAAGTCAAAACCTCAATCACCTTAAGGTCAAAAGTATCTGCTAACAACTCCCTCTGGACGGTTAATATAGACATATCAGGTTTATGGATAGCAACTCCTAATCCATTGCAGTCTTCCCCATTAAACCAAGCACCGTAAATATTACACATTAAAAACCCATCTAGTGGCTTATCCGAACGAACTAAACCACGAGCAGTAGTCGAAGACGATGAACTGGTGTCCGTACCTCGTCTATGTTGTGCGTTCCTCCATCTCTGAATGAATCAAATCGATCAAAAAACAACATCAGTTGGTGAATAAGTGATATTGCACCAAACTAAGTCATTCTGTTGTAGTTTTTTGTGTGTGTGTATTTCCCCTTTTATGGGTGGTTGTGGTATGTCTCTATATGGGTGTTTATCGTCTGTCTCCTTATATGAGTGTTATCATGTATTTCTTCATAGAAAAATATAAGAGTTTTGTCCATCATGAAATAAATCTGGCTCATTGAAAGATTATGGAGTCATTCCTGAAGAAAAGGAGATGGTGAAATCGATTCTGGGTGGAGTGTGTTTCTCATCGTTGTGTTAAAAACACATTCAAGCACTGTCTGTTAGTCATGTCGATCTATGATATCGAAGATGCATATTGAAATTTCTCCAATATTCTTCTAGATTGTAATTTTTTAATTAGTCATGTCGATATATACTATTTTTTCTACGAATGAAACAATTATTCTGTTCATAATAATTTAATCACGATTCATTTATATTTTAATTAAATAAAAATTAAATTAAATTATATAAAGAAAATTAAATTTTAATTTAATTAATTGAATTTATCATAGGGTTCCATTGTTTTTTTTGTTATCAAAATGAAGACTATGCTTATCGATATTTGCAAATTGATGATGACTTTTGAGTTGATATTGCTAAATTTAGCCGTTAACGATCTCAAAATAAAAATATAAAAAAAATAAAGTTGTTTGGTATCATATTTACTGTAAACCACATTTTTTATCTTTCAAAATCATTCTTTTTTTTATATATTTTTCTCTCTAAATATTAACTTTCTTCCTACTCACCAAACAACACATAAATAAACTGAAAACTAAAAAGTTAAAGAACTAAAGTTGCTTAAAGTATTATTAAATTTATAAAAATTTACATGTTGAGGTTGTTAACGAACTAAATTTAGAGGGTGTTTGGTTGCTTTTTATTCTCCTTCTGTTTATTTTTTTATTTTAAAAGAGAGAGTTTTAGATGTCTAATAAAACACTTCCTATTTTACCTTTTACAGTTAAAAAGTTACTATTTATAAAAACAATAAATTCCTGCTTTTTAAAAAAATAACATTTTCTAACAACAAACACCAAACATCACAATTTCAATCTAAAAATCATAAATTTGAAAATATTAAGAAGCAACCATGATCCTTCTTCCACATTTTTTAAAATTAATCCTTTATTGATATTATATTAAAATATGAATAGTAGTTTTTGTAAAGTACGTAAAGATCAAGAGCGATATATTTGAGAGTAGATTCGGTAGCCTATGCAATATAGGTCACATGAGATGATTTATTAATGTATCATGTACGGTGGATCCCACTTTCTTTCTGCTTTTTCCTTTCTTCCCAATTCGTTTTCCCACCGTAAATACTAATAATCAAGCTTATTTTAGTTTAATGCATCACAAAACATTTCAAACTTTGCTCATAAATCATATTCACTTCCTCTACTATACAGTGCTTTATTAGTTCACAGGCTTGTTTAAAAGTGATTTTTCATCCATTTAAATTTGTTTAGAATGATCTAATTTATCTTACAAAAATGCTTGGAGGGATAGTTAGATGGTATTTGTTTACATACTTTTCATCTTCTGTCTGTCTTTTCATTTTAAAATGCAGCGTTTTAGGTGTTTCTGTTTGTCTTTTACCGCTGAAAATCAGCTTTTTATAAAAGCAGAGAATCTCTGCTTTTATGAAAAACAACTTTTTCCAAAGGCAACAGCAAACAGGAACAGGAAATAGCAAGTAGTCAAACTGACCCTTATTCTTATTACTTCTTATCGGATATATTTTTTAATTTTTTAAAATTCACTCTTGTTCTACAAAGTGAACATGAGGAGTTAATCACGTGACTTTCAATAAATTTAAAAAGTTACTGACACACTCTTTAAACTTAAAGAGATAATCTGAATTTTTGACCAAATTCAAAGAGCTTCTTATATTTTAAACCGCTTATTTTATTATTCATATTAATTTCTTTTTATATTCAAAACTATTAAGTTGATATTCCAAAATAGTATGTTCGCTTAATATATCGAGACTCTCTTGTACTTATTCAAATTATTTGATTGGTCTTTAGAATTTTAAAGATATTTCATAGCTTAAAATATCTTATTAGCTCCCCAAGTTTACGTTGCATAATACTGAAATATTTGAGCAATTTTACATCATTTTAAGCAATTTTAAGGGTGATTCTAAAAAAAAAAAGCATCGTTAAGGGCTAATACATTTATCACGGGTCTTGGTACTCGTCTAGTCCATCCAGCCCATTGTACAATAAAAAAACGACCTCAAGCCCGGATCAATCCAAACCCACTTATATTTAAGTCGAGTTTCGAATTTATAAAAATAGCATATGTCGGTCCAACCTACACGCCATTAATTGTTAATCTATATATTGATATATTAAATATTTATTTTGAAGTATAGATTGTAATTATTATTAATAAAAATTATAGTATATTTTTTAGGCGGATTTATTTGTCTGAGTTTGAAATTTGATTTTTAAATCTGAGTCCAATCCATCTAAAATAACAGCGGACTAAACTACGCATGACTATGCATTTTTTGGCAAAACTCAGGTGATATTAGAAGTAATTGGATCAAAATTGGATTGAAACACTATTCACGGTAGGGGTGTATAAAAATTAACCAACTCACTAAATATAACCAATTCAACCTATACATTTTTTATTCTAATGGTTTTATCCATGAGCAGGGCCGGCTCTAGGGGGGCCGTAGGCGGCCGGCTAGGGCTTCCGATCGGAATTTGTTTCAAATTTGATAATTATTAAGATTTCCATGGTTAAAAAGTATATAGACTTAGAGTGCGTTTGTTTTAACTTTTTATGGCTCATGTTTGGTGTTCTACTCTTAAAAGGAGATGTGAAGCTGTTTGGTTAAAATCATACAAAAGCTCATGATTGATGTTTTAGGTGTAAACAGCAGCTGTTTCAATAAGCAATAAAACACTGCTTTTTTCAACCTTGAGATCTTCCGTTTCGGTTTGTTCCCTAAAATACCCCTTTAAAATTTAATCGTAGTTTGTACAAAAAAAATTATGCCAAGGTTGTTAATTATAAGGTTGTCAATTTAAAATATTCTTTGCAACTATAAGAGAGATTTATGTGGTAAACAAGCACTCTGAAGTAGTTATATATATTTATAAATATAAAAGAGACGACATAATACCTATTTTACTCCTTAAACTAAAACTTTAAAATCAATTAGGATCCTAAACTATTAAAATTATTAAGTGGGACCTTGAACTAAGTAAACATCACCAATTAAGTCTTCATTCTATCCTAAAATCAGAAAATGTGATTTTTTGACATGAATTGCAATGATCTTTATGTTGGCTTAAAATGGATTTGGAGAATAACGTTTGAAACTATTCAACCGAATAATTTTCGATAATGACTTAATTGATGATTTTTGCTTAGGATATGGACTCAATTGAGGATTTTTACTTAATTCAGAGACCTGATTGATGATTTTGTTAGTTTAAGAAACCGATTGATGATTTTTGCTTAATTCAGGGATCTGATTGATGATGTCCATATTAGTCATTTTACATACTAACAGCAAAATGCAATCATAGTTTACCAAACACTAATAACCAAACAGCAAACAGTAACCAGCAAACAGCAAACCGTAACAGCAAACAGGAATAGCAAACAGCAGGGAAACCAAACAGGCTCTTAGATTTATAATAAGAAATAGTGCTAGACTGAATGGTAAAGACATAGTGGAATGACAGTTTTTGTAAGGATGAGAGTTCGACTTCCTCATTTTTTCTTTATTTCTTTTGACAACACCTGTACTGATTTTTCTTGAATTTTTTTTTTATATATTTGGAAACAATGTATAAACTATTATTTTTATTATTGTAGTGATTTTTTATTTTTTATAAATTACAAGACGAAATTCACTTATAAATTATAATTTGTAATTTGGTGTAAAATGTTATTTAGACTCTGATTTATTTAAAATTTTAATATTTGGCCACTAATTTATTATTTGGTCACATTTAGACCAAAAACTATTTAAATTGATGAAATTTCACTCAATTTTAACGATTCCTTGGATCAACATTTTTTTTCACATTTTTTCTTATTTTTTCTTTGGGTAATTAATTTATTAGTCCCTATATTTTGACAAAACACACTGTTTAGTCCCTGTATTTTCATAAACACATGGTAAGGTCCCTAACCTTTTTTTCAATGAACTGTTTAGTCCTTCCTTCTATTTGTTAGATTTTTTTTACCGTTTATGATTTCGGAAATGACTAAATTACCTTTTACTATTTACCTTCAAACTTTAGAAGAGAAAATCCAATTTAAAAGAAGAAGCTATTTGTATGGAGAACAAGAAAAAAAAAAGACCCAATGCTTACGAATTTGAACGATTAAGAAGAAAATAAAAAAGAAGAACACTGAAAGTTGATTTCAGATGCATTAGAGTTTAAAGGAAATGAAAAGAAGAACGCAAATCTAAATTGACTAACAAAATCTTCATGAGAGTCTAACGACAGGGACTAAACAATTCACCAAGAAAAACGTTAGGGACTAAACAGTTCATCGTGAAAAAGGTTAGGAACTTTATCATGTGTTTTTGAAAATACAGGGACTAAACAGTGTGTTTTGTCAAAATATAGAGACTAATAAATTAATTACCCTTTTTCTTTCTTTCTTTTAAAAACATCTGTCGTTTTCTTCCTAGATATTCTTAGAAATCGGTGTTTATATATGTTATCTCTATTTATTTTATTTTTTTTTGTATTACCTGAGTTAATTGGACCGAACAAGAAATATAGCTTAAATTGAAATATCTTTTTTACTTTTTCAAATTGCAAAGGTAGAAGAAAAATAAATATTACAATCAAAATTTAAGACAGTTCAACCAAACTCAATCCACTTCAATCCATTATTCTAATGGATTGGATTGATATCAATCAACTCATAGGGTTGTGTTGTGTTTGTTTTAATGAACCGGACTCCACCTAAACATTATAAATTAAATTATTATATATATATATATATATATATATATATATATATATAAATTTTGTTATTTTCATTAGAATTAAAATATTATTAATTAAACTTAAATTCAGAATGAATTTGAATGACTAAAACTAAATTACCCTTATTTAGAGACTCGAATTATTTAATTCATAAATTCTAAATTAAATATGTTTCCAATTGCCAATATAGACTTCCATTCTTAAATTCATTGGAAGTCTAAAATCACATAATAAGCAGAATTTAGATTGTTAAAAACCACATGTTTGATCCGATCCAAAAACTTGATCAATGACTTGTTTTTTTAAAGGTTGATTTGTATTGGATAAGCATTCTCGATATACTCTGATATCAAAGTTAGTAAAATCATCAGATAAAAGTAGTAAAAAGTCATTTAAAATTTGTTTAAAAGGAGAGGAAGATAATTTTTTTTACAAAGGATTCAAAAGATGAGATTATCTTAATACTCTTAAATTAGGTGGTACTATGTAATGCCTTGTTCTTTATCACTTAATTTCAATATCAATAATTTGAGTTCAGTTCAATAACTTATCATTACTTATTGTAATTTAATAATTATAATTGTTTTTTATAATTATTTTATTATTATTATTATCTTTAAAACTATTGTTATTTTTATAAGTTTTTCATTTTAATTATTGCTATTTTTAAAAGATTATATTATTATTTTAATTTCAGTAGAATTTTTCCGTTTAGTTTTTTCTAAGCCTAAGTGGGTCTAAATACTGATGAGGCTACTGGATCCATTATGACATGGGCCTCTTAATAGTTACAACGATTTGGGCTTTTAGTACATTAGCTCTGAAACAACATAAATATATATAGCTAATAGGAAATCTTTCACACATAATTTTCTAATGGGTGTTGTTAAACCCAGCCCCAAATTCCCACCTCTAGTCCCGTGAAAGGACGAAAATACCCTTTCATGGGTTATAGGGTGAAAAAGCTTTTTTTTTGCCTTTCCGTCACGCGGCCGTGTGGCTATCACGCCTCACCGTGTGGTCGGGCGTGATAACACGGTGAGGCATGTGGCTATCACGCCCGAACACACGGTAATGCGTGATAGCCACACGCCCGCGTGAAGGAAAGGGAAAAAAAGGCCATTAAACCCGTAAATAGGCCGTTAAACCCGTAACTACAGAATTGTACTTAAAACCTAAAAATACCATACAATTTTAACTAAAATTAGTAACAATAATATAAGTTCATGAATAAATATTATTAATTACAACACATAAAACTAATATAATCTAGTCCAAGTCGCTCTCCTTTCAGCGTATAGATTGTCCAAGTGACGAACACTCGGATCAAGAAATATACGCCATTGGGTGGCAATGGGAGGCACTGGAAATCCAGGTCTTAAATAAAGACGTATGTAGTGTTGATAACTCCCCATATAGATATGTCTTTGTGTCGGACAATCCTCCGGATGTTTTTTTTTTATTGCAGCAAAAATAGCACAAGCCTTAGCTTGAGCTGAACTCATTTCATGAACAAGTTTTTTGGAACCCGGACTTAGTCCGCTCATCTGACTGTAGCCCTGACGATATACAACCAACTGATAATAGTGTTGTCCTCTATCTCCAATAATCCCATTCACCACCTAATTCAGCGATTTCCAGAACCTTTATCTGGAATTTGCAACCACATTACTTTGTTTTTGTATCCCTCCATACTACTTCCTCCATATCCATATCCTTTTTCCTTCTATAATTCTTAATACCACGAGCACATTTAACCAATATCTATTTTGACTTGTCCCCTATCTTGTGCGACGCTGTGGTTAACTCGAAGCCGATCCCAATTGCCGTCTGTTTTGCCCAGTTAACAGCTTCATGATATGTTTGAAACGTTTGTTTGGGAAAAAACTGCGAACTGTAATCAATGTCGTTTCCGCCAAAATCTTCAAACGAAACCTCTTGCAAATCATAAATAACGAACATTACATTCCAACACGCGACATTTCTACAGCGTTTCAGTGTCTAAACCCGAAAAAAAAGCAACAAATATGTCCGGACGTGTGAGCATCACGCCCCACCATGTGGTGGGGCGTATGAGTATCACGCCCCACCATGAGGTGGGGCGTATGAGCATCACGCCTTACCACATGGTGGAGCGTATGCACATCACGTCCCACCTCATGGTGGGGCGTGTGAGCATCACGCTTCACCATGTGGTGGGGCGTAATATTCAAACGCCCCACCACATGGTGAGGCGTGATGCTCACACGCCCGAGAGCCGAACCAACATTTTTTTTTAAAAAAAAATTTACAGAATTCAATGGAAGTTTAATCGGAAAAATACCTCAACTTTAGGGACAACGTCACTCTCGTCTCTTTCCGGTGATAACAGATTGCTCTCCATCAAACGTGTTGTCTTTGATTTCGGATCAAAATGTATTTGGGAGGGTTTGAGAGAGTTTGGGAGGGTTTGAAATTTTCAATTTTTGGTTAAAGGGCGGTTACGTCTTTTTTCGGGGCTTGAAGTGTGAAATTGGGGCTGGATATAGTAATCCACTTTTCTAATTTATCTCCCCATTATGATAAATTGGGATAAAATTTTATCCATCCCCATCTTAATGGGTAATGGATATTCCTATAGAATATCTGCCTCATTTTATTATTTTTCTAAATTAATATTTACTATATTCAATTTCCTAATTATAGTATTTAAACAATAATTATAATAAAAATTAACAATCAAAATGAAATGTGTATATTTTTTTTTATTGAAGTTTATAGTTTGTATTTATATAAAATATATTAATATTTAAATTTGAAGGTGTAATTAATATATTAAATTTGAAATTAGTTAGTAAATGCTAGAAAATATATTATATAATATTATATTACTAATGGTTATCCATGGATATTCGTATGATTAACCTTAACAGTGATGGATTGGGAATTTCTATGAACAAAGTATAGTTATTGCCATCCTCGATCATCTCTGAGAATGAATATTATTTTCTTTTCCATCCTCGATCCTATAAAAATAAGTATTGAAAAGCTTCCGATCTTAATAGGATGAGACCTACATCCGTACTACCCACCCCATTGACAAGTCTATCTTCATCAGAAAATTTGGGAGGAGATGATTCATTCATCAGTGCAAAAAAAAAAAAAAATCTTCCATTACCACTAATTTTAGAAAATTACATTAAAATCAAGTTTAAATTTTACACTTAACTAATTTCTATATTTATATTTTATTATCCCATTTTTTTATATAAATATATGAATTATAATTGGATTTTTTTTTAATATTAGAAACTTGTATATATTTAACCTTTTATTTTATAGTTTCTTTCATTCACATCCTCACTTACCATACAACAAAACAAAGCTTTAGCTTTAGTAGTGATATGCTACAAGCCCATGAAATAATCGCCCAAATCCCAGCCCATTTAGCAGCCATATGCTAGAAGCCTATTAAATAATGAGAAAATGATCGTGATAATTCAAGTTTGAATATTATTTTGCAGTTATCTATAGTGTTTTTGGTTTTTTTATCAATTAAACACAAGAAATTCATACTATTATCAAATAATCAATTTTTTATTTTGCTTTTGTAAAAAAAAAAAAACGGGTAAATTACATATGTGGTGTACAACCTTTACCTGTTTTCACACTTCGGTATACAACTAAAAATTTGTCACACTAAAGTGTACAACCTTCTGGTGACCTCCCACTAAAATGTACGCCAGGTAAAAATAACCGGCCAACCCAATCAACATGTCAAATCATCAATTTTTAACCAATATTTTAATGAAAATGGGACCCACCATCTTCTTCAACCTTAGAGCATCCCTAGTCCAAGGTTACAAACTTTGTAATCTCTCACATGATACATAGGAAAAGTAAGAAGTTGAAGTAACAGCTCATCAAAAAAAAAAAAAAGAAGTTGAAGTAACAACCCATTATATTAAGTTGTGATTTCAAAATTTTGTGGGGTCTAAAAAATAGTTTAATTAAAGTCTAGGAACTAAAACATAAAAAATACAGAAAAAGAAAGCAGCATCATTACTGCTTTGTGGGGTATCTATTTTTTTATGCTTTTTATTTTATTTGAAATGAAACAGAAAAGGTTTGTAACTTTTTTTTGTTAACAAACTAGAAAAAGTAACAAAGTGTTTAATGGGAGGTTATAACTCCACATCTGAAAGTTACAACTAATTTGTATGCACTAAGGATGCTTTTATATCTTCTTTTTTATTTTCTCACTCCTCCATTTTTATCGAATATCATCTCTCTCTAACTCTCATCTCTCTCATTTTTACTTTCTCCCTCTAACTCTCATCTCTTTCTCTTTCTCTTTCTCTCTATCTCTAATTCTCCCTTTCTCTCCAGAGCCCCCATAAGGGATGATATTCAGATGTTGAATATGAGATATATCATTTCCAGATGTGCAATTCTCCATAGTCAGTGTATCAGACTTGGAAATGGATATTGCAAGTTCATGCATAAGATCATGCATCCTAACACCTTTTATATGCCCGTATTCATCATATTTTGCATCTAGAAAAAATGAACTATGAAGCAAGTCATTGAAGTACTTCTCTCCTGCATTTTCCACAGATAAGTCAATAAGACCATGACCCCCCACTGACCAATTAACTCTATCTTCCAAATAAAAACACTTTTAGGGAATATTGAGCAATAAGTAAAACAAGGCTTCAATTGGAAAGGCAATCTATCAAAGCTTAGTCTCAAAATAGAGTTGACGCTAACCTCACTTGTTGAAACATTTAAGACATTGGTATTTAAGACATTTAAAACATTCAAGAGAGAGAGAGAGAGAGAGAGAGAGAGAGAGAGAGAGAGAGAGAGAGAGAGAGAGAGAGAGAGAGAGAGAGTGAGTGTGTGAAAATGAGAGAGATGAGAGTTAGAGAGAGAAATGATATTTGATAAAAATGGAGGAGAGGGAAAATAAAGAAGAAGATATAAGATTGAAGAAGATGAGTGAGTCCTGTGTATTTTCATTAAAATATGGGTTAAAAATTGATAATTTGGCATGTTGACTGGGTTGATCGGCAGGCCCGTCTTAGACATTTTGGGGGCCCTGTGCAAAACGTAATAATAAACCAAAAATGCGAAGTATTATATATGAATCGACAATAACATTTCGATACAAGATCAAACAAATATATACTTTTTTATTTAAAAAGTGCTATCTAATAAGTAAAAAAAAAAAAAAAATTGGGCTGGGCTACTAACTTGGGCAATTGGGCTGGGCTACTAACTTATATATAATAAGTAAAAAAAAAATTGGGCCCTCTCTAAATTAGGGGGCCCTGTGCTGTAGACCTGCTTGCACAGGCCCATCTACGGGCCTGTTGACCGGTCATTTTTACCTGGTGTACACTTTAGTGAGAGGTCACCAGAAGGTTGTACAGTTTAGTGTGACAAATTTTTTGTTATAAACCAAAGTGTAAAAATAGATAAAAATTGTACACCACATATGTAATTTACCCAAAAAAACAGTTGAGATTAAAATAGAGAAAATGTATACTTTTTAGAGATGTGATAAAATAAAAATTAGTTTTACAAGTTGTTGAAACTTGTATTTATTTATTGAAAGGTGAGTATTGTGTAACTATCCCTTAAATAATCGCACAAAACCAAGACCATCTAAAAAACATGGGCTTTTGCTGCTTCTAGTCCCATATGAAAATTGTTGGATAAGGATCAAATTTTAGGGAAATTTACATGAAAATACATTTTTGAAAAACAATCTACAATTATTTTTATTATATTTTAAGGATTAGAGTTTATAAATTTTCATGTCATAATTTTTCATTATGTCAAATTAATAAAATCATTATTTTAATATGTTTTTAGGATTAGAATTTATAAATTAGGATCTAGGATATATTGCGTAAGGTTTAAGATTTATGAATTGGAGTTTAATTTTTTTAAATTAAGATGTAAAAAGCATACTTTATTTATTATAAATAGAATATAATGAGATATTCAGAATTAAGTTTGATAATCTGATTAAATTGTAATTCTATAGTTAATTATGTCATTCGTGTAGAAAGCCCCAAATTTGATCGTAACATTTTTCTGGGAAGTGCAGGTTGATCATAACATATGAATAGTAGAATTTTAACCTTAACATTTTATAGTAAAACCAATTTATTCCTATTTTATCAAAAAAATTAAAAAAACCAGTTTAACAGTTATTTAATTGTCACATCGAACTTTTCAATTATCAATTATCTCTACGATATTTAACATGTTACTAAGAGCATCTCCAATAGGAGGTGTTTGTTTAAGTGCTTGATAACTCTCAAAGAGTGTCATCTATTAGAGTGATAGTGAGATATTTGGAATTTTCAAACAATGTTGCCAATTTTTGGTGAACTTAACTTTTTTTTTTTAATATAAACAATGTTGGTCCCGTGTAATGTAATAGGATTAGTTCCAATGGGGGGTTAGGAACTAATATAACTTTTTCGCTGAATAAGGTTGACTTAATTTAATGTTTGATAATTTAACTCAACTTTAGGTCAGCAAGGCTGAGTGAAGTGTGAGACAGCTTTAATCAGATACTGACTAGAGCTGTTTCAATTGTGAGCTGGGAGATAACACTTTAGGTCAGCTTCCAACTCAGCACTCTGATTACTCAGCGTCGGCTTATACAAATTATATACTGAGTAATTTAAGCAATCAACACATACATATATATATCAAGAGAAAGGGTTGGAGATTACTCAGCAGACTTATCCTGGTTCGGCCTCACCGCCTACGTCCAGTCCCCAGAATCTTTCCGGGCTTTTTCAATCCACTACTGAGCTCTTTAAAGGTAGAGCACAAACCATTTACAAAGCAATTGAGTATGCAATAGTACCGTCCTCTATTCGTCTACTCAATCCTACTGAGCGCTATAACCGAACACTCAGATTTTCTCTACCGCTGAGTATTAAAACCGAGTAGTCAGCACCACTCTTCTAACCTTTACAATTGATACAAGAATGTTCTCTCTAAATGAAGAACACTTTAGATGAATACGAATTCACTCTAGACTTTTACACAATGATTGGAATTGGGTGTAAGAACTTGCTTTTTCTAATCAGACAGCTTCTCTTTTGGATCTTTTAACTTAGTGAAGATCTTGCTTGTCTTTTCTTTTTTTTTTTAATTCGGCTTAGGATCCAAGTGATGAACTTGTCCTTTTGTAGCAAAATCTGAAGCTTCAATGATTTGAATTCGGACATATTCGTTGAATTCAAACGGTCTTCTTTCATCATTCATTGGTCAGCATTCAGAATTGCAGGCCAATCCTGTCGTCTGAATTCAGCAGGCGTCAGGCTTGCCAGTTTCGTCTTCTTGCGCCAGGTTTGTCTTCTTGCCAAATGACAGGCGATCAGGCTTGCCAGTTTCGTCTTCTTGCGCCAGGTTTGTCTTCTTGCCAAATGACAGGCGATCCATACGTCTCGAAAAGGCCTCTTAGTGTAATTCTGAGGCTTCTGAATTGGTGCAGACCTTTGTCGGACTTTGTCTTCTAGTAAACGGATCATTGGCGTTGTCCTGACAAATACTCAGCTTGATTGTTTGGTCTTGCCTGTAAGATTTCCTTTGACGGGGCTGAGTTACGTTCTACTCAGCTTCTTCGGTCGGCTTCGTCTTCAAGCGTTATTCTGAAGAAGACTTTTCTTTTAACAAGGCTGAGTTACATTTTACTCAGCTTCTGTTATGTGTCAATGCTCATGCTGACTTTGTTCTGTCTTTCTTATTGAACACTTAGTTCCTGTTCTCGTTAGTAAACTTTTCTCAACATTGAACAAACTCATTAGTACAATTAAATCAGAACACTTAAAATTTATTTGTCTTAATCATGAGATTAACTTAAATAATTTTGTCAAATCAAAATCATGTGGAAAGGTGTTTCAACAAACAATACAGAAGTTAAAAATTTGTGGTACCCTCTTCTAAAAAAAATTAAAATATGCCGTCTCTTTAATCTTTTTTTTTACCGTTATTTGTATATTCTTTTAAAAAAAATAAACTTAAGAGGTGTTTGTTTATTCCATTTTCTCATTCCGTTTGTCTTTTCACTTTAAGATGGAGAGTTGTAGGTGTTTGATTAGAGCATCTGCAATAGAGGTTGTTTCAAAGAGTGCCAAAACTTACCACATCATACAAAAATATAATATTTTATTAATTTAATAATCTACATCAATCTTGACAACTTTTGTTTAAAAATGCTCCAATAGTAAGCAATTTTAAAAGTTGCCACAATGACCCACAAATTATTATTTAATATATAATTTATTTTAATTATAAATATTGTCAACCAATAGTGAAATGAGAGAGATTGATATAAAAAAGGTGCATCAATAGTATTCAAGTAGATCACTTTTTTATATTAAAAAAAGTTTGGCAACCTTCTTGGCACCCACAATCACTCCAATAGTAAGCACTTTTCAAAGAGTTGTCAAACCCAATGCCACATCAGCTGACACTCTTTTGAGCACCCTCTATTGGAGATGCTCATGTTGAAGGACAGATCCAGGATTTTTAGACCATGTGGGCAAACTATATATGCAATATAAAATAAAAAAATAACAAGTACAACAAAAATCAATACATAAATTAAGGAGATAAGAGCCAAATTTCACCCCAATAAATGAAATGGTCTAAATTTCATACTAACGTATTCAAAAAAGATTAATTATATCCTACATTATCGAAAATTTGAAAAGATTTGTTTAATTTGCTATAATTGATATTCCAAACATCAATTTAAGTCTAAGGTGTTGTTTGATAAAACTTAAAATTAAGTGCTGAAAATTTAAGTGCTGACTATTATAATAGCTGAAAATATTAAATTTTGAAACTGTTTGGTTTATACTGAAAATTAAGTGCTGAATGTAATTAATCTGTTTGATAATTATAATACGAAAAATTATAAAACTATAAAAAGACAATATTACCCTTTTATATAATTTAATTAATTTAAAGATAAAAATAAATCGAATACATATATTATAAATTTAATAAATATTATATTTT
This sequence comes from Euphorbia lathyris, assembly GCF_963576675.1. Lineage (NCBI taxonomy): Eukaryota > Viridiplantae > Streptophyta > Magnoliopsida > Malpighiales > Euphorbiaceae > Euphorbia > Euphorbia lathyris. Next base: position 31,362,926 of record NC_088917.1, read on the forward strand.
TGAAGAATTAATAAATATTATAAATTCTAAAATAAAACTAAAATAATAGTTACAAAAATTCAGCCATCATATTAAAAATAAAAAATAAAAATTCAGGCATTATAGAAATGAGGTGTTGAAGTGCACAATTCCAGTGCATCTGTTAGGTTAGAATATTGGCATTTGTTAGAAAGAAAAATATGGGTATAATAGTAAATAGGTTTAAATACAATCAAGTTATTATATTTTAGCGTGTTAAGTCTTAAATTTAAGTTAAAAAAATCTACTTATCAATTTAAGTGAATAATAGCTTAATTGAATAATTTAAGTGCCTAATAAAAAGTTATTATCAAATACTCTTAAATTAAATAAGTACTTAATCTATTAATTTAAGTGCTTTTTTCTTTTATCAAACAAGGCCTAAGATATTTAAGTGTCACTGACATTCAGTTTATCGACAAACTTATTTGGAAGTTTCGATATGACAGTTAAATAACAGTCAAACAGGCTTTTCAAATTTTCATCAATGTGGACCTAAAATTGACCTGATTTGGAAACTTTAGAGTTAAATTTACACTATTTTATAGGCCAAGACTAAATATACACTTCTTCAAAAACATTAGAGCCAAAAAAATTCATTATTGTTGCATTAGAGAGAAAAATAAGCAGTAAATACACAAACCATACTTCAGAAAAATGAAATCATAACAGCAAAAAATACATAAAAAGAGGAAGCAAATAAGGATTTAACAAATCAACCATACATAAAATAATTAACATCAAAATACAAAATAACATCAGATATGTCCCTGCAATAATTAACATCAAAATACAAAATAACATCAAAAACAAAATAACATCAAATAATTAACATCAAAATACAAATCAACCAAACATGGCTAAATTGATTGGTTCAAATCAAACCCTTACTAAATAAGCAAATCAGTTCAGGATAAAGAATCAATTAAGCAAACCCGTCCCTGTAATTTGCAACCAAACAAACTACAAACACAATTCAAGATAAATTAAGAGAAGAGCAACAAAGAATCAATTAACAGAAGATTAACAACAAAATTCAAGATAAATCAGTTCAGGATAAAATAAAAGAATCAATTAACAACATGCCAACATCAAATAAAGAGAAGAGCAGCAAAGTAAGTACAAAACAGAATGAACGAATGAGAGGGGGACGAAACGAATCGAGGCAGAAATGGGGCTTGAATCCTTCAAGTTGAAGGAGGCAGAGTCGGAACAAACTGAGGAGAGGGGACGACGATCGGACGATAGACTGAAAAGAGAAGAGCAGCAGGCAATAGCTTGAGGAGAGATCGACATAATTAGGGATTTGGGGGATTTGAAGAGATTGACAAAATTAGGATTGAGGACTGAGGACTATAATGTCAAATTCTTTTTTGTCTTTCAATTAGACAAAACGACGACGTTCCACTTAAGTGGAACGTCGTCATTTTTTTCTAATTGAAAGATAAAAAAAATTACATTCCAATCCTCTTCTCCTACCTCTTTCTTTCTCGCAAAACAGAAGCTCCTGCAGATATCAATAATATTTGTGAGGGGGCAAAATTCCAGAAATCAAAACCTAGTACCTGGTATTTTATTTCTTTCTAGATCTCAGTGGGGGCAAGTGCCCCCATTGCCCCCACTGTAGATCAGTCCCTGCTCATGTTTGCCTTTTGTTACCTGAAAATTAGCTTTTTACAAAAAATAGTGAATCTCTACTTTTTGAAAAAACAGTTGTTTTCCAACAACAAACAACTAGTAAACCAAACGAGCCATTCGACATGCATTTGACGTTCGACAATAGAATAAAATAGAAAAATTGATAGCTCTCCAGTTGTTTAAATAAAAATGTTAATATTTCATTAAATAAGAAAAATGCAAGTATATCATGGAAATAGTAAGAAATAAAACCTCATATATGTATAGGCTATGCCTAATACAATATCCACTGAGACATGAAAAAGACTACAATAAACAACAGATTAAACATATTTTTTTTTTTTTGAAACAGATTAAACATATATTTTTCATAACTCCAAATAAGCAAATGATCAACTGCCAATCTTCATCATTTAAACCATTCCAAATCCTTGGATCTAAACCATTTCTCTTACAACCACGTAGATTTAGTGGCAGTGATCTACGTATAAGATCTATCGTTTCTGCTTTTGTTAAATCAGAAAATGTTACAAAAGCAAAGATTATAAAAAAATGGATGCATACAAAAAATTTTAATTTCATTATTATGTCAGTTTATGTTTTGTTTGAAATATTACTAATTTTTTAATTATGACAACTTAACATAATATAATTTTATTTAAAAAATTTATTACTTGCTTTATAGTTTTTGAAACTAATAAAACGAGGTAAATTACATATGTGATATACAACTTTTACTTTTTCATATTTTGGTATAAAACTTCAATTTTGCATACAAAACTTTATAATCTTTTGGTGACCTCCCACTAAAGTGTATAGTTGGTAATTGTAACAGGTCAACGCGAAGTCATTGCGCCACATCAGCAATATGATCTCTCTAAAAGTAAAAAATTGACCCACCTAATATGAAATTACTTTTATACTCTTTTTATCCCTTGTATAATTACTCAAATACTCTTATCTCATTCTTTCATTTTCTGCAACTTCTCTAACTTCTTTCTCTAAAGCTTTCAATCTCCTAATGACTTAATTTCTCCTAATTTTTGTCGTTCTGAAGATGAAATTTTAATTAGTAGTTTGTTAGTTTATATCACATGCTTAATTACCAAAAAAAGAAAAGAAAGAGAGCGAGAAGTTGAAAAAGATGGCACACAAGTTTGTTTTGGTCAGTCACACTGTAAAATAATAATATCATGCATGAGTTTTAATTGGATTAAATAACTTGTATACTAGTTACAAATGCAGGTTCAGTTGGATTAAATAACTTGTATAGTATTACAGTTACAGGTGCAATGGCGGCATAACTTGTTTCTTTAAATTATAGTATTATCTTCTCTTCGCACACACGCATTCAAGTCTTAAAATAATATAATAGGTAAATTATACGTGGTGTACAACATTTATCATTTTTCACATTTTGGTTACAACCTTCAAGTTTGCACACAAAACTGTACAACCTTTTGACGATCTTTCACTAAAGATCACTAAAAGGTTGTACATTTTTGTGTGCAAAATTGAAAATTGTAGACCAAAATGTGAAAGACGACAAATGTTGTACAATACATATGTAATTTATCCATGAGAAATTTTACAGTGTGCTAGGCATACCACCTCAACAATACAAGGTGGTATGTCTAGCCAATAAAATTATGCCATGTGTTAAAATAATTTAAAAATAATTTTAAAACCTAAAATTAATGTTAGTTGCTTCCTCTTCCTCTTCCTTCTCCTTCTGGCCGCCGTTCTCCTCCAACAGCAGCATCTACTAATTTGTTTTATTTGAAATTCGGGTAGGTTGCTTGGTTCATTATGGATTCGAATACATTGAAATAATATGAAGCTTTTTCTAAGTTTCATTAATGGGGTTTTTGCCCTTTGAAAAGTTCATGAACCATAATTGCTTTCTGAAATTAAAATTCATTCTAAAATATTTCTTTCTGAAATCAAAATTCATCTTACTGAAGAATTCGTTTTCAAAGGTATTCTTTTCTTTTATATATATAAACAAGTTGTGGAGAACATAGATTATTTTCTGAGTGATGTAAAACAGACTTGTTTTTAAAACTGCTTATAATTTTGAACAGAGGTTTTGGAGAAAAAGTTTATTTCGCAAATTTATTTTAATGGTCACTCCACTTTGAATACTTTTATGTTTTTAATTTTACAAAAAATGTCCTGGGAAATGCTTACTTTTTATGAAGATTGTGTGGGCGAATGAATTTGAATTGTTAATGAACCTCTATCTTAGAAGAGGAATTTGTAAAGACCAGTAGCGGTAGAAGGAAGGGTAAACTAGTAAAAGGATGGAAGAGGAAACAACTAACATTAATTTTACGTTTTAAATTTTTTTAATTTTTTTTAACACATGACATAATTTTATTGCCCAGACATACCACCTCATATTATTGAGGTGATATGCCTGACACACTGTAAAATTTATCTTTACCCATAATCTAATTGGTATCTTGCAGATGGCAGGCAATAGCTTTAAGTAAGGGGTAACAGGAGAAAGGAAATTCAGGTATTGGAAATTGTGAAGTTTGTTGAATAATTTCGATCAAAATTCCATCTTTAGAACAATATAAATTAGGAGAAATTAAGTCATTAGGAGATTGAAAACTTTAGAAAGAGAGGATTTAGAGAGAAAAAGGGTAGAAAGAGAAGTTGCAGAAAATGGAAGAATGAGATAAGGATATTTTAGTAATTGTACAAAGGATAAAAGGTAAAAAAGTTATTTCATATTAAGTGGGTCAATTTTTGACTTTTAGAGAGCTTGTAAAAAAAAATTAATAAAATATAATATTTTTTTTTTATAAAAGTTGTGCGCAATCCACATACCTTAAACAAAGGAAAATTACATTATAGACAAAGGAAAATCCTGTTGCAGAAAATGGAAGAATGAGATAAAGATATTTTAGTAATTATACAAAGAATAAATGGTAAAAAAGTTATTTCATATTAGGTGGGTGAATTTTTGACTTTTAGAGAGGTTGTAAAAAAACAATTAATAAAATATAATATTTTTTTAAAAAGTTGCGCGCAATGCATTTACATTAAACAAAAGAAAATTACATTAAAGACAAAGAAAAATCCCAAACTCACCCCACCCAATGTGATTCGAACTTATTAGCTCTACAGTAATAGGAAAGTTCCCGACCAACAGGCTAAGAGCTTCACCATAATTAATAAAAAATAATATATACACTATACAAAAAAACTAATACTTTATGCACATGAATTAATAAAATTTAATATATATTATACGTAATTATAACAGTTGAAGTAATTCATGAACCTATTTCTGACTTTTCGATTATGCATAAATAAATGTTAAAATTCGTAACAACAATACTCATCGCAATCATCAAGCAAACTTGGTGGAATATATACGGTTCAAATTTGGAAATAATTAGAATTTTTTTAATTTAGAATAATTAATTATGGTTAAGTTGTTTTATGAGTTATTTTTAAATTTGGCGTAACTTAAATTTTATTTAATATTTATTTACATTAATATATGAAATTTAATAAATTGTGTTAATATTTATAATTAAAACAAATTATACATATAATAATGATTTGTGTGATCCTTAAACTTAAACAAACATCAATTAGTGATTCTGGATTCTGGAGTGTGATGTTTTGACTCTATTTAGACTAGGGGTGCACGTAAAAAACCGTAAAACCGAAAAACCATAAAACCAAACCGAAACCAGACCGAAATAGAGGTTAACCGAACCCGATGGACCAGTGTATGGTTTTTAATTTTCAGAATTTCGGTTTTCGGTTTTCGGTTTCGATTTCGAGATTTTACTAACCGTCGGTTTCGGTTAACCGACCAAAATTAATTAAAAAAATTAAAAATTAAAAATTATATTCTAACCTAGGGTTAAACATGACATTTGTTATTTAGAATATAAATATAAAGTAAAATTTTTATTTCTCTTGTTCAGCAGATTCACGCATCATTCACGTCGCCTTTATCCACACAAAAAACCCTATCTTCTTCCTCCTTCCATGCGCTGCTATCTTCTTCCCTGTGTTGCTATCTTCTTCCTCCTCCCCTGCGCTGTTATCTTCTCGATCACTCAACGGCTGCGTCTCGATCTCTCGACGGTTGCGTCTCGGTCACCCTCTCACTTCCATCTTCTTCTGGAGATCAGACTTATGGTTTCCACTTTTCACTCTATCTTTCTCTCAACAGATCCACTCTTCTCTAGGTAAATAAAATCCTTTCTTTCACTATTATCCTTCTATTGCATTCTTAATGTGCTCTTCCTCTATAAATAACAATGTATTTAATAAATTGCACAATTTACACTATTTGTTGGTTCATTTTAGGACATTTGTTGGGCTCATATGCATTGAGTAATTAAATGCTGAATGAAAGTCTTAAGATGATAGTATAAATTCTTTGTATTTTAGGACATCTGCTGGGCTCATATGCATTGAGTAATTAAATACTGAATGAAAGTCTTAAGATGACAATATAAATTCTTTGTATTTTATTTTCAAGGATTTAGACATTATCTTGAGAGTTTCTAAGGTAGCTATGTAGGTTTACATTTTGAAGATATAAGATCTGGACAATCTTTTTGTTCCACTGTATGATGACCTTTCCAAGTAGCTATATGTGAATATCTCATCTTTGAAAAGTGAATATGTGTATCAATTGATTCATTATCCAAAAAGCATAATTTCTCATATTCAGACTTAAAACTCATGCAATATTCTCTATCTCTGAATGATTGTCGGACGCTATAATATTATTGGAATTCTGCACAACTTTTGAGTTCTTAATTTTTAAGAATCCATCCTTAGAAAGGTATGCATCGTTAAATTTAAATTGTGTTTTATTGATTGCTTATTGGCTTCTTCTGTTGTGCTCTTAATAGGTTGTCACATTATTAATGCACGATTAAATGGTTTGTTTATGGTTTTGGTTTTAATCTTTTGTTCAAATAATTGATTTTATTAATTTTGTTGCTAGAGCAGGTCCATTTTCAAGAAAACCCAATTGTACTTGCACTTGAGTCAAGTTTAAAGGGTGAACAACTTTTTGTATCATTCATATTTCTCAGTGGTTACACTATTTCAAATAGTATATATTTGCATTTAAACCAACTTTTATGTCTATATTGAGTTAACTTCAGATAATATTGCTTGAATATTTTGTATTATTATTACAATATATATACTCATTGTTGTTTCTTTAAAAATGTATAGATGAAGTTATCTTCTGATAAACTAATCTATATTTTTTTAATTTTTTTTATCTTTAGATGTCAAGTATCGGAGATAATTCAGGTGCAGGTACTAATACTACTGAACACACTAGTACGGATCCAGAAGCGGGAGAGGAACAAACAAAATCTCCTACTTCTAATGATGTTATGCATCAAAACCACCACATCCAGAAGAAAAAGTGTGGCAGGGAAGATCATGGGTTTGGTTGCATTTTAACAAACTTCCTTGTTCAGTTCCTAAAGATCAAAGGGCCACATGTAACTACTGTAAGAGATCTCTTTCATGTCCAACTTCTAGTGGTACAAGTTGTTTGAGTAACCATTTGAGTAAATGCAAGAAATATCCACCCAATATGAATAAGAATAATCAAGGAACATTAGCTTTTAGCCCAGAATCAAGTGTTGATGTTAGTGCACTTGTACCTTGGAGATTTGATCAAGATAAATGTAGAAAATACATTTCCTTGATGATCATGCTTAATGAGTTACCTTTTAGATTTATTGAACATCAAGGGTTTAGAGATTTTTGTCATGTGATGCAACCACTTTTTATTGTCCCTTCATGCACAACAATAGCTAGAGATGTTTACAATTGCTATAAGAGAGAAAAATTGAAATTGAAAGGATGTTTAAAGGATTTGTCTTCAAGGGTTTGTCTTACTACTGATTCATGGACTTCCAATCAAAATTTGTGTTATATGTGTCTCACTCTTCATTTTATTGACGATGATCGGAAATTGCATAAAAGAATTATAAATTTTTGTCCAATTTATGGTCATAGTGGTGAGGTGATTGGTAAGTCTGTTGGGAAATGCTTGCTTGAATGAGGAATTGAGAGAGATTCTTGACTATAACTGTTGATAATGCAACTGCAAATGATGTTGGTGTGAGTTACTTGAAAAGGAGATTGAATAGTTGGAAAGGGAGTGTCTTGAATGGTGAATACTTACATATGAGACGCAGGGCCGGCTCTAGGGGGAGGCCGCCTAGGCAGCCGCCTAGGGCCTCCGATTGGAATTTTTTTAAAATTTGATAATTATTAAAAAATTTATGGTTAAAGGTATATAGATTTGAATATATAACAAAAGATATTGCTAGGTTGAATGATAAAGACATAATGGAGATTTTTACAAGGGTGAGGATTCGATTCCCTGGAATAACATTTTTTTAGTCACATTTTCTCTTATTTTTTCTTTCTTTCTTTGACAACACGAATATATAAATTATTACTTTGTTATTGTAGTTATTTTTAAATTTTTTATTTTTTAATAAATTACAATATGAAATTCACTTATAAATTGTAATTTGGTGCAAAATGTTATTTAGACTCTGATTTATTTAAAATTTTAATATTTGGCCACTAATTTATTATTTGATCACATTTAGACCATAAACTATTTAAATTGATGAAATTTCACTCAATTTTGATGATTCCTTGGATCAACATTTATTGGTTCATTTTTTCTTTTATTTTTTTTTTCTTTCTTTTGACAACACATGTACTGATTTTTTCTGAACTTTTTTTTCATATTTGGAAACAATGTATAAACTATTATTTTGTTATTGTAGTGATTTTTAAATTTTTTATTTTTTTAATTACAAGACGAAATGCACTTATAAATTACAATTTGTAATTTGGTATAAAATGTTATTTAGACTCTGATTTATTTAAAATTTTAATATTTGGCCACTAATTTATCATTTGGTCACACTTGGACTATATACTATTCAAATTGATGAAATTCTACTCAATTTTGATGAAGTCTTAATAAAATTATTTCCTTATGATATGTTGTGATATTTGGACATATGGACTTGACATGTCGTACGTTTTAAAGTTGATTTACCCAAATAATTAATGAGATTAAGACAAGAAAACAAATCTCTAAACTAAAATTTATCAAGTCTAGTTATCAAAATATCATCATATGTCAATAATTCTATTAAGTTTCCATCCAAATTGGATTGAAATTTCACCAATTGGGATAGTTCAGTGGCCAAATGATAAAATTTTGCATAGATCAAGCGCCAAATGACAAGATTCCTTGGATCAATTGATGTCCAAATAGTGATTTAAGCCTGTAATTCATAATAAATACACGACTCAACCAATTTTTAATCTCGAAGATAAATTCTTCTTTCTTTCAATAGAATCTTGCGATTAGGTTCGAGTTCAGCCGTCCAAGATTAATTTCCAGAAATTAATACTTTGTCGTCTGCTTGCTTCTTGCATGAATGGTGAGAAGAAACTTGATTTTAAATATATAAAAGAAAACTCGATTTTACATGTACAAAAGCAAGAAGAATAATAATTTCTTAACTTTATGTTATTATTATATGACTTGAATTGTAGTTAATAATTTATTGATTTTACTATTTATTATTTATTATTTCTAAAATGGTATTAGATTTAGATATGAAAAAAATGCACAATATGCCTAGGGCCTCCAAAATGCTGGAGACGGCCCTGATGAGACGTGCTGCTCATATTTTGAATTTGATTGTCAAAGATGGTTCATCTGAAGTAGATGATTCTATTGTAAGGATTCGTTCTTGTGTTAAGTATGTGAGATCTTCTCCTGCTAGATTGCAAAAATTTAAAACTTGTGCACTTTAAGAGAAATTAGATATCAACAAACTTTTATGCTTAGATGTGGAAACTAGATAGAATTATTTTTACTTGATGTTAGAATGTGCTTTGAAATTTGAAAAAAACATTTGAATTGTTGATATCTAAAGATGCTAAATATGCTAGTGATCTTAGAAGTAAACATGGTATACCTAGTGATAGAGATTGGGAGTATGTTAGAACTTTGTGGCCTTTTCTTGAAATATTTTATAAGACTATATTGATTGTGTCTGGCTCATCTTATGTGACTGGCAATGAATACACGACACAAATTTATGGTCTTGGGATGATGCTTTCTTGGTGAGTTGGGTTTGAGGTTAATGGTTGCTAAGATGAAGAAGAAATATGATAAGTATTGGGGTGATATGAATAATTTGAATATTATGATGTTCATTGCAGTAGTCATTGATTCCTAGACATAAGATGGAATTAGTTGATTGGACTATTGATCAATCATATTTGGGTCTAGATGCTATAAGCTTGAAAGAGAAAGTGAAAGTAGTTTTATCTACAATGTTTGATTCTTATTGTGAATCAAAGACCACAAACAGTGTTTCAGAAACAAGTGGGAGGATAAGTCAAGTTTGTAGAAATGTTGAGGTTGCAAAAATCAAGGATGGTTCTGCTTATATATTTGGTATGTTCAAGAAACAAAAGGTGAATGTTGGGGGGTTAGAATTAAAATCTGAATTGGAGAAGTACTTGTCTGAAGATTTAGAGGAAAATAATCCTAATTTTGACATATTGAATCGGTGGAAGGTGAATTGCACTAAATATCAAGTTCTTGGTATGGTGGCTAAAGATGTATTGGCTATTCCAGTGTCCACTGTTGCTTCTGAGAGTGCATTTAGTGCTGGAGGTCGAGTACTTAACTATTTTAGGAGTTCTCTTACTCCTCGTTTTGTGGAACCACTAATTTGTGGGCAAGATTGGGTGAAGCATCCTACAACTGCATGCAATTTAATGGATCAAAGTTCAATTAAAGAAGAGATTGCTCAAATAGGTATTAATAATTTTGTTACTTTATTTTATTTTGTTTTGATTTTGTCACTATTATTTATAAATATTGATATAAAATATTTATTAACATTTGTATATTTCTTATTTTTCAGAATCTTCTTGTGTGACAGATGATCATTCTATAATCTTGATTGATGAATGAGTTGGCATGTTAGGTAGTTCTATAATTGTATTAATGTTACAAGGTTTTTTTATTATATGAACTTTGAATTTGATTATTAATTTAATATGTATGTTTGACAAACTTGGTAGTTTGAAGAATGAAGATCTTACCCTATTAGTGTTGAACACTATGTGTTATTAATAACTTTTTTAATTATTATGTCTATTTAAATTTATGAATGTTTGTTTATGTGCCATTTTGAAACATTATTTATAGTTCAAATCAAAGATGTTGCCTTCACCATATAATTTTTTAGGTGTTTTTTAATCTTTTATTCATCATGTTCGATTATTATTTGTTAATGGTTAAAAACTGAAAAAAATGGTTAACCGATCGAATAATTGGTTAACCGATTGATGGTTAACCGAATCTAATGGACTAATGTATGGTTAGTATATTTAAAAAACCGAAAAAATGGTTAACCGACCACGTGCAACCCTAGTTTAGACACGATCCATAAGGAGGATTCTTGGGGTGTGTGCGAGCAGGCGTTGGGTATCATGATAGGGGTATTTTACCCCTATCTTTTAGCGTGATTTACGGTTTAATTTCGGATGAAATAAATAAGTTTAATTGCAAAAATAAAGTGTTTTAAATAAAATAACGAAATAAAAATAAATTCTGTACTTTCGGATAATTTTCCTTATTTTTGATTTAATTAGAAATAAAAACGTCAAGCTAACTCGGCTCTCGAGAATTGTATTTCAAGTACGAGCAAGAAGTGAAAATCTACCAAAATACGCGGGGCGTATCACTCCTCACGCGGGGCGTGGAACATTTAGTCAGAAATAATTGCCCTATCCACAGGTACCACGTGGGATCTACTCAGCAATACGCGAGGCTTATCAACAACCACGCGAGACGTGGAACATGTGTCAGAAATGATAAGCCTAATCCTGAAAGTCAGACTGCATGGTCTCCCTGAGTCAACTACCCTACGCGGGACGTACCACCTTACACGCGAGGCGTGTAAGGAAGTTCTTCAATGCAAAAAGCTCAGAGACTCATTTACGCGGGGCGTGTTTCTACTACGCGAGGCGTAAAAGGTCCAAATCAAGCAATAAAATCTCAGAAACTCAAACACGCGAGGTGCATCCCAGTTCACGCGAGGCGTGATTGAGACAACAAGATCTAGATTTGGTCCACATGCAGGAGATTTCTGACGGAATGGGCAATTACGCGGGGCGTACTCCACCATACGCGAGGCGTATTATGGGAAATCTGCAGAAAATCATATTCCTCGATGCTTGTATCTTATGAAATTACAACTTTGCCCTAGCTTGATGTGTATAAATAAGAGTGACTAGCACTCATTTAGGGACACCTTTTGACACATCTTTGATACATCATTGTTATTATAGTTTAAGTTCTTGTTATTTTGTTGGAGATTATAGTTTACATAACAATTCTCTTCCACCTTGAGAGCTTGTTCGTTGATCCCGGCATTCCATCAAAGTTCCGTTCCATCTCCGCTCACCAAGCTCGAAAGCTCTACCTCCAAGTCCTAAGAGACGACCTTGAGTCCGGTTAGCTAGTTCCGAGGGTGGATTCTTCCCTTTTTACTTGCTAACTAGCTTGCACTCTTCCTATGTACTAGGCTTGGTTGTAATTCACATATACATTCTCCATATTTATAATTTATGATTCATAATCTCTTTCTCTATATTTGTGTTGATGTTTGCTACTTGTTTTGATACTCGTAATTGATTATTGTGTAGGTGAACGCGATTTCCGACGCCATTCGGGTTATCTTTAAGGATTCATATAGGTGTTGCCTTACCGGAAGTGACGCTCCGAAAATCGTAGGAATTGACAAACCACGGAACTTACGGGCCCTAATTTCTGGTCCCAAGCATTAGACACGCCTTGACTAGGAACCACGTAGTCTAAGTACTTCACGGATCGGTCACACTACACGTAGTCGTCATTGCAAGAGTAAAACATTAACCGTTTATATATTGAGAGTCATTATTTGTTATATTTATAACTTATCGCCATCCATATCATTTCGTGGAGTTTTTTAACTCAAAGTATTTACCGCTTAGATAACGTATAAAACCGAGTCGTCTAATACTTATAGTTATAAATCACGTGGATTCGATACCCGGTCTTAACCGGATTATTACTTGATACGACGGGGTACACTTGCCCTTAAGTAGTGGCGTCTAGTAGAGTTAGAGCATTGAGAAAGATCATATCCATAGTCGTAACGCACTTATCGTAATATACATTTCGTCGTCGTAAAGAAAAGCTCCACTAGCCGTTTACGCATCATATCACATAAAGTGAGTAAATTACATTAAAGGTACCTGAATTATACTCCAATTCACACTTTGGTACCTAAATTACATTTTGTCTCAAAAATATACTTAAAATATGAGTGACCGGACATTTAAATATTTTTAACCTGTGTTTACCGGTCAACACGAATTTCTGACCACTTTTGCCCAAATAAATGGGATCCAATATACATCTATTAATCTAAAAAACTATAATACCTTAAATAAATTGAAAAATGTTCTATGAATGTTTGGCCACTTCTTCTTCCTTTGGATGTGCGTCTCTCTTCCTGTACCTCCATCTTCCCCATAACCACCATCATCTCACCATCTGCAGCACCCTCAACAATCAAAATCACTCCACTCCTCAAAATCCGACCACCACTCACGAACCAATTCTCCACACCCACAATTCCAAATCCGCCAATTTCCTCCACCGCCACCTAAAAGAACCGAATCAATTCCAGAATGAAGGAGACATTGCCAAAGAAGAAGAAAGATTTCAGCCTGCTATTTCAACTGAAGAGAAAGTAAAGCTTTTGGAAATGGCACTCATCACACCATGGTGGAAAGAAAGAAAACATTCACCATGAATGGGAACGCTCTCGAGGACAACGATGATGCCGACTATCATTTCTTAAACCAACGATTGTCTCTTGTCTGCAATTTCTTTTGATTCAGCTTCATCGGCTCTGAATACGAAGGATGGAAACTCCAAGCTAGAATGCGAGATAGTTGATGGAAACGCTCTCTGATAACCAGTGATGATGAAATCCATAGCCGATAATTGGATATTGGTTCAAGAGATAGTTGATAGAATCCTTTTTGTATGTCAACCTGTGGAATGAAATTGTTGGAATTTAGAGTTTATTTTTTTTGTTATTATTGTAATTTTCACCTCTATAGTTTCAGAATTTTTACAAAGTAGCCATGGATGAAAAGGAGAGATAAACAGATAGAGAAGAGAGACGGAAAGAGAAACTAGAAGAGAGAGAGGGACATATTCAAAGTAGACCAATGGGAAGATTTTTAATTAATTTAAGGGTATTTTAGTCTTTTAGATTAGTAAATGCATAGTGGGTCCTAATTATTGGTATAAAAGTGGTCAAACAGTTTGACTAGGAATTTACCGGATAAACACATTTAAATGTCCAGTCACTCATATTTGGAGTATATTTTTGAGACAAAATGTAATCCAGGTACTAAAGTGTGAACTAGGGTATAATTCAGGTACTTTTGATGTAATTTACCCCACATAAAGTAATTACGAGATAATTAATGTTAGGTTGAGCATTCATCACTCCTAATAAATGAGAGATATATGTAAGAGTTAAGAGTTGAAATAGAGATTTCACTTACCCTATCTATTCAGAGTCAATTCTGCCTGAAGAAGTAAAATAAACGTCTCATAATATGTAACTTGACATATTTCATAGTTACAGATTCATTTAAGGATACAACTGATGAATGATAGAATTATACTAAACCTAATATGGAAAGGTAAATGTCAGTATCAACCTAACTTCTTATCGCTCTGGAGGAATGTTTACAGTTCTGCTAGTAACAGTCTGCACACTCATTCCGCTATACATTTAGTTGAAATTAATTTGTTAAATTAATTACAATAACTGTATATGGCTAGTAGTGGTAAGAACTTATTGGATCACACATGAGACTTGGAATCAGAGGACAAAATGGTAATTTGAGAGTGGAACTATGGGGCCAAAAATTGTATATAGGAGGGGTTAATTGATTTATTTAGATAATTATAATTTGATTATAGTTATGGTTAAAATTAATTATAGGATAATATTAATTAGTAAATATAATGTGATTATATCCCTAATTAAATTATTATCCTAATATAAATAAATATTTCTTTACAAAACATAAATAAATATTCTAATAGAATTAGAATTATTAAATATATTTATATTAGATATAGATAATATTAATAATTATATTTATTTATTTAATTAGAAAACCTATCCAGACTGGGATTCTAATTAACTGTTTTAACCTAATCAGATAAGGGTTCTGGAAATTGAAACAATATAAATACCCTCTATAGCTACATATTTTGGCCAGCACAAAAAATAGAGAAGAAACCTTTCTTCCGTCTTCCATTCGAATAATTACCTTTATTGTTTACTCTCTCTTTGATCTCATGTTGATTCCCTTAGAGGCAATCAATTTAGATTGTTATTCATTGGTTGATTATTAACCGTTTTCTTTTATTTGTTGGTGTCCGTGAAAGACTGTTAAAATCCATATAGGGACTTTATTTGCAACGATAGATAGTTCTTCAGAAAAGGTAAATACATTTAATCCCTTTTATATTTCCGTTGCGCCTACTTTTGTCTATTTTTCTTCAGTCACTCTACGGGCTGAAGCTAGCCTTAGACTGGTGAGTGTAAGTAATTTCTCATTTAATTTCAATAAAAATACAATTAAAAGATTGTTTAATGGGTTCTTAATACGTTATAGGCTTATCTAACCTATACACTAGTCAAACAATTGTTAGGAGGCTCAAATTTGGAGATTGAAATACAATTAAACATATATTGATTAGGATTGAAGACATGATTAACAATATACACATGGTTTTTAGCTTATGTTGAAATGTTTTCTCAATCTTAATGCTTATAATACGTGTAGACTCAATGAGGCATAATTTGCATGTTGTTAAAGAATGTTGAGAACAAGGGACACCTAACTCAAGTGAGAAATTTGCTTGCTCGATATCCGTCTAATTTGCGCTTCCACTATTTTAGTTTAATCTCAATTTATTTTGCATGCTTACAAATAGTTCAACTTATTGATTATCTATCCAAACACAAACTTTAGGTCAACCAACCTTCGTTTTAAGAATCTAACTATTCTATTTGAATATTAATGACTTTTGCTTCTTTGATTCTTGTGGAGATTACCCAGTGCACTTGCTAGTGTCACACCTATTGGGGACAATAGTGCATGAATAGTAGAGTTTTCTCTACATTAATTTCATCAGTAACATCATCCCCGTCTAATTTAATTGAGATGTAATCTTAAAAAGTGTAGAACTATTATTCTGTTACTAGTTTAAAATCTTATAATATTAATTGCATCATGTTATAATGAGTTTTTTTGGTAATAAGACCAGCTTCTGGTGGTCATATCTTTCATTTAAATTTTTTTAAAGAACTGATGGATCTTTAACAGTAAGATATTCTAATTTCAGCCCTTCGTCAAGATGATGATAGAGAAAAATCATTGCTGTTGCACGATTTTGCAAATTAGTATCATTTTTTTCTTTGGTGGTATATCCGAGACCCCTGTCCTCTAAATGGATTTTCGCATCCAACACCCACGTAAACTAAGTCTTCCTGGAAATATCAAGTACCACGATTCGACATTTGTAAGATTCGACATGTTTACGTGAGATTAAATGGATGAACAAATTCATGCTGAAATTAACCGAACAAGCAAACTCGTGCTACTGACGTGTTATGAAATAAGTAAGATAGTATAGAATGGAATAAAAACAATAGAGGGAAATAAGTGTATGATTGTATTTCTGCTTGTATTTTACTTCTCTATTACATGAAAGATACCTATATTTAATAGGCTTATGAACGTATATGTTATATAAGGATATAAATTATGGAGTTACAAACATTAAACATTAAATAAATGAAGAGTTACAAAGACTCTACTTATGGACATGCATCAATTCATTCATATATGGTATGTAATATCATATATATATATATATATATATATATATATAGGTGAGATCCAGTGTGACAAGGGGTTAGGGTGTGACAATGAGCTTATTGTTTGACATAACAAAACTACGTAATTTTGATGATAATTCAGATCTGGAAAGTTCTCCCTTTTTTCTTGAATGAACCCTAAGTGTGATAAAAAAAAAGGGGGGACCTTTACAGATAAAAATGAAAGGGGCTTTCGGATCTGGAAAGTAGAACCTATTTTCCAGATCTTTCAGTCTTGTTCTTGTTGTTTTGAAGTTTCAGAAGATTATTCTATCAACCAAAGTTTTAATGAACAATATCTGTTATAAAAAAGCATAGATTTTTACAGATAAAAAGGGCCAGAATTTTAGATCTGGACAGTTCCAGGTAGTTTGGATCATTTAATGACCATAAATACTATAAAAGGGTAGATTTTTTTACAGATAAAAAAAAAGGTAGGACCTTTTGAGGTTTTAATAGATTACCTCTAGAACCTAGAGATTTTCCATTAAGGTTTCAAAAGAACCGAAAATTTCATAAAAGAAGAGAGTGGAGAGGACACTAAATGACAAATAACAGGAGGGAAACAGAAAGTATTTCACAAGAAAAGAAAGAGTTATTACCTGGTGGATGGAGATATTAAATGAAGGAGAAGGAGAAGCACAGTGGGTTTCTTGGCTCTTTCCCAGCTACTTCTTCTGTCTCTTTCCCAACTTTTTTCTGTCCTGGGTCCCTCAGCTCAAGTGGGCTCTTTTTATAGAGACTTGGGTAATTAATTAAGGACTTAATAAGATGTTAATACAGTCTAATTAGAATTGATTTAGATTTGTGCCTTGATTAGTGAATGTCAACTTATTAGAATGGATTTGGGCTTGGGTCCTGGATTTGGGCTTGGGTCCTGGATTTGGGCTTCATGCTTTGGGGTCATTTGTTGTAAAATCTGTAAATTATGGATAAACTTTTATTTACTTCATGTATTTCATATTTTTTTGTTAAGAATAACAACATAAAAACTAATTGTTATTTTATAACTAGATATCACGTGTTTACATTTTGAATATAATTCTAAAAATTAAACAATATTTCATTCATATTTTTTCAAAGAAATGATATTCCTTTAATTAATAATGGTCATCCTAATCAATCGACTTAATCTTTATAACATAAACATTCAATCGATTATAGGGATTTTATATATAATTTCAGATTCCTTTTCGCAAGTATTAGTTATTTAGTAGGAATAACAAGATTGAAAATAACAGAATCGAATCGTTAGGCTTGATCTCAGAGGATTCTACGGAACAAACATTTCTATCTTGAATAGAAAGGGATTGCGAGACTAGATCTCAAAGGAATAACAAGATTCAAAATAACAGAATCGAATCGTGAGGCTGGATCTCAGAGGATTCTAGGGAACAAACATTTCTATCTTGAATAGAAACGAATTGCGAGACTAGATCTCAAGGGAATAACAAGATTGAAAATAACAGAATCGAATCGTGAGGCTTGATCTCAGAGGATTCTACGGAACAAAATATTTCTATCTTGAATAGAAACGGATTGCGAGACTAGATCTCAAAGGAATAACAAGATTGAAAATAACAGAATCGAACCGTGAGGCTTGATCTCAGAGGATTTTATGGAAGGAGGTTTAGACGGGATACCGAAATTTCCACTTCGTGACTAAATCGCGAGCTTCCATTAAAAAAACTAAATATTCTTTTGGGACCAATGGATTGATATCGTCGAGCAAGGACGACTTTGATTGAAGATGATTTTCATGAGGACCTATCTATTTGTGAAAGTATGGCGTGGTGGATACATATGGACTCGGCATTTCTTTAAATTCTATATTCATCATGCATTCTAGACACTCTAAAAAAGGTAACTAGTGCATGCAGTGATTCTGAGGAAAAAGGCGCACATATGTTTTATTCTGTGTGGTATGATGTATGGCAAGCAAATTTACTTCATTTTTGTTTATCTCCTTTTTTTCAGTTCCTTCGAACGCCCGAAGGAATGTCCCAAGTAGGGATCCTTTACCCCGGACTCATTTATCCGAACCCCGATTGTCTAAGAAGTAAGTCTGATTCCCTCCATATTATTGGTAAGCGTTTGCTTATGCTGCACAAAGCGGTCCCTATTGACCCTCATCTTCTCCACTTCATCATCCTTTTAGAGTTGGTGTTATCGTGGGAATCTGGTCCCTTATGAATGTTCTTTCTCTCATTATGGCTCAATAAAATTTTCGAGACTCGATCGCCGCTAATTCATTATTCAAACTTCATCCTTTCGGGTTCTTAAGACAAAAGCGAAATCTCTTACAATGTTCCCCTTTTGCGTAATAATATTCGTTAGCATCATGTTCCCCTTTTTTTCATAAAAATTCATCAGTATTATGCGAGAGAAAAGAAAACAAGAATATAAAGAAAAGACTTCTTTTATGTGAGCGTAATTATATATTAAAAGTATATACGTATATAGGGCGTGTTCGTGGTTGACAGAGGATCAAAGATGTTTTTTTTATAGAGTCATGCGTTATTCAAATACCAGAATAAGATGTTTGACAATCGTTTGACAATTATAAGCACAATTATGCAAAATATTTCTTGACAGAATCAGAATTCGCGGGGTTTGGCAGCTCGTCGCCATCCATGTTCGTCAAAGTTAACGCCCCTCCCGTGAACGCCCTCTTCACCACATAAGGGCCTTCATATTTTGGGGTCCATTTTCCCCGAGGATCTAGGTTCTTTAAAATAATCTTCTTAAGAACCAATTCCCCCTCTCGAAACTGCCTGGGTCTCACCTTTTTTCCATACGACTTTATCAGTCTTCTTTGGTACAATTGCCCGTGGCATATTGCTGTCAACCTTTTCTCTTCAATGAAATTTAGCTGGTCATATCTTTTTTGAGCCCATTCCGAATCCTCTATTCCTGCTTCCATCATAATCCTTAATGAAGGAATCTCGACCTCTATGGGTAAGACATCTTCCATACCATAAACTAGAGAGAAGGGAGTTGCACCAGTGGAAGTCCTAGCCGTGGTTCTGTACCCGTGCAATGCGAACGGTAACATCTCATGCCAATCTTTGTAAGTCAAGGCCATCTTCTGCACGATTTTTTTGATGTTTTTGTTCGCAGCTTCAACGGCGCCATTCATTTTCGGTCTGTAAGGCGTGGAATTGTGATGCTTAATTTTGAAATGCATACACATCTCTTCCATGGTTTTGTTGTTGAAGTTCTTTGCGTTATCCGTAATGATGCGCTCGGGTAACCCATATCTGCAGACAATGTTGTTTTTTATGAACTTTGTTACCACTATTTTGGTTACGCTAGCATAAGATGCAGCTTCAACCCATTTGGTAAAATAGTCAATGGCGATGAGGATGAACCGATGGCCATTCGAAGCCTTTGGTTCGATAGGCCCAATAACATCTAAACCCCACATCAAAAAGGGCCAAGGCGCAACCATTACATGAAGCTGCTCGGATGGTGTGTTCATGTCATCTGCATAAATTTGGCATTTGTGGCACTTTCGGACATATTTGATGCAATCAGATTCCATCTTGATCCAATAGTAGCCCATCCTCAAAATTTTCCTAGCCAGAGCATGTCCTCCGAGGTGGGTTCCGCAAAACCCTTCGTGTACCTCTTCTACTAGCTTCTGATTGTAAGGATAGCATACACGTCGAATTAAAGTGGTATCATGGTTCCTTTTATATCAGATGTCCCCGCTTAGAAAGAAACTTGTAGCCAATCTTCTTATCGCTCTCTTATCGTTATTAGTTTCCCCCTGGGGATAGATCTGCTCTTGTATGTAATTCTTGATATCATGATACCACGGTTTCCCATCGGCCTCCTGCTCTATATTCGCACAATAGGCCTGGTCTTCATGCAACTTAATCTCGATGGCCGGTAGTTTTTGACATTTTTCCAGTTCGAATGCTGAGGCTAAGGTTGCTAACGCATCTGCCATTTGGTTTTCCAATCGGGATACATGTTCAAATTTGATGAAATGGAAACTTTTGATCATTTCTTATATATGCTCTTGGTATGGGATGAGTTTACTATCTCGAGTTTCCCACTCCCCATTAAGCTGGTTGATGACTAAAGCCGAATCTCCATAAACTTTCAAATTTTTGATTCCCATTTCTAACGCAGCTTGGACCCCTAAAGCGCACGCTTCATACTCAGCCGTATTGTTGGTATTCTGAAAACATAGTCTTGCTGTGATAGGGAAGTGTTGACCTTCTGGTGATACCAAAACTACCCCTATCCCATGACCCATGGCGTTGGAAGCTCCATCGAACCTCATAGTCCATATGTTAGGGGGATTTTCATCTACCTCGACAGCCACAATGTCTTCATCTAGGAAGGACACTTCCATCGGGTGGTCATGTTCCACGGGGTAATCAACAAGAAAATTCGCGATCACCGAGCCCTTTATTGCCTTTTGAGCCACATATAAAATGTCATATTCAGACAATAAGACTTGCCACCTGGCTAACCTTCCCGTTAATGCAGGTTTTTCGAAGATGAACTTAACCGGGTTCATCCTGGAGATCAAACACGTAGTATTATTTAGCATGTAGTGTCTCAATCTCTGCGACGCCCAAGCTAATGCTGCACAAGTTTTTTCAGAGGGGAATATCTGGATTCGCAGTCGGTGAATTTTTTACTGACATAGTAAATGGCGTGCTCCTTTTTCTTTGTTTCGTCATGTTGTGCCAAGAGTGCACCCATGGAATTATCGTGTGAAGTAGAGCAGCAATGGCTTATCCGGATTAACAGGTTGCAATATCGGTGGATTTTGCAAGTATTCTTTTATCTTGTCAAGGGCTTTTTGATAGTCTAGGTTCCACTTGCAAGGATTGCTCTTTCTTAGTAACTTGAAGATCGGCTCGCATGTCGAGGTTGATTGAGCTATGAAACGAGCTATATTGTTCAACTTCCCTAGGAAACCTCTCACTTCTTTTTCTGATTTTGGGGGAGGCATCTCAAGTATCGCTTTAATTTCGTCTGGGTCAACTTCAATCCCTCTTCTACTCACAATGAATCCTAGGAGCTTTCCAGAAGTAATACCGAACACACACTTCGAGGGGTTTAGTCGTATTTGAAATTTTCGGAGCCGCTCAAATACTTTCCTTAGTATGACCACGTGATCTTCATTTGCCCATGATTTTGCTACCATATCGTCCACGTATACCTCCATTTCCTTATGCATCATGTCATGGAATATGGTGACCATTGCCCTTTGGTACGTTGCCCCCGCGTTCTTTAACCCAAACGGCATCACCTTGTAACAGAAGGTTCCCCACAGGGTTACAAAAGTCGTTTTTTCTCTATCTAGCGCATCCATCAAGATCTGGCTGTAGCCTGAAAATCCATCCATCAAGGACAACATATGGTATCCGGTAGTGTTATCCACCAACACATCAATGTGGGGTAACGGAAAGTTATCTTTCGGACTGGCTCGATTCAAATCCCTGTAATCTACGCACATCCTTACCTTTCCATCCTTTTTTGGAACTGGTACCACATTTGCAACCCATTCTGAATAATTAGATACCGCTAAAAATCCAGCATCAAATTGCTTTTTCACCTCTTCCTTTATTTTTAACAATGTTTCCGGCTTCATTTTTCTCAATTTTTGTTTCACCGGTTTGGATTCAGGTTTTAGCGGTAACTTATGCACCACAATGTCTGTATTTAGACCAGGCATATCTTCATATGACCATGCGAACATATCCTTATATTCCTTTAATAAGCTTGCTAGCCTTTCTTTGATGTCTTGGTCCAAAGTTCCATTTATCTTAACTTCTCTGGGCTCCTTTTTCGTCCCCAAGTTTACTACTTCTAGGGCCTCATCTTGTGGTTCCATGGTTTTCTTTTCCGCTTCTAACATCCTTTCAATTTCTGTAGGGATTTCTTCCTCGATTTCTCCTTCAGAGTCCATTTCATAGACCAAATTATCAAAATTGCAAATTGGTTCATAATTATCATGATTGTCAAATACCTCATCACTGCTCCTGAATGCACACATCATAAAAGGAAGAAGAAAGAAAAAAAAGAAATAATAAATATTGGTATAGATATATGGAAAGACAAGAAAGATGGTCGTAGATATGAAAACTTGCACTTTATTGAATAACTTTTTATTGAAAAAGAAAAGGGCGCCAGATAACATTTCATTCTTTAAACCTTAGGCATAATTTAAAGAAATTAGCGCTTATTATTACTTTTTTACAGGAAGATCATAAGTTTTCCAATTCAGGAGCTCTCCTTCACAAACAGACACCCAGTCACTTGGTCCTGGATCACCCTCGTCTTTCCCTATCACTGAAATGACCATCGTCCCGTCATTTAGCGAGAACCTTCCCTTACTTATAAAAGCACTGCTTATAGGAGGAAACTCCATTTTATCTTCATTGACCTCCCTATTTTCCAACCTGGCAAGGCGGGCTTCTCTTTTTTGTTGTTGTATCTTCCACCTTTCGTGCCTAGTAGCGCGGTACCCCAAGCCTACTCGAAAGTAGTTTACCGAAGGTTCCAAACAATCAACCATTCCTTGATTATTCTTCCCTAAACCTCTTTGTACTCGATAATGGCTTCTTATCATTTCCCTGGCCATTGCCATTACCGCCCTAGAGTGTCGGGGCATAAAAATTTGTGGCCCTTTAGTAGTATAGGCTGCATTCGCAACCTCGAAGGCTTGAAATGAGCTTTCGATTGACTCTTCGGCGACGTCGATGTAAGGTGTCGAAGGGAATTTGCTTATCAAGATATCCTCTTCCCCAGACACCTCTACCAGCTTCCCATTCACTATGAACTTGATCTTTTGATGTAACGAAGACGGGATTGCTCCTGCAGAATGGATCCATGGTCTTCCGAGCAACAAACTATATGCGAGAGTGATGTCCATGACTTGAAAGGCGATGTTGAATATCACTGGTCCAATTTGAATTGGCAACTCCACGTCACCTATCACCTCTCTTTTAGTTCCATCGAAAGCCCTGACTAGAACGTTGCTAGGCTTTATATATGAACTATCCACGGGCAGTCGAGCTAAGGTCGATCTGGGTATGATATTGAGGGATGATCCATTATCAATCAACACCCTGGCAACAGCGTGATCCTTGCATTTAACAGAGATGCAGTACCTTGGTGTGCCCCGTACCCTCCATTGGTATTTCATCGTCTGTAAAGGTAAGATAGTTGGATGCTACCACATTACCTACTATATTATTCAGATTTTCCACCGATATATCATGGCATACATATGCCTGGTCCAAAATCTTGAGTAAAGCTGCCCTATGGGATGTTGACGACATTATCAATGACAATAAGGATATGCGAGCTGGTATTTGGTGCTATTGTTCAATCACTCTGTACTCGCTTTGCTTTACCAACTTTAGGAATTCACAAGCTTCATCCTCCGTAACAATTTCCTTAGTGGGGGACTTATCAGAGGTATCGAATTCTTTTTCCAAAGAGTCCTCTATCATATCACCCTCTTTTGCTTTTCCTTTTCTACGTCTTTCTGTACTTTCTCGACGTCTCTTTTCTACTTCCTCTGATGTGAAACAACGACCACTCCTAGTCATTCCCGTCGTTCCAGATATGTCCGCAAAATTCTCCACGTGACTGGTACTACAATTTTGTGGTACCACCATACTATCATATTTCCAATGTACTGCTGTAGACACCGAGTCGGAGGACCTGTGACGAAAACCTGGAAACAAGACGGTTGAAGCGATTGATTCTGAAAGTTTCAAAAAAAAAAGTAATAATAAATAAATAAAATAAATAAGTTACGGTCGGTCGCTGTTGTCGATCGGATGGCCCGCGAATGCTTAACGGCACGGTGCGAGTGCTTAGCGGCGGCCGACGCGCGTTCGACGACAGTCGGACGCCCGCTCGACGACGCAAAGCGCGCGCTCGACGTCTGTCGGACGCACGCATCCAACCATGAATGGTACGCGCTCGGTGTCCGAGCAAGACACGAGCGTGGCGGCACGGGACGTGCGCTCGTCAGCCACGAGGCGGGTGCGCCCGGCAGCGCGGAACACGCGTTCGGCGGTCATGACGCGTAAATGCCCGATGACGCGAAGCGCGAGCTAGGCGGTCGCGGGGCGTGCACGCCCGACGACGTGGGACGCGCCCCGGCGGCCGTTGAGCGAGTGCCCGACCGCATTGGGCGGAAGCCTGACGGTAGGCGGGCGCGAGCGCCCAACCGCGTCGGGCGGACGCCCAACGGCAGTTGGGCGCGCGCGCCCAACCTCGCGTTGGGCGGCCGCCCAACAAGCCTTTGGCGGCCGCCCAACAGCTTTGGGCGACGCCCGATTTTGCTCGGGCGTCGCCTAAAGCTTTCGGGACCCATTTCCCTATAAAAGGGGCACGGATCCCAATGAAGAGGGGGAGGAGATTCTTTGGAGCTTTCTCACTCTAAACATTTTTAGAGAGAGAAAGTCAATTTTTTGGAGAAAATATTTTTTTTTCCCAAAAAAAATCCAAATTTTCCCAAAGTTAAATTTTTAGTAAAAAACACAAAAAACCTTCCGGTATTATCCGAATTTAAGGTATTATCCGAGGACTAGACTCTTTTATTTTATTTAATTTATTTCCTTCTTCTATTTATTTTTATGTTATAGTTTTTATTTATTTAGTTATTCATTTATTTTACCACGTTTTATTTAATTTAGCGTATTTATTTAATTTTTGTCTCGTGTTGAATAAAATTTGGTTTTGTTTTAAAATAAAAAACCTCGTTTTGATATCCCAATACGAACCGTGATCCGATAAAAAGGTAGTTCGGGTATTAAAGACGTTGTAATTATAAGTTGTAATTTAAAGAATTTCCAAATAACGTTTGAAAATAAAAACGTCGTTTTAAGAACGTCCGTTATTGACTATGATCCATTTTTGGTAGTTCGGAAATCCAAAACGATTGAATTAGATTTAATTTAAAGCTTTTGAATAAATCTGAAAATAATTGGAGTGCTGCTGTAATTTGCCATTTCTGTCACTAATTGCTGTTTACCGACGGATTTTCCGTCGGTAAATCTGATGGAATGTAAAAAATGCTGTTTTAGTCCCTCTTTCTCAACTTTTAAGTTTTTGATCCTTGGTATACATATATATAGTTATGTAATATATACTTTTCAAACTATTTTTAGACATTTGGTACCTATAGTTATTTAGAAGGTTTATATATCATTTTTCATTAAATATAAGTATATGTATATATATCTTTTCTTTTCTTTTTCCTTTACTTAAATGGTAATGAATTTCATTTTAAAAGAATATTTACTTGGGTATTTTGGGAGTGATTAATTAGTGGATGAATAGATATTATTTTAACATTTAAAATTACATTAGTTATGTATATATATAGTTTTGGGATATTTGGGCTATATTAGTTATTATTAAATAAAACTATTTTGGGGGATAAATGTTATTTTCTTATCTAGGAGTTTTATTTACTATTCTTACATATTTGAAGCAAAAATGTATTATATTTAGTATTTTCATATAAGTATAATATAATCTCTTTTCATTTATTTGCCTTTTATGTTTCCTTTTTTGGATTAAAATGTATATATATATGCTTATATTATTTTCTTTATTCTTTTGTGCCATTTAGGGGTCCATATTTCAAATGGGCTTTATTTGGGAGTGAATTTTGGTTTAAATATGTTTATTATTGTAATTATAACAAGTAGAGAATCCACTAAGGAAAAAGGAGAAAATAAATCACAAAAAGAGTTTTCAATTTAATTATTTAAACTAATGAGTTTTTAGAAGTTCCTAATGTAAATAAATAGTGTTTTCTTGACATTTCAAAATCGTTTCCCAAAACATCACGCTTTAAAACCTTAGTCCGTTCCAACGACGGATTAAGCGAACCTTGTAATTAAAATCGTTTTCATTGTAAATAATGAAGTTTTGAATCGTTTTCTTAAATGATTTGTACAAAATAAAATTGACTTGTATGTTTAACCACGTTTTCTTATCAAAGGTTTTTATCTCAAACGCTTTCAAACACTCGAGTCGTTCCAACGGCAATTCGGGTGAACTTCATCAAACGGGGTTTTAAAACGCACCTAAATCGTTCCAACGGCGATTAAGGTACGAACCATGAAAATAAATTCGTTTTGGGGAAATAAGTTAGCATAGAATTAACACGCAACACGACATGTAAATCACGTTGTAACTAAATCACTTCTTTCTTCCCCCCTCTCTTTGTATGAATATTAAACTGGTGTAAATGGGTGATTCTTTTCAATAATATATGCTCAAAACAGTTTCTAAAAAGAGAAAGAAAAGGTTTCAAATGAATTTTAAACTTAAAGAAGTATACGATTAGTCCGTTATCGCCTAACATGCTGAGTAGGAGGCCGGTGGTTCATAACCGGGCGATGTCGGGGTGCCTAGTAGCCTTTCTTCGAAAAGGAGATAGCCTTCTCGGCTCGTACCTAAGTTTCCCGAACCCACACCGGTCTCCCGCAAGGGATCGGTGTTCATTTTCCCATTCGTGGGTGGCGACTCTTCCATATCTCCAAGCTCCGGTCCTGCCGAGCAGCTTGATTCCATGATTGGTTGCTTTCGGCGCCAATCACCGCTTACGTCGCCATGAGGTGTCCACCCCCCGGTCCGCCCGGGAGATTAGGCCGCGACACCTCATCTAACAACTGCCCGTGTACTCTCAAATGGAAAAGAAGTTGGAGCCTGAATGATCAACTTTGTCATGAAAGTAGATTCAAGATCCCCAACGAGAGCTTGTTGCCTTCTATCATAGTTAATCACTATAGGAATCGGTAATGATGATTCCTCCCTTTGCACCACGTTCACACCTGCCATTCTTTGATTCGACGCCTCAAAAATTAAAATCTTCGCATCCATGCATTCTTGGACCTTTTGCTTGAACTGATCACATTCCGCGATTAGGTGTTCCACTTTCTCCGCGTGATAGCTACATGTGGTTCTCCCTTCAGGATGTTCCTCGAGTAGTCCTATTTTGCACATTATGCGGTATAAGTGTTCCATTGGCATCATTATTTCATCCACTTTGGTCTTGATCAAGCAACAATCATCATTCATCACCGCATTCACTACCTTTGCATCATGGTTAGGAAGTGGATTCTTATTCACGTCTGGTTTCTGATCTCGTTGATTGAATTTTAACCATCCCGCTTTAACCAGTTGCTGAACTTTTCTCTTAAAAGCAGTGCAATGTTCGATATTATGCCCTGACACTCCAGCATGGTATTCACACTTGGCATTAGCATCATACCATTTGGGATATGGCGGTGCCATGGGTTCTATAGGACTAATTGACACTTGTCTGCTTTGGAGTAATTGGGGAAGCAGTTCAGCATACTGTGATAGGAATTGGATCAATCGGCTCCTGGGGTCTCCTGGTCATTGCGTTTTGGGAAAAGTTATTCCCCTGATTTGAAGTATTGTTCCAATTCCTTTGTTGCGAACCCCCTGCGGCGTGTGCAACAAACCCATTTTGAGGTATGTTTGGGGCGAAAGCGCTTGGTCTCTGAGAGAAGTTAGAATATTCTGTAGATGGGTACCCGTGAATCATATGTGTCTCTTCCTCTTTCTTTTTCCCTACGATACCCTTCCGGAAAGCATTCTTGTCTGGTGAACTACTCTCTAATTTTCCCTTTCGTATGGCATGCTCTATTCTTTCTCCCGCTACAGCAAAATCAGAAAAGCTCCCAGTTGTGTTGGCTAACATCATGTTGTAAAAGGGTGGTTTAAGAGTATCCAAAAAGCTAGATATCATTTCCTTATCGGACAAAGGTGGGATCACCTCTGCCGCCTTGTCTCTCCATTTCTGAGCATACTCCTTGAAAGTTTCAGAATCTTTTTTCTCCATGGTTCTCATATCCTCTCTATTAGGGGCCATATCCATGTTGTGTTTGTATTGCTTCATAAAAGCGTCTGCTAAGTCTTTCCACTTGCGAATATAAGCTCGATCAAGTTGGGTATACCACCTTAATGCTGGCCCCTTAAGGCTTTCTTGAAAAATATGCATTAAAAGCTTATCATTGCTGGCATAGGCTACCATCTTATTACAATACATTGTCATATGAGTTTGTGGACAAGATGCCCCTCTAAACTTCTCAAACTCGAGAGATTTGAATTTGTAGGGTATCACGATATCTGAAACCAGACAAAGCGTCGTAGCGTCTGTGGTTCCATTGACCCCTTCGATGGCCTTCAACCTTTCTTCCATCAGACTCCTTTCTGTAACAAACTTTCTCAATTCATCCCTTTATATTTGCGTCGTCAAGATCTGGGACGACGAGTGTTTCTGGATGAATCTCCTCATTCCTTGGTATTTCAATAAAAATAGTATCTTTCTTTTTATCGCGAGAGGAAGAAGAGGTCCCAGCGCCATGAGATTCAGGCATTTTCTGAGTCTCTGATGCCGATTTTCTCTTCACAATCTCCATTAGTTGAGTCACTTGATCCTTTAGATCCGCAAGCCCAGCCAACTTAGCCATTTGTTCCTTTAACTCTTCCATTTCTTTCCTCATTTCTTCATATGCCTCTTCGTTCATCATTCTTACTCTTGCTCGGGTTTCGTAAAAATGAGCCAGGGGTGACTATACCGTTCTTGGTGAACTGCTGGCGTTAAGAGGAATTGTTAATTAAAATCTTTATTTTCATAATTTATGTATAGCAAAGAAAAAAACAAATGACATGCAGACAATACTTATATGAAGATTCTAATATATCAAAGCAAGTTTTTCCATACAATATCCAAAATATGTCATAACGGATAATATTCAATAAAATCTCGATCAGAATCTTCATTCGTGATTGCCATAAAACTCTAGCTCTCTGATGAGTCCATCGAGATAACATGATAAGTTAACTCCACTAGCATCAGATATCACTAGCTAGTCTTTGAGTTGTGCTAACTCCTGTGCTATGCATCGAGCTCGTGCCGCAGTTTCCCTGAGAATGGTCATGGCCCTCTTAATTTGTTCCCGTGTCAAGTCTCCTTGTTCTTGATGGAGTCGATCCTGATCATACAGCCGCTGCACATCGTCCCACATGTTATTCACTTGTTGCTGGCTAGACTGATATGAAGCTCTGAGTTCACGGATCTGTTCTTCATTCTCTTGAAGTTTTCTGGTTGCTTCATCGATACAAAGTTAGTGTTTAAGAGCTGTCTCATCTCGTTCATGGATCACTAAATCCCTCTCATGAATCGCCGCATTCCTCTCGTGGATTACCAAGTTCTTCTCATGAATTGTCGAGTCTCTTTCATGCTCCACATAACCTATTCTCCTTTCTAACTCCTCTATCCTTATTTCCATTACTCGTTTCTCAAGCGTTTCAAACTCATCAATTGCCATGGGCTGAGCTTCAGCAACCTCATCTAGGTTGGTGGATCGAGGCAGCTCGTTAGATTCAAGGACTTCATCCTCTTGCAAACATAGAGTGAGTTCCATTGCAAACCTTTGGTGCCATGAAATATACTCTCCGCTAATGCCCCCGGTCTGGTTCCAATTTCTGATAACTTTCAAGTTATCCCAAGCCTTTATTATGGCATTGACTTTGTCCCTAGTGTTTGTTTCGCCATAAGTGAAGTGGGCTTGATTCAGACCATATGTAGCTAGAACAAACCGACGAGATCCGGCCTGTCTTCTTACTAAGCAAGGGGCGTATCCAGTTCCTCCCCATGGACCTAACAAAGGTACCCAAAGGAATTCACAACAGCGATATATGGTGTTAAGCTTTTCCTTCCAAGCAGGCAACCACACAATGTCGGACGATTCTATTTTCTGAAGGAATCTAGACCATTCTGTCTTCGATGGACGTTTCTTTGGCCATATAGCTTCCCTGAAATCTGTGACATAGTTCTTGTACTGGTTGTAACTCTTATTGTATTTTATTTCTGGAAAGCCAAAGCGCTCCGGGCAGTGAAAATGACTTAGAGCCCATATGCATAATAGTGGCGCACACCCCACAAACCTACCATCTCCATTAATTCTGCAATAATCTAAAGAACGGAAGGTTTCTGCCAATATCCCTATTACAAGGTTTACACCTTTAGCACCCTGAACTACCTTCGAGAAGTAGACGACAACTGATGAGTCTATTCTTTCTAAACGTCTCGGAAACAGCACGAGACCGTAAATTAATAAGGCCAACATCCGAGTTCTATTGTCATTGCAAAGGTTATCTACTGCGAATGCCATCATCTTAGGTACACTGAATTCTCGATCTGTTTCCCATCCTTCTATATCCTTGGCTTGAAGCCCTATCAGTCTGGCTAGCTGTTTCTTTGCTTTTTCATTGTTATTATAAGCGAAGAGTCTGCTTTCCTTGGTCAGCGGGATATGAGTTAAACAGTGGTACTCTTCTAGGGTAGGAGTCAGATCGTTCATGCCGAACGTTAAACATCTGATGCTAGGATTCCAGAACTGGACCAATGCTTTAAGCATAGTGGGGTGAGTTGGTACATATATCAAGTGTCGTATCCACCCATACTCATGGGAGAAAGCCCTCACCACTGCAGCTGGCAACATCCCAAATACGTTTTTTAACTCTTCTAAATCATTCTGGTTGAAATCTGTTTTTACTCGGTCGGGGATCACATTTACAGCCGCGACATCTCCTAGCCTTTGTTGGCTCTCTGTTGACCATGTCTCCACTGCCCTTTCTTCGAACATTTCATAGGTAGGTAATTCTATTGAGATTTTATTGAATATCATGTGTTATGCATATTTCAGATAAAGGGTTATATAAAAATAAAAAAATGTGTAAGTGATGATTATGCATGGTTGAATGATATGCATCTCTTATTACGATTAAGATATAACAAACAGATCTCCCGGGAAAAAGATATCATTCATAACGATAAAGTATCACTTTTTTTTTGAAGAAGCACGTAAAGGACAACTGCTCCTTCGTCTAGACTAATCCTTTTTACACTTTACCCCTGTGGTAGTGGGCCCTAATTGATAACGTTTGAGCAGAACTAATACTAAGACGTGTCAGCTTCCTTCAAAAGTTACCTTTACAAAATATTTGCCCCATCATGTGCGTCTATTTGAATGAAACAAGGGTGATTGGTCCTTTTTTTTTGGGACTCATCACCCATTGTTTCATTTTTTACAAAATCCTACCTTCCAAAAGGGACTTAAATGTAAATACAACAGAATGAAATGGTCCTAAGAAGTAATCGGTTTGTTTCAACCTTTACTTTACAAAATATCTACTAATATATGCATCTACTAGAATGAAATGATAGATGGCTATCTTCACCATTTTCCCTATGAAGATCAATCCACTATCATCTCACTTTACAAGGCTCCTAATTTATATATATAACAAAAAAGAAGGATGAAGGCTCGTTTTTCTTGTTCAAGGCTGTATTCCCCTTTTGTCATCTTCACCCTGCTTGGAGGACACTACCAATCTGCCTCAAGGGCATCTTGAAGCCCTCCCATTACCATATCATCATTGAGGAATTCAAAAATATCCTCGGGTAGCTGCTCATGACGCTCTACGTCGAGTTCTTGCATTACTTGTCCTGGTGCTGCTTGGCCTATCGGAGCCACCGAAGGTTCAGACTTCAGATTGATTTCAACTCCCAAAGGTTGGCTACCATTACCCATTTCCATGGGTTCCTGATTAGTGGACTCTGAAGACGCCACCTCTTGCTCTCTCATATCCCTATTTTTGTCTTCTTCTTCGCTATCCTCTTCTGGCTGGGATCCTCCTTCCTCATCATCTTCCCCTTCTTCACTATCCTCTTCTGATTGGGATCCCCCTTCCTCATCATCTTCCCCACTATCATAGTCGAATGGGATCGGCTCCCCTGCGTTCATGGGCTGGTCATGTTGGGGCATATTCCCATCTGGGATTGGGTGCAAGCCGACCATAGCTAGCGGGGCAGTGTAGTAATGAGCTGCTGCGTGCCTTTGCGCATTGTCGTCCCCAATGGGATGACTGAGGGGAGAAGTTTGACTCTACCATCAAAATGGTAGTTTATGGGGTTCAACAAGGCTAGAGGCACATCGTCAATGTGGTAATTGCTATGCATCATCAACTTTTGCTTGACCTCCAGCCAAGCATGCCTGTTTCTAATCGGGTCTTGCATAGGGTTGAAGGCATAGTTGCTTTCCAAATGGACAACGTATCGGTTTAGGATGTGAATCCCATCCTCTCGCATTTCTAGCTCCTCCCTGATGTCAAATACAAAGAACCCGTATGGGAGATTCGGGACAACATGGAGAATCTCGAGCCATTCCTCGTAGTCCCCGTACTTCAACAGCCAATCATTAAAAAAAGAGACAGCTCAGGGGTTCTCAATCCAGTAGTGAATACAATGTATCATCCATGCCTTGTCTAAAATGAACCCCATTTTCCCTGCTCGAGAGAGGTACCATAACAGTGAATAGGCTTCATGCGGAAAGCCGAGTACATCTTTCGCTGCCGTATAAAAGCAGTTCAAGTGTGGGAAAGTAGGGTGCCAATCTGTAAACTTGATCGGGGCATTGTGTATCCCATAATGATGAAGTAGGATGTCTTGATGAGTCCCGACCATCTCTCTGGACCTATCCTCTAAAACAGCTTGGGTAATGTTTATCATAACGTTAGGGGGTAGCTCGTTGTCTATAGGAACGTTCCCTATCAGGTGATCCATTTTCCTGGTGAAATGTGTTTGTTATATCTTTAATTTTAATAAGGGGTTATGCATATGTATGTACATATGGGATAGCATATGTGTGGCAAAACATCATGCAAGACTCTATTGTACCACATTTCTATTGATATATATGCATGAGTGAGTACCTAAACGTTTTTCTGAGAGGGTAATTGCTATTGGTAGCTTTGGTCTAATTCTAACGAGTGGGTTCTCAAACCACTTTTTGATACTAACTCCCGAACCGAGTTTAGTAAAATCTTTCTCACCAAAACTTGGGGAGAAAGCGGTTTGAGTTGAGAACGTTTCACGGGCCTAACCATGTTTCCTATGGCGGCACCCCTACTTTGTTCTCACCTAAAATCCTAAAAAGGGTAAGACCAGAACCTGGCCTTTGAGTGTTCGTGTGATAGTGCGGATTATGATATGTACGGAACAATGCGATAAATATTTATAAAAAAATGACATAATAATAACAATAATGAAAATACATCACATATATTAATAAAACAAATGAAACAAATAAGACAAACAAGCAAATTAACACAAATCACATATTAAATTAGCTTGACAGTCCCCAGCAGAGTCGCCAGCTGTCGCTACTGGATTTTTTAGGCACGAACACCGGAAGCTAAATCGGTTAATAGTTTTTCCTAATTAAAACTATTTTTTAGAGTCGCCACCAATCAAAATTAAGGCGTGATTGGACACCGGAAATAGTTGAATTTTAATGGATAAGGGGGTCTGCGAAATAAAGATTTTTTGGTTCGTTTGTCGGTTACGTGTAGGGAAGAAAAACTTGATTAATCACCCTACCCCATCCAAATATTGGTACTAAAAGACGTGATTTGTTGTGTTAAATTTATTTGATTTACTTCGATTTTTATTAATACTTTTTTATGTATTTATTAATGTAAGAGTATAATTTTATTAATTTCGATAAACATCTAATTCATGTTTCTATGACATAGGCACATGAATTAGTTCGTTTTTTTAAATTTTATTACTTTTACCACTCTTTACACCCCCATAACATGGACGTATAAATTGAGGTATTCCGTTTGAATTAACTTTATTTTTGAACCACTTTCATACCTCTATGACATAAAAGTATAAATCGATTCGCATTAACTTTGTTAGTTTCGTACACGTTTAACTTATATCCCTATAACATAGGGTTATAAATCAAGTCGTCTAATTTTAGTTAGTTTTTATTTTTTAAACGATTTTTATACCCCTATGACATAGGCGTATGAATCGGGTGTTTGTTTTATTAGTTATTTTTATCTCGGCCGTTCTCATACCCCTAAAACATAGACGTACGAATCGAGCCGTTTTAATTAATTTTATTTTTAGACCGATTTCACACTACTAAACATAGACGTATGGGCGAAGTTGATAATTATCGGAAGGACTAATAATGCAAAACCATTAAATTAAATTAAATTGAGCAAAATGAGACATGAAGTAATAGCATTAAGATAAAAAAGAAAACAAATAAGCAAGGGTCTGATTAATTTATAAAGCTCATTTTACTAATCTGAATTAGGCCAATTAAGTCCCTGATCGAAAATTGACATTTTATCAAATGAAACTCATGCTTTTGATACTATATTAAACAAATCATCAACATTAATTAAACAATGGACATTATTGTATATAAGGATTTAATGTAAAAAAATGACCCAATTCGTTTCCCTTCATTTAGGCCCAAGACATGATTTTTTAGGTTGTTGTTTTAAGCCCATCTTCCATTAACCCTAGTATAAATTGCTCCCTATACACAACTAAACCTAGCTTCCCTCTTTGGCTCTTTGGCCGACACACAACAGCTCCTACCCCTCTATTCTCACACTGTTCATCTTCCCTGACCTCGCCCCTCTCCCTTCCCTTTTTCCTCTACAAAAAGAGAAAGCCTTCCGACCATGGACGTTTCACGCCAGCCACCATCCTTCCCGTCCTTCTCTCTTCCTCTCGAAACGGTTCGGCCTTAGTCTAACATTCCGGTGACCTTTTCTCCGTTTTTTATGAGTGAAATGGAGCTGAACCGCCCCTATCTACCCTATTCACGGGGTTTATAGGCGGTTCGACATCCTTTGGAGGGCGGACAGCCACCGTTTGGCTCCTTCGAGGTTCCTAGGAGGTCCGATCTACTCATGCATGTGTTTTATCCTAAGGCAAATCACGTTTTTTGTTTTGTATTTTTCTGTTTGTGTTTGCTCTTTGCGTTTTCGCTGAGTTCTTTGCGTTTTTTTGTATTTTTTTGTTTGCTCCTTGTGTCTAGCTAACTTCTCTTTGTGTTTTTTGTGAGTTCTTTGAACTCGGATGCAGGTCTCGTGGGTTTGCTACGGACTCGGGATTTCCTTAAGGTGAATCACGTTTTCTTTGTGCTTTTCTAGTGTGTTTGCTCTTTTACAGAGATCTAACTACTCGTTTTGTGTTTTTTTTTGCAGATCATGTGCCTATTCGTGGGTTTATTACAGACTTGGGGGTGTTTAGCCGCTACGTTTGGTTTTTGCAGCCCTCTTTTGTGGTTTTTGGCAAAAGGATCCTTTGTGGAAAAGGAAAAAAGACTCCTTTTTCATGATTTTTTTTATCTTTTTGTACATTGAGAGGTTCAAGGCTTGCTCTTGACTGTGTAAAACTACAACAAACATTGTTATTTTATGATTCTTTTTATTGGTGTTCTTTTTCCTAATGTAGAGTGAGGAGATGGATAAAAATGTTAAAGGGAAGTCCTTTTTCCAGAAAAAAAGGACAGGACTTTCAGATCTAGAAAGTTCTCCCTTTTTTCTTGAATGAACCCTAAGTGTGATAAAAAAGGGGGACCTTTACAGATAAAAATGAAAGGGGCTTTCAGATCTGGAAAGTAGAACCTATTTTCCAGATCTTTCAGTCTTGTTCTTGTTGTTTTGAAGTTTCAGAAGATTATTCTATCAACCAAAGTTTTAATGAACAATATCTGTTATAAAAAAGCATAGATTTTTACGGATAAAAAGGGATCTGGACAGTTCCAGGTAGTTTGGATCATTTAATGACCATAAATATTATAAAAGGGTAAATTTTTTACAGATAAAAAAAAGGTAGGACCTTTTGAGGTTTTAATAGATTACCTCTAGAATCTAGAGATTTTCCATTAAGGTTTCAAAATAACCGAAAATTTCATAAAAGAAGAGAGTGGAGAGGACACTAAATGAAAAATAACAGGAGGGAAACAGAAAGTATTTCACAAGAAAAGAAAGAGTTATTACCTGGTGGATTGAGATATTAAATGAAGGAGAAGGAGAAGCACAGTGGGTTTCTTGGCTCTTTTTCAATCTCTTTCCTAACTTTTTTTTTTTTATCCTCGGTCCCTCAGCTCAAGTGGGTTCTTTTTATAGAGACTTGGGTAATTAATTAAGGACTTACTAAGATGTTAATACAGTCTAATTAGAATTGATTTAGATTTGTGCCTTGATTAGTGAATGTCAACTTATTAGAATGGATTCAACTTATTAGAATGGATTTGGCCATCATGCTTTGGGGTCATTTGTTGTAAAATCTGTAAATTATGGATAAATTTTTATTTTTTATTTTTTATTTTTTTTGGTAGAAACAGGAAAGAAAATAAACCAACACCGAGACAAAAGCTAACCTAGGAAAGCTAACTCCAACTCTGTCCTCTAAAAGGAGAGAAGAAAGATGGATAGAAGGATCAGAAAGGGTGGAAACATCTAACATCCCCTCGTGCCCAGCCGCCGCCAAGCGATCCGCAATTCGATTTTGTTCTCTGTAGATGTGGCTGAATTCTAAGGACTCAAAGGAGGAGCCAAGACTTCTTATTGCTTTGATAAGGTTCTGGCTACTAAGACAAAAAGCATGATTATTAGAGATCATACTAATAGCCTCCATATTATCAGACTCCACAGCAAGCCTTTTAATACCCAGATTTCTGGCAAGCTTGACTCCAGAAAGAATACCCTAAAGTTCCGCTGAAAAGGATGAGCCAAAACCCAGGTTATGGGTGAATCCAGACAACCAGGCACCTTCCGCGTCCCTGAGCACGCCTCCAGCCGCGATCTTTCCATTGTTGAGACATGAGCCATCCGTGTTCAACTTAACCACCCCATCCTTCGGCCTACACCACCCAACGAGTTGAACCTCTTTATTCTGGGTAGAATTGGCAAGGGGGTCTCCTTTGAAGCTCCCCGTAATGGTAAGGAGCTTTTTAGAGAAGAACTCGGGTAAGTTCTGAATAAAAACAGTCTTCTCACCAAAGATCTCCTCGTTTCTCCACTTCCAAAGGTGGTGGTAGATAATAGCAAATAAAATGTCTCCCTGCTCCATGCTAGCCATTAACCTACCTTTAACCCCATTGGAGAACCAGTCATTCTCAGGGTAGGCAAAGAAGGAGGGGAGAATGTGTTGCGGAAGAACTTTCTGCCAAACCTCCTTACTCTTAGGGCAGTCCCTAAGGGCATGACACAAAGATTCAACTTGGCCTCTGCATCTACTGCAAGCACCTGAATCCGCCAAGTGACGTCTATGTCTATCCGAATTAGTCAGCAACCTGTCCTTAACTCAAAGCCACAGGAAGCTCCTCATTCGGTAAGGGATTTTCAGAGCCCAAATGGATTTCCAAGTGTCCGAAAGAGGGTCGGATCTGTCAAGAGTAAAAGCTTCAAAGGCAGACTTGCAAGAGTAAGCTCCATTTTTTGTCAGGGCCCAGCAATGCCTATCCTTGTCCTCCTCAAGGTTACTAATCTTCACTCCCCTGATTCTGATGAGAGAATCAAGGCTCAAGAAGGAATCAAACATAGACCAAATCCAGTCCCCATCAGAGTCCACCACATTGGCAATCCTCCAGTTGCGGAAATTGTTAGGCAGGGGAGAGCAGCAAACCTCTATAAGAGGTTTATCTCCGATCCAGGTGTCATACCAGAAGCTTATGGACTTACCATTACCCACCTCCAGGCCAACCCCCGTGCAGAACTCAGCAAACACAACACTGAGCCCTTTCCAAAGGAAAGAACAATTGCCAATCCTCTCTTTAGGGCCCCCAAAGATTTTGTCCTTTCGATACTTGCCACAAAGCAATCGAACCCAAAGAGAAGAAGGGTTCTGCCACATTCTCCAGAGGAGCTTCATCAACAAGACCTTATTGTTATCTTTAGCTTCATCAACAAGACTTTATGGATAAACTTTTATTTACTTGATGTATTTTATATTTTTTTTTGTTAAGAATAACAACATAAAAACTAATTGTTATTTTATAACTAGATAACACGTGTTTACATTTTGAATATAATTCTAAAAATTAAACATCGTTTCATTCATATTTTTTCAAAGAAATGACATTCCTTTAATTAATAATGGTCATCCTAATCAATCGACTTAATCTTTATAACATAAACATTCAATCGATTATAGGGATTTTATATATAATTTCAGTTTCCTTTTCGCAAATATTAGTTATTTAGTAGATATCTATAATATGAAATAAATTGGTTTAAAAAATGTAAAATTACTAAAAAACGAGAAATTACTCCGGACAAAATGGGTATCTACACTCGTTATGAGCCAAAAATTAAAGTTTCTTAAAATAATGTTTTACATGTTTTGGAATTTTTTGATATTTTGCTGGGCACGTTTTTTGTCTTACTTACATTGTTCCAACAGTGTACGAAATTGTTCCAAATCAGTGTACCATTTGTTCCAACATAATACTTATATTGTTCCAACAGAATAAATTATCGTACCAATTTTTCCAACAAAATAGTTCTATTATTCCAGCATAATACTTATATTGTTCCAACATAATAAACCAGTTTACCAATTGTTCCAAATCAATTTTATTATCTAGGGAAAAGTATAAAAATAAACCTTGTGGTTACACCCGTTTTCGAACAACACCTATGTGGTTTAAAAGTTTGCAAAATGGTACCTTGAGGTTCATTCCGTTAGCAAACACATACTAAATTGACTAACGGTGTTAAGAGTCAAAGGAAAAAGAGTCAATTTGATCCTTATATTTATTTATTTCATAAATTAACCCTATTTATTATCTAATTATTACAAACAAACCCCAAAATAAAATAAAACCTCAAACTCACCATCTTCTCTCTTCCTCTTCAATCTTTTTCTCCTTCAAGTCTCTCTCTTCATACAGTGATGGTAAGGAAATTGAAATTCTGGGTTTTTAGTGTTGAAATTCTTAATGTCCGAACTATCCCCTCCTTCTACGGATTCTCACCGTCGCAATTCTAATCATTTCTTTCAGTCTTTCACACGTCAGAGAACCAGAGATCAAGATGAACAGAATAATCAGATCACCATTTTATATTAGATCTCAATTCACTACCAATCTGACGTTTGTAGCCGATGTTTCGGTCAAAATCCCAATATTGCCTCCTTCAAATTCGACAGCGGAACAACCACGGTTTTCCACGACGGGGAAGTGATTGAGGAGGGGATATCGTCGGCCGGCGTGGCAAAGGCAAGGCAGACTATTAACTTGACTGTGACAGTGTTTGTGATTCCTGAGAAATTAATGGAGATTCCGAACTTGATGGATGGAATGAGTTCAGGTTCGTTGAGTATGAACTGCATCACTGTAATTGGGGGAAAGGTGAAGATTTTGAAGATAATTAAGAAATATATAATAGTTCAAGTAAATTGCAGTGTGAATGTCATATATGATTTGCAGGGCTAATAAATTCAACAAAATTGCACATCACATTTTATTTGAGTTTTCAATTAAAATGGCGATATGATTATTTAGTTCCAGCTGCATGCTAGATATATACACGAAAGTATTTAAAAACATTAAGCTAAACATAAACTAAATCACATCATTTTTTATGTTCAAATAATTATGTTGAAATGTTTTTAGAGAAAGAAAAATTAAGAGAGAAGAGAGAGAAAGAAAAAAAAATTAAAGGGAGATGAAAAAGATTGTTTAATTGATTTTTATTTTTTATTTTGAGAGTTGTTTGTGATAATTAGATAATAATGGGGTTAATTTATGAAATAAATAAATATAAGGATCAAATTAACTCTTTTCCCTTTAACTTTTAACACCGTTAGTCAATTTGGTATGTGTTTGCTAACGGAATGAACCTCAAGGTACCATTTTGCAAACTTTTAAACCACATAGGTGTTGTTCGAAAACGGGTGTAACCACAAGATTTATTTTTGTACTTTTCCCTATTATCTATGTCTTCCATTTCATTTTTGTTTGTTAGTATTTAATATAGTATCTTCAAATTATATTAGTTATATTATTTAGAAAATAATTTTATTTCTTATATTTTTCTAACAGAATAGTTATATTGTTCCAACAAAATATTGCAACACATAGTGCTGAAAGGTAAGACCAAAAAGTGTCCAGAAAATTATCAAAAAATTCTAAAATATGTAAAACATTATTCTAAGAAACTTTAATTCTTGGCTCAAAATTAGATTTCTTACGGTTTTGACCCAATAAATTATTGAAGCATGTAAAATGGATAAAATTAAGGAAATTGTTTTATTGGGACTAAACCGTAAGCAATCATGCTTTGACCCAAGAATTAAAGTTTCTCAAAATAATGTTTTATATTTTCTGAAATTTTTTGAGAATTTTCTGAGTAATTTTTGTTTTCTCGCCGGAAAACGCCCACCTAATCGCCAGATTCCGTTGATTTGAGACTAAACCGTAAGGAATCTACTTTGAGTCAAGAATTAAAGTTTCTCAGAATAATGTTTTACATTTTTTGGAATTTTTTAAAAATTTTTTGGGCATTTTTTTTCTCACATAAAAACAAATCGCCGGATTCTATTCACCGGAATTTTTTTTACCTGAGCTTCTGGGATCTTAAAATGAGCGTCTAATTAAGACGAGTCCAACGGTATAAAAGTTTTTGAAAAAAAAGGTTGGAAAAGTCGGAAAAATGCATTTTTAAAGAAAAGAAATAAAACAATTTTTTTTTTCATTTTATTTACAAATTTACCACCTTCCACTGGTTAATTACAAAATTGGTCATTGTCACACAATAAGGCTTGTCACACCATAAGAAATGTGTCACACTTGATCTCTCATATATATATATATATATATATATATATATATATATATATATATATATATATATATATAGAGGAGAGATCATGTGTGACACATCTCTTATGATATGACAAGCCTTATTATGTGATAAAGACCAATTTTGTAATTAACCAAAAGGAGGTGGCAAATTTGTAAATAAAAGAAAAGAGAAAATTGTTTTATTTTTTTTCTTTAAAATGCATTTTCCCGACTTTTCCAACCTCGTTTTTAAAAAAATTTTACACCGTTGGACTCGTCTTAATTAAATGGTCATTTTAAGATCCATGAAGCTCAAGTAAAAAAAATTCCGGTGAATGGAATCCGGGTGGGCGTTTTCCGGCAAGCAAAAAAGTGTCCAGAAAATCCTTAAAAAATTCCAGAACATGTAAAACAATATTCTAAGAAACTTTAATTCTTGGGTCAAAGCGATATTTCTTACGGATTAGTCCCAATAAAACTTTTTCCTTAATTTTATCCATTTTACATGCTTCAACAATTTATTGGGTAAAAACTGTAAGGAATCTCGTTTTGAGCCAAGAATTAAAGTTTCTTAAAATAATGTTTTACATGTTTTGAAATTTTTTGATAATTTTCTGAACACGTTTTTTTATCCTACTTACGTTGTTCCAAATCAATGTACCATTTGTTCCAACATGATACTTATATTGTTCAAACAGAAAATTATTTTATTTCTTTTCTTTAAAATACATTTTTCTGACATTTCTAACCTCGTTTTTCAAAAAATTTTATACTATTAGACTCGTCTAAATTAGACAGCCATTTTAAGATCCCTGAAGCTCAAGTAAAAAAAATTCTGGTGAACGGAATCCGAGTTGACGATTTTTGGCAAGAAAAAAAGTGCACAAAAAATTCTAAGAAAATTCCAAAAAATGTAAAACATTATTCTAAGAAACTTTAATTCTTGGGTCGAAGCTGGATTTCTTACGGTTTAGTCCCAATAAAACTTGTTCCTTAATTTTATCAATTTTACATGCTTCAACAATTTATTGGGCCAAAATTGTAAGAAATTTCGCTTTGAGCCAAGAATTAAAGTTTCTTAAAATGATGTTTTACATGTTTTTGAATTTTTTGATAATTTTATGAGCATATTTTTTGTCCTACTTACATTGTTCCAAATTAGTGTACCATTTGTTCCAACATAATACTTGCATTGTTCCAACAGAAAATGTTTTATTTCTTTTCTTTAAAATACATTTTCCCGACATTTCTAACCTTGTTTTTCGAAAATTTTTATACTATTAGACTCGTCTAAATTAGACGGTCATTTTAAGATCCCTGAAGCTCAAGTAAAAAAAAATCCGGTGAACGGAATCCGGGTGGACGTTTTCTGGTGAGAAACAAAGTGCCCATAAAATTCTCAAAAAATTCCAAAAAATGTAAAACATTATTCTAAGAAACTTTAATTCTTAGGTCGAAGAGAGATTTCTTACGGTATAGTCGCAAAAAATTGTTGAAGCATGTAAAATGGATAAAATTAAGGAAACAGTTTTATTGGGACTAAACCGTAAGAAATCCTGTTTCGACCCAAGAATTAAAGTTTCTTAGAATAATGTTTTACATTTTCTGAAATTGTTTGAGAATTTTCTGGGCACTTTGTTTCTCGCCGGAAAACGCCCACCCGGATTCTGTTCACCGGAAATTTTTTTACTTGAGCTTCAGGGATCTTAAAATGACCGTCTAATTTAGACGAGTCTAATAGTATAAAAATTTTCGAAAAACGATGTTAGAGATGTCGGAAAAATGTATTTTAAAGAAAAGAAATAAAACAATTTTCTCTATCCTCTCTATCATTTTATTTACCAATTTGTCACCTTGCCCTTTTTAATTATCATCCAAACTACGTAGTTTTGTTATGTCACACAATAAGCTCATTGTCACAACTTAAGCCCTTGTCACGCTGGATCTCACCCCTATATATATATATATATATAGGTTAGGAGGATATGCTTATTTTGTTTTTAACAAAGTTAGACTGCTGAAACTCGGCAACCTATAAATGGGTTTCCAGTTTGACGGTTCAAACAATCCTGCTGATCGGTTTGGTTGAACTAGATTGACCCGATCAAGTCAGTCCGATTTTTATAGATTGAACTAGAAAAAAG
The DNA here is from genome assembly GCF_963576675.1 of Euphorbia lathyris. NCBI lineage: Eukaryota > Viridiplantae > Streptophyta > Magnoliopsida > Malpighiales > Euphorbiaceae > Euphorbia > Euphorbia lathyris. The sequence goes on from NC_088917.1 coordinate 31,406,519, forward strand.
ATTCACGTGGTTACACATTTTGTCAATTGCATGTCTGTGGTATTTTTTTTTTATCCAAACGGGGACTGATGTTATGGCTTTGTTCAAAATAAGATATTTTTAATTGTCACTATAAAAATGAAAATTAACGATCTTAAAATGAAAAATTCAATGAATTAAAGTTGTTTAGTACAACATTTATTATGAAAGCAAATTTTTTATTTTAAAAACTCATCATTTTCGAAATTTTTTCTCTTTAAACATTCATTTTTCTGTAATTATCAAACACACCTAAATGACTTCAAAGTTAAAAAGTTAAAGAATTAAAGTTGTTTAAAATATCATCAATTCTCAAATTTTTCAATTTTGAAACCAGTAACTGTAATTTTAACATTATCAACCAAAAAAATTATTGTTTTTAGTAAAACGAAAAAACTCAATCATCTAAAAAAATCACTTTCAGTCCCTGTTTGAAAAAAACTTAATTTACCCAAAAAAAAAAAAAAAAAAAAAGCAAAAACGACCACCATAAACCAACATGGGCTTGCGAGCATATGATAATTACTAAAAAATCATCAGAGCAGAGCTTCCTTTAAAGATGGGATTTCAAGCATAGTCTTCCTTCCTCTCTATAGGAGTCTCCATATTTTCCAGATTGTTTCTTCCTTCGTCTTTCCCTCCCTCTCGAGGGTTTTTTTTATTTCTTTTTATTTCTTTGTTTTTTTTGTTTTTTCAAGTTTAATTTTGGTCCCCTTAAACCCTAACCTGTGATTCTTGGTTCCCCTCCTCCATCTCTCTATATTACTGGGCATAGATGTTGCCGCATCAGAGGCTGAAGCAACAAGCAGCCATGGTGCAATATCCCTATCCTGCTGTGCTTACTACTCCTCAGGTTCTCTTACTTTTTGTTTTTTTCTTACATTGATTATTGGGATATTTAAGCTGTTTATTGTAGTATTGTATTCTACTGTATGTTTACTTGTCTTTATCTTTTTCTGTCGAATGTAGACTTTGTAGTTCATGTTGAAAAGTAACTTGGTGGAAATCCTGTGATTTGCAGCGCATAGGAGGATTTTTTTTTTTTTTTTTTTTAAATTTTAATCACATGGATTTGTTGTTTTTTGTTGCTGCCTGCTTTAATGGGTATCGTCTGTTATTTATTTTCACGAGTTCTGATTCTTCTGTTTTGTTTTGACCTGGAGTAGTTATTTCTTGTGCTGTTTGTTTGCACAGTAGCTCCTAAAGGTATTTGCTATGGAACAATATATGCACTCAATTACTTACTTTTAGGAATTTAAAATTTGCGTCTATCTTATACTGTTCATGCTCACAAGAACATATAATGCACCTTCGAGGCTGATTTTTCTCTCTCTTCCTAATCTCTCTCCCCTTCTGTTATGTGCTTTAGAATTGCTAGTTTAGGTATTTATAACCGAGAAATGTTATACTTAAATTTCTCCTGGGAGAGTCTAGGTTTCTAATTTATAGGGGTTTTTCATTTTTATTTTATATTTTTTTCTCTTGGTGCAGATAGAGCCTATCTTAAGTGGAAATTTGCCTCCTGGCTTTGATTCCAGTGCATGCCGCAGTGTGTGAGTGTTGTAGCCTTTTTTTTTTATTGTTCTAGCATTGAGCTTAAACTTGGTGAACATTTATCTCATCTTAATGGAGAAGTTCTCTCACTATGTAGATAATGCAACTACTTTTTAGCACTTGCGGTTGCATTTGAACACACGTTTACTCTTAGAAATATATTCTATGGGGCATGTATTGTATGTTCACTTTTTTTCGTGCTGGCAAATACTATTTATTAGTTATTGTTTTGAATCTACGTTTTACTCTTAAATTCTATGTTTTGAATCTACATTTACTAATAAGATATTTCTTTTCTCTAATTTTTGGAATGAAAATTACAGGTATGTAGGAAACATCCACCCTCAGGTTAAAGAACCCCTTCTTCAAGAGGTTTTCTCAAACACTGGACCCATTGAAGGATGTAAACTGATTAGGAAAGAGAAGGTTAGTTAGGTTTCATTGAAACAGTTCTATTCTTTCATTGGTGAATTGGGTACATATATTATTTTATGACCTACAGCATAATTTGTTCATCATTCTGGCAGCTTTACTTAGTTTGCCCGTTCGCCTATCTTACTGGTAATATGATGTTTTGGTAATTTTATCTATGCAGTCATCCTATGGGTTTGTAGATTACTTTGATCGCAGATCAGCTGCTCTTGCCATTGTGACCCTTAATGGAAGGCATCTGTAAGTTGTGACTTCTACTAAATCTTTTTGAAGTTTTTTTTCCCCCTGTTTTGTAATAAGTTATTACTGGTATAGGTTTGGACAGCCTATTAAAGTTAATTGGGCTTATGCCAGTAGTCAAAGAGAAGATACATCAGGTTTGTAGATCCGTGATTGAACTACATACTACGAATCGTGCCGTAACCTCTTAGAAGTGTCGGTGCTTCATAGACTACATATTTTTTTTCTTTCTAATGGCACTATATTTAATTGTTTAACATTTTATACAACTTTATTGGCTTGCAGGACATTTTAATATTTTTGTTGGTGATCTAAGCCCAGAAATTACAGATGCAACACTTTATGCTTGCTTCGCTGTGTATTCTACTTGTTCGTAAGTTTCCATTTTCTTATTTTCATTTTTTATTCTGTCGATGCTTACTGACTGTTTATTGGCAAACATCTGAAATTTAGATTGTTTTAACGCTTATATACTTCGTCACAGAGATGCAAGGGTTATGTGGGACCAAAAGACTGGACGCTCAAGGGGTTTTGGGTTTGTTTCTTTTAAGAATCAGCAGGTACTGAAATCTTTTATTGACTTATCCTGGTTTACCCATTTGAAATAAAATTATTTTCTCAAATTTCATATTGTAGCTAATTTGTTTTTCAACATGGCCAGGATGCTCAGACTGCAATAAATGACTTAAATGGTATGAACTGTTTCACTGGCTTGATTCCTGTTCATATTGTCTTACACTATGCAATTTCTATTTTATATAGGCATTTTATTCGAACTGTTAATTGTTGAAATATATATCTTATCCTTGTTTGTTTTTCTGGACCCAGTTTGTAATAAAAAGTGATCAAGGGAGGGAAATAGTGTCAATATACCTTATGATATGTAACTTTAAAATGGTTTGCAATTGAATTTGAAACTTTAGTAAGAAGACCTTGTGACAAAGCCTGACTACCAAGGATATTGGATAATATGGGTGCATACCAATTCACTTGATTCAACAAAATATTTTATAGAGGTATTTTTGAATCAATGTTCAAGACGAAGATTATGTCTGAAATGCAGCTCTCACTCTCTTAGTGTCTTGTCATGAATGATAATATCTATGCTGATACAGTGATACTTGCTCTTGGGATGAAATATCTTTTGTATGCACATTGCTTATTTTGTTTTTAAAAATGTTGCATGAATCTGTTATGTTTTTCTTAATACAGGAAAATGGCTTGGAAGCCGACAAATACGTTGTAATTGGGCTGCAAAAGGTGCTACCTCTAATGATGATAACCAAAGTTCTGATGCCAAGAGTGTTGTAGAGCTAACAAATGGAACATCAGGTAATTATAAACTATCATCTAAATTTTTGAGTTCTAGTGGCTGGATATCAACTTTATCTGTTGATTATTGAAGTTCCGTAATTTACTATTTTTGCCTGATTATGTGGGTGATCTGCATTCGACTAATTTTATTTTCATGCATCATGATCATCCTAATTTTGCTATCTATTTGGAATAATAGCCGGTACATTTTCTTCTGCTTCTTGTGGTTCATTGAATAGCATAGCGAAGGATGTAAAATATATGTAATGGGACCAATAGATCATAGTACTTGTATTTTTACCGATAAACAATGGCTGGAATTTTGAATTCTATATATATTCCATTTAATAACTAGAGTATTAACCTTTGCTTGAAATTGAGGTATAATAAACTACGTAAAATGGGAATTTCTACTCCATCCTATTCCTTAAATAAAACAGAATCTTTATTCTTTCTGGTGAATTGAACAAGGTTATTATAGGCTATGCTTGTACTAGTGCAATATGATAGCTTACTTTTAAATGATATAATACAGATGGTTGTATGTCTAGGGTTGACTTTTGGATCCAAGTCTCATGTTTATGTTTTTCCCATTTCCATTAGTTATATTTTTCTTTTTTGGTTTCATGCTTGTTATTGGTTGTAGCTTGCTTGTTTTAATATGTATATTTGTTTTTTTGTTTTTTTTTTTGGGTGGGCATCCTTTGCGATGTTTGAACTCAGCGCATGTTCCTACTACATTCCATGAGTTTCTTCTTATGCTAGAGCTAACACTATTTGTACTCAATGCAGAAGATGGCCAAGAAAAGAGTGATGAAGTCCCTGAGAATAATCCTCAGTATACCACTGTTTATGTTGGAAATCTTGCTCATGAGGCAAGGAGTTATCTCTTGCTTTTATCTTGTATCCATTCTGGCTCTTTAGTCCTTGCAATTTTGTAGTACGTATCTTGTTTAAGCTTAAGGGGACTATAGGTTTGGGAACGAGGGAAGAAAATTACATTTTAGTTACTCGATCACAGGGTTCATCAGTCAATAAATCTCCAAAAATTTCAGCTTTGCTTGATAAGATATCAATTAACTTGGATCTATATACTTAGCATGAAGAATGAATGAAATTTTGTGAATGGTAGTGAAAGACTGAAGTCCCTTACTATAGGATTCCATATGGTTATATACGTTCCTCTCCTTTCATACACTCTACCAAAATGGTCTGCAAAAACTATTTGTTTTTCCATTTAGTGCAAAAAAAAAAAAAAAAGATTTCTTCACAACTAGGTGTGGTTTGGTTTGTATGATTCTTTCGGAAAATTTGAGGAAAATTGTAGGGCAGGATGTTTCTCACTAACAAATAATTTGCAGGTTACTTCCGTGGATCTCCATCAACATTTCCACACGCTTGGTGCTGGAATTATTGAAGATGTGCGGGTACAACGTGATAAAGGGTTTGGTTTTGTGCGATACAGTACACATGCTGAAGCAGCTTCAGCTATTCAGATGGGAAATGCTCGTCCTCTATATGGTAAACCAATCAAGGTAAATTCTTGGTAGAGAATGAAGCTATGACCTTGATGATTGCCTTGATATTTTTGATACTAGAGTTTTTCAATAATTTAAAAATGAGAACAAACACTTGCTAGTTTTCTTCCTGACTAATTTTGGGGTTTTCTGACCAAGGTTGAGAATCGGTATTGGCCTTCATTTTCTTTTTTCTTTTGAATGATATGCTGCAATTAGGCTTACCAATTAATTGAATTAATTTAGAAATATAAAAGGAAAGTGCATAATGTTCCAACACTGGAATTTTTGCAGTGCTCATGGGGTAGCAAACCCACTCCACCAGGAACAAGCTCTACCCCTTTGCCTCCACCAGTTGTTGCCCACATGCCAGGTTTTACAGTTGCTGATTTCGCAGCTTATGAACAGCATATGGCATTGAGCAAAATGGGTGGTGCACAAGCCTTAATGCATCCACAAAATCAGCACCTCCTTAAACAAACCATGATGGGAATGGGTGCCGTTGGAAGCAACCAGCCAATATATGACAGCAGGTTTCAAAATGTAGGAGCAACACAGCAGCTTATGTACTACCAGTAAAATACTATTTAACTCCCCTGAAACTGTTTTTAAACTTCGGTCAGATTGCTGTTTGAGCATCTGCTGTGTGTATGGATAGTTGTTTTTTTTTTGTTCTAAGGGTTGTGGGAGCAAGTAATAATTTTTGTCCAATGCAAACTCTTTTTGTTTCTACGGTGTTATCAATAGTCAAAAGAATCATTTCCTAATGTTTCTGATTATTCTAATTTTGGTGGGTTGATTTCTTGATCTTTCATTTTAAGCCGTTAATTCTACGATCTTTTATTTTGGGTCACGGTAAGCATAAATCTCTAGGGAGGATTATGTGGAAGTAATATTATTGTGCGGAGTGGCTAAAGGCAGGGGATAGGAGCACACTTTACTTCCATCCTAAGTTGATTGCTAGATGTCGAAACAATTTCCTTACTAGGATGCAGAATAAACGCGGTATTTAGTCCTTATTTTGTTAGTCTTGTTGGGATATTATCTTACTCTTGCTGGGATATTGTCGGTGATGTTGTGTTGACTCTTGTTCTTAATGTGCTGAGTTGTGGAGTTAGGTCATTGCTGAGTGACTTATGTCTCTTTCTCTAGTCTTCTGCTACTCAATCTGCTTTTGTGCTTATCCGTCTTTACGGACAATGCTATTATTTCATTTGAAGTTCTCCTAGTATGAAGTTGAAGGTGACACTCGGAATTTCAGTGGTTGGGTTGTTGATGCCAGAAACGAGGCTACTCACTTGCTTTAGTGAGAAACTTTGTGAATTTAGGCAGAAATAGACTGTTAATGAACCGGCTGCTCCGTCTAGCCTGTTTAAGTCTGCCTCTGGGTTGGATTTGGATATGTATATTTAAAAATTGGTCCAACCCAGTTTGAAACTGCTCAAGCTTGTATACATAATGGGTTGGGTCTGTGATTTATCTCAAAAGTTTGAACTGAACTTGGCTCGGCCTATCCTTATATAATATATATTTTATATATGTTCTTATTACCTCTATTTTATTTTTATGGAATAAGGTGCAAAGATATCTTTAATGCTGACAGTCAGGAGCATAACGTTGGTAGTTGAGCAATTTTACTCCAGTGTTGCAAATTAGGTCAATTTTAGACATTATTATAAAACACAAATTTTGTTCTGTATTTTATTCCCGTTGTATATCAATTAGTTTTAAAAACGATTTTGTTTTTTCTTTTGTGATTTAATAATAAAGACCATAAAAGGTACAAACACAACTAAGATATAAATCATATCATTTTTGTAAGTTGAATGGAAGCTTTCAGGAACTGTTTGGATGACTGTGATCTTTTTGATTTGCAATCGTTGGGAGCAAGTTTTACATGGACTAATGGTAGGAGAGGCAGGGATCGTATATGTGAAAGGTTGGATCGTGCAGTCTGTCAGGTTAGTTGGGAATTATTGTTTCCAAAAACAATGGTTTCAGTGCTTGGGAGAGTGGCATCTGATCATTCCCCTATTCTCTTAGATACAGATGGTGTTCATGTTTATTTGAAACGTCCTTTCCGTTTTGAGAAGATGTGGATTCGGGATCCAAGATGTCGTAATGTTGTTCAATCTGTGTGGGATTCATCTATGGGTCAGCAAATGAACGTATGTGAGAAGCTTGAACAATGTGGTATCTCTCTCAAAAATTGGAATAAAATCACCTTTGGACACGTGGGTTCAAAATTGAAAATTCTAAATAGCAAGTTGCTTGATATTGAGAGGGGTGCTATGACAGATGCTAAAGTTCTGGAAAGGGATCGTATTGAAAAGGAGATTGTTCGTTTGCAGGAGGATGAAGAGACAATGTGGAAGCAACGATAACGGGTGTCCTGGCTTCAAGAGGGTGATAGAAATACAAAATTCTTTCATTCTAAGGCTTCTGCTAGGAGAAGGGTGAATTGTGTTAAGAGGTTAAAGGATGATGAAGGAGTGTGGCATGAAAATGAGGCTGATATTGAGAATATAATTGTGTCTTACTTTTCAGGATTATTTTCATCTTCAGTTCCTCCTACTAGTTCTGTTATTCTGAGCTCTGTGGATAGGCATCTCTCATCTGAGGAAGTTGATTCTCTCCAGGCTCCTTTTGTTGCTGAGGAAGTTCTTGTTGCTTTGCATCAAATTGATGGTTCAAAGGCTCCTGGTCCTGATGGTATGTCTGGTTTATTCTTTAAATCTTACTGGGATGTTGTGGGTGATCAGGTTTTAGCTTTGGTTCTAAATATACTTAATGGTGCCCCTTTTCCACCGTCTCTTAATCATACGTTTGTTACCCTTATTCCTAAAGTAAAAAATCCCGGGATCATTAAAGGACATTCGTCTTATCAGTCTTTGTAATGTTGTCTATAAACTTATCTCTAAAACTCTAGCTAATCGTTTGAAGGTATGTTTACATTCGATTATTCATCCCTCTCAAAGTGCTTTTATTCCGAACCGGTTGATAACTGATAATGCATTAATTGCTTTTGAGTTATTCCATTCTATGAAACATAGAATTAGTGGAAAAAAGGGGGTGTGTGCTATGAAGTTGGACATGAGTCACGCTTATGACAGGGTGGAATGGTGTTTCTTAAAGGATATGATGTGTGTTATGGGTTTTCCGAGTCGATGGATCGAATTGATTCAAAATTGTCTTTCTTCAGTTTCCTTTTCTTTCCTTTTAAATGGGGTACCTAAAGGCTTTGTTAAGCCAAGCAGGGGTCTTCGTCAAGGGGATCCTGTTTCACCCTATTTGTTTTTAATCTGTGCGGAAGGGTTATCAGCATTGATTAGGAAGTCTGAAAGTAACAGAGTTTTGCATGGTATTCGTGTGAGCAATTCGGGTCCAAATATATCACATCTTTTCTTTGCGGATGATTCAGTCATATTCTTTAGAGCAACTTCTACTGAGTGTGCTGTTGTTCGTGATCTGTTACATGTATATGAAACAACATCTGGACAGTGTATTAATTTTGATAAGACTGAGGTTACCTTTAGCAGGGGTGTGGGAGTGGAGAGTTGAAGCAGATGTGCTGAACTATTGGGTGTACGTGAAGTTAGATCCTTTGAGAAATATTTAGGATTGCCTTCTGTAATCGGCCGGTCAAAAAAAGCAGTGTTTAATTTTCTTAAGGAAAGATTGAATAAGCGTATATGTGGTTGGCAGGAGAGGTGTTTATCTAGAGGGGGTAAAGAAGTTCTTATTAAATCTGTGGCACAAGCAGTTCCTCAGTATATTATGAGTTGTTTTTTTACTTCCCAAGACCTTTTGTGATGAATTACAGCAAATTATGGCTAGATTCCTGTGGAATCATACTTCTGAGCATAAGCGTATACATTGGATAAGTTGGGAAAAAATGTGTTTATCCAAGGAAGAAGGGGGCCTGGGGTTTAGGAATATTTATGCGTTTAACCTTGCTTTACTAGCTAAGCAGGTTTGGAGAATGGTTGAATTCCCAGATTCTCTTTGTTCGCAGGTATTTAAACATAAATATTTTCCCAGGCATGGTGTGTTGGAGGCAAGTGTGGGTTATCGTTCTAGTCATGTTTGGAGAAGTTTAATAAAGGCAAGACAAGTGATTCAAGATGGGAGTTGCTGGCGAATTGGTGAAGGAAGATCAGTTAATTTGATGAATTCTAGATGGATTCCTGATGTTCTGTGCAATCGTCCTCTATATTTGTTAAATCCAACACCCTCATTAAGTGTTTCCTGTCTTATTGATTTTGATAATTTTTGTTGGAAAACAGAATTAATTAAATTCTGTTTCCCTACAGAGGTTGCAGCAGCCATTTTGAAGATCCCGTTAAGCCGAAGGTTTATAACGGACTCTCTTTTTTGGTTACATTCTAAGAATGGAGAATACTTGGTTAAATCGGGTTATAAAGTTGCTTGTCGTGCTATGTCCTGTATTTCAAATTTGGGTGCACCATCAATGGGGGCTAATCAGTTTTGGCAATGTCTTTGGAAGGTTAATGCACCAGCAAAATTCATTCACACTGTTTGGAATGCCGCTAAGAATATTCTGCCAAGTTTGGATAATCTTTTGATGAAAGGAATTAATTTGGATGGTCGTTGCTGCTTTTGTGGATCACATTCAGAAACTTTGATTCACCTGTTTAAATTTTGCCCAGGTACAAGATCATATTGGAGGCAGTCGAATTTGGTTGATCCTGTTTATAAACTTACGGGGTTGGATTGTCTTGAATGGTTTATTTATGTCTTGAAGTTTTTATCTAAGCATGAATTTGCTTTCTTTTGCGGAATGATTAATTTCATTTGGTTTGAAAGAAACCAAATTATTCACGGCAAAAAGCGGCTTGGAGTGGTAAAATCGGTGGAGGTAGTGTGGGATTCAGTTATTGGTTTTGCAAGGGGTGTAAATGTCTCAAAATCTGTTTCAACGGATTCGAATGGAATGTTTAATTCAAGTAGGACTGCTTGCCGATTTTCTATATCTGATGATGTTGCTGTTGTGGGACATGATGTAGCTGCTGATGGAGATAATTTGGTTGTTGGTCGAAATATTACTGCTTTGGATAATAATGTTGGTGGTCAAAATTTTGCTGCTATTGGTTACATTGAATTAAATTCAATGGTTGGTAGAATTGGAAATTTGGAGGCTGTAAGAAAAGGAAAAATGATTATTTCATCAAGTGGTTTTGGCAAGGCAAAGGTTGGAGATTATCTGATGCAGGATAGTGGCTTGAATGGCTTTTATGGTGTTTTTCAAGGGGATGAAGCTTCTAGTAGTACCGTTGGTTTTGGGTTTTCACATGATAATTATTTTTGGTTACCTCCGCCTACAAATATCTTTAAATTAAATTGTGATGCGACCTTTTCGGTTAAAACTTTTGTGGGGTCTTTTGGTATGGTCGTCAGAGATAGTAATGGTTTGGTTTCTATGTCAGGTGGTGGCCCAATCGGTACTACATTGTCGGCTCTACATGCTGAGTTAATTGCAATTCTTTACTCGTTACGTGTGGTACGGGATAGTGGATATCATGCTATTTTAGTAGCTTCAGATTCAGCCTCAACTATTCAATTGCTTAAAGGGGATCTAGTTTTGTCGAATTGGCTTGGTGTTATTCTAGGTGATATTTTTGAGGTGACCGGCTCTTTTGAATCCATCCAGTTCGTGCATGAAAAATGAAAAGCCAACACTGCTACTCATAGTTTAGCTGCATGGGCACGCTCTCTTCCATAAATGGAAATTCTTATTGAAGATTTTCCTAATTGTATTTCTTCTTGTATTCAGAATGATTTAATTTCGGTTGTTTCGTAATATATGGTTTGTTTATATAAAAAAAAGGTTCTTTCGGAAATTTGGTTGAGTAATTTCTTTTTTTACAAATACGTAGATCTATAGATCTACAGACAAGACGAACATTTTTTGCTTTTGCTAAGATCGAAACAAAAAAAATGAAAGAAATATGAAGCTAAAAATTAAATCCAAGACATTGATGGAGAGAGAAAAAATTCAACTTTCATTTTTATAGGGATAATGTATCAAAATAGGTTTATAGTTTTTTAGGAAGTATCAATTTAGGTTTCACGTACAAAATAGCACCAATATATGTTTAACGTTTAAAAAGGGTACCAATTTAGGTCTCGATAACGGAAAGAGACACTTTATTGATATGTCAATTGTACGTGGAGAGAGAAATCAGAACTTAACGGGAGTAATAGGAATGACGTGTCCGATCTGTTATCGAGGTCTAAATTGAAATATTTTTTAAACATTAAGCCTATACTGATGTTATTTTGTACGTGAAACCTAAATTAATAGTTTCCAAAAACCATAATCCTATTATGATACTTTATCCCATTTTTCTAACCATAAGATATTATAAATAAAACTTATCTGATTAACTTTTCAAAACAAATCAATTACATGTGCCGCAATTCAAAATAAAATAGCAGTACATATAAAACTTTTGTAATATAAAATAGCAGTACATGTACTCCTTTGCAGTACATAATATTAAAACCAATTCATAACTTTTTGAATAATGTTTTATGGAGATAAAGGTAATTCCGCATTAAACCAAAATTAAAATCCAGTTCGAATCATAAATCTAGTCAGTGTGAATCTCCTCTAATATGTCACGACCCATCCATCGGACCGTGACCGGCGCTAGAAAACGGGTAAGCTCAAGCTACCGGAACCCGTAGCAAGCCTTAATATAATATACAATCAACCTTACTAATAATTTTAACATAATTTATTATTAAGTCCTTCAATGAAGCACACAATATAATTCTCAAACTGGTACTGCGGTCTAGAATATAAATTTTTAACATGATTCTTAAACAGTCATACATAATAAGATAGATGTGCTGCCCGAAGAAAGATCGTGGGCTGCAACAGACTTCTAGTTACCTGAAAAATTAAAGGAGTCAAACCTCCCATAGTGAATTAATTATATGCAATGCATGAGTAATTTAACATTTATGTCACACACAATAATAATAATCATAATATATAATATAAATGATCACACAATATGCTTTTCATGAAATTGTCTTATAAATAAATAGATAGGTGGTTTAATACGTGTGTTGGACCCTAACCTCAATACCCGATCTAATAATCCACCAATAATCACCATTTCACTCATATCCAATAACTGGGGGACCGAGAATAACTCAACCGACCACACGCCCAGTTAGCTGGAGGACCGAGAATAACTCAACCGATTCTGTACCCAACCTTACTTAAATCCAAAATCCACATATCATATAGCCCGAGAATATCTCAACCGAGCTTATCCATATATCACAACATTCACAATACTAGTATCATCAATATCCAATAACCCGATAGTACCTGTGCGCACAAGGTCCTGATGCCGCTCACCAGGAAGCATGTTCATAACACATATTTATCCACAAATAATTACGTATAAATTATTATAAACAATAAGCCACTTTTATAAGTAAAAATAATACTTTACTTGAAATATCATGAAATCATTTATTATGAATGCAAATGCTAAATTAAAAATGCATAACATATAATTAACTCACAAATTGCTCCTAGCCGACTGTCCTAATTTTCAGGTACTGCTGCTCCTCCTACCAGTTGAGTATCTAAAAGAGATAATATTATTTTTAGAATTTATATATGTTTAGAGAAATATTAAAATTTATTTTGTCTCGTTTTACAGACTGTCTACCGAAAATTCGGCAGAGTCTTCCCTACAAAACGAACATCCTCCTAGTAATAACTAGGATCAACCCTGCAATAAAATACACTTCTATATTAAAAAATATTCAAGTCCAAACCGGTACTCCATAGACTGCAATTATCAACCCGGTGGACATCAATCATCCGACAATTCCATAACTATCAGTAATTCCAATACTTTACTTTTAAAATTACTCATCATCAAACAACATATAAACATATATACTTATAATCCATTTTCATAATATTTATATCAACCAAATTAACCAACCAATAATCTTAAGAGCATAATTAATTAATTATGCTTAGTCCAGTCTCCCTTCAACCTTTATTTTTAAAATTATATATTCTGATTTTTTTTATTTAAATGAGGATCCAACAATTATTTTTAACCCAACTTAATTATTTTCCTTAATTTAACCCGACTATATACTTTCGTAATTTATAGAGACTAAACGGTAAGGAATTTGGTCAAAGTCCAAGAATTAATGTTGCTCCAAATAATATTTAGAATATTCTGAAGTTAATCAAATAATTTTTCTGTACTTATTTCGTATGTCACCGGAAAAAATCACCGGTGTTCGGGATCCGCCTATCGGAAAAATTAAAGTTGATCGTTTTGAGAAATTAATTATACCACTTTGTTCCTTATGATTCCAGGAATCTAGAATCACTCTCAAAACACCCAAAATCGACCGGAAAGTTAAATTTTGGTTAGATTTCTTACTTTTTCCGGCGTAGCTCCGATTACACCTCAAAACTCATTGCATGCACCAAAATCTAGTGTATCCATAGGTAAATCGACCCCCTGAGTCTATTTTTGGTGTTAGAATTGCAAAATAATTAACATAGGACCGAGAAATAGAGAGAATTGACGAATTTTCTCTCTCTAAACAATTTTTAAAAACTCAAAATCTCACAATAAAACTTACATGCACTTGTAGCTGGAGTTGAGAGCTTCGTTTCGATATAAAGAACGCCAAAAATGGTGAAGAAATGAGAAAGAACAAGGTTGAAGAAGAATGAAAATGGAACAAAGTTTGAAGGGTAAGGAAGAAGAAGACCTGCGTAGCAGGCTTCTGATTTATTTGATCACTAATGGTCAAATTACAATTTGATCCCTACATTTATAATCTCTTTTAAAAATTTCTCAAAAGTAATTATACTTTAGCCTTAATTCCTTTTAACTAATTCATTTTAGCAATTAGCTTAATTATATATAAATTGGGGTATTACATAATACGACCAAAATTTTTTTTTTAGCACCCCATTAAAAAAACAGAAAATAATTTAATCAAAGAAAATCCTCTTGCCAATATTAAACACGTAGATTAAATTAGGAATAAAGTTACATTTCATCAAAAAAAAAAAGAGTCGTCCCCTTTATACGAGACTAAAAACCACAAATAGTAGTTCTCCTACACTACACACACATAGACGTATATTAGAACAACTTCGTGTGCAAATATTTCAAAACTTGAACTCGAACAAAATGACGAACGAACTCGGGAGATAGGGGCGGCTCGACTACGAAGAGGAGTCGATGATAATTTTTTTTTTTTATCTTTAAGTTATTATTTGGTTTATCTTGTCTACACATAATTCAAATTCCAACTTTAACTATATATATATATATATATATATAGATTTTCCTTAACCTAAATCTAATAGGAATCAAAATAATAATCCTTTTATTAGGATTCTAATTAGATTTAATTAATTAATAAAATAATGTTCACATCCTAAATAATTAATAACCTAATCCTATCCCCAAATTCTGAGAGAAGCCAGAAACCCACCTTTTCTGCTGAGCTTTGGGGGATTCGCTCTGGCCTGAAGCTGGCTAAGGATCTAGGGGTGAAGAAGCTTCTGGTTGAGTCAGATAACCAAGAAGCGGTTAAAATGATTTCTGAGGGCAAGTCTGTCTGTCGGAATAGCTTGAATATTATTAAAAGCATGCATTAAAAGGATTGGATCCTCCTTTGAGTCTATTAAGTTCTCTCATATTTATAGGGAGCAGAACCGCGTCGCGGACCGTCTTGCGTTGGAAGGGCACTCTGGTTTGTTGGGCCTTTCTACCTTTTCTTCTCCACCGGTCTTCATTTCTTCCTTGATCTTGGAGGATGTGGTGGGGGTCAGTTTTCCTAGGCTGATCCCGGGTTAAGTTGTTTTGTTTGTTTTTTTTTTCCTTTTCTACTAAAAAAAAAACTAATCCTAACTGGAATCAAAATAATAATACTATTATTATTATTATTATTCTAATTAGATGTAATTAATTTAAAATAATATATAATATTAACTTTCCTAATCAATTAAGAGTTAGAAAACAAATAAATCACCGACATTATACTTAAAGGGCACATGTATAACAATTTTAGGGACGGATTATTCAATCCCAATTGATGTCCTCAGTACCTTAGAGATGGTTATGGCAGAACCCGATGAAGGAACCATTGCTCAGCAAAGAAGGGATAGAGATCTTTATGTCTTGGAAAAAGAAAAACACCCAAGCCAGACTCATCCTGCTCAGTGCTATGGATCATGATCTCTCAAACGAGTATCGAACTAAGGAGACATCAAAGGATCTATGAGATTCTTTGAAGGATAAGTTTGGAGGAACATCTCTGACAAATTTCAATCTATAACTATATAAGATTTGATACCTATAAGAAGAAACATGATCATAATATGAAAGGCATTTGAGAGAAAAGTCCAATATGTTCAGTACCCTTGATGTAGGAGGTCATAAGTTGATTGGTGAGCAGCAAGTTCAAGCTGTATTCATTCATCGCCAAATAGCTGAGAGCATATGAAGATGCACCTGACCCATTCCACATCAATTAAGACATGTGAGGATCTAAGTCACCACCTTGAGCTGGAAGAGGACCGTTTAACTGCCGTTAGAGTCAATTTTGAAGTTCATTACGTCGCTTCTCATTCTAAAGGAAAAGTGTCAAACTCTCAATGAATGAAGCGTAAACGTTTCTATGCAAGGGCAAAGATCAAGCTAAGGAACCTAATGATAAGCGGTAGAATAAGAACAAGAAAAAAGTGAACATCTCGCGTATGAATGTTACAACTATCAGCAGAGATGACATTATACGTCTGATTGCAAAGTCTCTAAGGTACATGTTTTGAAAATGCTTGTAAGTCAAGTTTTTGTACCTACTAGTGTTCTTTTAACTAAATTTGATCCTCTGTGGATAATTGATTCAGGTGCCACAAACCACGTGACGAGGGATCGTGATGCCTTCATTGATTTCCGAAGTTTTCCAGTTGCATCCAGGTGCCTGTATGTGGGAAATAACTCGAAGGTTGAAGTTCGAGGGATCGGTACTTGTAAGATGTTTTTTATGAGGTGTCTACACTCTCGTCGTGTATGATGTTCTTTATGCTCCAGAGATTCGAAGAAATCTCATTTCTGTTTTAGTTTTAATAAACATGGGTTTTACTTTTCTTTTTAACAATAATAGTTTGAAATTGTGTTTGCAAGATACCTATTATGGACCTGGTTATTTTACAAATGATTTGATTGCTATGGATATTGAATTGGGTACTTATAATAATTCCATTTCCTTTAATACTGTTTCTTCGTTTGATAATAAAGATGCATTATTATGGCATGCTCGTTTAAGTCACATAGGTCAAGTTCACATGAACCAATTAGCTTGGACCGGACCGTTCGGACCGGAAACTGGTAAAAACTCCAGTTTGAGCTTGACTGGTTCGATAGACATTAAAAAATATGGTGTGAACCGGAGTTGAACCCGCGATCGGAGGTTGAACCGGGAACCGGTGCAACTCCGGTTTAGTGCCATTGCTTAAGAAAAATCTATAAACGATAACCATAAAAGGGTCTAAAAAATCAGAAAATTTTTAACTTACTTTTTGGAATAGCAAAGAGAGAGAGATAGAAAAAGAGAGAGGAAGAGAAAGAGAGAGGCGGTCGGTGAAATAAGATGAAGTAGATGAAGTGGAAGAATTTATAAGGATCAAAATTAGGCGTCTTGAGTTACACTTAACACTGATGGGCTAAGTTAGCTCCATTGCCTCAAATAATTTTAGTGACCCAAATAATTGTAAAGACCTAAGTAACTTATGCATTAGTAAAATATGTAACTTATTATATTACTCATATTCATTAGTTCTTATTTCACTAAATAGAAATCGGTTTTCAATTAATTATATATAAATATTATTTATTTATTTATTATGTCATCCGGTCCGACCAATCCGACCGGGTTCATCCCGTCTTTAGAGGTTAATAAACATGGGTTATTAAATAGTTATTAAAAAAATTTGATCATTAATTTAATAAATAAAAATATTTAATTTAAAATTATAAATATATTTATAATTATCAGTTTTCATAATAAAAAACCATAAATAGTTTTTAATGTTTAATAAACAATTAAAAAGATTCAACATCTATTTTCTTTAACACTTAAATCAATACTTAATTTTGAGTATTAAATAAATCTTGAATCGATTTTGAGGCGATTTTTCTCTCTCCATGACTAAACCTAGAACGACGAAGGCGGCAGCAGGGAAGGGGCTTGTTGGCGGCGGATCCGTGATGGCGTTGCCGGACCATACGGAAGGGAGGGCGCTGGATGATGATCCAGGTACGGATGGGATAAGGGAGGGCCGGGATAGAAGATCGGCGGAGGATCCGCGTGAAGGTAGACAGGCGGATGGGGAAGGCGGCATGTTGGATCTGTCGCGCGATAGGAGAAGGAGCGGCGTCCGCTTTAGGGAGCGATCGCAGGAGCGGATCCGATCTACTCGGGATGAGGGTGGCATGCCGGATCCGATGGGGCGCGTGGTGACTGCAGGGGATGTTGGGTTGGAGCGGGGCCGAGAGCATCATTCCTGGGCATCGGCGCTTAGCGTTGGTGATGGCGGGCTTGGCGCTGCGCCTTCTTTCGGAGCGCCGGCTCCGATTGCGGGGGGCCAGGCCTGCGGTTTCGCTGTAGGGAGGCCTGGCGCGCTTGAATTCCCAGCTGTGGGTTTTTGCAAACCTGTGGGGGAGATTGGGGAGAAAGGGCCTGATGCCTATGCGGGTGCAGGCAGCGATGCCGGGGCTGTGTCGACAGGCATTGAGGTTGCCCTGGCAAGAGCTCCAGCGGTGTCCTTGGTTTCAAAGGAAGCTGGGGAAGTCGTGGCTACCCCCTTGGGGGGAGTTTTGGCCCAAGGGCCTGCGGATCTTAATGTGTCGAATCCTGTCTCTAACCCGGTTTATTACTCTAATCCTGACAAAGGCGTGGGAAAATTCTCTTGGAGGGATAAGGTGTTGGGGGTTGTTGATGAGGAACCTTTGATGGAGGATGATATTTTAGAGGAGGTCTCTGAGGATGTCTATTCTGACTCGGATGTTGAAGATGGTGAACCGGAGGACCCGCTTTGTCCTGTAATCCGTCTTTCTTCTGAAGACAAGCGGGTTCTCAGATCGAAATGGAAATTAGCCTTAATTGTTACTGTGTTTGGAAAGAGGATAAGCTTTAATTACTTTGCTCAGAGGATTCAGGCTCAGTGGGCAAAGAAAGGGAAGGTTACTATCACAGACCTGGAAAATGATTATTATGTCATAAAATTCACAAGGGCAGAGGATTACAATGCTGTTGTTAATGGTGGACCTTATATCATTTCTAATCATGTTTTGGCGCTGAGGCCATGGGTCCCAAATTTTAATCCTCATGATTGCTCTGTGAATAGGATCCTTACTTGGGTTAGATTCCCAGGGCTTCCCATTGAATACTATAACGAAAGATTTCTGAATAAGATTGGTGGCCTGGTTGGGAAGGTTCACCATGTTGACAAAACTACCGTTGGGGCAGTGAGAGGCAAGTTTGCCAGGGTTTGTATTGACATTGATCTTGCTAAGCCTCTTCTGTCTAAATTCACCATTCAAAGTAAGGTCTTTCACATCGAATACGAAGGTATTCACAACATCTGCTATGAATGCGGTATGTTTGGCCATACCTATGATGGTTGCCCCAAAAGAAGGAAGGTGGTGGAGGAGACGGTGATACCTAACATAGGCAGAGCTGAAGAAAACCGAGAGGAAGGGAAAAATTTTGGTCCCTGGATGCTGGCCAAAAGGTCTGTTAGAAGGAAGCCACGAGCGAATACTACTCGGAGTCAAGTTTCAGACATCAGTAAGGAGATGAGTTCTTTCCAAGTTGCTCCTGAGATTAAGGCTAATCCTCCCGATAGTAAAATTGGTACTGGTGTTGATTTAGCTTCCGGATCAGGATCTAGATTCGGTGTCCTACTTCTTGAGAATGAACAGGATACAGATTTATCTAATGATCATATGGAGTTAAGTATGCCAGGACTTGAGTCTGCCAAACCAACTACCATCCTAGGTGACTCTGTTAATCCTCTTTTTGATCCTAAAGCGCATGCTAAAGAGAAATCTCAGATCATTGGTTCGACAGGAAAAGCTAAGCTCACTGAGGTTAGTAATTTGCAAACTCTCGTTGATGTTCCAATTGGAAAGTCGATAGGAGTTAATAAGTTGAATTTGAAGAAACCTAAGGCTAACTATAAAAAGAACCGTAGTTCTTTGGAGTCATGGGATAAAAGAGGGCCTGCTGGCACCTCTTCAAGGCTCTCAGGAGCCCCAAATAAATACCTGCTCTAGGGTTTAGGCCTGTGATCGGGAGTCTCCTCTCTGATGGATTTCTTTGTTTGGAATGTTAGAGGTGCGGCTAGCAAGACGACCTGCATCCATGTTAATGATCTTATTAAGCAGTTTAATCCTTCTTGTTTTGCTCTTCTTGAAACCAAGGTTAGTGGTTCCAAAGCAGATGAGGTGGTTAAAAAGTTTAAGAGTTGGAATTGTGTTAGAGCGGAGGCTACTGGTCGGGCTGGGGGGATCTGGCTCTTTTGGAAGCCAGGTCGTGTTAATATTGATATTATCAGTATAGATTACCAATTTATTCATAGCAAGGTGTGTTACCCTGGCAATAAACCTTTCTTTGTCACCTTTGTCTATGCCAATCCGGTCTTGTCCAACCGTGAAAGGCTTTGGGAGATCCTTTACTCTATTAGTACAAGCATGGTGGATGCTTGGATGGTTGCTGGGGACTTTAATGATATTGTCCTGATGAGTGATCAGAAAGGGGGGTATTCATTATGTCAACCGGTGCCTTAACCATAAACAAAATATGGATCGTTGCGGGCTTTCCGACCTGGGAGCTGCTGGCCACAAGTTTACTTGGAAGAGGAATAGCGTGTTTGTTCGGTTGGACAAAATGTACGTGAATGTTGCGGCTATTTGTAGATTTCCTGAGGTTAAAGTGCTGAATCTCCCTTTCCGCCACTCTGACCATTTTCCTATCCTCGTCAATCTGATTAGATGTCGGCCCAAAGGAAATAGACCTTTTAGGTACCTTGTTGCCTGGGAGTCCCATCCTAAGTTTAGAGAGTTTGTTAAGGATAATTGGCAGCCTCATTCGAATGTTCTCCTCGCCGCTGAGGGATTTAGGAAGAATGTGGTGGGTTGGAATAAGAACATCTTTGGCCATATTATCAGACGGAAATATAAACTCTTAAAAAGAATGGAAGGCATTCAACGTTGTTTGGAGACCCGGTTCGATCACAACCTGAGTTGTCAGCTTCGATCCCTCCAGAACGAGCTGGAAGCTGTTCTTAGACAGGAGGAGCTCCTCTGGTTCCAGAAGTCTAGGAAGGCTTGGATTAAGGATGGCGAACGGAATACCAGATTTTTCCACCTCTCGACTATTATTAGGAGGCAGAGGAATCAGATTGACGCTATTAAAGACTCCAATGGAGACTAGGTCTATGAGGATGATGAGATTCGTCGCCTGGCCCTTGATTTCTACAAAGGACTCTTTAAAGAGGATAAGGTTGATCTGGATAAAGCCCTCGCTGGGATTTCTTTTCCTAGGTTGGAGGAGGATGCTATTAAAGATGCCTTCCATCCTATCGACCAGAAAGAAATTGATCTGGCTTTCTCTAGTATTGGAGCTACTAAGGCTCCGGGGATTGATGGGATTCCTGCCAGTTTCTACCACAAACACTGGGATACTATGAATGAAGGCATCTACAGTTTTGTCAAAGGGATTTTTAGTGGCTCTAACGATATTAGTCTGGTGAATAAGACCCTTCTGGTCCTGATCCCTAAAGTTGATAAACCTTCCTCCTTTTTACAGATGAGACCGATTAGTCTTTGCAATGTTTTATATAAAGCTATCACTAAGATTGTGGCTAATAGGATCCGGCGTATCCTTCCTGATATCATCAGCCAGAACCAAGGCAGTTTTGTCCCTGGTAGGCAAATGATGGATAATGTGGTAATCGCCCAGGAGATGGTTCATTCCATGAAGATGAAGAAAGGTAAGAAAGGGATTGTGGCGCTCAAACTGGATCTAGAGAAAGCTTATGACCGCCTAAATTGGGGTTTTCTTCTTGATAGTTTAGAGAAAGCTGGTATTCCGGACAGCTGGAGAAGACTGATTGAGGTTTGTATTTCTTCTCCTGTCTTCCAGGTTATGATCAATGGTGACATGTCTGAGGAGTTCTCTCCTTCCAGGGGGATCCGTCAAGGGGATCCTATGAGCCCCTTCCTTTTTGTAATTGCTATGGAAAGGTTATCTCATCTGATCCAAGAGGCTGTTAGTAAGGGGGATCTTCACCCTGTGACCATCAACAAGTTCTGCCCCCCATTACCCATCTGTTCTTTGTCGACGATATTATGATCTTTGTGGAAGGGAATGAGGAGCAGATTGGTGTGGTTATGGATATTCTTAATCGTTTCTGTGCTGCATCTGGCCAGAAGATCAATGTCCACAAGTCTCGTATGCTTTGCTCTAAGAATATGGAGAAAAGTGTTTGTAAAAGACTTAGTGATGTCTCTGGTATTCCTCTTACTCAGTCTTTGGGGAAGTATCTTGGGGTCCCGCTCCATAGTGACAGAGTGTCAAAAGACTCGTTTAAAGAGACTCTGGATAAAGCTAATGGGTCGTGTGCTAGTTGGAAAGCTAACTCTCTGTCCATGGCGGGCCGCCTAACCTTAATCCAATCGGTCAATTGTGCGGCTCCCAATCATATAATGCAAGCCTGCAGACTGCCTGAGCCTGTTCTTAATGAGCTGGACAAAGTTAACCGGAGGTTTCTTTGGGGTGATTCTGGAGAGGGGAAAAAGATTCATCTTGTCCCTTGGAAGGAGGTCTGCCAGCCTAAGAGTATGGGGGGTTTTGGTATCAGACAAGCTAAGGATAATAACAAAGTCCTTTTGATGAAGCTTCTCTGGAGGATGTGGCAATGCCCCTCCGCTCTTTGGGTTCGTCTTCTCTGTGGCAAATATCGGAAAGATAGAATCTTTGGAGGACCCAAGGAGAGAGTCGCCAATTGCTCTTTCCTCTGGAAAGGTCTTAATGCTGTGTTTGACGAGTTCTGCTCGGGGGTTGGCCTTGAGGTGGGAAATGGCAAGTCCATCAGGTTCTGGTTGGATATCTGGTTTGGAGATAGACCTCTTTTAGAAGTGTGCAGTTCCCCCCCGCCTAGTGATATCCATAATTGGAGGATTGCTGATGTGGTTGATTCTGAGGGGGGCTGGATTTGGTCAAAATTTGATACCTTCTTCAATCTTGATATTCTCCTCAGAATTAGGGGAGTGAAGATTAGTAATCATGATGATGACAAGGATATGCACTGCTGGGCTCTTTCCAGAAATGGTGTGTACTCTTGTAAATCGGCCTTTGAAGCTTTTAACCCTAACAGGTCCAACCCTTCCCCTTTCTATTGGAAGTCTATCTGGACCCTTAAAGTTCCTTACCGTATCAGGAATTTCCTCTGGCTGGGAATTAAGGACAGATTACTTACTAACTCTGATAGACACAGACGTCATTTGGTGGATTCTAGAGCTTGCAGTAGATGCAGAGGCCATGATGAAACCTTATGCCATGCCCTTAGGGACTGTTCCAAGAGTAAAGATGTGTGGGAGAAAATCCTCCCACCCCACTTTCTTCCTTCCTTCCTTACCCACGATGAACATGTCTGGTTCTCTGATGGGATTAGTGGGAAGTTATTAGCTAATATGGAGCATTGTGACATTTTATTTGCTATCATCTGTCACCAAATTTGGAAGTGGAGGAACGAGGAGATCTTTGGTGTTAAAACCATTTTTATTCCTAACTTACCTGAATTCTTCTCGAGGAAACTCACTAATATTACTGAGAGCTTTAAAGGGGACTCCCTGGCCAGATCCATTCAGAGAAGAGATGTTCACCTTGTGGGTTGGAGCAGGCCTAATGATGGGGTGGTTAAATTAAATTCTGATGGCTCCTGCCTTAACGATGGGAAGATTGCCGATTGAAAGGTGTTCTCAGAGACTCGGGGGGTGCCTGGCTGTCTGGGTTCACACAGAATCTAGGTTTGGGCTCCTCTTTCTCTGCTGAACTCTGGGGTATTCTCTCTGGTATCAAGTTAGCCAGAAGACTGGGTATAAGGAGAGTTTCTGTGGAATCTGACAACTTGGAGGCCATCAATATGATCTCCGATAATCATGATATTTGTCTTAATAGTAGCAACCTCATCAAAGCTATCAAGCGGCTTTCATCGTCCTTTGATTCCCTTCTATTTAGCCACATTTTCAGAGAGTAAAACCGAGTGGCGGATCGCTTGGCGGCTGCTGGTCACGAGGGGATTTTTGGCGTCACTCATCTTTCTGACCCTCCGATTTATCTTTCTTCCCTGCTTATTGAGGATAGGATCGGGATTAACTTTCCTAGGCTAATCCCAGGTTAGTTTTGTCTTTGTCTGTTGTTTTTTTCTTCTTCCTTTTCTACCAAAAAAATCAATACTTAATTTTTTTTTTTTGTAGCTTTGGCAAAAAAAAAAAAAAAAAATCTAAGTTTTCTAGTATGAATTATCAGTTAAATGGAAGAGCTAAACTGAAATATTTTTAAGTGGCATTGGCATATAAATATATACTAAGGAATTTGCACAGATGCTGAATTTGACTTGCAAGTTAAGTCCATCTCAGGGGCTGTGATTTTTCAAACAACTCTAATTGTTTTTTTTGGAATAAACAACTCTAATTGTTCTTTGGATCCGTTTGACTATTTGCTGGTCCTATTCGTTGGTTGTTGTTTCGGTTTGCTGTTGCCTTTGAAAAAAGCCGCTTTTCCAAAAAGGCAGAGATTCTCTACTTTTGTAAAAAAATCGTTTTTCAACGGTAAAAGGTAAACAGAAGGAGTCTAACCAAACACATAAACCGCTGCCTTTTAAAGTGAAAAGACAAACAGGAGGTGAAAAGTAGGTAAACAAACATCCTCTTTATTTGCAAGAAGCATTTTAATAACTTCCTTCATCATTTTAATTTAATTTTTCTCATATTAAATATTGTTTGTGAAATTAGTTAGCTATTAATATATAATTCATTAAAACAATATTATTAATTTTATTTGTATTTAAAATTATATTTTCCATTAATAGAAATAATTTACAATTTTACAATAGTCACATCTCACGTATAAAAAATTATTTGTTAAAAACTATCCTTTTTTATTCATTGGCGATTTCATGTGATAAATATAGTTTTTTTAAAGAAAAAACTACATACTTGTACTCCATTTGTTTGTCGGAAATATTGTGTAAAAAAACATTTTCATGATTTTTCGGTGTTTGTTTGTTTACGAAAATAAATCAACGGAAAATTTTGTTAGGTTATTGTTGTGTGGTCAATAAAATCCATAGTTTTAAGGGATGTTTAGTTGTTTTAAATATCTATAATTGTTCCATGTGTTTAGTCTTCTTTGTTTCATGAGATTCCTTATTTAACGCTAGAATCGGTTCTTGTAAAAGCTATTTATTTATCTGTTGTTTTGTTGTTCTGTATTTTCAATAACAGTATCAATAATTCTCCTCTATTTATCTCTTCTTTAATTATCAATAATTACCCTCTGTTTATCTCTTCTTTAATTATCAGTTCTCAACATTTGGTATCAGAGCCTCCTTAAGGGGTCTCTGATTAAAGTTTGAAGCAGCAATATTCACAAAGTATGATGATAAAAAGTTCATTTGTGCAACCAGCAGTCCCACGTTTTGATGGACACTATGATAATTGGTCGATGCTCATGGAAAACTTCTTACATTCAAAGGAGTATTGGGGCTTAATAGAGTTTGGAGTTTCTGCATCAGCAGAAAGTGGCGTTATTACAGATGGACAACAGAAAAACATTGAAGATGAAAAGCTAAAAGATAAGAACTATCTATTTCAAGCATTAGATCGTTCAATCCTGGAGACAATCCTTAACAAGGATTCAACAAAGAGCATATGTGATTCCATGAAACAAAAATATAAAGGATCCACTTGAGTCAATCGTGCACAACTGCAAGCACTTCACAAAGAGTTTGAAGTTTTCCATATGAAGGAAGGAGAATCGGTGAATGAGTATTTTGCACGAACCCTCACCATAACTAATAAGATGAAAGCAAATGGAGAAAACAAAGGAGATGTTGTTGTTGATTTTTTTTAGATCCATGACTCCAAAATTTAACTATGTCGTATGTTCCATTGAGGATTCGAAAGATATTAACAACTTAAACATTAATGAATCACGAAGCAGCCTGCTCGTGCATAAATAACGCATGAGTCCCTCTATTGAAGAAGAACATGCTTTGTAAATCACTCACGGAGAACAGTTAGGAGGAAGGGGCTGTGCTCGTGACCGTGAAAGTTTTAGAGGCAGAAGTCGGGGAAGAGGCAGACAAAACTTTGAAAAAAGCACAGTGGAATGATACTATTAAGGAAAAGGAGGCCAATTATGCAAAAGCTCAAGAAGAGATGTTGTTGATGGTATACAGGGATATGGACAATGCCAAAAATGAAGATTTATGGTTTATTGACTCCAGATGTAGCAATCATATGTGTGGGAAGAAAGAATACTTCTCAGATCTGAATGAGAATTTTCGAGATTCAGTTAAGTTGGGAAACAACTCAAGCATGGATGTAATGTGAAAGGGTAATGTCAGGCTACAAGTGAATAAAATGGCACATGACTTTAGTAGAAAAATATGAGTTTTCTTTTTGGTAGAAAAATCAGAAGCTTTTGATGCATGTAAAAGATTCAAAATTTATGTTGAAAAGGAGATAAACACATACATTAGAGGTCTGCGCATAGATTGACGATGGAGTTTACATCACAAGAATTCAATAAATTTTGTGATGTAAATGGCATACGAAGACAGTTGACATCCGCGTATACGTCGCAACAAAATGGAGTCACAAAGCGCAAAAATAGATTCATTATAAATATGGTACGTAGCATGCTATCATAAAAGAAGATTCCAAAGACCTTTTGGCCTGAAGTAGTCAATTGGCCGGTGCACGTCTTGAATCGAAGTCCCACATTAACTGTAAGAAATAAGACTCTTGAAGAATCTTGGAGTAGATTCACACATTCTGTAGCATTGTTAGACAAGGTGCCGAACGGCCTCGCCCGGGCGGACCGGGGGGTGGACACCTCATGGCGACGTAAGCGGTGATTGGCGCTGAAAGCAACCAATCGTGGAATCAAGCTGCTCGGCAGGACCGGAGCTCAGAGTATGGAAGAGTCGCCACCCACGAATGGGAAAATGAACACCGATCTCTTGCGGGAGACCGGTGAGGGTTCGGGAAACTTAGGTACGAGCCGAGAAGGCTAGCTCCTTTCCGGAGAAAGGCTACTAGGCACCCCGACATCGCCCGGTTATGAACCACCGGCCTCCTACTCAGCGTGTTAGGCGATAACGGACTAATCGCATATTTCTTTAAGTTTAAAATTCATTTGAAACCTTTTCTTTCTCGCTTTGAAAACCGTTTTGAGCATGTCATTGAAAGCCACTTTAGTAAAGAATCACCCATTTTGCATAAATTTAAGATATATAGGAGAGAGAGGGGGAGAAGAAAGAATTGATTTATTCACGGTGTGATTTTATGCCTTAGTCTGTACACTAATTCTAAGCTAATCTCATTCCCCAAAATGAGTTTATTTACATGGTTCGTACCTTAATCGCCGTTGGAACGATTGAGGTACGTTTCAAAACCCCGTTGATTAACATGATATCGACTCGAATCGCCGTTGGAACGATTCGAGAGTTTGAAAACGTGAGATAAGAAGTTTTAACAAAAACGTGATTAAGCATACAAGTCAATTTATTTTGTACAAAACCATTTAGTTAGGGAAACGATTCAAAACTTTATTATTCACAAAAAAACAATTTTAATTACAATGTTCGCTTAATCCGTCTTTGGAACGAATTAAGGTTTTAAAACGTGATGTTTTAGGAAATGGTTTAAAATGACAAAAATCTTTTATTTGTACTTGAAGAATATCTAGAAAAACTTTTAATTTAAACAAACAACTTGAAATCTTTTTTTTATCTTTTGTTTTCCCTTTTTCACTCAATTAACCTTCACTTGTACATAATTACAACAATTAACAAATTAAGTCTAAAACCAAACCAAATGTGTTTGAAATATATACCTATATGCAAAAATAGAGTAAAAATACATATATATATATATATATATATATATAGTTTTATCTAAAAATAAGGATATATCTATGGATAAAAACAAGTATGAAATATTATATGATATAATAAAGAAAATGAAAAGAATACTAAGTATAATGCCTTTTTATTCTAATTCAAAACATGTGAAAACAATAAAGAAAATTCATAAATGTAAAGAATAACATTTAGTTCTAAATAGTTTTAAGTATTAAATATATAGAACATAACTTTCACCCTAAATAAGAGCTAATATAACTTAAATATGCCAAAACTATATATATATACAAATATAATACTTTACAAAACTAAGTCAAAACGAATTAAATCCCAAATATGAAATAAATAGCTATATAATACATAATTAATAGTTATAAGGCCCAAAAATAATTTTTATAAATATATTACATAGTTATATACATATATATACAAGTAGAAATATCAAAAAGTGGAGAAAAGAGGGTTAAAAGAGGGATTTTCGGATTCCAGCAGATTACCGACGGAAAATCCGTCGGTAATCTGCTGTTAGTGACAGAAAAGGCAGAATTACAGATTTAGTCCAACAGTTTCCAGATTTATTCAAAAGCTTTGGATTAGATCTATTCTATCGTTTTGGGTCCCCGGACTACCAAATTTGGATCATAGTCTATATCGGAGATTCCTAAAACGATGTTTTATTTCAAAACGTTATTTAGAAATATTTTCAAAACTTATAATTACAACGTTATTTGATCCTGAACTACCTTCGAATCGGATCACGGTTCGTATTAGGATATTAAAACGAGGTTTTTTTATTTCAAAAGAAAAACGAACGTTTATTTAATACGAGACAAAAACAAATAAATACGAGAAATTAAATAAGACGTGATAAATAAATAAAAATAAAGACTAAAAATAAAAATTAATAAATAAAATAATTAAAATAAATAACACGAGTCTAGTCCTCGGATAATACCTCAAGTTCGGTATTGACAGTTGAAGTCGGTTGATTCCACGAGTTGCCTTTTTGTGTTTTTTCGGTTTTTTTAGTAAAAATTTAACTTTTAGGAAATTTGGACTTTTTGAGAAAAAAAATATTTTCCTCAAAAAAATTCACTTTCTCTCTCTAAAAATGTCTAGAGTGAGAAAGCTCTCCAAAATCCTCCCCCCTTTCTTGCATGGGGATCCGTGCCTTATATAGGCGAGGATCCCCGGAAACTTTGGGCGACGTCCGATTAAAGTTGGACGTCGCCCAAAGGAGGTTGGGCGATCGCCCAACACTAGTTGGGCGGACGCCCAACATTAGTTGGGCGAATGCCCAACTTGGTTGGGCGGACGCCCAACTCTTGTTGGGCGCACGCCCAACTTCTGTTGGGCGCGCGCCCAACAGGCGTTGGGCGCTCGCCCAACGGCCGTCGGGCGCGTGCGCCCAGCGGACGTCGGGCGTGCGCCCTGCGCTGTCGGGCGCGCGTGCCCAGCGGACGTCGGGCGTGCGCCCCGCGCTGTCGGGCGCGCGCCCAGCGGACGTCGGGCATGCGCCCCGCGCTGTCGGGCGCGCGCCGATTATCGCTAGGCGCTCGCACCACGTCGCCGAGAACTCGCGAGCCGTCCAGTCGACGATCGCAACTCCTACTGACCTCACTTCTTTTTTATTATATATTTTTGCTTTAAAACTTCCGGAATCAACCACTCCAACCGTCTTGTTACAGGTTTTCGTCATAGGTCCTCCGACTCGGTGTCTACAATTGCCCCTACTTTTCTATTTTGATAGTGATGTGTGTGTTTTGAAAACGTTTTTTGCTAACACGACACATGCAATGGAAATATATTAAAGTAAAAGACACATATAGAGTAGGAGGAAGAATACCTGATCTCTGCGCTGCGCGCTCCAGCTTTGTCTTCGATCCTCTCCGTCTTTGCCTTTGAATCGGCGGACGTTTTTCTTAAGGATCCTAGCCTAAATCAACCGCGGGTAAACAACTCTTTCTAGCGACCCTAGTCTCTAAATCGATCGCGGGTAAAAATGGCTCAAAAGCAACCTCGGTCGTGGACCAAAGGTAAGAAGGCTCAAAAGCAACCTCGGTCGTGGACCGTAGGCAGGACGGCTCAAAAGCAACCTTGGTCGTGGACCGAAGGTAAGATGGCTCAAAAGCTACCTCGGTCGTGGACCGAAGGTAAGATGGCTCAAAAGCAACCTCAGTCGTGGACCGTAGGTAAGATGGCTCAAAAGCAACCTCGGTCGTGGACCGTAGGTAAGATGGCTCAAATGCAACCTTGGTCGTGGACCGTAGGTAAGATGACTCAAAAGCAACCTCGGTCGTGGACCGTAGGTAAGATGACTCAAAAGCAATCTCGGTCGTGGACCGTAGGTAAGATGGCTCAAAAGCAACCTCGGTCGTGGACCGTAGGTAAGATGGCTCAAAAGCAAAAAGGTTCTTTCTAGCAATTCTGAATTCTAAGATACTGTCGTTTGTATTTTCACTGGAGCTATTGTCTCGGATATTTGAGTTGTTTGATAGGAACGTCCTTATCTTTTTGTCTGGAACACTTCAGACTAAGAATTATTTTTCTATTGACTGTTGTTTGTATTTTGACTGGCGCCACTGTTCTGTAAAATTTCGACTGTCGTCCGGAGTCATGTCCTTGGGGTATTGGTCACCGCCTGGCAGAAACGCAGGCTGAAACGGACTGCAAATCGGAGGTCTGTGCACCTGGTAATTAATTATTTACTTTTTACCTTTATGTCACATCGTACTTTTTTCACTATTTACGGGAATGCCATTCCCTTCTCCTATTTTTATTTTTGTATACGTGTAGTGGTATATGCATGTATGTATGAAATGAATGTGCATGAATGACGTTCTACAGCAATTTCAATCTTCCGGTTGTCTCTCGTCGACTAGCCTTACCGCTGTATTCTTCTGCTGAACCAGGCTTCCGCCCACCCCAATATTGCTATCTCTCTTTCGCCTTTTAATACATTATTTGCGCTTATTTCCCCATATCCATCGTACTCATGACCTTACTTGTGCTTATGCCTATGGCATCATTTGTCCTTACGCCCATGACATCATTCGTGCCCATGACATCATTTGCGCCCATGACATCATTCACGCCCACGACATCATTCACGCCCATGACATCATTCCATTTTCCTATAAAAAGGCTTCATTCCCTTCATTTCTCTCACACTTCTCATCATGGCTGATTCCAATTCTGATGTTCTTCGCTCTTTCATGCGCCGCCTAGATTGGGACGCTCTCGATTGTCCACAGCTAGCTGCTTTAAAATATCTACCCGAAGTCAAAATAGACGCCTTCTTAATCCGGGCTGCCATCACCTTCTGGGACCCTGACTACCATGTGTTTCGCTTCGGTCCCCAGGAGTTGTGTCCCTTTCTAGAAGCGTTTGAGGCCATTATGGATTCTCACTTCGTTACCCCTCTTCGACCAGCCCTTCCTGATCCTAACCCCTCGTACCCGAGATTGATGTGCTCCCTTCTCGAGCTTTCCAAGGCAAGGGTTCATTCTATGACAGACCAGCACCACTTCATCAAGTTGCCGGATCTCCTCTCCCATATACTGAGCATCTCCCCCTCAACTGCCGGTTTCAATAATTCGGTGACATTTCTCCTTCTTAGCCATTACCTCCTGGTATCTTCTACAGGAAAGGGGGATTATCACATTCTAACTTTGCTTTCTCGGATGGGAAATGGTTACTCGGTTTATCCCACCATCCTCATGGAGACGCTGTTAGGCTTGGATGATTGCCAGAGAAGTTGGATGGCTGGACGATCCTCCCGTCTGTCTGGGAGCCCTTTGTTACTTCAGGTATACTCTATGCTTCAGTATATATCTCCTTGAGTTCCATCGGTTCATTCCTTCTTCCTTTTCCTTTTTAGATTTGGCTTCAAGAGAAGTTCCAAATGATGACTCCCCCTTTGACTCGGTATGACTTCGGTGGACCCTATTCGTCGTATTCCCCCAAGTGGCACCTCCATCGGACTTTGAGGGTGCGAGGCTTGTCCTTTGATCAATGGAGAATTTTCTTAGAGGGTGCTTCTGATCAGGATATCATGTGGATGTGCCCCTGGTGGCGTTTGACTAGGGTCTCGACCGGCTTTGGCGGGAGGAGAATGTTTTGCACTGGTCTTCGCTCATCCTCATGCTATTATCCCCCTCGGGTGTCGCGCCAATACAATGTGTTTCAAGCATTTACCCCTGACTTGGGGACGATAGAGGTCTATCCTTTGACAGCCCGGGGCCTGGCGACGCTAGAGGCTAACTGGGACAACCGCTCGGATATCTATAGCTGTTGTTCTTGGCCTAATTATACCCTGGAGGTCCTTGCTTCGTGGACTTCTTCATACTTCACCCCAAGGTTTGGGACCACCTTTGTCACAGATGATTCTTACAAGGTGAGGGTGTTGGCTTTGAAGGCTGAGGCCAGGCGCAGGGCTTAGGAGGGTCGAGGTTTTGGCTTGTTGTACCATTTTATGCTTTCCAATAATCCACGTGTGGGGTTTGTACTCTTTAATGAAGTCGATTGATTATGGCTTTTCGGTTTGGGTGGGGTTTTAGTAGAACTTGCTTTATGAGAGGAGATAAAACTCATGATTTATAACATTATGCACTCAGTAGATTATAATGATTCCAATCATTCTCTTCAAATATATTCATGCCTTTATTTATTTACAAACAACAGAAATACTTAGCCGCTTATACATTATTTTTATAATTGCTCAAGACATAACTACTGTTACCAGGACCCGCCTTTTTTCGGTTTTCAGATCCCAGCGATTTTTCATCTCTCTTTTTACTATCCCGGAATTTTCAAATGAGTGCCCTTTTGGGTTTTCACCCATTGGGATGTCCCTTATTGTTGCATAGGTCGCCCTTTGCGGGTTTTCAACCTATCGGGAATTTTCACTTTTTTTTTTTTTTTTACGAAAAGTATTTCTTAAGCCTATCCAGATTTGTAGGTTCGGAGAACTCCATGCCATCCATAGTAGTTAGCTTCACCGCCCCTTTGCTTAGGATTTTCTTCACGAGGAATGGTCCTTCCCAGTTTGGCCTGAACTTGCCCCTAGGGTCGGTGTGCGTCACTCGGATATGTTTCAGCACCATATCCCCTTCTTTGATAGGGCTGACCTTGACCTTTTTGTTGAAGGCTCGGGCCATCCTTCTCTGATATAACTGCACATGGTAAAGAGCATCCATCCTCTTCTCATCCACCAATGCCAACTGCTCACATCGCTTCTTCACCCATTCCGTCTCAGGAATCTCTGCTTCTATTGTGATTCTCAACGATCGCTTTTCAATCTCAATTGGGAGAACGGCTTTCGCACCATACACTAAGGAGAACGGCGTTGCCCCGGTAAATGTTCTAATGGTGGTGCGATAGGCCCACAAAGCAAGTGGAAGCTGCTCGTGCCAATTCCGATGCGACTCCACTGTCTTTACAAGGATCCTCTTAAGGTTATTATTTGCCGCTTCTACTGCCCCGTTAGCTTGCGGGCGATATGTAGAAGACTTATGATGCTCAATACCGTATTCTTGGAATAGACTTTTCACTTCTCCTTGAAACTGGACCCTATTATCTGTGATCATGTGATGAGGCACTCCGAACCTGGTGATCAAGTGCTTTTCAATGAACTTCCTCATCTGTTTAGACCCCAACTTGCTAAATGATTCTGCCTCTACCCACTTGGTGAAGTAATCAATGGCGACTGCAATGAATTTGTGTCCGTTTGACGCATTAGGCCTCACCTCCCCGATGATATCATGCCCCAAGCCGCAAACGGCCAAATGGGCGCTAACACGTGCAATTGCATAGTTGGTAAGTGATTATAATCTCCGTGGATTTGACAATCATGGCATTTCTTCGCATACTCGTGACAATCTCTTTCCATGGTGAGCCAATAGAAGCCTTGCCTTATGATTTTCTTTGCCAATACTGCTCCTCCCATATGGGCTCCACAAATTCCCGAGTGTACTAACTCTATTGCCTCACAGGCTTCTCCCGCATCCAAGCACTTCAGTTGTAAACCATCGGTGTGCCTTTTGTAAAGCAAGTCGTTGTGGATGACGAACTGCTGAGCTAACCTTCTAATCATAGCCTGATCCCTAAGTTCTGATTCTGCCGGGTACGTTCCACTTTTTATGAAGTTTACGATATCGAAATACCAAGGCTTTTCATCTGCCCCTAATAGCATTACATCTTCGTAGCATGGTTTGTGAGACCTCCTCAATACCAAAGGCTTTGAGGCAAGATTCCGGGGATTATCCCATACCGACACCAAAGTGGCCAAAGCATCTGCTGCCTGGTTCTGTGCTCGAGGAATGTGATAAAAACGACACTCGCTGAATCTCTGCGCCAATCCCTCCAGCTGGTCTAGGTATGGACGCAACCTTTCTTCCCTTACTTCCCAGTTTCCCTGTGCTTGTTCGATAATCAGTTTTGAGTCGCCCCAAATTTCAACATATGATGCTCCCAGCGCTGCTAATGACTCCAACCCGTAGATGCACGCTTCATACTCGGCTATATTATTGGTGAGAGGGAAGGATAACTTCTTTGCCATTGGGACCCTTTCTCCTTCTGGTGAGATAAGTAGCACTCCTACTCCGGCTCCATTTGAGTTAACCGCTCCATCGAAGAACATTTTCCACGGTATAACTTCTATTGCGTTCAAGTGCTCATCGGGGAAATCATAGTTTATCTCCTCCTCTTCTGCGTTCAGAGGCTGATTGGCCAGAAATTCTGCTACGGCTCTCCCCTTAATAACCTTTTTTGTTACATATTCGATATCAAATTCGGACAAGAGCAACAACCATCGGGCTAGCTTCCCTGTTAGAGACGGAGTTCGGTATAGATACTTCACGGGATCCATCCGAGAAATAATGATCACTTTGTAAGATTGAAAATAGTGCTGTAGTTTCTTTGTTAGCCATACTACTGCCACGCACGTCTTTTCGATCATGTTATACTTAAGCTCGTATTCTAGGAACTTCTTACTCAGATAATACACCGCGTGCTCCACACCGGTGTCCCCTTCTTGGGCCACTATTGCCCCAATAGATCGCTCCTCGATCGCTACATAGAGGAGAAGCGGTTTTCCAAGTTTAGGCGGTCTCAGAACCGGTGGATTAGACAGATAGTTTCGGACACTCTCCAATGCTTGCTGGCACTTATCATTCCAAACCGTGGGTTGATCTTTCCGTAGTAGCTTAAAGATCAGCTCGCAGATCGCAGTGAGTCGTGCTATGAACCCACTGATATACTGAACCTGCCTCAGGAATCCTCTCACTTCTTTCTCATTCTTTGGCGCCGGCATTTCTTGTATGGCCTTTACTTTGTCGGGATCCACCTTAATCCCCTTGTTACTGATCACATACCCTAAGATCTTCCCCGATGAAATGCCAAAGAAGCACTTCTTCGGGTTCAACCTTAGCTTGAGTTCTGCAATTCGGGCCAAAAACTTCTCAAGTGCAGCGAAATGCCCCTCTCTTGTCTCCGACTTCACCATCATATCGTCCACATAAACTTCTACCTCTTTGTGTATCATATCATGGAACAGTGTCGTAGCCATTCGTTGATAAGTTGCCCCAGCATTCTTTAAACCAAACGGCATTACCCTATAGCAGTATGTTCCTCACTCAGTTGTGAACGAGGTCTTTGCCTTGTGCTTTTCTGCCATCTGTACTTGCATGTAGCCCATGAAGCCGTCAACATTCGTGTGCAAGATGCTCGATGCAGCACTGTCGATTAATACGTCGATGTGAGGCAATGCGAATTCATCTTTGGGGCAAGCCTTGTTGAGATCTCTATAATCGACGCACATTCTCACTTTACCGTCCTTCTTCGCGATTGGCACTACATTTGCGACCCAAGGGGGATAGTCGATTACTTCGATGAACCCTGCTTCTAACTGTTTCTTTACTTCCTCTCGGATCTTATCTGCCCATTCCGGCCTCATGCATCGGAGTTTCTGTTTCACGGGCTTAGCATCGGGGTATGTTGGAATACGGTGAGTTACGATTGATTGATCGATTCCTGGCATGTCTTCGTATGTCCAAGCAAACACTATTTCGTATTTTTTAATTATTCTCTCAAATTCTTTCCTCTCTTCAGTAGTTAATTCTTGAGCAATTTGTATAAGTTTAGGATTTTCATCCGTGCCAAGATTGAAAGTTGACATTTCTATTGTATTGATTTCAAATGTAGGCATGTTATATGAATGAGAATGCATGGAATGATCAGAATCAACATCAAGCAAGTAAGCAAAATCAGAACTGATTTCATTGATAGTGTTGGCGAGTACATCATCGGATTCAAATAAAGCAGTAATACAATTTTCATCATCGGGGTTCTCGGGTTTCTCATAAGCCTTGGAGGTGTCGGGCTCGTTCACCGCTCCCACAGTTGCTTCAATAGTGATGACCTGCTCCTCGGCATTCAGGTCTAACATCATGATCTCCTCGACGAAGCAGCTTGCCTCTCCTTTGCCCCAGCTGGTGACATCATTGAAGATCTCAAAACCTGGCAGAATCTTTCCTTCGGCGCTAGTCCATGACTTGGGAGTCCCAGAATAAACCTTCCCGTGCCCCTCATTCACAAAATACTTCTTTAGGCCCACCTGTCCCTCACCACCTGTGTTGGACGGACCTCCCAGCTCATATCCCAAATCCCTCCGGGTTTTCTGACTCTTGAAGTCCGGAGATTCTGGCAACCCTTGATGGTGTGCTCCCAAGCCCATACCGGGGATGAAACCTCCTTTCATCATCTTCACCACATCGGTGGTCATGCTAGACTCGTAGATCCCAGAAACTTGGAATCCGGAGAAAAGCTGAGGCTCAATTCCCAGTGCCGCCACTGAACTCAATTTCTCAGCTCTGATCGTCACTATCTCCTCCCCGAAGGGGAATTTGATCATTTGGTGGAGCGTGGAGGGCACACCTCCTAGCTTATGGAACCATGGGCGTCCCAACAACACATCAAAGGTCATTGGTATATCCAACACAGTGAACTCAGTTTCTTCCTCATGCGGCCCTACCTTCAGCTTGGCCTTAAAGACTCCTTCAATGTGCCTGCGGCTATCATCGTAGGCTCTGATCACGATTTCCGAGGCAGTCAAGTCTCCTCTTTCCACTCCCAACTTGGACAAAAGTTTCAGCGGCCAAACATTAATGGCCGATCCATCATCAACCATCACACAGCTAGTCTTCTTCCCGTTAATTTCAGCTCGGATGTATAAAGGCTTGTTGTGAGCCTTACCCTCCTTCGGGAGATCTTCGTCGGTAAAAGTGATTTCCGTCTTCTTCCGGGCCATAATTGCCCCTACTAACGCTGAAGGAAATTAGGGCTAAGGTATAGCAGCGGAAATATAAAATTTTTAGCCTATTTCCTTTTAACCATAGGATCCGTTAATCGTTATTTCATATAAAGAGGGATAAGAAGGAATACCTTTCGATGAACAATCTACCGTTGTTAAAGAAGCGCCCACAATTCTTCTCCGAGGTTCCAACCGCAAAGTAGAATACGGTGAGGTTAAGATAAAATCAACCCTTATAAGATGCAACCAAAATAGATTGCCTCTAATTAACCAACACAAGATCAAGGAGAAAGAGGGATGAATAAGATTAATCAATCGATGGAATGCCGTATGAATTCTTGTCCACGAACTTGGGGAATAGAATTCTTTTCTCTCTCTCTCTAAGCAATTTCGAAAATCACAAGTGGGGAGGCTTAGGGCTTGGTTGAAATTCACTATAGGGAGGGGTATATATATTAGCTTGTATCTAAACCCTAGTTAGATAGGAATAGGTTACTTAATAGGAATCCAATTCGGAAAAGGATTCCTAATTATTATCTCACTATATATCTAATATATTTAGGATAATAATAAATAACCTAATTGGATAATAGTAGGAGAATATTAATCTAATTAAAACTCCTAATTAAATTATCTCTTAATTAATTTAATTCATAATCCTAATCAAATTAGGATTAATGGAATAAAATCAATCCCTTACTAATACATACAAATTTCGGCCCCCTCCTTGTATTTGGGCCTTACTGGGCTCAATTGGGCTTCCATCTATTAATCACATCCATCTCTCTTTTGGTTCCAAGTCTTATGTGTGATCCATTAGGTCCTTACTACTTCTGGCCGTATGCAACCTATTAAATTAATTTCTTCAAGAATTATATTTAATCCCTTGCATAACGGAATGATGTACAGAGTATGTTATTGGCAAGTCTGTAATCATTCCCCCAGAGTCCGTTAAGAAGACAGGTTGATTCTGTCGTTAACCCTTCCGTATTAGTTACGGTATAATACGATCCTTTATCAACTACATCCTTGAACTGAATCTTATGACTATGGGTAATGTCAAGTCACATATAGCGAGACGTTCGTTTTACTTGTTATTGGCCGAGTCAACTCAAAAAGATAGGTTAAGTGAAATCTGTATTTCTACTCTTAAGCTATCACCTTGCAAGGGTTTAGAGTCAAGTCTTCCACAAGCGATCCTTGGATGTATCTCCCATTAATCGGGAGTGATAAATGCTCAATCCAATGTATACCTACCCTGAAATTACTTCCTGTGACACCCAACCTTTGCAGTTCACACCCAAAGTCATCTCTGTTAAGGATCGTGGGACCACAGGATCAAAGTCTCACATTCAGTAATTCAGGATGACCAATTAACATTCCTTTGAGTCTGAGGATTAGTTATACCTATTAATACCAATGAGATGAACAGTTGACAAGGATGAATCTACCGATCCTGTTATCTCAAATCGGATCCCCAATCCTAATGAACAACGTTTCATCGGATCTATGTAACTGTCCAGATATCTGTATATATGAAGCTTGTGAGATCAGCTTTCTGTCGGACAGAAGACATTGTTACATACAAGTCTCAACAATGATATATCAATCCTAACCATATCACTCGACTTGGGGTGGTTTTAAGTTTATTATAAAGTTTTGTCTCACTTCATGCTTATATGAACACTTTATAATCACTTTAAACAAACTTACAGATTTCCTTTTATTAGACTTTATTTAGTGCTTAAAAGGGATTGCCTTTATATAGTTATAAAACATATATCTCATTAAAACAAATGATATAAAGAACAATTCATTTACAATAAGTTTGTATCCTGCAACAATTGACTATAGGACACAAAACCCCAACATACTCCCACTTGGACTAAAGCCAATTGTTTCTAAAACTTATCCCAGTAGAAGTTAAATGACGATCATATACTTTCTGGGTTAAAGGCTTTGTCAATGGATCTGCAACGTTGTCCTCTGTAGGTACTCTTTCTATTCTCACATCTCCTCTAGCCACAATCTCTCTTATGATGTGGTATCGCTTTAGGTAGTGCTTGGATGCATTATGAGACCGTGGTTCCTTTGCTTGCGCAATGGCTTCATTGTTATCACAGTACAGAGTAATGGGATTGACAATGTCAGGCACCACACCTAGTTCTGT
This sequence comes from Euphorbia lathyris, assembly GCF_963576675.1. Taxonomy (NCBI): domain Eukaryota; kingdom Viridiplantae; phylum Streptophyta; class Magnoliopsida; order Malpighiales; family Euphorbiaceae; genus Euphorbia; species Euphorbia lathyris. Next base: position 31,445,326 of record NC_088917.1, read on the forward strand.
AATGAACTTTCTAATCCAAACTGCTTCCTTTGCTGCTTCCGCAGCAGCGATGTACTCTGACTCGGTCGTAGAGAAAGCTACGCTTCCCTGCTTGGAACTTTTCCAACTGACCGCGCCCGCATTTAGGATAAACAGGTATCCTGATTGGGATTTAAAATCATTCTCATCTGTGAGATGACTAGCGTCTGAAAATCCTTGTATTTTCAGATCTCCTTCTCCGTACACTAGAAACATATCTTTAGTTCTTCTCAAGTACTTAAGAATGTTTTTGACGGCAATCTAATGCTCGTCTCCCGGATTCCCTTGGTAACGACTCGTTACATATAACGCGAACGCCACGTCGGGTCTAGTGCATAGCATAGCATACATAATCGAACCGATCGCGCTGGCGTACGGGACTACAGCCATGCGTCGTTTGTCATCATCAGTTTTAGGACATTGATGATTGTTTAACTTTACTCCATGTACCATGGGTAAGTTACCTCGTTTCGATTCAAGCATGCTAAACCCATTTAGCACCTTTTCAATGTATGTAGCCTGTGAAAGACCAAGCAGTCTACGCGATCTATCTCTGTAGATCTTTATACCAAGTATATAGGCTGCTTCACCAAGGTCTTTCATTGAGAAGTTACCGGATAACCATATTTTCACTGACTGTAATAGAGCAATGTCATTTCCCATTAACAGTACATCGTCCACATATAGTATGAGAAATGCTATAGAGCTCCCACTTGCTTTCTTGTAAATGCAAGCTTTTTCGCAATTTTGTTCGAAACCAAATTGTTTTATGGTTTCGTCAAAACGCTTGTTCCAGCTTCTAGATGCTTGCTTGAGTCCATAAATGGATCTCTGAAGTTTGCAAACTTTATTTGCATCCTTTGATATGAAACCTTCAGGTTGCATCATGTATACATCCTCAAGCAGGTTTCCGTTTAGGAAAGCTGTTTTCACATCCATTTGCCAAATCTCATAATCAAAATGAGCGGCAATTGCAAGCATGATTCTGATTGATTTGGACATAGCAACGGGAGAGAAGGTTTTGTCATAATCAACACCTTGTTTTTGACGATATCCTTTCGCTACCAACCTAGCCTTGTAGGTGCTAACCTTTCCATCCATGTCAGTCTTCTTTTTGAAGATCCATCTGCACCCAATGGGTTTTATCCCTTCGGGTGGATCAACCAAAGTCCAAGCTTGGTTAGTATACATGGAATCCATTTCAGAATCCATGGCTTCAAGCCATGCTTTAGAATCTGGACTAATAAGAGCCTCTTCCTAGTTTTCGGGTTCGTCGTCTAATACGGGAACCTCGTCATCATCTCCCACTAGAAAACCATATCTAACTGGGAGTTCACGAACTCTTCGTGATCTACGAATAGGTGCCACTGGAGTCTCATCTAATGGGACTTCTTCGGGTACCTCGACCGCCTCCGTTGTTTTAGTCAGTGTTTCTTCCTCTTGAACTTCATCGAGTTCAATCACGCTTCCCTTTTGTGTTTCTTCGAGAAACTCTTTCTCTAAGAAGGTTGCGTGTTTGGATACAATCACTTTCTGATCATCTGGATGATAGAAGTAATATCCCATAGTTTCCTTAGGGTATCCAATGAAGAAACATTTATCAGATTTAGAATCTAATTTGTCGGACGCAACGCGTTTGACATATGCTGAACAACCCCATACTCTCATGAAAGAGAACACGGGTTTCCTACCAACGAACAATTCATATGGCGTGGAACTAGCGGATTTAGTTGGTACTCGATTTAGGGTGAAGAGGGCAGTTTCTAAGGCATAGCCCCAGAACGTCTTTGGAAGTAAGGCCATGCTCATCATGGATCGTACCATATCTAATAGGGTACGATTTCTCCTCTCGGATACACCATTGTGTTGGCGTATAGGGAGGTGTCCATTGTGAGCATATCCCACATTCAGTTAGATAATTCAGAAAATCATCAGAAAGATATTCGCCACCTCGATCAGATCGAAGTGTTTTTATTTTCTTTCCTAATTGATTTTCCACTTCATTCTTGAAGCATTTGAACTTGTCAAAAGCTTCTGATTTGTGCCTCATCAAGTAGATATAACCATAGCGAGTATGGTCATCTATGAAGCTAATGAAGTATCTGAATCCTCCTCTTGCTTGGACTAATATAGGACCACATACATCTGAATGAATGAGTCCTAGAGTGTCTGATACACGCTCACCTTTATTGCTAAAGGGTGTCTTTGTCATTTTACCTTTTAAACATGATTCGCATGTTTCCAATGATTCAGAATCAATTGGATCTATAAGCCCATCTGAATGTAGCTTTAGCATGCGTCTCTTGTTTATATGGCCTAAACGACAATGCCACAAGTAAGTTGAATTATCTAGCTTATGTCTTTTGGTATCAATTGCAAAAACAGGAGTTTTATCATCTAACACATAAATCCCATTTTGTGATATTCCTGAAAAATAAAAGATCGAATCTTTATAAAAATTGCAACTATTGTTCTTTATTGAAATATGAAAACCGTCGTCAACGAGACGGCTAATAGAAATAATGTTACGAGACATCTCAGGAACGTATAAACAATTCCTTAATTCTATTACAAGCCCAGAGGGCAAAAGTAAAACATAATCTCCAATTGCGAGGGCGGCAACTCTTGCTCCATTTCCCACTCACAAGTTTATGCTTCCTTTCTTTAGTTCCTTAGTCTGTTTTAGCTCCTGCATATTTGTACAAATATGAGATCCACATCCGGTATCAAGTACCCAAGATTCAGACAATGAAACCGTATTTATTTCAATATAGAACATACCAGACGTAGAAGCACCACCTTTTCCTTTCTTGAGGGTGGCTAGATACTCCTTGCAGTTTCTCTTCCAATGCCCGTCTTTACCACAGAAGTGGCACTCTCCTTTAGGCTTCTTAACTTCCTTTCCCTTGGACACATCTTTCTTACCTTTCTTGGGATGTTTAGAATTGGGAAAGTTCCTTTTTCTTTTCTTCGATCCCTCGATTACAAGAGCCGGTATGGCCTTATCTTTCTTCATATTGGGCTCAACTGATTTGAGCATGTTTGCAAGCTCTTCAAGAGAGGTTTGCAAGTCATTCATTTGGTAGTTCATGATGAACTGTGAATAACTCTCTGGGAGGGACTGAAGAACCAAGTCGGTACTTAATTCGTTGTCCATCACAAATCTAATACTAGAAAGTTTGGTAATATAGCCTATCATCTTGACACAATGTGTCATGACAGATGTGCCCTCTTGCATCCTGCAACGATATAACAATTTTGATATCTCGTAGCGTTCGCACCTGGTTTGTTTCCCAAACAATTCCTTTAGGTGCATGATGATGGAATATGCATTCATCTCCTCATGTTGCCTTTGTAATTCCGACGTCATCGATGCAAGTATGATGCAAGCGGCATGATCATCATCAGCCTTGTGCTTCTGATAAGCATCAATTTCCTCGATGGGAGCATCATCTTCAGGGACAGGGGGTATCGATGTATCAAGTACATACCCAATTTTCTCGAACTTCAAAACAATTTTGAGGTTACGAAACCAGTCGGTGAAGTTTGAACCATTCAATTTGTTATCGGTAAGGATGTTTTGCAGATTGGTTTTAGTCATGATTTTAAGAGTGTGTGTTTAAACAAAACCTGAGAGTGAGAAAGAGTAAACGTATGTCATTCATTTGCTTTAAAGTTTAATAATCTAAAATTATAGGCCTTTTAATTGATTTCAGATTGCTCCCACTATTTTGCCAAATTAATAACCCTCCATATTAATTCGAAGAATTTCACAAATCCTTTAGTGAGCTAGGATCCTAACTCCTGAGATTTCGCCTTGAGTTTACTCAACAAGCTAGTCTCATTCATTAGGTAGATTCATATAATCAATCACATCTCTAATGTGATTCCTAGGTTATTGGGTTACTAACCACATTAGTAACTAATATGCTATTCATATTAATCCCAACCGTTTTGCCCATTAGTTTATGACAACATGAGTTTACTCATCCAATTATCATAATCTAATTTAAGTATTACCCCATATTCATGAAAAATGATTTTCGATAATTTAGGTGTTACCATAAGACCCCGAGCTTGAGTTTACTCAACAACCCAAAGGCCCCCAGTACTGCCGGCTGAATTATAATATTAGGGAGGGGCAACCGATTTTAATAACTTACTTATTTACTTAACTTTTTAATGAGGGATTTTATTTAAGTCTCATAATCTAACTTAGTCTTGATTTGCTTTAGCATCAATCAGACATACATACATTCACATACATTGGCGTTATGGACACATCATCTAAATTATTCCGTCGAGCCAGAGACGGAATAAAAGGCCAAACCTAAGGAAATACTAACTATTACATATTTCTCTTTAGGTCCTCCGTCTTCTCCATGACGCCTTGAAATTACATATTAATTTCTATACTACTATAAAAAAACTTCAATTGAATTGAAGGGAATCAGATGAGATGAGAAATTACAATAGATAGTAGAAAGGCAGGACGCGCAGGCCCTATTTCAAAAATACCAAAAGACTAAAAGAGGGTCCAAATATGTCCATAACTCCAAACATGCATAGACTCAATTAAATAAATTTAATTGGTTGATTACATAACCGGCTTATGTAATATTTAGGTTAATCACATTAACTCGTCAAATTAACTTTCATCAAATTTTACTTCCAAACGTTTTGTATCTTTATATTAATCCTTAGATTAATATAACCATATAAAACGTTGATTATGCACGTCCCAATTATTTTGATTTTAATTCATTTAACACTTTGATTTACATATTTGTAAAAACAAACATTTAAACGAATTATTCATTCGATAATCAAAACAGAAAACTATTAATTTCTGAAACATATATATACATTTAACATAAAACGATTTTAAACCTATTTTCAAATCAAGTGGGTATCGGGCCGGGCCCGAGGGCGGGCTGCTGCCGATTGGCAGCAGCCCTTAGGGCACGCGGGGCGCTGCCGCCTTGCGGCAGCGGCGCCCCTGCGCCGCACGCGGCTGCTGCTGCGAGGCAGCAGCCGCGTGACAGCGGCCAGTCGCGCCGTGAGGGGTGACTCGGGCTGCTGTCATATTTTTTTTATATTAAATATATATATATATATATATATATTTTTATATATATATATCAGTTCTAAAATAATTTTAAAACGGTTTTCAGAAATAGGATAATCTACAATAGATTTCCGTTTTATCATTTAGAATTAATAAAACTAATTTTATCAACCTAACTATAAAACTAATAGATTTTTTTATAATGATTATCAACCGAAATAATTAGGAACATAAGCATAATCAGTTTTAATTAACAATTAATCAAAACTTTATTTATCTTTAGAATTAATTAACCAAACAATTTGTTAATTAATCCTAACCATAAATATTTATTCAATCCTATTGAAAACTTCTATATTTTCATATATGAAATAACGGATTTAACGATGTCTCTGATACCACTGAAGGAAATTAGGGCTAAGGTATAGCAGCGGAAATATAAAATTTTTAGCCTATTTCCTTTTAACCATAGGATCCATTAATCGTTATTTCATATAAAGAGGGATAAGAAGGAATACCTTTCGATGAACAATCTACCGTTGTTAAAGAAGCGCCCACAATTCTTCTCCGAGGTTCCAACCGCAAAGTAGAATACGGTGAGGTTAAGATAAAATCAACCCTTATGAGATGCAACCAAAATAGATTGCCTCTAATTAACCAACACAAGATCAAGGAGAAAGAGGGATGAATAAGATTAATCAATCGATGGAATGCCGTATGAATTCTTGTCCACGAACTTGGGGAATAGAATTCTTTTCTCTCTTTCTCTCTAAGCAATTTTGAAAATCACAAGTGGGGAGGCTTAGGGCTTGCTCGAAATTCACTATAGGGAGGGGTATATATATTAGCTTGTATCTAAACCCTAGTTAGATAGGAATAGGTTACTTAATAGGAATCCAATTCGGAAAAGGATTCCTAATTATTATCTCACTATATATCTAATATATTTAGGATAATAATAAACAACCTAATTGGATAATAATAGGAGAATATTAATCTAATTAAAACTCATAATTAAATTATCTCTTAATTAATTTAATTCATAATCCTAATCAAATTAGGATTAATGGAATAAAATCAATCCCTTACTAATACATACAAATTTCGGCCCCCTCCTTGTATTTGGGCCTTACTGGGCTCAATTGGGCTTCCATCTATTAATCACATCCATCTCTCTTTTGGTTCCAAGTCTTATGTGTGATCCATTAGGTCCTTACTACTTCTGGCCGTATGCAACCTATTAAATTAATTTCTTCAAGAATTATATTTAATCCCTTGCATAACGGAATGATGTACAGAGTATGTTATTGGCAAGTCTGTAATCATTCCCCCAGAGTCCGTTAAGAAGACAGGTTGATTCTCTCGTTAACCCTTCCGTATTAGTTACGGTATAATACGATCCTTTATCAACTACATCCTTGAACTGAATCTTATGACTATGGGTAATGTCAATTCACATATAGCGAGACGTTCGTTTTACTTGTTATTGGCCGAGTCAACTCAAAAAGATAGGTTAAGTGAAATCTGTATTTCTACTCTTAAGCTATCACCTTGCAAGGGTTTAGAGTCAAGTCTTCCACAAGCGATCCTTGGATGTATCTCCCATTAATCGGGAGTGATAAATGCTCAATCCAATGTATAACTACCCTAAAATTACTTCCTGTGACACCCAACCTTTGCAGTTCACACCCCAGAGTCATCTCTGTTAAGGATCGTGGGACCACAGGATCAAAGTCTCACATTCAGTAATTCAGGATGACCAATTAACATTCCTTTGAGTTTGAGGATTAGTTATACCTATTAATACCAATGAGATGAACAGTTGACAAGGATGAATCTACCCATCCTGTTATCTCAAATCGGATCCCCAATCCTAATGAACAACGTTTCATCGGATCTATGTAACTGTCCAGATATCTGTATATATGAAGCTTGTGAGATCAGCTTTCTGTCGGACAGAAGACATTGTTACATACAAGTCTCAACAGTGATATATCAATCCTAAACATATCACTCGACTTGGGGTGGTTTTAAGTTTATTAGTTTATTATAAAGTTTTGTCTCACTTCATGCTTGTATGAACACTTTATAATCACTTTAAACAAACTTACGGATTTCCTTTTATTAGACTTTATTTAGTGCTTAAAAGGGATTGCCTTTATATAGTTATAAAACATATATCTTATTAAAACAAATGATATAAAGAACAATTCATTTACAATAAGTTTGTATCCTGCAACAATTGACTATAGGACACAAAACCCCAACAAACGCTGCTGGCTCAGTGTCGGTAGAAATGACCAAATTTTGCAGCTCCTTCATCAGATTCTCACGGTGGTACTTGGAATGACATGGGACTTCCCACACCGTAGACTTAGCTTATGTCTTCTTCAACTGCTCGAGGACCTGGTCATCTGGCTTGGGAGCCGATCCTTCCCCTATTTCTGTCTCAACCATAGGCGCCTTCCCTTCGGCCACTCGACCTGATCGTGTCATAACGGCAATTTCCGGCTCATCATCAGATTCATCCCAAATATTGATAGGAATTCTCCGATCAGCGTCCTCCTCGTCCGAGGAACTTTCCCAAATGTCCACAATCATTAGGTCCATCACGTGAGGGACATTTGGATTTAAATACAAGGGATCTGCCGATCCATACATAGCCCAGCCTATCTATTCATCACAGTTCTGGAGTAACACCCTGTTCATTCTTCTTGCCGCTAACGGAATAGCGCCTCTCTGTATGCACATGAGCTGCACCTTATCGCTCATCGTTTCATGACATAACTCGTAGCGATACCTCCACCTCCTAACATAATCCACGAATGGTTCCTCGAGGAATTGCCTGATCCTATCCAGATCTTCCAGGGATCCCATCCATGGAACGTACATCTCATATCTCGACACAAAATCATCCCTAAGAGGTATCCAATGACCCATTTCTTCCTCTGATAGGCCTTGGTGCCACAACAAGGCTTCTCCCATGAGAGTTTCCGGAAAGTGTTCATGTAACTCACATTGAGGGAACCCAGCGTCGTGCATATGGTTGCGGAATAACTTTGCGTGTTCAGCAGGATCCCGGTATCCGCCATACTTGGGCATGGCCAACACCGCTTCAGGTGTTTCATAAGAGGGTGAGTCCGGGGTTTGCTCCGCAAGCATCCATACTGTATATTCCTTAATGAACCTCTTGGTCATTGCGGCCCAATCGCACTTGATATGCATCGGGAGAGACATATACCACATCAGCGGCTCCCCCATCAGTGAATTGCAAAACAGACTGGTGATCTCTTCTTCCTTAAAACCCAAAGGCCCCATGGCCGATAAGTAGAAGTGAAGGTGTTCCATTGGATCTTTGTTGCCATTATACTTACTGACCATCGGCAATGGGCGTTTGATAGGCCCAATCTGCAACGCGGAGTGCTCTGACATCCTGTTCTTAGTGTTCTTGTACTTTTCAAGGAATAGATCAGACAATTGTTCCCAATCATGCTTGCAAGAGTCGGGTAATGAGTGGAACCACCCCAAAGGCTCGCCTATTAGCGAATGGTGGAACCACTGAGCAATCTCGTCCACCCCGAAGGATTCAACAAACATATCATGCATATACTCACGCAAGTGCACATCGGGATTCTCTCCTCCACTGAATAGACTCAACTCTGGCACAATAGTTCGAGACGACCCTTCCCCGGTCTCTTCAGCACTATCTTCATCATACGGTGCTCCGCCGTCTAACCCTTCATCCATCGGTTCACCCTCCTGCTCCTTGCCAATGAAGGACACGTATAAACCATTTCACACATTACTCTTCTCATCAGAGTCCAACAACTCTTCTTCATTTTCCCCAAAGGATTCCATGACTAAACTTGCTCCGAGCCCAGACCCGATGATGCTCACCTTATGGTTAGGCAATGGATTACGCCTAGTGGAAGGGTTCGCTGACGAAGGATCAGCTATCTTCTTTTCCTCAATCAAATCCTGAATCTCGTGTTTCAGTCTCTCGCAGTTCTCAATAGTGTGCCCATAATTACTATGGAACTCGCAGTATCCCCTAGCTTGTATCTGCGGAGAAGGCGGTGCCTTGTTATAAGGAGTGAGGGCTTTTAACAACCCCTTTTTCTGCAACCGTTCGAAAACTTTTGCGTAGGTCTGATCAAACTTGGCGAACTGCCTCTTCTCGATAGCATTAAGATCAAGCACTTTTACTGCGGCCGATTCTGTACTCGCGCTTGGCCCTCCGGCACTATATCCAGACTTTGTCCACTTGGTATAGGCTTTCTTCGGCTCTCCGTCCCCCTCGACTGTCAAGGCGCAGCTATACATCTGATTAAAATCGGTAAAAGGCATATACCGTAGCTCATTCTTAATATATGGCAACGTGTTGCCAATTACCATTCGGATCTGATCCTGCTCAAGCGGCTTTTGCTTCATAACTGCAGCCTTAGCCCTCCATCTCCTCACAAAATCGGAAAAAGATTCCCCAGTCTGTTGCTTAGTGCTCTCTAGCTCCTTCAGAGTAACCTCAAGCATGGTGTTGAAGCTATACTGAGCGATGAATGACTTCGCTAACTCCTTCCAATCTCTCTTCGTAACCATCGGCAACGCATGGAACCATACGAGGGCAGCCCCCTCTAGATAAGTATTAAACAGCCCCAGGACTTGATCCTCAGTCAGGATCGTGTGCTTCATTACCGCGATATACTGATTCATGTGAGCCGTAGGATCCCCAGTTCCATCAAACTTCTTCATGTCCTGGAGCCGGAATTTCAAAGGCAAAGCAGTTGCCGACAAGCAGTTTTTCAAATTGTAAAAGTCCTGACTCCCGGAGCTTCCCCCACGTAGATCCTGCACCTCCTGAGTGATGTGCTGCTTCCACTCCTCTTCCTTAGCCTTCTCTTTCTCAAGCTGTTTCTGGATATAATCCTGATAGTCATCCTCGTTCCCGAAGCGGGGACCAGTGTTCACTTCATTCTCAGCGCGCTTACTACCACTCTTGTTATCCTTCAGTGCCAGCCCAGTTAGTTGGTCTAAAATTGTAGTCAACTGATCGTTGATATTGTTTACGACTCTTTCTAACCTAGCAATCCTCTCATCTGGTGTAGACATACTGACAGAATACCGAGCTGACTTGAACGAAGATGATTCAGAGGCCACTACTCTCGATTCGGAATTGACAAACTGTAGCTGGTCGAACTGCCTGATTAGCCGACTACTTTCGCGGAACCACAACCCCTTAATGATGACATCTGCGCGAGCGGTATCCATTAGTATGTATGCATGATTTTATATGCATGATTCGTGGTGTGTGCGTTTATTTATTTACGGATATATAAGATAAGAAGAACAAACGTCAGTCTAATTACATGTATCACAACATCTCTCTTCCACCCTTATTCCTCCACACACTCGATGGTCCAAGTCTCTTTCTTAAGATTTTGGTTTGGGGCTCACATTGCGGTCCAGGGGACGCGTGATGCCGTCGATTATTGCAGAAAAAGGTAAATCATCCATCAAACAATACAGTTCGTTTTGACGCATCAACGTTCAGTGACTAAGATATCGACCAAATGGATTGTCCTTTCGAATAACTCGTCTTTTGTCATTTCGCGAGATGCATTAGTTCGGGTTTTGATTCCCTTTTGAGCGTATCTTGGATTTAGACGTGGTATGAGTTATTCTTCTGGTTCAATCGTTCGTTATTGACAATGACTCGTTCCCTTTTATTCGCGTGGGTTCGTGTCTCGATTTTTGGATTACGACGGGATCTTTTGGATCTATCGAGAGACGCAACCACATGTTTATTTAGTGATGAAAGCACTTTTAAGGAACAGACTCATCGCGTAACGTGTTTGTTTTTAGCGTTAAGAATCCGTTTACTCGTTTTTGCTACGTGAAAAGACGGCGAGTCTTATTTGAGCGCACGTCAATCTTTCGGCTAATAACAACTCTTTATTTCTTCCAATTTATGGGATATATCATCCTAGCGTGGTTATAGAAAATCAACGTTTCGTTTAATCGCATGCTTATTCGAAGCAGGGATATTACCGTTCTTTTTCATTTAGGCGCGAGTTAAGCAAACACGCAGATCGGGCCATATTTCTTGTAGTTTTGGTAACGGTCGAAATGATCGAGCCATTAGTCAAGCCCACAGTCTCGTCCATATGGCGCAATTATGCAGTTTAGCTTAATTCGGCTTTATGATTTTTAAACGGCGTATATACCGGCTTGAGGCACGTATTTAACGGTATTGGTTCATTTTCTTTAACTACCCTCGGGATGGATATACATCGTAGACACAGAATGACTTTGGTCGTTTGTTTATTTTTTTTTTATTTCTTTAGTCACTTTTTGCGGATACGTCCATTTCTCTTTAGAACAACGCAAGGCATAACGTAAGAGCTCGTCTTTTATTCAGAAGGGACGGGCCATGTTTGCGAAACTCTTTACGTTACAACGGGTTCGTTCAAAACAGAAATGTTCTTCATTTTCGTTTCGTCATGATTCCGCTTTATCCCAACGTATTTAAAGAATGTGAATAACGGCTATCGTTAATATAATCTTTTGAATCGAGATATAACTATCCTTAATACCAAACCGATTCATACTAATACGTGCTTACGTCCCAACGCATTTCCTGAACATGTGCCTTCTTCGGGACACGGAAAGGGACCAGGCGGGTCGCACAAGTTCATTCATACGAGATGACTAAGTCGTCTTTAGTTTGAATCGTTTCGATGTTTTGGGGTAGTTTGTATATCGGTTTAAAAGTATATATTAACGTATCGTTTCATTTTCTTTACATATTTTAGGATTAAACACGTATCATGGCAATTTGAAAACACGAACTGATTCATTTATCACATAAAAAATAGTAACGGGTAATCCTATGGCAACTTCTAAGGCTACTATATGCTGACACGGCTGATCGCGGGACCTCACAGGACCGCACAAATTCGCCCCTAACGAATGGATGGGGACCCTTTGGCGCCTTACTGTAAGGGGGAACTTACACTAGCCTCTTTTGAGCGACGAATGGACTCTCGCTAGAGGTTTCGCGGAAATTGCCCAAAAGGTTTGCAATAATGCGTATGAATGCATACGAAAAGAAATAATACGATCCGTCCCCGTTAAGGGCTTAATACACACCTTCCGGAATCAAATTTCTCGCTTCCCCAATAGAGTCGCCACTTGTTAGACAAGGTGCCGAACGGCCTCGCCCGGGCGGACCGGGGGGTGGACACCTCATGGCGGCGTAAGCGGTGATTGGCGCCGAAAGCAACCAATCGTGGAATCAAGCTGCTCGGCAAGACCGGAGCTCGGAGTATGGAAGAGTCGCCACCCACGAATGGGAAAATGAACACCGATCCCTTGCGGGAGACCGGTGAGGGTTCGGGAAACTTAGGTACGAGCCGAAAAGGCTAGCTTCTTTTCGGAGAAAGGCTACTAGGCACCCCGACATCGCCCGGTTATGAACCACCGGCCTCCTACTCAGCGTGTTAGGCGATAACGGACTAATCGCATATTTCTTTAAGTTTAAAATTCATTTGAAACCTTTTCTTTCTCGCTTTGAAAACCGTTTTGAGCATGTCATTGAAAGCCACTTTAGTAAAGAATCACCCATTTTGCATAAATTTAAGATACATAGGAGAGAGATGGGGAGAAGAAAGAATTGATTTATTCACGGTGTGATTTTATGCCTTAGTCTGTACACTAATTCTAAGCTAATCTCATTCCCCAAAACGAGTTTATTTACATGGTTCGTACCTTAATTGCCGTTGGAACGATTGAGGTACGTTTCAAAACCTCGTTGATTAACATGATATCGACTCGAATCGCCGTTGGAACGATTCGAGAGTTTGAAAACGTGAGATAAGAAGTTTTAACAAAAACGTGATTAAGCATACAAGTTAATTTATTTTGTACAAAACCATTTAGTTAGGGAAACGATTCAAAACTTTATTATTCACAAAAAAACAATTTTAATTACAATGTTCGCTTAATCCGTCGTTGGAACGAATTAAGGTTTTAAAACGTGATGTTTTAGGAAATGGTTTAAAATGACAAAAATCTTTTATTTGTACTTGAAGAATATCTAGAAAAACTTTTAATTTAAACAAACAACTTGAAATCCTTTTTTTATCTTTTGTTTTCCCTTTTTCACTCAATTAACCTTCACTTGTACATAATTACAACAATTAACAAATTAAGTCTAAAACCAAACCAAATGTGTTTGAAATATATACCTATATGCAAAAATAGAGTAAAAATACATAGTTTTATCTAAAAATAAGGATATATCTATAGATAAAAAACAAGTATGAAATATTATATGATATAATAAAGAAAATGAAAAGAATACTAAGTATAATGCCTTTTTATTCTAATTCAAAACATGTGAAAACAATGAAGAAAATTCATAAATGTAAAGAATAACATTTAGTTCTAAATAGTTTTAAGTATTAAATATATAGAACATAACTTTCACCCTAAATAAGAGCTAATATAACTTAAATATGCCAAAACTATATATATATATACAAATATAATACTTTACAAAACTAAGTCAAAACGAATTAAATCCCAAATATGAAATAAATAGCTATATAATACATAATTAATAGTTATAAGGCCCAAAAATAATTTTTATAAATATATTACATAGTTATATACATATATATACAAGTAGAAATATCAAAAAGTGGAGAAAAGAGGGTTAAAAGAGGGATTTTCGGATTCCAGCAGATTACCGACGGAAAATCCGTCACTAATCTGCTGTTAGTGACAGAAAAGGCAGAATTACAGATTTAGTCCAACAGTTTCCAGATTTATTCAAAAGCTTTGGATTAGATCTATTCTATCGTTTTGGGTCCCCAGACTACCAAATTTGGATCATAGTCTATATCGGAGATTCCTAAAACGATGTTTTATTTCAAAACGTTATTTAGAAATATTTTCAAAACTTATAATTACAATGTTATTTAATCCCGAACTACCTTCGAATCGGATCACGGTTCGTATTGGGATATTAAAACGAGGTTTTTTATTTCAAAACAAAAACGAATGTTTATTTAATACGAGACAAAAACAAATAAATATGGGAAATTAAATAAGACGTGATAAATAAATAAATAAAAATAAAGACTAAAAATAAAAATAAATAAATAAAATAATTAAAATAAATAACACGAGTCTAGTCCTCGGATAATACCTCAAGTTCGGTATTGACAGTTGAAGTCGGTTGATTCCACGAATTGCCTTTTTGTGTTTTTTCAGTTTTTTTAGTAAAAATTTAACTTTTAGGAAATTCGGACTTTTTGAGAAAAAAAAATATTTTCCTCAAAAAAATTCACTTTCTCTCTCTAAAAATGTCTAGAGTGAGAAAGCTCTCCAAAATCCTCCCCCCATTTCTTGCATGGGGATCCGTGCCTTATATAGGCGAGGATCCTCAGAAACTTTGGGCGACGCCCGATTAAAGTTGGGCGTCGCCCAAAAGAGGTTGGGCGATCGCCCAACACTAGTTGGGCGGACGCCCAACATATGTTGGGCGAACGCCCAACTTGTGTTGGGCGGACGCCCAACTTGGTTGGGCGGACGCCCAACTCTTGTTGGGCGCACGCCCAACTTCTGTTGGGCGCTCGCCCAACGCAGGTTGGGCGTTCGCCCAACGGCCGTCGGGCGCGTGCGCCCAGCGGACATCGGGCGTGCGCCCTGCGCTGTCGGGCGTGCACCCCGTGCTGTTGGGCGCGCGCCCAACGGACGTCGGGCGCGCGCCCAGCGGACGTCGGGCGTGCGCCCCGCGCTGTCGGGCGCGCGTCCAACTGTCGTCGGGCGCGCGCCGATTACCGCTAGGCGCTCGCACCACGTCGCCGAGCACTCGCGAGCCGTCCATTCGACGACCGCAACTCCTACTGACCTCACGTCTTTTTTATTATATATTTTTTACTTTAAAACTTCCGGAATCAACCACTCCAACCGTCTTGTTACAGGTTTTCGTTACAGGTCTTCCGACTCGGTGTCTACAAGCATATTTTTGAGTTTTTGGCTATATCTCTTATGTTCATGTTCTTGACAGTAAACAAACAAAGTTAGATGATAAATGCTTGGTTTGTATTTTGTTGGGGGGTTAGTGAAGAGTCAAAGGCTTATCAACTTTATGATCTTGCTTCACAAAGGATCATAATAAGCAGACATGTTGTGTTCGAAGAAGACAAGAGCTAGGATTGGGACAAGAAATATGAAGAAGCAATCGAGTGCGACTTGGATTGGGGTGACAAAGAACATGATCCAGCTGCAATTAATATTAATGAAGATAAAAGTGAGTATGATTTTGATGCAACTGAAGAAGAAGTAGAGGAAGAGGATAATCTTTCCTCTGAATCTTTGGCTGAAAGTTCTCCCAGTTCAAATAAAGCGAGGAACATGAGACCATCAGTTTTGATACAAGACTACACATCAGGAGATGGAATTTCAGAAGAAGACAATGAAGTTAAATTTGCCATGTTTGTTGCTGGTGATCCTATTTATTTTAAAGATGAAGTACAAAGCGAAAAGTGGAGAAAGGCGATGGATGTGGAAATTGAAGCAATACACATGAACGACACATGGGAACTAATGTAATTACCTGAAGGAGCAAAGAAAGTGGGTCTACAGAACAACTTTTTTAAACAGTGGAGAAGTTGACAAATGCAACGACTTGTAGGAAAGGGATATTCTCAGCAGTATGAGGTAGATTATCCTGAAGTGTTTGGAGTAGTGGTACACATTGAAACAATCCATTTGGTGGTGGCTTTTGCAGCTCCAAAAGGGTGGGCCATTTGTCAACTAGATGTGAAGTCTACATTTCTCTACGGTGAGTTGAAAAAAGATGTTTTTGTTGAGCAACCTTATGGTTATGTGCAAAAGGGGAATGAACACAAAGTTTACAAATTAAAGAAGGCACTTTATGGGCTTAAGCAAGCTCCACGCGCTTGGTATAGTCATATCGGAGCCTATTTTATGAAAGAAGGATTTGATAAATGTGATTATAAGCACACACTTTTCATCAAAGTTGGAGCAGCAGGTAAAATAATTTTAACTATTAGTTTGTATGTTGATGATCTTATTATCACTGTAAATGATAATGTGATGGCTTCTGAGTTTAAAAACTCTATGAAAAATGAATTTGAGATGAGTGATCCTGGCAAGATGAGATATTTCCTTGGGCTGGAAGTTTTACAGAAATCAAGTGGTGTGTTCATTAGCCAGAAGAAATATGCTTTCGAGGTGTTGAAACGTTTTGGAATGGAGAAAAGCAATTCAGTTCTCAATCCGATTGTTCCGGGTTGTAAACCCAGCAAGGATGAATGGGGTATAAAGGTAGACAAGATATGTTTCAAGCAAATGGCTGGTAGTTTTATATACCTAACAACCACTCGACCTGATATAATGTTTGTTATGAGTCTTATTAAAAGGTAGATGGAGAATCCTACTGAACTTCATGTATTGGCAGCAAAGAGAGTGTTACTCTATGTGAAGGGGACACTTGATTTTGGCATCTTCTACAAGAAGGGGGGAAATAATGACTTTATTGCCTACACGGACAACGATTATGCAGGAAACTTAAAGGGTCGTAAAAGCACATCAGGTTATGTTTTCATCTTAAGTTCAGCAGCTGTGTCTTGGCTATCAAAGAAGCAAGTTGTCAGTTTATCCACGACGGAGGCTGAATTCATTATTGCATCTATATGTGTTTGTCATGCAATATGGATGAGAAGAGTGTTAGACAAACTTGATCTGTATCAACGAAAAACAACTATTGTTTATTGTGATAGCAGTTCGACAATTAAGTTGTCTAAAAATCCCGTCATGCATGGTCTTTGCAAGCATATAGACGTGTGTCTTCATTTTCTTCGAGAGCTTATAAAAGCAGGTACTGTTAAATTGAAATATTGCAGCTCACAAGATCAAGTAGCCGATGTAATGACCAAGCGAATGAAGCAAGATGTCTTGATGAAGATGAGAACATCGTTAGGAGTGTGCTCTAAATCTGTTATAAATTAATGCTTTATGATATTCAGTTGCTTGGTCAATAAATTCCATAGTTTTAAGTGATATTTGTTGTTTTAAATATATTTAGTTGTTCCATGTGTTCATGATTCTTTGTTTCATGAGATTCCTTATTTCACCTCACAATGGAATAAGTTCTTGTAAAAACTATTTATTTAGCTGTTGTTTTATTATTCCGTATTTTCAATAACAATATCAATAATTCTTCTCTATTTATCTGTTTTTTAATTGTCAGTTCTCACCAAATTTTAGATTAGTCAACATAAAAATTTACGAATAAAGTAAGAAATTTGACTAAGATTTTAGAACTCAACTTCATTGCTTCTTACATTTTTAAAAATTGTAATCACCCATAATTTCTTTTCGTTTTTTTAGTAACCAAACACTAGAAAATATTTTATTTCCAACATAAAAACAAGTTCCTCACTCAATGTTTTGAAAACACAATATTTTCTAATAAACAAACGGTTATTGTGTTAAAATAAATAATCCAGAAATATAATATACCAAAATCATATGATTTTTTCCATCTTTATTTTCCCATTTAATTTATGCAAAATTGTGGTGCTCAATGCTCATATTATTTATCAATTTTCATATATTAACCCTACAACAATTAATTAAGCAGAGCACCACCACCATTAAATTAAACTTAAAGCAATAAAAATTGCAATAATTAAGAGAAGAATTAAAAGCATATCCAAATTGCAACTTCAAGTTGATTATAGTTTTCTCTTCAACATAAAGCTGTATACTTACTGATAATATATTATATATCCGAACAAAAATTGTTTCTTTTTTAATTACTTCTCCTGGAAAAAAGCTGATTCTTATGTATACATATAATATTTATATATATGTATATACTTGTTTGATATTCGCCGGCAGATATGGTTTTTTAAGGTCTAAATTGCAAGAATTCCGGTTGAAAATATAGGACTCGTCGACACTTCTCCAGATCTTGAAACCTCCGATCTACACTGTTCTTTGCGTTCATCATTCATTATCTGCCTCGATCTACATTCATTACTACAAAATGCTTTCTCTCCTCTGTAAATCAAATCAAACAATCCAAAATTTAGAATCATAATCATGTAATTAGTAACAAATTAATTAATTAATCAATAAAAAAAACTAACCTGTACATGTATATATCTTTCCCGTGGAGCTTTTTTAAACACAGGTGACACGAACTGAGGAAATCGGAAGTCGGATACAAAGAAGCAGCGGGGGGTCTCGCCGGCGCTAGCGCCGGCGAGACCTGCTGAGTACGTTGACTAATTCCACGGTCGTAATAAACCTTAGTGAAGGAGTTTTCCGGTCCATGGTTAGTGACATAAGTATAATCCTCCTCAAAGCTATCGGAATCCGTTTCCTTGGCTCCGAGGACCGGAATTGGATCCGATTTGTTGTTCATGTAATTTGATGAAGTAGTGGAAATTGAAAAATTGGGGATAAAATTGGATGATTTTTCAAGCGCAGCCACGATTCCTAATCCGACACCTCCGATATCGTAAGTCTTTAATCCTCTCGGCGATTGAATTCTGTAATCCAATGGACTTCTGGGACTAGTCATGGTAACATCCAAGAAGCCGGTACGGTGGTTTGCTCCTACTCCTCCTCCGGAAACTAATAGCTCCGATAATCTTCCGATCATGGGATGTGTTCGCTTGCTAATCATGGCTGGGTATAAAAATGGAGAAGTTGGGAGATGTTTAATGTAATGGTAATACTAAACCTCTTGAGAAATGATAAAAGTCCTAAGGTTTTTAATATGGAGTGGGTGCACTTAGCCCATTGTTTTTTTTTTATTTTTTTTTTATATTTTTATAAGATTTGGAGTTTTGTGATTATTGGTTGCCCAAAAAGACCAACACTGATGAATTATTATTTTTAATAAAATAATAGTAGTAATAATAAAAAAAAAGATTCGGAATTGTAAAAAAAAAACTAAAAATGTCACCTTTCATAAAATGTCTCAATCAAATGATTGAGACGTGTGATGTGGAGGGGGGGCCACCAGTAAAATAGTACAAAAAAAGATTCCAGAGGAGAGGGTAGAGCCGTTGAAAGGAGGGGTACGTGGCAAGATCTTGAGTGAGCAATTATTAGAAAAGACCAGCAGGGAAGGGAAGGGAGTTGGGGTTTAACTTTAGCCCACTGAATTAGAGGTCCATGCTTTTTGGCATTCTGAAAACGGCTTTCTATTTTGCCGGTTTTCTGCCTCTAATTTACACTATACTCCAATATTTATCTATTTTTTCATAAAAATTACTAACATGTTTATAAGGTGATCAAATGAATCCAAATTGAGGAATCTTTGAATGTATTTGGGCTGGAGAGAGCTTCTACTGGAAGTTCCGGTGTTAAAGTAGTAGAAATTCTAGAGAGGTAAAGTAGAAAAAATGATCTAGAGTTTTTGAATCAAATATCTTAAAGAAATGATATTTCCAACGTTTATATCCAAAGCAATTTTAATGTTATGAGTAAAATTATTGAGCAATTTTACTCATAACATTAGTAACTAAAAACAGTTTTATCTCTAACATTGACAAGTTAGTTCATTTAAAAAATAATTTGTCAAACTGGTTTCTCGGTCATGAATATTATCATCTCGCTTCACATTTGTGTCATTTTATCACTCATTAATAACAGATAAGAAGCATATGATTAAACATGGAAAAAAATTTAAAAATATATTATAAATTGTACGGGTTTGACAACAAAAATTTCAAATATTTTATCGAATTTAAAAATATTAATCTCCAAGTCTATTATCAAATCACAAAAAACATGGAAACTTTTTTTTTTTTAGAATCAACTGACGTGCAACTGGTGTATAATAAGAAACAAAATATATGTGTTTTATAATTATTTCTATAATCGACCAAACTTATCAAAATTAGGGACAAAATTACTCGTCTGTCGATGTTAAGGTTAAAATTATATCTATGTTAATGATAAAAGAAAAATCCTGTCTGTAAACACTAGAGATGTTTTTGCAACTTATCACATACATTTACTTATCATGACTTGGAACTTTGTATGTGCTGAAAAAGTTATTTGTAAACTCGGGTTTAAAAAATATAATAGAAGGAATGAGTTTTGAATAACAAGTAATATGTTTATATATTGTACTTCACTATAGCTTTTAAAAGGTATATTAAAAGATGAAAACAAATAGATAATAAATAAGAAATTGATTTTTAAAGTAAACACATAATGGTTTTTTATGGAGGAAGTTTTGCATCTATCCCACACGTTGCTAGTTTGAGAGTTCTTAAGGTTTATAAGTAAATGCTAGTTTGAGAGTTTTAACAATTAACAAATCAAAAGGCTTTAAAAAAAAAAAAAAATTAACCATAAGGTTCTCTCACGTGTATAAGAGGCAAATCAAATTCCAATGGACTTTGGGCACACATGCATGTCGTGGACAACACAAATGCGGGTCATAATGGATCCTCTCGGACCAGTCGTTTGTCAAAAAAATTTCCCCCTCCAACAGTCTTTTTTTTCTTTTGCCTCCTTATTTTCAATCGTTCTTCCTTATTCTAACTGTATAGAGTTTTATTGTCCATAGTGTATGAGTGAGATCTATTTCTCACACAAAGACCTCATATTTGGCTTATTGTATTGCCCTTTTGATCCGGCTTCTTTCACCATCCGTCTCCTCTTGTCTAGTTGACTAGATGCGTTACATCAAATTTTTATCAAAGATTTTCCACTTTATATTTCTTATTATCTTCAGAATGATTCTGTTACGTTTAATATATGGTGTCTTTTTATATAAAAAACCATTTACACAAAATTATAAGTCTTATGCCTTTGCGTAAAGGATTTTACGAATAATTATTATATATAACAACTATATACTACCATTCTTTTGACCTTACTTTGGTTGTCCTTTTGATTTTTTTTTAATAACATTAATCAGTTTAAATGTATTTGGTAGCAGAATAAACCTTTGGATATCTGTTTGTCAAATTTTAAATTACATAGTTTATGTCTAAAAATAACCTAAAATACAAGGTTTATTTTTATAGTTTTTATCTCTATTTTTTTTTATCGCCGCATCACATATATAAAAAAACTATTTTCAAACAATACAAAAAATGTTTAACACATGAAGTAAATAACATTTTATTAACCAAATTTATATATATATTCATAAGGCTTAATATGATAAAAGAAAAAATTAGAGATTTAATTTGTTCAAATGAAAAATGAGAGATTTCATCCACCACATAATGAAATAGAATGATTAAATTTTTTTATAGAATGCTTTATACTTTTTTTATTATTATTATAAAAACCAAGATTCTAATTTTTTTTTAAAGAGAGATTCTATTTATTATTTAACCGTTTCATAACCAAACTTGTGTTTTAGTTAGTAGATTTATTTTAATGGTATTAATAACTTGTGTCGGAATTGTATCCGCTATCAATTATTCTTTTATTATATATTTTTTTAGATTTAATAAGAGCGGAAACGATTTGTTTTATATATAGATCAATAGATCTATGTGGTTACAACAAAAAAATGACTTTGATCCGAATGTTCGAAATGGTCTGAATGGTGAAAATCGGATTACAGTTACTCTTCCATGAATTTAGATTTCCAAAAAATATATGTTTTATTATTTTTTTATATTTTTTATGGATTTGTAATCATTTCGTCCATTTATAAATTTTGTAAGATTTTATTACTTATGATATTTTTATTATATTTATATTTTTTTCATCTAATAAAAATATAAATATTTACATAAAAAAATAATAAATTTTAAACACAAAATAATTATTACACTACAAAAAAGAAATTTATAGCGGCATCAGTTGGATAGATGTCATGCATATTAATACATGTTAACTTCTCATTTCGCAAAATTTCTATGTTTATAGGCTAAATGATCTATAATTTTTTTTACCATCTTGATCATAAATATCATTAGTGTCACATTAACACACACTATAGTGTTGAAATTATTCTCTAAAGTCTTGTGACAAAAAATAAATAAATAGAAATTATAAGTTTTTTTTTTTTATTAAATGTCTCATAGTTTGTACTTTCTTTCTTTTATTAAAGTTAAAGAATCTACACTTACGCCAAGATGTTAATGGAAATAGTGAAAGATCTTTACTTTTTTAAGGCTTAAACTCAAACTATTCATTTCTTTCTCTTTTTTTAAAAAGATATTTTACAATAAAATCTTTTTAATTAGAAAAATAACAGATGCTTACCCTTTATTTTTTTTATAAAATTTATTTTTTTAATGCGAAAAAATATTGTGAAAAGGAGTGATATGCCTTTAAATTTTTTTTTTTTTTAATGAAAGAGTGAAAAAATGCCAAATAAAGGAGCATAATAATTAAGCATTACAAAGATATATAATATGCTAATACATATAAATATATGTGCTTCAATAATTTAGGGGTATTAAAGGAATTTAGGGTATTATATTATTCCAAAACAACAATGAAATCACACTCAAAACTATGTTCCCTATTAAATTAAGGGACCCACAGTTTATAAAAAAATAAAACGATGGGACCCACGTTTCATTAAAGAAAATGGAATGGGACCTACACATTGCCTTTGGAGGATTAGGTTTCTGGGTTTTGTAAACTAATAATCACAAGAAAAATAAAATAAGGGTTTGGGTCCTACGGACACAAGGCGACCTGTTATTGGCTTAAATAAAACATCGGGTCGACCCACTTCAAACCCGTTGTTTGAGGTGTCAAGATGTTGACCCACTTTCCAATATCTTTCAATTTTTTTAAGAAATTTAAAATTATGTAAAATTTATTTTTAGAAATACTACGTTTCCGATAACTCCAGTCATCTAATTGTTGAATCAAGTTTAGTTTACTGCTTTTTACTGTTTGTTGTTGTTAAAAAAAATAGAGATCTTAGAGGTGGAAATAAAATAAGCAAACACCCTTATAACTTTTGAGTTTTAACAAAATTGATGTTTCTTCCCTTCATCCATAATTTTTTTTATATAATAATGCTAATATTTCATTAAGTAGTAAAATTGCAAGTACAAGATAAGACCAGTAAGGCATAAAATCTTACATACGTATAGACGAAGTCTAATATATAGTTCACTAGGGCAAGAAAATGATTACTAAAAGCAAAAATGACTATCAAAAGCACATCGAACATAAACAATAGTTGAAATATATATTTATCATAGCTCCAAATTCGCCGTAAAGCAACTGTAGACTAATTTTCAATATTTGAACCTTTCTGAACCTTTGGATCTAAGTCATTTCTTTTGCAGCCATGTAGATCCAGTGCTCTACGGATAAGATCTACCGTTTCTGCACTTGCTAAAATAGAAGAGGTTACAAAAACAAAGGTTTTTATCAACAGACACAGTTCGAATGGATCTAGAGATCTGATAAGATATATAAGATCCAACTAACAAAACGACACAAATAAAATAAAAACAACTACGAAAACGAAAAACAAAAACGGTGAGAGGAGAAAGAATGAAGACAAGCTTCCTTCCTCATCCTCAACTACACAAAGCAAAAGGGAAGGGAGCTAAAGGAGGATGGTTTGTGATGGAGTAAAAAGAATAAAAGGAAAGAAGGAAAGAGGTGAGGAGGAGGAGGGGAGCGGTGATGTATGAAAGGAGATCTAGAATCCTAGAGAGAAGGTCTGCCTTGCCTTCGTCTATGCATGAAATCTAGATTATCCATAAATTTATATTATATTAATTTACTAATTAATTTATATATATATATTTAATTAAATTTTATATAATTTTATTTATTATATTTTTTTAGAATGATTTATTGTAGGGTTAATTACAAATAACTATCTTGTGATTTGGTCGATTTGCAGACCGGTACCTATGATATTCTTTTTTGCAAATGCAACTTTTTGATTTCGAAATTTTATACGTTCTTTTACTTTACCAAATTTGGCCGATAACGATTTCAAAATGAAAATTTTCAAAAACTAAAGTTGTTTAGTATCATATTTACTATGGAACCATATTTTTAATTTTTCAAAATCACCATTTTTTGAAGTTTTCTCTTTCTAAATATTATCTTTTTCTCTCATAAAAAAACAATACCTAAATGACCTCAACCTAAAAAGTTGAAGAATGAAAGTTGATTAAAATATCATTTAACTCTTGAAAATTTTCATTTCAAGGTCGTTATCGACCAAATTATGACAAAGTGAACTCAAGTGCAAAATTTTGCAAACCACAGAATTGCGTTTGCAAAAAAAAAAAAAAATCAGAAGTATTGGTCTGTAAATCGACTAAACCATCAGGTAGTTATTTGTAACTAACCTTTTATTATATTAATAATGGAATGAAAAGTAATATGAGTAATAAAATTATTTTATTATTTAGTATATTTTAATTAAAAATAAACAATCAACTTTATAATAATTTAATAATAAATAATCAAGGATGTCATAGGGAATAAAGTGGAAATTTTTGGGATTCATGATTTCGTAAAGAGGCATTGAGGCGAATCCGAATAAGATCCAAACTCTCGTTAATATGGAGCCTCCAAAAAAGATAAATGATGTTCAGAAGCTGAATGGGAAGATCAATGCCTTGAGGTGTGTTATCTCATGTTCAGCTAAAAAATGCATGCCATTTTATGAAAGTCTCAAGGGCGTAAAAAATATCAACTGGACGGCAGAATGCCAGATGTCCTTTGACCACTTAAAGCTCTTCCTCGTATCACCTCCAAATATACCTCTATAGGGAGAAACTCTATACTTGTATATTAGTGTATCAAAAGAGTGGGTAGGCACTATGCTAGTTCGGGAGGAAAGAAAGAGCAATTTTCGGTGTACTATGTTAGTAGGGTTTTTCAGGATGCTAAAGTCATGTACTCGAAGCTGGAAAAGTTAGCGTACGGAGTAATAATAACTGCTCAGAAGCTTCAACATTATTTTCAAAGTCACTCAATTGTGGTGTGAACAGACATGCCTCTAAGAAAAAGTGTTGCAAAGACCTGAAACTTTAGGAAGAATTGTAGAGTGGGCTCTAAAATTAACAAAATTTGATATTCGGTATGAGCCTAGAAAGGCTTTCAAAGGGCAGGCGCTATCAAATTTTTTGGTGGAAATTCCAAAAGAGGATGCCAAGCCCCCAAAAATTTCTAAGATATGGAAAATATTCGTGGATGGTAGCTCTAATAAAAACGGAGCAAGAATTGGAGTCTTTGTCCGGGGCCCTCACGGGTTAAAGCTCGGTTATGTGGCCACTTTGGATTTCACTACATCTAACAATGTTGCAGAGTACCAAACTTTATTGCAAGGTATTCGGATCCTCAACATAATCAATCCAGATAAAGCTATTATAAAAAGTGATTCCAAGCTTATGGTTTGCCAATTGACGAAAAACTATATGGCTAGGGAGGACAAAATGAACAGATCAAAATTCTCAAAAAAGCGGGTCGATATTCAATCATGGATGGCATCCTATACCTAAATTTTTTTTATTGGTAATGGTTACGATGCATTAGATTTGAAGAAAGCAAATATATTCTCTGGGAAATTCATGATGGTGTATGTGATGCACAGGAAGGAAAATACCCTTTAGCTAAAAAAGCGCAGCTACAGGGATT
Organism: Euphorbia lathyris; assembly: GCF_963576675.1. Taxonomy (NCBI): domain Eukaryota; kingdom Viridiplantae; phylum Streptophyta; class Magnoliopsida; order Malpighiales; family Euphorbiaceae; genus Euphorbia; species Euphorbia lathyris. The sequence goes on from NC_088917.1 coordinate 31,471,064, forward strand.
TTACTGCCCCAAAATGGCTAAGGATGCATATGAGTTGGTGCAAAAGTGTTCGGGTTGCCAACATTTTTCACCAATTTTCAAATCTCCAACAGCAGCCATGAGAGTATTTCAACTGGCTTGGTCTTTCGCAGCGTGGGATATTGACATTGTTGGACCCTTTCCAACGGCCAAAAGCTAAAAGAAGTTTTTGATTGTAGCTGTAGATTATTTTTCAAAATGGGTGGAAGTTGAGGCAGTAGTAGCAATTACTTCATGCTAGATAATCACTTTCATGGACAAAATGATTTTATGCAGGTTCAGGGTTCCTTACGCAATCATCACCTATAGCGGTAAGTAATTTAATTACAAGGCCTTCCGGTCATATTGTGAAAACTTGCATATTAAGTTTCATTTCACTTCGGTCGCCCATCCACAAACAAATGGGATGACAGAAGTAGCAAACAGAACAATTATGCATGGTTTAAAGAAGGGGCTTAAAGGCTCTTGGGTAGACCATCTGCAACATGTTTTGTGGGCGTACAGAACTACACCAATAGTAGCCACAGGAGAAACACCATTTTCTCTCACGTACTGAGATGAAGCTTTTGTTTCGGTAGAAATTGGGGCACCTAGTCCCAGAGCAACATACTATTTAGAAGATGGCAATGAAGAAGGCATGTACCGAAAGCTAGATTTTTTGGAGGAGAATAGGGAGCATGCCTTGATAAAAATGGTTGTGTACAAACAAAAAAATTAAGGCAACTCATGATAAAAGAGTTTGATTTGGATAATTTTTTCAAGGAGACCTCGTTTTGTGAAATGTCGAAGCCTCTCAACCTAAGGAAGATAAGGGCAAATTAGGTCGCAACTAGACATAGCCATTTTCAAGTTGCTGAATGTGTTAGTACACACGCTTATTAACTTCGAAAACTATCCGGTAGAGAAATTCTTCGAACTTGGAATGTAGTATCATTGTGGAAGTTTTATTAATAGTCATCGTTGTAATCCTACTATTCAATAGTATATGTATAAAAAATTGTAAAGCATGTCATTCGGCAATCTAAAGTAATACAATCATAATTCTTGCATTCAAAATCTTACCTAGAATCCTTTTTTATTATACTAAAGATTAATCATATGCATGTTAAAAGGATTCTAATCCCAATCATTAAGTTGAGACATTCTAAGAAAATAGATACCGAAAACTTATCTAACGTTTATGCAAAACCAAAGACATTGTAAAACGTAAAACATATAATAAAATTGATCTTGAGTAATTGAGTTTCTGCTTGAGATTGATTCGGAAGAAAATTCAGTCATTTGCTATTGTTTGTCAACGTTCCGCTCAATAGCAATTGGTTTGATAAACCTTCTTAATTCTAATACGGTTATTGATAAATTGGCTATGATAAAGTTGCCTAACAGCTAGTGGTGGAGCCATGAATTTATATTTGGAGGGGGGGGGGGGGGGGGGGGGGAGGGGGGGACTAATTTTAATTGTGCGGTTAGGGATGATTTTTCAAAGGCCAGGATGTAAGGGATGGGTAAAAAAAATTTAGCCTCCAGCACGTTAAAACATCATCATTTTTGGTATGTTGGCTAAAACATTAAAAGTGCATAACATGAAAATAGTAGATATATTTAATTTTCTACAAGTATAGTATTATTGTAATTATTCAAAAAAATTCATATGTTGCAGTTATTTTGTTCTTAATTGTGTTATTGTTTTATTTTTATAGTTTTATCTTTCAGATCCATTTCTGCCGTTATTCATGTTCTACACCTTTAATTTATTAAAAATAACAGATTTATATTTATAATATATTAAACAATTACTAGCTTATTAATTAAAATAATAAAAGAAAGTAAGAGTTACGGGAAGATGAAAAAACACAAAGCAAAGGAAATAAAAAAGTCACAAATAAACTTCTATATAAAGCATGATAGATAGTATTCCACCATTATATTCATTGGTCATGATAGATAGTATTATATTGCTGAAGGTAATTATTCAAAAAATCTCATATGTTGTAGTTATTTTGTTCTTAATTGTGTGGTTGTTTTATTTTTATAGTTTTATCTTTCAAATCGATTTCTGCCGTTACCCATGTTCTATATCTCTCGCTACCGTATTCATGTTTTCTTTTTTATTTATTTTTTTTCAAACTGGTATCTCCAATTGAAGAAATCCGATAGAAGTGGAAGATGCATGGACAACTAAAATTGGAAAACATAAAAGTGCCAAAAATTACAAGAAATTCTTACGTTTCTCAAGGTAATTATTCGATTTTTTTCATATGTGGTAGTTATTTTTGTTCTCAATTGTGTTGTTGTTTTATTTTTATTAAACAATAGTGGTTATAGTTTCATCTTTCAGATCCATTTCTGCCGTTACCCAGGTTCTATACCTCTCACTACCTTATCAATGTTTTCTTTTTTATTTGTCTTTTTTTTCAATCTGTTATCTTCAATTGAAGAAATCCGATAGAAATAGAAGATGCATGGACAACTAAAATCGGGAAACACAAAAGTGTCAAAATTACAAGAAATTCTTTCATTTCAAAGATGAAATTCCATTTCTGTCGTTATCCAGGTTCCATACCCCTCGCTACCTTATCCATGTTTTCTTTTTTATTTGTGTTTTTAACAGATGAAAATGAAACATGATCATAGAATAAGTTATTGGAAAATATTAATTAAAAAATATTATTATTTGAATCTCTTCAAATTCTCAAATGTTGAGCATAATGATTCTAATTAAAAGAATTAATTTCACATATTAATTATAAAACGGTTTTTTACCGAGTGGATTTAATACTTCATTAAAAAATAATAAAATTTTTAATTATTAGGCAAAAATATTTCCACTCTCCTCTTTATATGCTTATATATTGTCCTACCAAAAAAAATATGCTTATATATTGACATTCTCTCTTATTTTCGAAAAAAAAACGAGAGGAAGATAGTTCTCTCCTAATTATCTTTTTTGTCCCTTCATTTTTGTTTTCTATTCTTTTTGTTTGTTTTTCTTGCTTACGAAATTCAAGAATATATAATTATTAGAAAATATTAATAAAGTCAAATAAGTGATATCTACGAGCGTAATTGATAATTTATACAGTGAAAGAATGAAGAATAAATTGATTGAATGTCTTAATGAGATATTACGAGATGAAAATATGAGAAATCATCATCTTAAACTGATTCAATTGGATATATTAGGTGATGTAGATTGAAATCGACTGAAGGTTTTAATCGTAAACCAACAAAGAATACAAACTTCTCTAGCTAAACTAGAAGGTTGAGTAAACCCAGGGATTGATAATCCAAGCTCCAATGGAGGCTTTTGGTTTTAATTCATTCAAAAGTTTAGGAACATTACAAAGAGGAGGGTTTAAATACTCTCCAAAATAACAAGGATAAAGACCAAAAACCCATGAATAGGGTTTTGGGCAAAGTATGTGCCTAAGGGTAGGATGGGAAAAGAAAGACTCCATGGTAGTTTAGTAAATAAAGGTTGGTGGCAAAACAGTAAATAAACACCAACAGTATTGGTCCCTTCTTGGTAAGAACTTGGAGGAGAAGTATTCTCTCAACCCCGCGTGGGTCTTGGTACGCTCCGCGTAACGCGGCTCCTGATCCGGAAGAATCTTCGCGGAGGGCTTTACGCACGGCGTTCCTGGAGTCACGCCCCGCGTATTGGAGCTTCTGCTTCTGGTGACCAGGGTTGGTGAACTTCACGCGGAGCGTCTTCGGGACTACGCCCCGCGTGCTGGCCCTCCTGGGTTGGTTTCTCCTCCGACGCCGAATCCACGCCCCGCGCCCCTAGGCGGACGCCTCGTGTTCCTGAGCTTCTGGGCACATCTTCGAGAATTGGTTCCTTCGCGCCCCGCGCCTTGGCGAGTACGCCCCGCGTGCTGGGATGGTTCTCCCGGTTTTCACCATTCTCGTCTCTTGGCTCCGGGCTCGGGCCTAGTGAAAGGATGCCCTCATCATTAGGTTATTGTAGCAGAATGAATAATTGAATTCGAATACTTGGTAATCATGACATTCCATCAAGCAAGATGATTATCATATGTAACATATTGAATTGATAAAGTTTCTTCATGTGCAACATTAGAAAAGTATTGATTGTAATAATTTATAGCATAATAGATTGATGTTACTTCCATTTTAACATAGATTGTAATTCTTTTGTATCGTAGATATAATATTTAATTTTAATTGTAGTTTAATTCAATTTTTGTTTAACATATATTGTATTTCTTTTGTATCGTAAATATCATATTTAATTTTAATTGTAGTTTAATTCAATTTTTGATTTTTCATTATATTCTAATATATATTTTAATTAATCTTCTATTTTATTATTATTGTTTCACAGAATTCTAAAATATGAAAATGTATTAAAATTATTAAAAAGTACAAATCACTGAATTTTATAAAAATAAATAAATCATTCACCTTTAATTAAAATTTTATAAAAAAACTAATCAATTATTTTTAAAATTAATTTAATTAAATTTGAATTATCAATAAAAATATATATATTAATTTTAAATATATATAATATACAAATTATTCATAACATGATATAAAATTACTTAAAAGTAAATATATCAATTTTTTTTATTTATCTAAATTATATAAAAGTTTCATATCCCTTGCATCGTATGAGTTTTCAGCTAGTTTCTATAATTATTGGAAAATAAAGTAAAAACAAATAAAAAACTTTATAAAATAAGACGAGGTTGGTAGGAATTGAACAAAAGACTTTTTGTATTAATTATGCACCTTAAACAATTTCATCTACTTTAAATTATTGAAAAAATATTACATAAAATGTATATAAACTAACGATAGGGGCTACAAGGGCGGAACTATCGATCATCAAAACTTTATCTCTATGTAAAATATGAAAAAAAAAATCAATTAATCACCAAATATTTCTAAAATTAGATAAAATAAGATAGAAAACAACAATACTAAAATAGTCTTGTCACCATCCCTACTATGAATGTGTATCATCAATTGATTTATTCAAATATTAAATCTAGTTTAATAATAAAATAAAGGGTAAATAATTTAATAGTTGCTCACATTTTATCTAATATATTGTTTAGTTCTTCTATTTTAAAAAACACATCATAAGATCTCTATCCTTTGTCACTATTAGCCATTTGGTCCTTTTATTCATCTTTTAGATTTTTAACTGTTATATTTAGCATAAACAGACACACAGAAAATAACAGAGTAACATGACCGTTTCGTATCATAATGTGACTGTTCTGAAAGCTAAGATATGTTCGGTTAAAAATGTAAAAAAAAATAGACAAAAGGATCAAAATGTTAATATTGAGAAAAAATAGGGATCTTATAATATGTTTTCCAAAAATATGAGACTAAACAATATGTTACATAAAAAGGTTGGACTAATAAATTATTTACCCTAAAATAAAGGCCAAATCTATAATTGGACCATTGAACTCTTAGGGTCCGTTTGGTAAGATGTAATGGGCTTTGTAATGGAATGCCCATTACATTGAAAGGTCATTACCATGTTTGGTTGCACTTTCAAATTTTGTTGTAATGGAATGAGAAATCCATAGATTAAATTTTGTTTAACAACTATTGTAATCCCCATTACATAAAAAAATGGATTGAATTCTCATTACATCCAACAAGTAATCCTAATTTTTATCTTTAAAGTTCCATCTAACATTTCATTTGTCAAATCTCACTTCTCATCATTCTCAAAAACGCAAAAACTAGAAAACCTAAAAACGAAAAAAAAGCAAAAAAAAATATGAAAAATAAGAAATTGAGAAAATAGAAAAAAAACGGTGAAAATGGAAAACGAGAAAAATGTAAAAAATAAACTATGAAAACACGGAAAATTATATACTAATTTCACGATTTTCATGTTTTTTTGTTGTTTTAATTATGTAAATAAAATTTTATGATTACATTTAACTAAGCAAACATAAGTATTGTAATGGTAATTACATTTCATCATTTTTTTTACCAAACATAGTAATGGAATCACCATTCCATTCCATTACATTACAAGTTTCATTACATTACAACTTTGATTACATTACATTGCATTACGTCATACCAAACGCACTCTTAGGATTTTAAGAATTGTGCTCATAATCATATAGTTTTCCAAATTAAACCCATAAACTTTAATTTTCACACACATTAAGTTTCTCATTAACAGCTTGGATAGCTAAACCATTACAGAATGACTCAAAATGTATAAAAATTAAGATTATAAACTTAATCAAGAAAGTTATAAAGTTTAGGGGCTTAATCAAGAAAAAATATAAAGATAAGAGGCTTTGATATATATGATATTTTACCTATAATAATAAAATACAATCTTGAACTCAATTTAATACAAGTTATCAAATATAAGTTGTATATGATGTCAGTATAACAAAGTTTAGTGATATATTTTGGTAGTAGAAGCAGAATTCTAAATTAAATTATTTAAATTAGAAACCCAAATTTATCTTCATGGGTCATTTTTTTTTGTTTCGATTAAATCGTTGAACATAAATATTCTAAAGTATAGAAAAAAATTGAAATATTTAGGGTCCGTTTGTTTTACCTACTGTTTGCTGTTGCTGTTTGCTGTTACGGTTTGCTGTTTGCTGGTTGCTGTTGGAAAAAGCTGATTTTCCAAAAAGCAGAAATTCTCTGCTTTTGTAAAAGGCTGCTTTTCAGGTGTAAAAGGCAAACAGGAAAAGTCTAACCAAACACCTAAAACTCTGCCTTTTAAAATGAAAAGACAAACAAGAGGTGAAAAGTAGGTAAACAAACACTCCCTTAATCATTCATTTTGTAAAATAATAAGATAGATGATTAAATAAAAATGTCAAAATACATAATTAAATTGTCGAAATTTTAAGGTTTCAAAAATTAATCCTTTATCTTTAATTTTTATACATGTTGAGAACGAAATCATTAATGATGTATTTAATATGTGTAAAAATTAAAGTTTATGAACATATTCCAAAAATATAAATAATTAAATATTCAATCCTTAAAACTTTAAAATTTTAAGGGTTTAAGTGTGAGTTTAGTCTAAAATAATAATATATATAAAAAAACAAAATTAAATAAATTATAAGATAAGATATATAATAAAGTTGAATCCAACTGTATTATTTTGTTTGGTTCCCATCAATAAAAATCAGATATTATTTGCCTATTTCCTTTTATTAGTATTTTCGTTTTCAATTTGTGATGAGAAAACGACCATGAGAACATAAATGTGGAATTGACTTTATTACCTTTTCGCTAATGGATTTCTCTAACTTATAAGAGGCGAGTAATGAATTCGGATCTATTATTAAATAAATTAACAGATTTAACCTTACCTTTTGTAGTACAGATTCGTTGAACAACAACGGAAGTAATCAACCTTGGTTCTGTATCACCGATCAAGAAGGTTACTATATCGAAGGAGCAATTTTCATTGTTCCACGGACTAAGAATGCAACCCAAGAACAAAAGGGTGGGGGCGGCTAAGGGAGAGGGAACAGAGGGATTGCCTTTATGCAGTATCTCTAAGTATTGTGTTATTAGGGTTTTCGGTTTTGCCTCCATAGCTATCTATTTATAGCTAGGTTAAACCTAAAGACCTAATCCTAACTCTAACTGATTAGGTTACGGGGGCGATAAATGGATTAGTAAATGGGTCAGGGCTTGTTTACTCCATTTATTCCTACATCTCCCTCTCGCACATAACAGAAACAGTTTCCATCACTATATCTCGTTCATACTCGCAAATAGTTCGTGCGACCGACATATAGTTGAGAACTCAAACGTTGTATATTCGTTGGAGATATACAACCCCTCGAATTACGTGTGTAATTAAGAAATAGTATGTTGTATCATAGACTTCATATCACATCCACTATAATTATTATTATCTCAACAATTCATCTATCTATATTCACAAGTGTGCACATATGCACAACTATCCGTATTCGCGAAGTATAGGACTACAAGATGTGAACTTGATAAAGTCTTTCCCTCTTACTACATTCTTTCCATAATAATTCATTTAGTTGCCCAGTTGCCCCCTGTTCGAACTGAATTAGTACCTAGCTTTTGAGAGCATCCTTCCAAAGTAGCCAAAATGAATTACACTTCTTAAACGCTCTAGAAAATTTTAGCAGCCACGGGGCAATTTCGGCAAACCAAAAACATCCTGAGTTATATTAAACACATAGTTTTGAGACATGACTCAACCAAGCATGCATTCATCCAATTAAACAAATTAATAGAATCATAAAACATGCATATATAACAGATGGAATACGAAGCTAAAAGAGCTCTAATACCAATAGATGATCTTTAAATAGCCATGATGGATTTCTCTAATCTCTAAGGGATGGATAATGAATCCGGATCTATCAATAAATAAATCAAGGGTTAATTACAAAAAACTACCCTGTGGTTTGGACTTTTTGCGATGTGGTACTTGTGGTATTTTTTGTTACAAACACAACCCTGTGGTTGTCACCGTTAGACAAATAAAGAAGACGGTCAAAATTCTGTTAAAAAGATGATGTGGCACAGGGGCAATTTGGGAAATTCGATTTTTATTTTTATTTTAATTTTATTTTTTAGTTTTTTCTTTCTCCATTTCCTCCTCCTCCTCCTCCTCCTCCTCCTCCTTCTTCTTCTTCTTCTCCTCCCTTTTCTTCTTCTTCTTTCTATTTTTTTCTTTTTCTGTTTTTCTTCTAATTTTTTTTAGATTTGTGAAAATTCCAGAAATTTGGAATTTCCCGATTTCTGGAAATTCCAGATTTCTGGAATTTCTAGAAATAAAAAATTAGACGGAAAAAACTAAAAAGAAAAAAATAGGAAGAAGAAAAGAAGAGAGGAGGAAGAAGGAGAAGAAGAAAATGAAGGAGGAGAAGAAGAAAAGGGAGGAGAAGAAGAAGAAAATGAAGGAGGAGGAGAAGAAGAAGAAGACCACGATGAAGAAGGAGAGAGAAAGAAAAAACTAAAAACTAAAAATAAAAAAATCGAATTTTCCAAATTGCCCCTGTGCCACATCATCTTTTTAACAGAATTTTGACCGTCTCCTTTATTTGTCTAACGGTGACAACCACAGGGTTGTGTTTGTAACAAAAAATACCACAGGCACCACATCGCAAAAAGTCCAAACCACAGGGTAGTTTTTTGCAATTAACCCATAAATCAACAAATTTAGACTTACCTCTTATAACCCATATCTATTGAACAACAGCAGAAGTAATCAATCTTGACTCTGTATCACCGATCTAGGAGGTTACTACACTGAAAGAGCAATCTCCGTTATTCCACGAACTAAGAACGCAACCCAAGAATGAAGGGGGTGCAACGGCTAAAGGAGAGGGAACAAATGGATTACCTTTGTGCAATATCTCTGAGTATTGTGTTATTATGGTGTTCGGTTTTGCCTCCATAGCTATCTATTTATAGCTAGGTTAAACCTAAAGACCTAACTTTAACCTTAACTGATTAGGTTACGGGTGGGCCATTTAAACCAGGCCCATTTACTCCATTTATTTTTACAGCCTTAATACATTAGCGCATTGAACTTATTAAAAAAAGATTGATGAACTCTTTGGACTTTTAAAAAAATGCTTCATTAAATATTTGGATTTGTAAGGTGGTAAAAGATGCTAGGCTCTAGTCGGACGGAGAGGGTCCTTACTGATTAATCGGCGATTAATCGGATTTGTATTTTTATATTTATTTATTTTTTTATTAAATAAAATATTATATAAATACCATTAATATATGAATTATACTATGTAAAAATAATAATATAAAATATTTAGAATAGAAAAACATACATATTTTAATAGTATTTATATTAATGTCCTTAATAAAAGGCCTAATACATAAATAACCCCCTGAACTTGTCCAAATGTTGCAGTTGCCCCCTCCAACTTTCAATTGTAACAACTTACCCCTTAAACTTGTCCAATTGTAAAACATAACCCCAAATTGGGAATTTTTTTACCCCGTACTTGAAGCAACCGTAAAAAAATTTCTCCGGATTCGTATCACGCCAAAGATCTTATTATCACACTCCACGAGCGTTGCAGCTTTTGTATTTCACGTGTTTCTTCAATTCTAGTCCATGTCAGCAATTTGAGGTTATGTTTTACAATTGGACAAGTTTGAGGGGTTATGTTTTACAATTAGGCAAGTTTGAGGGGTAAGTTGTTACAATTGAAAGTTCGGGGGAGCAGTTGCAACATTTGGACAAGTTCAGGGGTTATTTGTGTATTAGACTTTAATAAAATAACAAATAGATCAATAAAATAATATTTATAACAAAATGTGTCAAAATAAAATAAAATTAATATTCTTAAAAATAAATTTAATAGTTTAAGGTATTTTTTTTATTTTTTTGTTATTTAATATTTTTTTTAAAATTAAAAAAGTTAACATAAAATTTAAGGACCAATTTTTTCAAAAAGGCCGCCTAGGAGCTGCCTAGGACTGTCTAGGAGCCGCCTAGACCCGCCTAGACCGCCTGAGACCGCTTAGACGGCCAAAAATCGGTCAACCAATTTATGCCGTCCGATTAATGAAAATCGGGCTGGTGTTCTAAAAATCCCCGCCTAGACGGCCGCCTTGACCGATTTTTGGAACACTAAGTATAATGACTAATTTCTAAATCTGATGTGGCAGTGGAAATGGTGATGAGGAGTGAAATAGAATAAAAATTGAAAAAATTCAGATATTTTTATATAAAAAATGAATGTTAAGTACTAAGTGTGAAACAAATGAAAAATTTGACACCATAAGTATAATTTACACGAAATATTAACATCAATTCATTTTACAATAACTCAATAACCTATAAACTATTAAGTTCTAAATACATTACTCAGATATAAGAATTTATAAATGCATCAAAGTTAATACAACAACACTTAGATTGCCGAAAAGCAACTTCTTTTGAAGGGAGATATAGATTTTGATTTTGTATCTACTTGTTTTTGGTAATTAATAATCGCATTAGACATTCTATTTACATGATCCAATACACTATAAAACCTTCTCATTATATATTTCAACCCGAAATGCAAAAATAACACAAAACATATAATGTAAAATTTTCTTCACATATCTATTTAAAACCAATCATCATAGAGAAAATAGAAGTATAAAAACACACACTAAACTTTAGTTGATATAAAAAGAAAGGAAAAGTATAAAAATAAACTTTGTGGTTACATCCATTTTCGAACAACACCCATGTGGTTTAAAAGTTTGCAAAGTGGTGTCAAATACTTCATTCCGTTAGCAAATACATACCAAATTGACTAACGATGTTAAAAGTCAAAGGAAAAATAGTTAATTTGATCCTTATATTTATTTATTTTTATAAATTGACCCTCTCATTATCTAATTATCACAAACAAACCCTAAAATAAAAAATAAAAATCAAATATATCATCTTCTCCAACTTTCTTTAATCCTTTTTTTCTTCTTCTTTCTCTCTCCTCTCTCTTAATTTCTCTCTCTAAAATAAAGCTATTCCCATCAACACTTTCAATAAATAAATAAATAAATAAATATATATATATATATATATATATTTATTTATTTATTTATTTTTTTTGGTAGGAAAAGAAAAGAAAAAACAAACAAAAAACCAAAAAGAAGCCTAATCCGGGATTAGCCTAGGGAAGCTAACCCCCACCATATCATCCAAAAGGAGAGAAGACAGGAAGGAATGAGGAGAAGAAAAGGTTGTGACTCCGAACATCTTCTCATGGCCCTCAACCGCTAAGCGATCCGCCACCCTGTTTTGTTTTCTGAAACACTTATATACATTTATTAATCATTCGTCCTCAGAATCGGAGAGAAGTAGCAACAACATCAGCAAGAGGAATCGCGGGAGAAAGCTATCGATCAAATTTCTGTTATAAAAGCAGCTACAGAATGTTCGAATGACAGCTAAATTCTTGGTGGGGAAACTAGCAATGGGGTCGCCAAATATTCAGAGGTAGGCAACTTATGAGCTGAGGTTATTAGCAAAAACCGGTATGGATAATCGCAGGATAATATTGGAGGCAGGAGCCATACCGTTTCTCGTGACATTACTAAGTTCCAATGATCCAAGAATTCAAGAAAATGTAGTCACTTGTTTGCTGAACTTGTCGATATTCGACAACAACAAGATCCTGATAATGGCAGCTGGAGCAACTGATAGCATAGTAAAAGTCCTAGAATCCGGAAAAACTATGGAAGGAAGGGAAAACGCAGCAGCAACAATCTACAGCCTGTCAATGATAAACGACTACAAGGTCATCATCAGTGCTCGTCCAGGGGCAAATGTATATAAGTGTTTGAAGGGGAGATTAATAAATATAAATATATATATATATATATATATATATATATATATATATATATATATATATAGAAATTTTGAAAGTGTTGATGGGGATAGCTTTATTTTAGAGAGAGAAATTAAGAGAGAGGAGAGAAAAAAAAGAAAAAAAAGAAAAACTTATAGTGAGTTGGAGAAGATGGTATATTTGATTTTTTTTATTTTTTATTTTAGGGTTTGTTTGCGATAATTAGATAATAAGGGGGTCAATTTATAAAAATAAATAAATATAAAGATCAAATTAACTCTTTTCCCTTTGACTTTTAACACCGTTAGTCAATTTGGTATGTGTTTGCTAACAGAATGAAGTATATGGTACCACTTTGCAAACTTTTAAACCACATGGGTGTTGTTCGAAAATAGGTGTAACCACAAGGTTTATTTTTGTATTTTTCCCTAAAAAGAATCGAACTTTATAAAATACTCAACCTCTTTCTAATAGATACCCTAATGTCCAACACGAATAATCTACCACCATCTGGAAACCCTAGAGAACCGTCGTCGTCTCTAAAACCACTGGATGGAGGGGCTTTTCCGATGGACACCAAGACAGATTATTCTCAGAATCCTACTATGGCACTGTGGAAGGAAATCATTCTCCCCAAGTAACCCAGCCTAGAATTGGCCTAATTACTACCGGAAAAATGCTTATTGCTTTTACAGATAAGGATCCTTTGAAACCTACAGTTACTCTAGACCCTAACCTCATTGATTCTTTATCTTTTCGTGGAGAAAATCTTTGATTATTAAACTGTTGGGTTGTCTGGTAAGATATATATATATCGCTTTAACTAAGAGGGCTCTCGAACTGTGGAAACCCAATTATGGATTTAGGGCATGTATACTATATTGTGGAATTTGAGAATGAGGATGATAGAGAAAGGTTTATCATGAATATACCTTCGTTAGCGTAAAGCCATCGTTTAACAGTTCGAACTTGGGATCCAAAATTCTCCTCCTCATATGCTTTCATTGACTCCATTATGGTTTGGACCCGCTTTCTAGAACTACCACTATTATACTATAGTGCTTACATGATTTTAGGGTTGAGGAAATCATTGGAAAACTCATCAAAGTCGACAAGAACTCATCGCAAGCTTCTCGAGGCATATTTGCTCGAGTTTGTGTGGAGCTCGCACTATGCCATTTTTCCTTTCACATGACATAAGATATATAATAGACATTTGTTTTCGTTTCATCTAAATATTTTTCACGACACTATTTTAAATTTCTATCATCTGAAAGCTGGGTAAATTACACCAATTTTACCTGAACTATACCTTATTTACACTTTGGTACCTAGATTATATTTTGTCCAAAAAATATACCTGAAGTGATGATGATAGGATAATTTAGTATATTTTACTGGTTAATGACCGGTCAATGAGAGTTTCATGAGTTAGTTACACTGATGGTACCTGAAGTTTACCATAATTCACACTTTGGTACCTGGATTTTATTTTATCCTAAAAACAAAACTCAAGTAAAGGTGACTGAAAAATTTAGTTCATTTGATCGGTTAATGACCGGGTAATGTGAGTTTGACAATTTTGAACTAAACATTGAGACTCACCATACATTTAATTAACATAAAATTACAATACTTTATGTTAATTTAGTGTATGATGGATCTCAATTCTTAATTTAAAATAGTCAAACTCGTGTTGAACGATCACTGATCAGTCAAATGTACTAAAATTTTGAGTCATCTTTACTTGATGTGTATTTTTTGGACAAAATGAAATCTAGGTACCAAAGTGTGAATTAGGATAAAGTTCAAGTACCATCAGTGTAATTTACTTATCAAACTCGCACTTACCGACCATTGACCGGTAAAATATACTAAATTGTCCGGTCATCATTACTTCAGGTATATTTTTTGGAACAAAATGTAATCTAGGTACCAAAGTGTGAACTAGGGTAAAATTCAGGTACCACTAGTGTAATTTACTCTCTGAAAGCTTAAGTGCAAACAACCTTAAATTACATGTGGCATTACGATGACACATGTCTATCATCCAAAAAAACACAATTTTAATCGAAAACGTATGTAATTTCAGATAATAGGACGTATATATAACTGTTGTTGTTGTTTGGAAAAAAAACGGCAAACGAAATAAGTTACGCGGCCGAGCAACAATAATTCTAAATTTAACGCACTCAATGTTTTACATTTTAGCTCATCAGCTGCAGTCATATATAAACCAAAACCTATAGAGTAAATTAGATTTCTTCTTTGAGCTCGATGCTTCAGGGTTTAGCTCTCCCATCCCTCTTTTTGACTAACTCCATGGAAGCTTTCTACATGCAAATCTCTGTTTCTAAAGTCGAAACATAGAAATTGTAAGCTCTATTTTTTCTCTTCCTCGATCTATTAGGGTTTTATTGTTCCAGAATCTAGCTTTTCCTGACCACACCTGTAATAATCATCAGATTTACTCTTACTATAATTGTTGAGCTGCTCCAATATGGATGTATTAATTGTCAGATTTACCAATGAAAAGGGTTGGTCTTTCTCTTAGATACACTGATTTCACTGTATTAATTGAGTATGTGTTTTCCTGATCAAATCTGTAATGAACATCAGATTTACCAATGAAAATGGTGGGTCTTTCTTTTAGATACACTAATTTTGCATTTGAAATTCATGTTACGTGTGGGTCTTTCTACTGGAAATATACTTCATAAAGCCATTATGGGTGTTGTTGAGATAAGTATATCTTACTCTTTTTATTTGCAAATATTATTAACACTAGGGATTATGTTTTCACTTGAATAGGTATAAACTATTCTCTGTCCATATAAATTTGCAGGGATATTAACAATGCTTATCTACATTGAAAGATGGATTAAAGAGTATAACATGGGAAGATTGCTTTAACTTATTGTTATTAAATAGATGCTCAATACTTTATGAATTATTGTGTTCACTTTGAATACAAATAAAAGAACAGAGTTTGTATCCTTATGAAATTTGGAGGGATTGTAATGTTCATTGATTTTTTTTTTTGTATTGAACATACATTGTTATTGTTGGGCTAAGAACCTGTGTGTAGCATAACATGCTAAATAAGCATAGATATTCATTGAGTGTGTGTATGAATATAAATTTGTCTAAGTACTTTATTTCAGTGGAGTTAGCAAGGCCAGAATCAATTCATAGATATTCAATACTTTATGGGATTATTGTTTTCACTTAAATACATATGAAAGATAAGAGTATGTGTCCTTATGAAATTTGAAGGGATTGTAATGTTTATAACATGCTAAAACCAGTGTGTAGCATAACATGTTAAACAAGCATATATGTTCATTGAGTATATGTATGAATATAAATGTTGTTTATGTTGGTCTAATCACTTTATTTAAGTGGAGTTAGCAAGGCTAGAATCAACGCAAAGATGTCCAATACTTTATGGATTATTGTTTTCACTTGAATACGTATGAAAGATCAGAGTTTGTGTCCTTATGAAATTTGCAGGGATTTTAATGTTCATAACATGCTAAAAACATGTGTAGCATAACATGCTAAACAAGCATAGATGTTCATTGAGTATGTGTATGAACTTAGTTTCATTGGCATTATGAGATTTTTCTTCCAACATCTGTATTTGTGAAGTTACCCTATTTAGCATCATATTCATTAATTGTCTTTCTTTTTAATACCATTAAGCTTGTTTATTTGTTTTATAAGGTATCATTTCTACCATTCAGGTATCTTTGATACATTGGCTCTATTATCCACACCCCAATTTATGGACTTTTGTAACATCAAATAGGAGATTCAAACACATATATTGTAAAGCTAGAAAAACTAGGAATCATGACAATTGTTGGGTGGACTTAGCAAGGTCAGAATCAATTGTTTACTTATCAAACATAGATGTTCAATGCTTTAGATGTTTCTATTTTAACTTGAATATGTATAAACTAATTAGGAAGTATATAAATTTCTATTTCAAAGTAGGAATAAGTTATGCATTACACAAAATCTATAAAAAATACCTATATCCATAAGATAATCTCATGCATGAGGATAATGTTTTCGTAATTTGCCGTCTAGGCATAAAACTGCTTTGAGTAAGCCTGATCAAATAACACAAGTGTTCCTTCAACCTATTAACAATGCACTTAGTTAATTTCTTTATAAACCATATTACAAACACTGATGTGGAGAACTTGAGAAAGAGAATAAGGGCTAGAAACCTTCGCGATTAAAATAATAAGAGTATAATTTAATTCCCCTTAAACAACCATTATTTAGAGCATTAAAAACATAAACACATATACTCGAGATAAACGTACCACAAAAATTCTGGTAGAATATAGCCTAAAACCATCTAGACCTTGAGCATTTAAGAGAGCTATTAAAAAATAGCCTTGTGCACTTCAATTTCATCAAAAGTTAATGACAAATTACCTAAGGCCGAGTCCTTCCAACAAGGAAAAAAGTCATGGTCCGTAGAAAGTGCCTAAGAGGTTGATCCTTCATATACAATAATCCGGAGAAATCTCAAACCATATTCATAAGAAATGCTTGATCCCAAACCCAACACCCATTAGCATCTCGAAGACCCTCGATCTTATCCCGCAGAGGCATGAAAGAAGCTTGTATTACAGTCACCATATGTAATCCACTTCACACTGGATTTTTGAAACCAAAAAGATCTATTCTTTAATAAGGACAACATTAAGTTGATCAAGAAACTTCCTCTCTAATTTCAACCACCCATTCGACGTACTATGATAGAGAAGTCCTTACACACCCTCAATTCTCGCTCCGAGCCTTTTATTTCGATAAAAAATATAAACAAAATTCTAAAATCCTAAAATCTCGGATGTTGTATCCATGCGTCTTAGAACTTGAAAGGAGAAATAATCCTCTAGGGCAAAGTGCTTTGAAAATTAATCATAAGAGGGGCGTGGTCACATTTGTACTTTGGAAAATGATGAAGTATAGCCTCTAGAAAAAGGTGACACCAATCTATATCGTAGAGAGTCATATCCAATCTACAAGCTACCTGACTATGAACAGTATGGCCTCGAAACCACATCAGGGCCAATGAACGTTTAACCAATCAAGCTCAGTTTGTTAATCCAATTAGAAAATACCTATTAAACACATGCCCAACGCCCCATATATCTTCTCATTAGTTGACTTGATGGAGTTAAAGTCACCTGCTATGATCCAAGGGCCATACAAGGACTGATTGAGGCTCTTAATATCATCTATAGACGTCCACTTAAAGGCCATCTGAGGTTGAACATAAACCAACGTAAAAGCAAAACTAGTACCATTCAAAATGCCCATATAAGAGTAACTTGAGAGTGAGGAAACTTGTCATTTTTAGTACTAACTGTCACATGAGTTTCATCCTAGAATATCCAAATCCCACCACTGAATCCATCAGTTTCAACAATTTCTATTTGGGAAAACTTAAGAATCTTATTAAGATCATGAGCAAGTTCGCTCGAGAGTCTTGGTTCAAGCAAAGCAAGCATCAAAGGATCATAAGGTTTAACAAAAAAAAACTTTAGGGACCATTGGAAGTTACTTCTGCCAGTACCAAAACAATTCCATATTATGGAATTCATCATAAAATAAAAAAAGGCTTAATACCTCTGATGCCTCTTGAACTTGTCCTATTTTTCCACTTAACCCCGTATATTTAATGGCCAACTTATTAGACCCCTCAACTCAATAAATGTAATATTGCGTGCCACTTTATATGCCTACATGTTGATTAGCCTCCTCAACTCATCTTGTGCATCCTATTAGCCCCTCAACCCAACAACTGTAATACTTCGTGCCTTTAAAGTTTTTATGTTTGCTTCAAAGTAATGGAGGAAGAGTTCTCATCAGGATGTAGAAGGTATGTGAGAATCGATGCAGAAATATCTTGGGATGTGTACTCAATGTCATATAGGCACAAAATGCGCTAAATGTATGACAATTTTTGAGTTGAGGGGGCTGAAGGGTTGGCCAGTTAGTAGAGGGGGCTAAGTGGAAAAATGAGACAAGTTTAAGGGGCCGAAGAGGTATTAAGCCAATAAAAAATGAAAAGTAGACCAACCAACATGACAAATAGTGTTGTAAATGAGCGGAGCCGCTCATGAGCGACTCGGTGGTCGGCTCGATAAAAGCTCGGCTCGATTATTAAACGAGCCGCTCGTGAGCACGATTTACTGGCTCAGTTCGTAAAAGAGCCGAACTTGAGTAGGCCAAAGCTCGGTTCGAAAGCTCGCGAGCAGGCTGGATTAAAACATTTATGAACAAGTTTTAGTTTTGTGTTAGTTCACAAATATCTAAACTTAATATTATTTCATTTGCTATTAGATGAGTTCGTTCACAAACATAATAAATGAGTAATGGACGAATTATTTGTAAGCATCTTGTTTATTTATTCACGAACTTTGCTTGTGAGCTTGTTTATGTACACAATTAAAAAGTTATTTGGGAGCAAACTTCACAAATATAATTAACGATTTACTTACAAACAATTAATGGTTAGATAATTTTCTTAATGAACCAAGTCCTAAGAGGATTTTGGGTTTGAAACAAGTTCGAAGCTCGGTCCGAGCTCGTTGAACAAGCCAAGACTTGACTCGGACTCTAGCTCGTTAATTTTATAACGAGCCGAACTTGAACAGGTCAAAGCTCGACTCAGTTCGGCTCGATTACAGCCCTAATGACAAACACACAAAGATCAAGATGTGGCAAGAGACCCACCACTGCCAAGGGGCGAATCGCTTTCCATAATTGGGCATAGCATGAGGGCTCCCATCCATGGTCTAACATAGAGGCTCCTACATATCATATTAGCTGAATTGCTATGACCTATAAAAAATTATATAACGAATTTTAAATTAACAAGTTCATTGTCAAGCAGGTGATATTTTTTTTGTCCTTTATAGTTAAAATTGTGATACTAATTAATAGAAAGAAGTTTAAGAATATTTAATTTAAATGATCAAACATAAACTTTTAAATATACTTTTGATTCGAACATCTTTGTTAGTTAAGTGTTACTTTCAGTCAATCAATTGACAAATTCTTCTTTCTTTCATTAATAATTTTTTCTTCAAACGAAAATAAAATATGGGTCAATTTAAGAAATTAATATCGAAGATGATAAGGACAATATTAATATTTTTTAATGTACAAATAATTAATTGAAAGACTTAAATTCCAAAAATGTACATCATATAATAACAACGGAATAATATCCTATAAATAAAAATAGTATATTAAAAAAGTACATTATATAAAAACGTACATCATATGAAAACTTAATTTTTCTTTTTATAATCAAGCAAAAGAAACGAGATCATTCTGAATATAAAGCAACACAATCAGATAAATCTTCAACGAAAATTTCTAATTAAGATAGAGAACAAGCCCAATCTACTAAACTATGTGCAACAATATTCATTTGTTGTCTCTGAAACACAAACTTGATTGACACAAAAGCATGTGCCACATCGAAAATACCATCTAGAATAACATCCAACCAGTGGCAGATCCAGGAATCGACGTCCGGGAGGGCTGATTTTAGTTTGATTATTGGGAGTAATTTTTCGAAGTCCAGTCTGTTAGGGGTGTAAATTTTGTTTTAAGCTTTTAGCATACTTAAACTTTATGGTTTTGGTATGTTAGCTAAAAATTGTAACATTTTCACAATTTTTTTTATTTTTAGCTATAATTTTTTTTTTTATAATTTTCATAAAATTTAATTTAAAAATTAAGTTAAATTGAATCTCAAAATAAGAAATTGATTTGTTTGATAGAAAATAGATAATAAATTCTTAAAAAAAGAGATATAATAAAAATAACTTCATATAAAAACAAAAAATGAGTTTGGTATGGTTTGAACCCATGACATCTCACCTTAAAACAAGGCTCTTAACCAACTCAACTACTTTAAACTTTTGAGATAATACTACATAGGTTATATACTAATACTTGAGGGGGCTACACGGGACAAAAATAACGACACTCAAGGGCGGAGCCGATGGCCGGGGGGCTTCGGCCCCCCGGGCTCTGGGCTGAATCCGCCCCTGCATCCAACCAATATGACAAAACATGATCTCCTTTAAGCAATTGAATCACTGAAATTGAAGGCGCTATCAAAATTCTTTGAAACCCACAGTCACGAACTATACGTAGAGAATAAAGAATCGCTAGAAGTTAAACGCAACATTGAAATTGTGGATCCAAGAGGCCCTACACTAGACTAGACATCAAAATATTCCAATGACAGTTCCTCACAACCATACCGAAATTAGCCTTAAACATACTGAAATTAGCAAGACAAATTCTTAACAAAAAAAATAGCAACAAGCCGCCCATCCACACCAGCATGAATCCAATTTCCCGATCCTGGACACCACTCCATCGTTCCTAGCTCCGGCAGACCTATAACAGCAAACACAACTGATGAACCGCCATATTTAGAGAACCAGCAGTAAATCGGACCATGGCAGGAACCTGCCTACTAATAAAAAATACTTATTAATATCCTATAAATAAAAATAGTAAATTAAAAAGTATGTCATATACTAACGGCTGAACTCTGGGGCATAGACACAGGATTGAAATTAGCGACATCAAAAAATATCACACAGCTGATCGTTGAATCCAACAGCCTGGAAGCGGTAAACATCGTTAACTCTATATGCCCCATCCACCATCCCTCCAAGTCCTTAATTCGAGCTATTCAAAGGAAAATGGAAGCGTTTGAGTCCATTAGCATTCGTCATGTCTACCGTGAAAGTAATAAGTGTGCCAACATCCTAGCCTCCCTTGTCCAAGAGAAACCTATTGGCGTCCTCTCCTTAATCCAAGCCCCACAGGAAATCTGCAAGCTGCTTCAAGAAGATAAACTAGGGAATTCTTCCCCTAGAAGTATTGTAATGTAATCTGGGTCCAGTTGCTTGGCTTGGCTCTTGGCCTTATTTTTGTTTGTTGTTTTTCTTCTTTTTCTTTTCCCTCCTCTGTTTTCTTTGCTTGTACTGCTGTCTTTCTCTTTGTTTTGATGCTGTTGTTCTCTTGTAATTCCCAAATTACCAAAAAAAAAAAAAAAAAAGGACCTCGTAAAAATTTGGCGCAAAGTTCAAAATTGCACCCTAACCTTTATGCTAGAAATCAATTGGATCCTAAACCTCTCAAAATCATCAAATAAGTCCCTTACCTATACCATTTTTTTATCAATTCAAATCTGCTCAAACGGTAAGAGTAATGATGGTAACAGCCATATCACTATTCTTTTAACATAATATACAACCTGCAAAAAAAAAACTCTTTTGGTTTCAAAGAAAATACATCCATTTTTTAATATATGGATATTGATTTCAAATGGTGTATTATCGGTCTTAGATCTTTGGTAAAGAAATTCATATTTAACGTAATCATGCTACATATTAATCCAATGGTATGGAGACATATAAATTATTTCATCAATCACACACTATTTCACAAATGAAAATTTTAAAATTAGACTGTGAGAATCCATAAACTCATAATCATTTCCCATACTCTTCATGAATCATGCCATAAAACAGTAACTTTTGTTGGCAATGGTTATTAATTATTAGGACGAATAATTTATTAGTCCCGATAACTTGTTACATGAGGTTGATTACGTGCCTTAATCTATGGGTCAATCTGACAGGACGGAGGTCAGACGAGGTCGAAGTCCAGTAAACCCGCTCCAATACCTAAGTTAATTTTATGATTGGATCGGATTGAAGAGTAAGGACAAGTTTTGAGATAATAGTTAAGTTACCGTACCTTGTCTTTATATCTGTCTATTTATAGTGTTTGATTAGGTTTAAGGTTGTCACCTCATTAGGAATCCTTATGAGTTCGGGATTCTTATTCCCTTAAGGATCCCGAATTCTAGGAGGAATCCTTTATCTCGTAGGATTCCGAAAGTTTCTCTTGTAATCGGATCCAAAACCATAGGTCATGGCCTTTGATTGGATGCGGCTAGGCCTTTTGCCATTTGGGCTTGGACCGTAGTCCCAATTACGGGCCTGACTTTAGTCGTTATGCGACCTTTTATCCCAAAGGAGGGTCATTATGACATCATCTATCAAGTCCCTAAATTTGTACAAATTACATTAGTTAGCCCTTCTATTTTTAAAAATACAATTTAAAGTCTCTAAGTTTTTAATAAAACTAACTACTTAGTCATTCCATCCATAAATTTTATAAAAATGACCAATTTATCCTTCTACCATTTACTAAGTTATATATAGTAAAACTTCTATAAATTAATAATATTAGGACCATAAAATTTTATTAATTTATAGAGATATTAATTAATCAATAAATTAATAATTATTAATTTATAGAGTGATGAACCCAATGATGATTCAGTACCTTTGGAACCCGTCACAAGAAATGAAGCAATTATAGCATCAACCACTCTTTACAATTTTTTGTTACAATTTGACAATGGTACACCAGAACTTTTGAATGCACTAAGAATAATTAGTTAGAGATGAAATTCATATTTAAATTTCAAGAAAAAACAAAGTACTGTAAGTCATATTTTGCTAAATTATCCTAAGTATATATCTATATACATTTGGCATATGTATTTGAGAAATTATTAATTTATAGAGATAATAAAACAATGTATTTATAAAGGGTTGCTCTAAAAAATTATTGTCTTATTAATTTATTAAAATTGATCATTATTATTTTAAAGAGATTATTAATTTATGGTAAAAAGCATTATTAGGCTCCCGATCTTTCATTTTTTTTGGTTCATTAAGCCATTGATCTTTTATTTGGATATATTAAGTCACTGATCATTTATTTTTGGTCTCATTAATCCCTTGATGACCAAATCAGTAAGTTGTAAACATCTAATTATGTTAAAAATACGTTATTGACTTTATCTGTATTTGAAATTATTAAAAAAAATATTTTTTACAGTTTGGATTAAGATTTTTACAGTTTTCCTATGGCCACATGACACATCCAAAACTGCTTTCAAACAGGGAAAAAATACAAATTTCGAATGGAGGTACAATGAATAACAGCCTGTTAACCAAATTTTATGTTCAAATTTACTTTTTATGGTCATCAAGGGCTTAACGAGACAAAAAATAAATGATCAGGGGCTTAATGTATCCAAATAAAAGATGAAAGGCTTAATGAACCAAAAAATAAAATATCAGGGATCTAATGATTCCTTTTTGCCTTAATTTATCCAGTATTAATTTATGTAGATGTTTTTAAATTAATTTTTATATAGTTTTTTATTATATTAATTCAAGTATAAAAAGTAATATTTTTAATAATATTATATTATTATTTAGTTTATTTTTAATTATTATAATTAAATTTAAACTAGGATTAATTATATAAAGATGCTCTGTGGTTTTACCGATTTACAGATGGGTACCTATGATATTTGTTTTTGTAAACGCAACCATGTGGTTTGCAAAATTTTGCATTTGAGTTCATATTGTCAATGTTTGGCCTATAACGATCTCCAAATGAAAATTTTCAAGAGTTAAATGATATTTTAAGCAACCTTAGTTCTTCATACTTTTTAGGTTTGAGGTCATTTAGGCGTTATTGTTTTTATGACAGAGAGTTAATGTTCAGAAACAGAAAACTCCAAAAATGATGACTTTGAAAAGTTAAAAATATGTACATAGTAAATATGATACTAAACAACTTTAATTCTTGAAACTTTTCATTTTGAGGTTGTTATCGGCCAAATTTGGTAAAGGAAAATAAATGTAAAATTTTGCAAACCACAGAGTTGCATTTGTAAAGAAAAATACCACATGATATCCATCTGCAAAACCGTGTAATCACAGGGCATCTACTTGTAATTAACCTTTTAAAATAATATAATATTTTAATTTGAAGAGTGCCTGGTAAATCTTAAACCTCGAATCGAATAATCAGATAAATAATAAAAATAGCATGTATTAAAATTAATTAATATTTTATAAATTTTAATTTTACCAATTAGGTTATAAAAAATATTAATGACTACTTAACTTGTGTTTCATTAAATCGATTATTAATTGATAATGCATATATAACAATTACCATATAGAATAGGATATATATAACAATTACCATATAAAATGATATTATGTGAAATAGATATATTCAAATTAAAATGATATTATGTGAAATATATTTATTAATAATTTCCTATCGGGTTTTCAGTGCATGCTCTTAAGGTGTCAATCTAGTTGGGATTCCAGGATCATTGCTAATGTATCGTCCCAGCTTCTATAAAATAATAAAATAAAATAAAATAAAAATATACTAAAAATAATAGTACAATTTTATTATTAATATTACTTTTCATTATTGAATTAATATACTAATAAATAAAATTATATAAAATTTAATTAAATATATATGAAAGTTAATTAGTGAAATTCTCATTTTATATTAAATTTATGGATGGAGAGACTAATTATTAACAACATTAGCTTTAGATATTTTCAGAATTCGAAAGAATTTATGATTAGAAAAAAAAATCTAGAATTAGATTAATTGGAGATTTTATAACTATTGCTATTCTAGAAACCACATTTCACCAACATAATGACAGTATATAGGTTTGGTCTATTTATTAATGTGTTTAGTGAAAATATTTGAGTGGGCCATAAAAGCTTCCATCTTAATTTATCAATGGCATGAACAAATTGGGCTCCAACATTGTTGGAGTCCATGAAAAAATAGATGATGTTATCTTGGGGTTGAACAGTTGAAACTCAGCCCGCAAATGGGAAGAAGAATTGTGAAGTTTTAGAAAGTGAGTTTTTGAGATTTTGGATTAAGTTTAAGGGTAAGGATGATAATTTTGGTTTGGGGAATAAAATTCCCCAAATTGTTTCCAACATTGTGGTTAACTTTTGGAGGATTTTGCTTCGGAATGGAGTCGTAGTTAAGCTTTATCTCTACTATGAGTTTCTATTAATCGGGGTGAAACCGATAACTAATTTATCAGTTTCAATTTGTAAAAAAACCGGTAGGTTTCATAAGAATTTTTTTTTTAAAAAAATAATTTAATTGAAACCAATAGCTAGTGTACCAGTTTCAGTTATACTATTTTAAAAGTATAAAAACAATAGTGGGTTTTCTATACACTTTTGAAAGTTGTAAAAGAAAAAAACTCAAAACTGGTACATGTGCTTTTGAAAATGTTAATTTAACTTTAATTAATAGCTTAATATATCATCGGCTCCTTGAACTTGTTCATAATAATAGATTGACTCTCTGAACTTTGCAAGTGTTTCACCAGCTCTCTAAATTTGCTTATTTTGTATCACCAGCTCCCTAAACTTGTCCATAAAAATTTATTAACTTTCTAAACTTTGCAATTGTCTTATCAGCTCCATAAACTTGCTTATTTCGTAACAACTAAATACAAAAACCATAATACAAACTCAGATTAAGGTACAAAAATACCCCTAACATTTTGGGCCAGGAGTAATTTTACCTCTAACGTCTAAAATGGTGCAATTTTACCCCTAACATTGGAAGCGAAGAGCAATTTTACTCCTAACATTGATAAATTGGGTTAATTTGAGAAATAATTCATCAAACTGTCTTCTCAGTCATGAATCTTGTCATCTACACTTCACACATGTGCAGTGGCAGAGCCAGGACCTAAAGGTCGGGGGGCTTGACCGTCTACCAAAAAATAAGGAGTAATTTAGAAATTTTTCCTAAAGGCTTTTTTCTTCCCCATAAGACATAAAGTGGGAAATAAAGAAGAGTGGTAGATGGAAAGAGCATTTTGCCCATTTCCATCTGTTTTAAAAACAGCCCAAAACGATCGTTTTGGGCTGTTTTTACTTAAAAAATAAAACAGATGGAAAGGGTCAAAATGCACTTTCCATCCAGTGACGGAACCAGAAGCAAAAATGAGCCGGGGCTCAAATATTTAATAAAAAAAATTCATAAAATCAATAAGAAAAATGGATAAGGTACCAAAATAGACCTATGGTTTTTAGAGAAATATCAATTTAGATTGTACGAAAATAGTACCAATATAAGTTTAAGTCATTATAAAGAAATAAACTTTTTTTTTATCAAAAGCAAACATTGACACAATTTAACACTTTTTAATCAAGGGCTAAATTGAAACCTTTTTTTTTGTTATAGCACTAAATTGAAAATAAATTAAAGAAAAGGGTGAAAAAAGAAAGGTAGCCGGATAATATTAGGTATATGTTTTATGAAACGGTGAGTTTCAATTTATTTTAAAAAACAAAACACTTCATCTTCCTCTTTGCTTTTAACCTACTGATCCCTTTTTTCTATGTTCTAGCGCCGCCGCCGTCAACACCACCTCAGACTTTCTCTTTCAATCATCAGGGGCTTTATAATTTCTTATCCACCTTCTTCTTCAGCCGCCATGGTTGGAGGGGCGGAGCCAGAGAGAAAACCCCATCCTTGGGGTTTTCTAGCAGGGCCGGGAGACCCTCCCCTACCCCCTGGCTCCGCCCCTGCACATGAGTCATTTTATCAGTAACAAATCACAAACATATGTTGGTATATGAAAAAAATATACTGACTTTTGTACGAATTGGACAAAAAAATTCAAAAAATTCACCAAATTTATAAATTTGCTCTTGGCTACTAATGTTAAGGGTAAATTTGCACCATTTTAGATGTTAGGGGTAAAATCACTCCTGACCCAAAATATTGGGGGTGTTTTTGCACCTTAATCCGAGTTAGTATTATGATTTTTGTATTTAGTTGTTACGGAATAAGCAAGTTTAGGGAGCTGATGAGACATTTGCAAAGTTCAGGGAACTAATAAATTTTTATGGAAAAGTTTAGGGAGCTGGTGATACGAAATAAGTAAGTTTAGGGAGCTGGTGAGATACTTGCAAAGTTCAGGGAGCTAATCTATTATTATGGATAAGTTCACTGAGCCGATGATGATGTATTAGGCCTTAATTAATAGATTTTTAGTTAAAAAGGACTTATTAATTTAAAAAGGTAAAAAGTATTTTGATATCTTTTATATTTTTAGGGGATAAGGTACCAAAATAGGTCTAAGGTTTTTTGGAAGTACCAATTTAGACTCAACGTTCAAAATAGCACCAATATAGGCTTAACGTTTACAACATAATATCAATTTAGGCTTAACGTTTACAATATAGCATCAATTTAGGTCTCACGTACAAAATAGCATTAATATAGGTTTAACGTTTACAAAATAATACGAATTTAAGCTTAACGTTTATAAAATATATACAATTTAAGCTAAACGTCATAATTAAATTAATCATATTATATTCCTTCCCTATTAACTTTATATGTTATCTTTTTTATTTAGTTCTATATTCTTATATATTGTAATACAATTAATTAGTATTCTTACCCATTAAGATCTTATATTTGTTTTTCATCAATGATTCCATGACTTCTAAATTTCATTCCTTATGTAATATATGCAAACTAAAAGTAATTGAATATCCACAATATTTCGAACACTGACATATATCAATATTATTTTACATGAGCCATGAAATTTAAGAGTCATGGAATAGTTGATGAAAAACAAATGTAAGGTTTTAATGGGCAAGAATATTAATTAATTGTATTATAATAAATAAGAAAATAGAAATAAATAAAAAGATAACATATAAAGTTAATAGGAAAAGAATATAATATGGTTAATTTAATTATGACGTATAGCTTAAATTGGATATATTTTGTAAACGTTAAGCTTAAATTCGTATTATTTTGTAAACGTTAAGCCTATATTGGTGCTATTTTGTACGTGAGGCCTAAATTGATGCTATATTGTAAACGTTAAGCCTAAATTGATATTATATTGGTGTTATTTTGAATGTTGAGCCTAAATTGGTACTTCCCCAAAAACCTTAGGCCTATTTTGTTACCTTATCCTTTTTTTTTACAATTTAAAGCTGGTAGACTAGCTACTGGTTCCACCCTGGTTAGTAAAACCCCACAGTGACTACAATTAACCAGAATCCTTATGAGAATTTATTTCAAATAAGAGCTCCATTCTGACGCAAAATCCTCGTTTGAACATGTTTCTATTGATGAAAATGGTATATGTTATGCACTTATTTGATAATTTTGAGAGATTAGGGATTCAATTGACTTTTAAAACGTTCAGGGTGCAATAAAAACTTATTTGAAAGAGCATCCACAATGGTTGAAGAGTTGCGCACCCCAACTCCCCGACAATTCCACATCACCAATTTCTAATAACTTTTTCTTCAAAACATATGTACCAGAAATATACTCTAGCAGTTACTTTTAATCAATTAATTTTATTTTTGAAACAAAATTATTTTATTAATAATACAATTGATAATGAATTAATATTTATTTGAATAAAAAAATATTTATTAATATTTATTATTAATTGGATAATTTATTCAAATATTAATCAATATTTATCGTTGTTGAGAAGGGATTTTTCATTATTTTTACACTTATATATATATATATATATATATATATATATATATATATATATATATAGGGGAGGGATCAAGTGAGAACCCTCCCTTAGATGAGGACACTTTCATAGGTGAGAACCAATTAAAACTACGCCGTTTTGGTCATTCTACAAAACACCTGCTATTCCAATCAACAAATCACGCAAATCACTCACAGCAAAATCACGATAAAAAAACGCTCAAATCCCTCACATCTTCTCCATCATCGTTCTTCATCAACGATCTCCATCATCTTCTCCATCATCTTCTCCATCATCGTTCTTCATCATCGTCAATTAGATCGACCTCCTTCCTCATCGTTCCGTCATTAAACACTAAAAAAATCTGAAATCGCAAATCAGATTAAGAAAAAAATCAAAGAAATAGCATCAATCAGGTAATTTTATCTCCAAGAACTATAAATGAATATTAAATTGTGTTCTGTTTTTTATGTTTATAATTATTCAAAAATTGCTTAAATCTGAAACAGATTGGAAATCATTCAGATTCTATTCCGAAACAATGGAATTGCATGAAATAATAGACAATGATCTACAGGAGAATGATGATAACCATGAAATTTCTCTGTCTTCAACTATTGAAAGAGGTACATGTGTTCTTTATAATTTCTCTGTTCTTCATAATCTAAAAAATCTTGTTCTAAATAATTGTTCATGTGTTCTATAGATAATAGTACATATTAATCGTTTTTTATTTATAATTAATTGTAAAAATTGTTGAAAAAATAAAATTGAGTATATTGAAATATAGAGTTCACTACGTTCTTCAAACTGTACCTCATGTTCTAAACAATTGTTCATATGTGCTATATATTATCACATATGTTCCAAAATTGCACTTAAATGCAGTGTCAAATGAAGAGCAGCCAAATGATTCTTCCACTGCAATTATATCCTACACTCCACAAGTAGAAATTGTGCTGACTCCTGGAGGAACAAAAGAATGGAAGCCATGTTGCTCTCCAGAAAAAATACCTATTGTAGGAACAAAATTTAATACTATTGATGAGGGTATTGAATTTTACAAAGCATATGCCACTGAAGCAGGATTTAATATTAGAAAATCTACAGTTAAAAAAAGAAAGAACACAAATGTTGTGATTTTTCAATACTGTTTGTGCAATAAAGCAGGGCATAAGCAGAAAAAAAAATGTTGAAGATACTGAAGGACAAAAACCGAGAAGAAGATTAATCACACGTGTTGGATGCCAAACACAAATTGTTTTAAAGTACTGCAATGATGGAAAATATATTGTCTTTCGTTTAAAAGAGGAATATACACACCCACTTTACAGTCCACGATGTATGAAATTTCAAAAACAGGGAAGAAAACTGACAATACTACACAAGAAGTTGATTGTTGATAATTCTAAGGTGAGTCATATTCTAAATTTACTTTCCTAACAACATCTACAATGTTTTCAAATTGTATTTAATTTCTTTATAAAATCTGTTCATGTGTTTTCTCTAGATGAATATCGGACCCGTAAGAACATACAGACAAATAAAAGAAAATGTTGGAGGATACAACAATGTAGGAGCATCTAAGCAAGATTTCAAAAACTTCCACAGAGATTTAAAAGCTTACATTTATGAGTCAGATGCCCAAATGTTTATTGACATTTTCAGCAAGAAAAAACTTCTATGGTCTGCTTTTTTTTCGACTTTGATATGGATGAAGACGATCAACACTGCAGAGCTTTATGGACAGATCCCATTTGTAGAAAGAATTATGCTCTATTTGGTGATATGATATCTTTTGACACAACATACCAAACAAACATGTATTATATTACATGTACCAATTTCTTATTGCAATGTTCTAAATATTTATTGGCATGTTCTAAAATCTTATTCTTATATCCTTAAAACGTTTTCTTATTTAAAAATATTTGTATATTATTTCCACAGATATAACATGATCTTTGGCCCCTTTACTGGAGTGGACCACCACAAAAAATGTGTTACATTCGCTGCTTGTTTCATTGCTAAAGAAGATATTGCATCATTTGAGTGGGTTTTCAAAACGTTTCTTAACGCAATGGGAAGCAATGAACCTACGTGCTTAATAACAGATCAAGATCCAGCAATGAAGATTACAATAAAAAATGTTTTCCAAAAAACAGAACATAGATTCTGCATGTGGCACTAATGCGTGCCGTCTAGTGTAGTGTTTTCTACGACAAAATGTATATTACGATAAGTGCGTTACGACTATGGATGTGATCTTTCTAAATGCTCTATATTTACTAGACGTCACTACTTAGGGGCAAGTGTACCCCGTCGTATCAAGTAATAATCTGGTTAAGACCGGGTATCGAATCCACGGGATTTATAACTGCAAGTATTAAACGACTCGGTTTTATACGTTATTTAAGCGGTGAATACTTTGAGGTTGATATGGGGACCAACTACAAACTACTCCTAACTACGGGTGAGGCGAATTTATATAACAAAACTCTACGAAGTGATGTGGATGCGATAAGTTATAACTATGACAAATAACGACTTCTAATGTTTATACGGTTGATGGTTTGCTCTTGCAAAGACGACTATGTGTAGTATAACCGACCCGTGAAGTACTTAGACTACGTGGTTCCTAGTCAAGGCGTGTCTAATGCTTGGGACCAGAAATTAGGGCCGGTAAGTTCCGTGGCTTGTCAATTCCTACGGTTTCCGGTTTGTCACTTCCGGTAAGGCAACACCTATATGAATCCCTAAAGATAGCCCGAATGGCGTCGGAAATCACGTTCTCCTACACAATAATCAATTATGAATATCAAAACAAGTAACAAACATCAACACACGTATAGAAAAGAAGATTATGAATTATAGATTATAAATATGGAGAATGTAAATATGAATTACAACCAAGCCTAGTACATAGGATGAGTTCAAGCTAATTAGCAAGTGAAAAGGGAAGAATCCACCCTCGGAACTAGCTAACCGGACTCAAAGCCGTCTCTTAGGACTTGTATGGTGGAGCTTTCGAGCTTGGTGCACGGAAATGGAGCGGAACTTTTGGAATGCCGGAATCAACGAACAAGCTCTCAAGGTGGAAGAGTTTGGCTATATAAAGCCTAAAACAAAATGTAAAACTACAAATGACAAGAATTACAAGGTGTATAAGATATGTATGGTGTCTAAGGTCTATATGGTCTATATGGGGGTGTAAATAAGTGCTAGTCACTCTTATTTATACATCAAGCTGGGGGTAAGATTGTAATTCCACAAGGTGCAAGCATGGAGGAACATAATTTTGTGCAGAAATCCCATAATACGCCCCGCGTATGGTGGTACACGCCCTGCGTGTGTGCCCGTTCCGTCAGAAATCTCCTGCATGTGGACCAATTCCAGATCTTGTTGTCTCAAACACGCCCTGCGTAGACTGGGATGCGTGTTTGAGACTCTGACTTTTTATTGCTTGATTTGGTCCTTTTACGCCGTGCGTAGCTTGAGGCACGCCCCGCGTAAATGAGTCTCTGAACTTTTATGTTGAAGAATTCCCTCGCACGCCCCGCGTGTAAGGTAGTACGCCCCGCGTATGGATAGTTGACTCAGGGAGACCATGCAGTCTGACTTTCAGGATTAGGCTAATCATTTCTGACATATGTCATACGCCTCGCGTAGGTTGGCATACGCCTCGCGTATGCTGACTAGATCCCACGTGGTGCCTGTGGATAGGGCAATTATTTCTAACTTCATATTTCACGCCCCGCGTAAGGAATGAGGCGCCTCGCGTATTGAGTGGATTTTTACTCCTTGCTCGTACCTGAAATACAAATCTCGAGAGCCGAGTTAGCTTGACGTTGTTATTTCCTAATTTAATCAAAAATAAGGAAAATTAACTGAAAGCACGGAATTTATTTTTATTTCGTTATTTTATTAAAACACTCTATTTTTGTAATTAAACTTATTTATTTCTTCTAAAATTAACCCGTAAATCACGCTAAAAGATAGGGGTAAAATACCCCTATCAGGCACATTATGAAAAAGATGAATGATAAATTAGGTAAGCCTTCTAAAGCTTTGTTTACATTTAAAAATTTTACTGCTTGATTGTTCTACTATATGTTTTGATCACGTATTAAATTTTATGTTCCAATATATTAAATTGTATGTTTTGATTGTTCTACTTAATGGTTTTCTTAATAGGTCGTGCAATTATGCAAGAAACCAATTTTTTAAAAAGGATTCAACCAATTGTCTGGAGTGTTGAGATTGAACCTGAAGAATTTGATGAAAAATGGAAAGCAGTCATTTTAGAGTTTAATTTGGAAAAACATGAATGGATATGTCAAATATTTGAAATCAGAAAAATGTGGATTCCAGCGTACTTCAGGGACTTATTCCTAGGAGGAATTATGAGAACTACATCAAGGTCAGAGAGCGAGAACAACTTTTTCACTGCTTTTACAAATTCTCATTTAAGTCTTGTAGACTTTTATTTGAGATTTGATAGTGCAATGGATGCACACAGGCATAACCAAGCTCACAATGACAATGATGCCAAACATAAAAGACCTGTATGCAAAACACCAATGGGTATTGAAACACATGGAGCTGATGTTTATACAACTACTGTCTTTTATGAGTTTCAGGAAGAGGTTTATAATGCTTCTTTCTTTTGTGGAATAGACGGATTCTATAAACAACCTCCTTTCGAAATTTACACTATCAAAGAGCAAAGGACATCAAAAAACTTTCAGGTTATGTACAGAAGCATTGAAGACGAAACAAAATGTTCGTGCAAGAAGTTTGAAAGACAAGGCTTACCATGTAGACACATGGTGTGGGTTTGGAAGGCAAAATTGCTTGAATCAATTCCTAACAGGTATGTGCTTAACAGATGGACTACATTAGCAACAAGTCAAAACAACATTAGTCTGCACAGAAATCTTATGGAAGAATGTGCTGCTACAATTGATAAGAAAACATTGCTGAATCAACTATGGTCAGAGATTAATGTTTGTGTCTATTTGGCTCAAGGTAATGAGGAAAATATAAAGGATCTTGTGAAGAAGTTTCAAGGAATCAAAATGGATTTAGAAGCTAACATCACTCAAAAAGACACTGAGAAAAACAGAACTCTTACAAAAAATCAAGACATTGAAATGTTGATTGGAACTATTGTACCAACTGAAATTAATGTCAAAGCACCAAAAATATCAAAGAACAAAGGTACAGGTGTACATATTCCAAAAGGAAACAGTGATAAAAGATTGAAGAGTGAAAGAGAGAAAGTTGTTGAGGAAAACCAGAAAAAAAGAGATTATGCAGAGTCTGTAAACAGCCTTCTAACCATGATAGCAGAAACTGTCCAGAAAAAGATAACAACTAATCTCTTATATTGTTTAGAACATATGATATATTGTTTAGAACATATGATACATGTTTTAGAACAACGATTTAATCTTTCCAATATACAATTTATTGTCACAGAATTATTTTTTTCCTATGTAAGAAGTTGAATATTTGTTATTTTTATTTCTCTAAATTTTGTTATTTTTATTTCTCTATCATTTTACCCGTATTTCATTCAATGACATAATTATCATATTTCAAAGTATTATAAGTATAATAATTATTTCATGTTCCTTTATCTTTTTATCTATATTCTATCCAATTTATGACGTGTGCCATAATTATCATATTTTAAGTATTATAAATATAATCATTATGACATGTATCATAAATCTTGATGACAACATTCATTTTAACCTCAAACTTCTTATGCTATTCTGATGAATTTCCATATGATTAGACATTTTGTTAAACAAGCCTCTAAACTGCACACCTTTCCACTCTAAACAAATATATCCAGTCTACACTTCATTGCTGTTATCAAAATCGTGTATGTTCCAAAAAGTATGTTTTATGTTCCAACATATATAACATGTTAAAAAATAAAACACAAACTTTACCAACAGAAACTTCTACAATATATTTTACAAAAATTACAATAACTATCTCATATATATTACACATTATAACTAACTGATTTGTTCATTCTTCCATTTTAATGCCTTCTCATTAACAGCAGCAACTTCTTTGTTTCCAAAATCTGACAAAATCCTCCAACAGTACTCAACTCTAAAATTCTTCAACTGATCAACCTACAATATTACAAAATCAATATTACTAACATTCTCAAAATAATAATATCAGCCTATCATAAAAAAAGATTTAAAAAAAACTCACATTGTTATCTCCAACTCCAATATCCCATGTATTAACATCTTGTCCAAAATATAATTCCATATGCTTCATAAGGAAAACACCACAATCATCATTGTTGGTTGTGTCTTTCCACTTCAACTTCAAATGTCTTGCACTATAAGCACTGATATCATTCAAACACTCAGGGCTTTCTCTTTTAATATAAAGTGAATATGCTTTCACCTGCAAAACATAAAACAACATCTTATCAATATTAAAACATATCATCAACTATTCAGAACATACAGTTAGTTTTTGCGAACATGACAATAAATATATAGAACACAATAACAAAATTAAAAAACAGTTGAGTAATATTACCAAAGCCTTTGCAAAACCCTTATATTTACTAGAAGGTTGTACACCTTTCTCAAGAGCCTTGTTATCAATAACGTCTATCTTTCCAGTAAAATGGTTGATAACAAAAAGATAGAAATGTGCACCATAAACAATCGGAAAGAACACCTAAAAAGATAAAACCATTAGTAATCATAATAATTACAAACAAAAATTTCAGTAAAACACAATTTACTTTTAATATAATTACCAATTGATAATTCTGTAAACTATCTACTTTAGCCTCACGAAGTTCATAACTAATCCTATCAAAAAAAGCATTGTGTCTTTCACTGTACTTAGTAGTTCCAGGAAGTCCTTTATCAGTACATAGTAACACCTATACAAAAAATACAGCATTCATATTAATATAATGCAATTTCTTTTTAACAAAAAAAATATCAAAAAGTAAAAACACATACAAATGGTACAGTAGAGAAGAAGAATCTATGCACAGTTTGATCCCTGCTCTTCCTTTCACAATTCAATATTCGAGACCACGCATCAACAACATTACAAACCAAATGATTCTTTCCTGACAAAGTCATAATCTCCTCTCTATTGATTGTGGACAAACAATCACTATACAACAACTCACTTCAAAAAAAGCAAACAGAATAAAAAAAAACGATAAGTATATCTTAAAGAAAATTCAAATTAACATAAACAACATTCAATTAAGATCTTACTGTGGGTCTCCATTACAAAAAGCATATTCCACCAACATTCTCCTCGAACCAAGCATATTCTTTAGTAAATGCTCAGACTCAACCAAAAATGGAGACTGTAGATATACATACAACTTTGAAATCCTTTTTGAACGATTTCGAACACCACCTTCTTGCGCTTTCTCAACTACATCTTTGTCTACTCTCCTATTAACAACATAAAAAAAAATAACAAAAGGGGAAAAAATTAACCATGTTCCAAAACAGAAACCACATACTCTTAAATTTTATTCTCATGTTCTAAAAAATAAACCATATGTTCCAAAAACACATACACATGATCTAAATTACAAAAATTCTTAAATATCACTTGCATTGCATTACTATCAGAAACATCATCAGCAAAGCAGTCATCAAGTCCAGTAACTCCTACTCTTATCACTTCTTCCCCAAACTCTTTCCGAACTGCATCCAAATCAGATTGACTATATTGCATACCACACCTACTTTTCCACTACAAAATATAAAAAAATTAAAACCATTAAACAAACTATAATTTCAAAATAATGCAACAAAACATTTATTATAAGTGCACTATACTTTTTCAGCAAACTTCAAATCATTGTCAATCACAATATCTCTCATGTACCGCATTACAAAAAAACCACATGTTTTATGATCTTTATGCTGTGGCACACGAGGGCTGTAATCGAGCCGAGCCGAGCCGAGCTTTGGCCTGTTCAAGCTCGGCTCGCTATAAAATTAACGAGCTCGAGCCCAAGCCGAGCTTGCTATAAAATTAACGAGCCGAGCCTTGGCTTGCTCAATGAGCTTGAGCCGAGCTTCGAGCTTGTTTCGAGCCCAAAATCCTCTTTTGGACTTGGTTCATTAAGAAAATTATCTAACCATGAATTGTTTGTGAGTAAATTGTTAATTATATTTGTGAAGTTTGCTCGCAAATAACTCTTTAATTGTGTACATAAACAAGCTCACAAGCAAAGTTCGTGAATAAATAAAGAATAGTTCGTTTATTACTCATTTATTATGTTTGTGAATGAACTCATCTAATAGCAAATAAAATAATATTAAGTTTAGATATTTGTGAACTAACACAAAACTATATAATTTTTACAAAACTAAAATTTGTCCATAAATGTTCTAATCGAGCCTGCTCGCGAGCTTTCGAGCCGAGCTTTAGCCTGCTCAAGCTTGGCTCGTTTACGAACCGAGCCAGTAAATCATGTTCACGAGCGGCTCGTTTACAAATCGAGCCGAGTCGAGCCGAGCTTTTATCGAGCCGATCACCGAGCCGTTCATGAGCGGCTCTGTTCATTTACAGCCCTAGGCACATGCTACAACACAACAAAGCACAACATTAAATCATGTACATCAATCTAACCTTTACGTTCTAAACAATTTCACACATGTACAAAACCAATATACAAGTTAAGAGTTACCAAAAGTGCAGTCCATTTGACTTTAATTTGATCATTCTCAGAGTATAATAGAATAGCGCTGTTAAAATAAAATTCATTAAAATCAGGTACATAATCTTAATCTTAAAACATAATTATATATCAAATAAACTATAAAACAAAATATAAACAAAAAACATACTCATTCACAACATTCATCCATACATCTGCCTTTGGCAAACGCCTTCTCAACGGATCCAACCAATAAGCTCTAAAATTCTTCAAATCGATAACTGACAACGTCCAGTGTCCACTGAAAATAATACTATTATTATTTCAAAAT
Organism: Euphorbia lathyris; assembly: GCF_963576675.1. Lineage (NCBI taxonomy): Eukaryota > Viridiplantae > Streptophyta > Magnoliopsida > Malpighiales > Euphorbiaceae > Euphorbia > Euphorbia lathyris. The sequence goes on from NC_088917.1 coordinate 31,508,941, forward strand.
AAAGAAAATTACTTACAAAAATATTAAATAAAATAACTAAAATATTCATACCCTGTATTATATGGACACAAAAAGATAGACTTATCCATTGTGGACATCTTCAATCGATTCATCAACTCATATGAACGCTGTCTTACTGTTTTAGAACTTCTAATTGAATAAGTGTAATAAGGATCAATAAAATAAAACAATTTGTCCATTCCTCTTTTCTTCAACAAATTAAACAAGTAGCTACATAAAAACACAAAAGTACATAGTCAGAATCAACTACAACTAAAATAAATAAAACTATAATATTTCAAAAACAAAATACCTCATATAGAAAATTATAACGTTGCAAGTTATCTCTTCCATATGAACCATAGAATATATATCCTGCCTCAACAATAATGCTTTAGCAGCATGTCCAAACAATTCTTCACCAACAACATAGCTAACAAAATTGTCTTTCACCAACTCCGAATTAGCCCATTTGCACAGACTCTGTAACTTATCTGGAATATTTCTAGGCAAAACTTGCAAATTTACATCCACCGCATCTTCTGTCTCCACGTTATCAATTCCATCATCAACAACAAACCTGTTGACAAAACAAACCACCTTAAAACATAAAAAAGGAATAAGATAATCAGAAACATAAAACCTATGTCCTAAACAATAAGACATATGTTCTAAAATATAACAAACATTAAAAAACATAAACAGAATATAAAATAATTCTTATCACATATATTACTTCAGTATCAGAATTATTCTTCACATCTGCAACATCCACTTTCTCAACAAAATTTTTTGCTTGTGTAGATCCACCTTCAGCTTCAACAAAATCATGCAACTCTTGACTCAACAAATTAAAATTTGGACAAGAATATTTTTCTTCAGATTTCTTCAGTAGAGTTTCACTTTCTCTATGATCTTTCTTCTCTCTTCTAATTCTTTCAACTAAAGCATCTATCTCATCAAAAAAATCAGAATTAAGATAAGGATGACTATCTTGACTAGACAAATCACATTCAAAATCTCCAGTCATTCCTGTATCTTTTTTACTTTCAGCTTTGTTCTCATTAACAACTTCTTCTTTCCCTCCTTCACATTGAGTAATTGGATCTTCATTGCCTCGAGTATATTTACTCCATAAACTCTTGATCACATTACCCAACTCAACGCTTGTACCATCTTCACCAAAACAACATTAGCTTCTCTCAACATACAGTATATTTCATTAACTTTAGAACCAAGTTCTTTAGCTAATGATTGGAACTTAGAAAGAAATTCCTGCATATACAAATCCATAATAAAAAACAGGGCAAGTTATAAATAATAGTAAGCATGTTCTACAATTTAATAAGCATGTTCTAAAATTTAATAAGAGTGTTCTAAAATTTAAAAACAAAGGGAAAGCTGTAATAACGTACAAAAATTTCTGTTGGTCCACTAGAAGAAGCTTCTCCACATTCCTTCCTATTTCCTCCTTCAGCATCTTGATTATCTTCATTCCTATCCACTGCTTCTCTTTGCAAATTTCCTTCATCCCCATCCATACTTTCTCTTACCAAATTTTCTCCTACCAATATTCTCTTCAATACAATCCCACTTCCAAATCCCCTCAACTTCTCCAAAGCCATCCTCTTTTGAATTCGTTCTTTATTCCAAACAGATATCAATGGATAATCTCTTGGATTAACAACATTAGCTCGTTGAAGCCTATCAAAATAACTTATCTAGAAAAAAATAACAAAAATGAACAAGTTATACACAAATCAAAAAATAAACAACAAACAAATATTGTCAAACACATAATCAAAAAAATAAAATTATACTTACCAACAAGAAAGGAAGGGGGCCTGTGAAAAAAGTAGGACTCCTCTTCCAATCACTGACAGAATCCAACAAATGCTTATATGCAAAAGAACACCAGTCCAACTTTGCAATCTCATTAACATTCTGACAACTATAAAGAAATTTATAGTTCATAGCTTAGTTCTTGGTTGAACGAATACAATAATTCACCGCACAGAATACGAAATGCAACAAAAACTCATCATACAATGGTTTCGTCTTCAGATCATTCAACTTGGCAATCACAGTACTATTAATTGGACTTCCACTCTCAAGTCCAAAATAACACCTCCATTGAGCAAAAAAATCTGAACAATCATCTTCCCCAACATCTTGTGGCTCCTCAATCTCCACACCTCCACAAGGCAAACCATAAACAGCTTGAAAATCTTCCTTAACAAACTTCAACTCTTCACTATTGTCCAGCATAAGGCTACACCTATCTACATTAAAACTATTGACAAGCCTTTCACAAAAAGAAGCATTATGAACATTTAAACTCAGATCCAAAAAACCACCAAATCAAATCCGTTTAATTGCATCCTTATGAGTCTCCGGAATATCATTAAGAATACCAATAAACTGCTTAGGAGGTATTCTTTGACCAAGAGCAGTCTTATTCCTTTTAGAAATATTTTCATCATCACCTACACTAACAACCTTCTTCCGCTTCTTTAAAAACATAGAAGCAACAGATAGGTTTCTTGCAAACTTAACTTTCTTTACCTTCCTAGCATCAACATCTTCCTTCAAAGCATCAACAGAAGGTTCAGAAACTTGAGAAGAATCAAAACCTTTGCTAGATACACTCCTTGTTTGCCGCCTAAACGTACCTTTACTAGATTGACTACTTGTTTCCTGCTTCAACGCACCTTTAATAGATTGACTCCTAGTTTGCCGTCTCAACAAATTATCAGATGGAACAACATAACTAGAGAGCAAATCATTGTCAGCAGGAATGGCTGACATTGAAGGTCTTTTAGAAATGGAAGGTCTCTTAGAAGTCCTCTTAAATCTTCTAGATGTCTGTCTTTTTGCACTTATAGCTTCAACACGAACAACACTCTTACCTTTTTTCTTATCTTTCATATCTTCATCAGAACAATATTCGTCAATAATTTCATTCAGCAAATTCTTATCAATCACATTACTTGGAAAAATCTCTTCTCCATTGCCTCCCATTTTCTACAAAAAAACAGAACATATACTCAACATTTTAGAACAAACAAATGAAAATATAGAACAAAACATAAAACAAATGCAATAACTCATCAACAAAAAGTAAACTAATTTAACAAAGCAATAACTCATCAACAGAACATATGTTCAATATTTTAGAACAACAACCATACAAAATAATACCACAACAAACTTTCAAAAGTTCAAACAAGCAAAACCCCCAAACAAACCAATATCTCATTAACAGAACAATTGTTCAAAATTTTAGAACAAAATATAGAACAAACTTACAGATTTCAAACAAATGAAAAACCTACAAATCAAAAAGCAACAAAAATAAGGTATCAAAACTTAAAAATAGAGAACAAACATAAAATAAAACAATATACCATTAACAGAACATACGTTCATAATTTTAGAACAACAAACACAAAATATAAACATAAAACAAAACAATATACCATTAACAGAACATACGTTCATAATTTTAGAACAACAAACACAAAGTATAAAACAATAATAAAACAACATAAAAACATTCTCAAACTCAATACATTTGAATACAAAAAAATAGAAAAACATATAGAAACTGATTCATAAAGTTCAAACAAACGAAACCCTAGAAAATCAAAAAATTACACAAAATCGCTCTCAAAATCAACGAACAAAATAAAACAACAAAATAAACAAAAAACATAAAGCAACAAACCTCGTCCACACGAACAAAATCACGAAAAAAAATGAAAAAGCGAAAAAATGCAAACAAAAACAAAAAACAGAAAAAACGAGAAGATAAGAAACTAACCAAAGTTCAGAGGAACAATACACTGTATAATCGATGAAATACACGGTATAACCAAAATAAATCTTCTATCAAAAGCAAAGTTGATCGACTGTAGAAATGAGAGAAGATATAAATGACAAAGGAGTCGGGGAAGAAGTCGAGAAACGAAACGACAGAAGTTTTCAACTTCAAAGAGACGCGCTTATTCAAACATGAAACTCACCGTTTTTGACCAAAAAAAAACCCCCAAAACGACGTAGTTTTAGGTGGTTCTCACCTAAGGAAGTGTCCTCACCTAAAAAATGGTTCTCACAAGAGCTCTCTCCTATATATATATATATATATATATATATATATATATATATATATATATATATATATATATATATACAAACCAAACCACAATTGTTTAATTCATCCAAAAAATAATAATATACTTGTCATATGACCGCACGTAGCCCGGGTTAACAAATTTTACATAAAAAATAAGAGGAGAAATTTTTTATTTTTTATTTTCTTATTATGTATTATTTCATATACTAGTATTTTTTTTTCTTATTATGTATTATTTCATATACTACTACAATAAAGCCTCTATATAGGAATAACCTCTATTTTGTTATAAAAAAAACTCGATCCAAACTTGATAATAACCTCTATGACCCAACTCTATTTAGTAATAACCTTTCAATTGTTATAAAAATAGCCCGATCCCAAATGTATTCCTATATAGAGATTTTACTGTATGTTAAAAGCATTATAAATAATGGAATTACTGATATAAGACTTACATATCAATTACAGTTGTAGGAGCTATTTGGGAATCAATTTTGGGGTTTACGGGGAGGTTGAAGGAATGGGGTACAAATTCAAGTTGTATTGATGGTATTGATATTTCTATTGTGGGTTCATGGGAATTGGATAATTCTTTAGTGGATCAAAAGGAGAATTTTCGCAGGTCTAAATGTATCAGATATTTGTGATGTTCATGTTAATGGTTTTGCAAATTTACAATGTGGTGGATGCAATAGTTTTAGTGGAATTTGTGATAAATATGCTGCAACTAATGGGTTAAGGTTGGGGTTTGCATTGGATTGTAATTTTGGGAATCAAATATAGCCGCTCCTAGTTCAATTGCTAATGTCGGTTTCCCTATTGACTGTGGATGTTTTCCTAATGTTGCGGGTCCAAGTGCAAGAGTGGGTTCTATTGGAAGTTCTGGATATTGTGCAGGTCCAGGTTTTAATTTTGGAGATGTCGATCATGATGTGGGACAAGCTGTTGCTGTTCGTGTTGAGGAAGCGGGGTTGGTTCATTTTTATCAACGTACAAATGCTGCAAATATTGTCGATCGTCATCTCGGGGAAGCTCATCATCTTGGCTTAGTCGATGGGTCTGACAGCTTGCCAAACATGGGACCTGATAGCAGCAGTTCAATATCAAATGCAAATTTGGATGGTGTTCTTCGTTCCGGTGACATGGCTCCAGAAAATATAATTATTTGGTTACCTCAACCTTATAATTTTTATAAGCTTAATTGTGATGCGGCCTTTTCTGTGAAATCAAAAATTGGTTCATTTGGTATGATTGTTCGGGATTGGAATGGTTTAGTCTCTATGTCACGAGGAAGTCCTATAGGGCCTACTTTGTCGGTGCTTCATGCGGAATTAATTGCGATCCTTTATTCATTGCGTGTAGTCCGGGATTGTGGGTTCAATTCTATTGTGGTAGCTTCTGACTCAGCCTCTGCAATTCAAATAATTAAAGGTGATTTAACATTGTCAAACTGGTTGGGGGTCATTGTTGGTGACATTCTTGAGATAGCCCATTCTTTTGCATCAATTGAGTTCATGCATGAAAGACGACAAGCGAATGTTGCTGCTCATATCTTAGCTGCTTGGGCACGATCTCTTGCTCATATGGAAATTTTAATTGAAGATTTCCCTTTTTGTGTTTCTTCTTATGTTCAGAATGTTGTATTATCGTGTGATTCGTAATATATGGCTTGATTTATCAAAAAAAAAACAAAATATATTAAAAAAAATTCAGCATATAGATATATATACTTTGGGATTTTTCATGGATCATATAAAAGGAAGTCCTCATCAATATTCATTATTGTAAAAAGTTCTAATACTCCTCCAACTCCCTTAACTTGTCCAAATTGGTCATTTTACCCCATCAACTTATTGGATGTCCTATTTACCCCCTTAACTCCATAAAAGTGGTATTTCTCACCTCCTGAACTTGTCCATTTATCCCCCCAACTCATAGAATATCCTATTTACCACCTTACCTCCATAAAAGTGGTATTTCTCACCCCCTCAACTTGTCCATTTACCCCCTCCCCAACTCATAGAATGTCCTAATTACCCCCTTAACTCCATAAAAGTGGTATTTCTCACCCCTTATAATTCGTCACCGAGGCTTAAATTGATACATTTTTTAAACGTTAAACATATATTGGTGTTATTTTGTACGTGGAACCTAAATTGACACTTCTCCAAAATCATAGGCCTATTTTGATACATTTTCCCTATATATAATGTATTTAACTTGTTTATATTAATGTTTTTGTTTTTTTATCAAAAAAAAAATGTTCTTGTTATTTGTATCTTTTATTCATTATTTCTCTTTTCAACTTTTTTTGCTAGTTAAATTTTGATTATCTAATTATTGTAATACAATATAATAAACACATGAAGGATTAATATAATTATCAAATTAAAAAAAAATAAAAAGTTTATTAAAAATATATATTTTCAAACTCATTTGAATAAGTGCTATTAATTTTGCACTACAAAGGGGTAAAAAATACCACTTTTATGGAGTTAAGGGGCTAAATATGATCATAAGGGGTGAGAGATGTCACTTTTATATAATTAAGGGAGTAAATAGGACATTCGATGAGTTGAGGAGAGGTAAAATGACTAATTTGGACAAGTTAAAGGGGTGGAAAATACCATTTCTATAGAGTTAAGGGGGTAAATAGGATATTCGATTAGTTGGAGGGGTAAAATGACCAATTTAAACAAGTTAAGGGTGTTGGATGAGCATTAGACCTTGTAAAAACTATAAATACTTAGGTCATGTTGGGTAAACAGTTTTTGGAGCAAAAAAAAAAAAAGTACATAGGTCGTGTTTCGTAAATAGTTTTTGGAGTAAAATTAGAGGTTTGAGCCACTTTAAAAGTTTTGACTAGTAAAACCTCTAAAAGTAGCGTTTGGTGGAGAGAGGTTTGAAAGAGTTATTGGATCCAAAAAGCTAATTTTCAAAAAGTTCCTTTTAGGAGCTTTTTCAATTAGTTTATTAATTAATCCATCTCTTTTGAAGGACATTTTTACCCTATTTACTACCCTCTAACCCCAAATAAAGACTTTACCATGTCCTTATTTGTCATTTTACACAAACTGTTATCCACAATCAGCTAAGTTTTACCAAACAAGTTTATACAATTAGTTAGTCAAATCAACTAACCAAAAAGGTAATCAACTAGCAACTAATGTAACAGCTAATAGCTATTTGCCAATCAGGACCATACATATTAAAAGTGAAAATGCAGAAAACAAAATCCCTACAAATTATGATTTTTAGAATTTTATATTTTTAGGATTAATACTATAAATTAGTTATTGGCGATATTTTCGAAATATCCCAATTTTTAACTTTGATATGCATGTGCGGGTTAAAGAATCGTAAAAGTAATGTGGGCGTGCCAGAGAAGCTAGTTCTAGAAAAGTAAAATGGTAATTGAATAAAATAAATAAATACGCCTAAGACTTGAATTCTAAAAAAAAACACGATTGACGACCGTTACAATAATTGAAAAATAAAACAATGATATTGGGTCCCCTTGATAGGTCAGTCGGAAAACGATTCTTTAAAATATACCAAATACTTGTATTTGATTACTTTATTATAACTAGTTTTTAACCCGTGCGATGCACGAATTCATCTTAATATATAAAAATTAACAAAAATATAATCTAATAATTACAATTAGTGATATAAAGGTGCTATATAAATTAAATATTATTATTTTATTTTCACATTTAATTTAAATAATATTTTTATAGATAAATATAATAATATAATTATAATTAATATATTATATATTATATTATATTTTTTATCAGTAAAAAAGGAGGAAGTGACACCTCAGCTCCATTGTTATTGTTTTATATTATATATATAGATATGCAGAGAATTAGAGAGATTTTAGGGATTAATTTAAATTCTGTAGAACTCTTAGATATAGTACGGATAAAATAATATTTTTATAGATAAATATAATAATATAATTAAAATTAATATATTATATATTTTATCAGTAAAAAAGGAGGAAGTTACACCTCAGCTCCATCGTTACTGTTTTATATTATATATATAATATATAGATATGTAGAGAATTAGAGAATTAGATAATTTAGATTCTGTATAACTCTTAGATATAATACGGATAAAATAATCTTTTTATAAATAAATATAATAATATAATTAAAATTAATATATTATATATTATATTATATTTTGTATCAGTAAAAAAGGAGGAAGTGACACCTCAGCTCCATCGTTACTGTTTTATATTATATATAGATATGTAGAGAATTAGAGAGATTTTAGGGATTACTTTAGATTCTGCATAACTTTTAGATATAGATATGCAGAGAATTAGAGATATTTTAGGGATTAATTTAAATTCTGTAGAACTCTTAGATATAGTACGGATAAAATAATCTTTTTATAGATAAATATAATAATATAATTAAAATTAAAATATTAAATATTATATTATATTTTTTATCAGTAAAAAAGGAGGAAGTGAAACCTCAGCTCCATCGTTACTGTTTTATATTATATATAGATATGTAGAGAATTAGAGAGATTTAGGGATTGATTTAGATTATGTAGAACTTTTAAATATAGATATGCAGAGAATTAGAGAGATTTTAGGGATTAATTTAAATTCTGTAGAACTCTTAGATATAGTACGGATAAAATAATCTTTTTATAGATAAATATAATAATATAATTAAAATTAATATATTATATATTATCTTATATTTTGTATCAGTAAAAAAGGAGGAAGAGACACCTGCACCATCGTTACTGTTTTATATTATATATAGAATATAGATATGTAGAGAATTAGAGAGATTTTAGGGATTAATTTAAATTCTGTAGAACTCTTAGATATAGTACGGATAAAATAATCTTTTTATAGATAAATATAATAATATAATTAAAATTAAAATATTAAATATTATATTATATTTTTTATCAGTAAAAAAGGAGGAAGTGAAACCTCAGCTCCATCATTACTGTTTTATATTATATATAGATATGTAGAGAATTAGAGAGATTTGGGGATTGATTTAGATTATGTAGAACTTTTAAATATAGATATGCAGAGAATTAGAGAGATTTTAGGGATTAATTTAAATTCTGTAGAACTCTTAGATATAGTACGGATAAAATAATCTTTTTATAGATAAATATAATAATATAATTAAAATTAATATATTATATATTATCTTATATTTTGTATCAGTAAAAAAGGAGGAAGAGACACCTGCACCATCGTTACTGTTTTATATTATATATAGAATATAGATATGTAGAGAATTAGAGAGATTTTAGGGATTAATTTAAATTCTGTAGAACTCTTAGATATAGTACGGATAAAATAATCTTTTTATAGATAAATATAATAACATAATTAAAATTAATATATTATATATTTTATCAGTAAAAAAGGAGGAAGTGACACCTCAGCTCCATCGTTACTGTTTTATATTATATAATATAATATATAGATATGTAGAGAATTAGAGAGATTTTAGGAATTAATTTAGATTCTGTATAACTCTTAGATATAATACGGATAAAATAATCTTTTTATAGATAAATATAATAATATAATTAAAATTAATATATTATATATTATATTATATTTTGTATCAGTAAAAAAGGAGGAAGTGACACCTTAGCTCCATCGTTACTGTTTTATATTATATATAAAAGATATGTAGAGAATTAGAGGGATTTTAGGGATTAATTTAGATTCTGCAGAACTTTTAGATATAGATATGCAGAGAATTAGAGAGATTTTAGAGATTAATTTAAATTCTGTAGAACTCTTAGATATAGTACGGATAAAATAATCTTTTTTATAGATAAATATAATAATATAATTAAAATTAATATATTATATATTATATTATATTTTGTATCAGTAAAAAAGGAGGAAGAGACACCTCAGCACCATCGTTACTGTTTTATATTATATATAGATTATGGGGGTGTTTGGTAGCTGCTTTTCGACCTCATGTTTGCCTTTTCACTTTGAAAATGAGAGTTTAAGGTGTTTGGTTAGACACCTCCTGTTTGCCTTCTGTAGCCGAAAAGTAGCTTTTTATAAAAGCAGGTAATCCCTGCTTTTTGGAACAGCAGCCTTTTCAAACAGCAAACCGTAACAGGAAACAGCAAACAGCAACAGTAAACAGCAGATAAAACAAACGAACCCTATATATAGATATATAGATATGTAGAGAATTAGAGAGATTTTAGGAATTAATTTAGATTCTGTATAACTCTTAGATATAATACGGATAAAATAATCTTTTTATAGATAAATATAATAATATAATTAAAATTAATCTATTATATATTATATTATATTTTTTATCAGTAAAAAAGGAGGAAGTGAAACCTCAGCTCCATCTTTACTGTTTTATATTATATATAGATATGTAGAGAATTATAGAGATTTTAGGGATTGATTTAGATTATGCAGAACTTTTAGATATAGATATGCAGAGAATTAGAGAGATTTTAGGGATTAATTTAAATTCTGTAGAACTCTTAGATATAGTACGGATAAAATAATCTTTTTATAGATAAATATGATAATATAATTAAAATTAATATATTATATTATATATTATATTTTTTATCAGTAAAAAAGGAGGAAGTGACACCTCATCTCCATCGTTACTGTTTTATATTATATATAGATATATAGATTATGTAGAACTCTTAGATATAGTACGTATAAAATAATCTTTTTATAGATAAATATAATAATATAATTAAAATTAAAATATTATATATTATATTATATTTTTTATCAGTAAAAAAGGAGGAAGTGACACCTCAGCTCCATCGTTACTGTTTTATATTATACTAGTTTTTGACCCGTGCGATGCACGGATTCATCTTAATATATAAATATTAACAAAAATATAATTAATAATTACAATTAATGATATAAAAAATGAGGAAGTGACACCTCAGCTCCATCGTTACTGTTTTATATTATATATAGATATGCAAAGAAATAGAGAGATTTTAGGGACTAATTTAAATTATGTAGAACTTTTAGATATAGATATGCAGAGAATTAGAGAGATTTTAGAGATTAATTTAAATTCTGTAGAACTCTTAGATATAGTACGGATAAAATAATCTTTTTATAAATAAATATAATAATATAACTAAAGTTAATATATTATATTTTTTATTAGTAAAAAAGGAGGAAGTGACACCTCATCTACATCGTTACTGTTTTATATTATATATAGAATATAGATATGCAGAGAATTAGAGGGATTTTAGGGATTAATTTAAATTATGCAGAACTTTTAGATATAGATATACAGAAAATTAAAGAGATTTTAGGGATTAATTTAAATTATGTAGAACTTTTAGATATAGATATGCAGAGAATTAGAGAGATTTTAGGGATTAATTTAAATTCTGTAGAACTCTTAGATATAGTACAGATAAAATAATCTTTTAATAAATAAATATAATATAACTCAAGTTAATATATTATATTATATTTTTTATCAGTAAAAAAGGAGGGAGTGACACCTCAGCTCCATCATTACTGTTTTATATTATATATAGATATAGATTATTATATATAGATATATAGATATGTAGAGAATTAGAGAGATTTTAGGAATTAATTTAGATTCTGTATAACTCTTAGATATAATACGGATAAAATAATCTTTTTATAGATAAATATAATAATATAATTAAAATTAATATATTATATATTATATATTATATTATATTTTGTATCAGTAAAAAATAAGGAAGTGACACTTCAGCTTCATCGTTACTGTTTTATATTATATATAGATACCAAATACAATAAAATACTCAATAATCCATTATGATATTTTTTTCTATTACCAAACTTTATTATAGATTACAGTAATATTAACACTCCATGAGAAAATTGTTTAAAAAAAACACTCCATAAGAAAAGATTATAAATATTCTTACACTTTTACGTGAAAGGCCCAACTCGTCCCTAAACAATTTTTTAAAAATTAATTGGATCCTTCTTCTTCTAAATCAACCACTCACATTTTCCATAATGCACATCCTGAATAAAACTAGGGTAATTTTTTTTTTCCACTTGTTACATAGAAGTGAAGTGATGAATGGTAATAATATTTGTAATTTAATAAATATATATCAAAAACATCAAATTTATCTTAGCAAAGGTCAAAATTCATACTTTTTAGGGATTTTGCATTCATTTCAGAATTCCTACTTTTTTGGTGTTAATCCGTAGGAATTGTTATCTTATAGTTGGATATTTTTTAATAACGATTTTCTTTTTTTCACTAGCAAAACTTATAATTAAATCCCTAAATTTTACTTGATTTAAAGATCAAACCATAATTATTATTTTTTCATATTGAATTCTGGATTCAGTTCTTATTTAATATTTGTATTGAGAATGTAATTCAGGTTAGCCAGTGATTTGTCTAACGACTCACATAGAATTATGTATTGTAACACATTATAATGTTTAAAATTCTTCGTTCATCATCATATTCTCCCTTTCACGAAAATTTATTTCACTTTTTATATACAGAGCAAAAGATCGTCTACTCTCATTCATGTTCAATCAACGGCTAGAAAATTTTTAAACATCTAAAAATAAGAATGAATCTGAGCTGACTCCTAATGTTACCATGATTAAATATAGAAAATTTGCAGCACAATTTATGTTATGCAACAAGCCATCTCGTAATACATGTGTCATGTATTTGCTAATTTAATTTTTTTTTCAGTAAAACACAATGTGTTTTATTTTTTTATAATTTAAAAAAATCGAATTATTCCAAAAAAAAAAAATCGAATTAGATATATCATTGAGTTAAATCTTATGTGCTTTTGTGGGGTCACTGATTTTTATATTTGTTTACTCTTTTTCATTGGTTTTGATATTTATCCTACTTAACTAAATAAAGGGGATGTTAGGATTTTAGGGGATAAGATAAACAATAAAATCCAAAATATATTTCTATTCAAATACCAATTCCTATCCCAAGTTCGAACTCCTTTATATATAAATAGCATAATCATACATCAATTTTCTCTTAACTTAATTTTCAACAGCAACAATATGGCTTCTCTGATAATTCTTTTTTCACTTTGTGTTCTTTGTTTCCTAGCATTCAATCTTTTGATTTCGACTGCTACCTTAGTGTCACATGATGGAAGAGCCATCAAAATTGACGGCAAACGCAAAGTATTAATTTCTGGTTCCATTCATTATCCAAGAAGTACTGCTGAGGTAATTAGTTCATTACCTACCACATTCTTTTTGGAATTGAGTTCGTTATATTAATTCATCGTTATTTTTCATTATGTGTATATAGATGTGGCCTGATCTGATAAAGAAATCAAAAGAAGGTGGATTGGATGCCATTGAAACATATGTATTTTGGAATGCACATGAACCTGTTCGCCGTGAATATGATTTTACCGGCAATCTTGATCTTGTAAGATTCATCAAAACCGTTCAAGATGCCGGATTATATGCCGTTCTTCGTATTGGACCTTATGTTTGTGCTGAATGGAATTATGGGTAAGTAAACATCATTCTTATGAATCCTATTTTAATTGGTCTCCTTTTAAGACGGAATATTTAGATTTTTTTTTAATTATGTAGAGGGTTGCCTGTGTGGTTACACAATTTACCCGGAATTGAGTTACGAACAACAAATTCTGCATTCATGAATGAGATGAAAAACTTCACAACTTTGATAGTTGATATGATGAAAAAAGAAAAACTCTTTGCCTCCCAAGGAGGTCCAATTATTCTGTCCCAGGTATCTAATTTTAGATTTTTACAATCGAAATATATTCTATTGTGATTAACAATAATTTAATGTGATGAAATTGATGAATATATGTGTATAGATCGAGAATGAATATGGCAATGTGATGGAAAAATACGGAGATGCTGCCAAGTCTTATGTTGATTGGTGTGCAAATATGGCTGAATCACTTGATATTGGAGTCCCATGGATTATGTGCCAACAAAGTGATGCTCCTAAACCCATGGTATGTATATTTTAGGGTTAATTTGAATTTAAATTCGAGTATTATTTATATATTATTTAATCTGTTTCAATTTGGATTGGAGTGAATCTAAATTGTTATTTGTATATTGATATAATACAAATAAATATACAGATATATTAGGTTTCTAGACAGCAAGACTTCAAATATTAGGTTCCTAAACCCATGGTATGTACATTTTACGGTTAGATTGAATTTAGATTCAAATATTATTTATATGTTATTTATTCTGGTTGAATTTGGATTCGATTAAATCTCAATTGTTATTTGTGTATTAATATAATACAAATAAATATATAGATATATTAGGTTTCTAGACAGCAAGACTTTAAAATAATCCATAGTTCAACACTTATGAATTTGGTACGAAATTATGAACTTAATTACCTAATGAGTCCATGTTCTCCTCCACTATATATATTTAATTAAAGGTATATAGCTCATATTAGCCCATAAACTATATTTTAAAAATTAATTCCAAACTTTTGTCAATAGAAAATGGAAAGTAAAATCCAAGATGAAGTGGAAACGTAGAAATTGCAAAAAAATATATTAATTAGGTTGGATTAGAATTAGATTATTATTATTTCTTAAGAACATTAGAACATAAGATGTGAATTGTTGATTTCTAAATAAGTTAATGGTTTAATTGGTGATTTTAGTAGTTTATGGATCTAATTGATTTTTAAGCTATAGTTTAAGGATCAATATGAGTGTTATGCCTTAATTAATCATATATTTATTCACACTAATTCGATTAGTAGATTGTGCCTGACATGTTATTCAGGAAACCTTTTCCCATTAGTTCTTGATTTTAGCAGACCAATCCATGCTTTTGTTATGCTGATTTAAAGGGAACTTGTTTTCGAAAATTAAATTTATTACATGAAGAAAATGATTTCATAATTTACTTGTATATTGATTACTTATGATTTTTTTTTTTTTTCATTAGATAAACACATGCAATGGTTGGTATTGTGATTCATTCACACCGAACGACGCCGATAGTCCGAAAATGTGGACAGAGAATTGGACGGGTTGGTTTAAGAGCTGGGGTGGAAAAGACCCACTTAGGATGGCTGAGGATCTTGCTTATTCTGTCGCTAGATTTTTCCAAACCGGTGGAACATTCCAAAATTACTATATGGTTTGTGTTTCCTACCTTATTCATTGTTGGTTTATATTAATTATAATTATAATAACAAATTTTATAATCTGTTATTTTATTTCAGTATCATGGTGGTACTAATTTTGGAAGAACAGCCGGTGGTCCATATATCACTACCACTTATGATTATGATGCACCTCTCAATGAATATGGTAATTAATATATTTTCTAGTTGTTATATTGTTTGTTTCATGTATTGAGATTAATTTTATATTTTGATACTAAATAGGGGGATTGAATCAACCAAAATATGGTCACTTGAAGCAACTTCATGATGTTTTGCACTCCATTGAAGATACACTTACTAGTGGCAACATCTCACGTCTTGATTTTGGAAATTCGGTTGAGGTAATTAAATAAATAATCCCTTTCTTTTGTGTTTTAATTGATTATAATATTGAAATTAATTATATTACTTGATTTTGATTTTTATAGGGAACTATTTTTGCAACAGAAAAAGTTTCAACTTGCTTTTTTAGTAACAAAAATACCACATCAGATGCTACCATTGAATATAAAGATGCTAGTTACACAATTCCTGCATGGTCTGTTAGTATTCTTCCTGATTGTGTAAACGTAGCATATAACACTGCCAAGGTATATATATGTAACTTCTAACATTATAATATTTAATTGTATTATTATTTTCACTAATTAAAACCTAATTACTTTGATCAAATTTAGGTGAAAACTCAAACTTCTAAGATGGTAAAGAGGAAAAATGAAGCCGAGGATGAACCAAGCTCTTTAAAATGGTCATGGAAGCCTGAAAATAACCATAAGTCTGTGCATTTGGGAATGGGTCATATGCATAAAACTTATCTTATTGATCAAAAATCTCTAAATGATAGCAGTGATTATCTTTGGTACATGACAAGGTAAATATTTAAAATCACTAATGTTAATTATATGTCTATTTTGTTTAAATTTTAGATTTGTTTACTAATTTAATAATTTGTTAATTGACAGTGTTCATATTAAGAAAAGTGATCCAATTTGGAGCAAGGATATGACTCTTCGAGTTAATGGTAGTGGTCACATTCTTCATGCATATGTTAATGGAAAATATATTGGTATGTAATTAAATTAATAATCTGCTATATTAATTTGTTTATGTGATTATTATTTTAATTAACTTATTTCTGGTGTCATTAGGTTCTCAATGGGCTAAGTATGGAGTTACTTCATACGACTTTGAGAAAAGTATCAAATTGAGACATGGGAAAAACTTGATCAGTTTACTCAGTTCTACAATTGGATTAGCCGTATGTAGATGTTAATTTAAAAAATTATCAAATTATTTTTTGTTTTTATTTCCTTGCTAATTTAACTTTTTTTTTACCAGAATTACGGTCCCAAATACGACATAATCGGAACTGGACTTGTTGGTCCAATTGCCTTAGTTGGAAGAAAAGGCGACGAAGAAATAATCAAGGATTTATCTAAACACAAATGGTCATACAATATTGGATTTCTCGGCTTAAGTTCAAACAATCAAATGTATGGTTTGGATTCACACCATTTTACAACTGCTAAATGGTTAGACCAAAATCTGCCTATTAATAGGATGATGACTTGGTACCAGGTAATATATAATATAATTCTAATATTATTTTTGGTTTTTATGACTTTAATGTTTAATTGTATTAATAAAATTATATAATTTTTTAGGCCGATTTCAAGGCGCCGCTTGGCAATGACCCAGTAGTGTTGGATATGTTAGGCATGGGAAAGGGATTTGCTTGGGTAAATGGTAACAATATTGGGAGATATTGGCCAAGTTATCTTGCTGATGAGACTGGTTGTAGTAATGAAGAATGCGATTATAGAGGTTCATACGAGAATAACAAGTGTGTCTATAATTGTGGAAAGCCCACTCAAAGATGGTTAGTTTTTTTTTTTTGTCATATTAATCCTATTGGTTCCATATATATGTTATGTGCATTAGAGTACTATTAATGATTTGAATTGTGAATTATGTAGGTATCATGTGCCTCGATCTTTCCTTAAAGATGGAAAAAACAATTTGGTTCTTTTTGAGGAACTTGGAGGCAATCCAACAGAAGTTAGTTTCCAAACTGTTTCGGTGGGAACAGTAAGTAGTAAAGTGAATGAAGGAGAAACACTTGTTTTATCGTGCGAGGGTAAATCGATTTCGGAAATTAAATTTGCCAATTTTGGGGATACTCAATCCGTAGTGGGTTCATTTAATAAAGGAACTTGCTCATCAGAAGATACATTATCAGTGGTCGAAAAGGTAAATTAGTTAGAGTTTGTTTTTGTTAAATTGATAAACTGTTAATTAATTATTGATTCTAATTTATAATTCTGAATATATGTATAGGCATGTATCGGACAAGAGAGTTGCAAGATTGAAGCAAAGAAAGACAAATTTGGAACAACAGATTGTGAAGATAATTTTATGCATACTCTAGCTGTGGAGGCTCTTTGCTAGTTATTAATTAGCTTTTAGTTTAGTTTTTAAGAGTATTTTAGATTTTAGATAATAGTTAATCCTAGTTTTATTTTCATATCTTAGATTATTAAAGACGTTTAAATTATTAAATAATACAAGATTAGATTTTCTTTCATTTTTATTTCCATTTTCAGTCCTCTTATTTTGTTATTATTAATAATTAGAGATGCAGTAATTTGGTTTTTGGGGCCAAATCATATTCTTTCTTTTGTGTCCTTTGCATATTCTATTAAAAAAATGCTAGTTCTAAAGAAAAGGATTGTGCAGAAACATATTTTTGTGCAGATACATTATCTGTAGTTGTGCCATTCTCGTTTGGGGACACTTGCTCTGCCTGTTCGTATCCGGCTTCCTCAAATGCAACGTCGACGGAGCCAATTTCCAGGTTGAAGATGCTTTCGAGTTTGGTGCGAGTGTACGTGACGAATGGGGAGAGTTCCAATTTTTCAGCAGCAATTTTGGTCCGAACCAGATGGATTCCGCATTGTGCAATAGGTGGAGTTTGAAACTGATGCAAAAGCCGTTGCGGATGGAGTGAATTCTAACAAATTGAACCTTTTAGAGTTTGGGTCCATCATCCAGGATTGCTCGACAGATCCTATTTGAAAATACAGACTTCTCAATCTCTTTTAGACGAAATTTTTTTTTTTTTTCCCGATGTTGTGTCATATTGGCTTATTGATATAATTGCTAAGGATAACATTCGTGTTGAGTAATAAATTCTATTCTCAATTAACAAAGACAGTTACCATGGATAGAGTCGGATAATAATTAGTAAACAGACCAACAATGTTTTTACCATCTGAAAACATAATAATTTAACAGCTTAATATATTAAGAGCCCCGAAACTTGGATAAAAAAAAAAGTTGATTGATTCATTGAACTTATAAAATGCTTTATTTGTCTCTAAACTTGCTTAAAGTAATATAATTAACATCTTATGTTAATGTGGTAGAGCAAGAGAGAATTTGAATAAATTTAAATGTTTTAAGTAATTTTAAGAGACTAAAAGTCGCATTAATGAAATTTAGGTGGACAATTGTGCATTTTAAATCTATGGAGCTAACGAGATATTTTATAAATTTAAGGGTCAATTGACTTTTCTTTATCAAATTAAAAAGCTCCTGATATATTAAATCTAATTTTATCATTATCCAGTTAATGTAACAAATATATTGAGAAAATTAAAAAAATATATATATTTTTCGTTATTAAAAAAGTCCAACTAAATTCTTTTCCTTTTCTACCAAAAAAAAAAAAAAAAAAAAAAGTCCAACTAAAAATAACAATTCCTACAAAGAAGGAATTCTGAATCAATGATAATAATCCCTTAAAAGTAGGAATTTTGAATTGATATATTATTATGGATTGGTTAAACTAAAAATACGATTGTTAGTTACATCGAAGAAGGCTTGGTTTTTTTTTTATGGCAAGGCTTTGTTTATTACAATCTTCTAAGGCTGTGTTCGTTTGGCGGAAAATATTCTACGGGAAAATATTTTCTCAATTTTCGAGTGTTTGTTTGGACAAGAAAATAAATATAAAAAAAATAAGTAGTAAGTCAATGGAAAATGAATGGAGAAATAAGGAAAAATATTTTATCGTTTTGAAAAAGGGTAAAACATTTTTCCCAAAACATAAGAGTTTAGAGAAAAATGGAGAAAGCGTTAAAAAATGTAAAAATACGAAAAATATGAAACACAAAAAACATGAATAGCGTGAAAACGTTACAAAACACGAGAATATGAAAAAAAACCCCGCAAAAAAAACATGAAAAGGTGAACAAACGCAAAAAAAAAAAAAAAAAACACTTGAAAAAGCACAAAACATGAACAACGCGAAAAAGTGACAAAGTACGAAATATACAAAAACGTAAAAAATACAAAAAAAATACGAAAAACACGAAAATGCGAAAAATGCTAAAACACAAAAATGTAACAATACGTGAAAAACGCGATAAACATGAAAAGGCGAAAAATGCAAACAAAACATGAAAACGTGAAAAATATGAAAAAACGCGAATAACGCGAAAAAGTAACAAAATAAAAAAAAAGCAAAAAAAAGAAAAAGGGAAAAACCGTTAAACTAAACGTGAAAATACGAAAAAATGTGGAAAAATGCAAAAAACACAATAACGTTAATAACACAAGAAAACGTAAGAAATGCAAAAAACCACATCTTTTCACGTTTTTTTTGTGTTTTTGTGTTTTTTTACATTTTGTTGTTTTCATGGTTTTTTTTTTTTTTTTTGCATTTTTTCCTATTTTTGCATTTTCACAGTTTTTCACGTCTACATATTTTTTGCGTTTTACCATTTGCACATTTTTTTTTGTGTTTTCATGTTTTGCGTGTTGTTTTTATGTTAACCCGTTTATATGTTTTTTGCGTTTTCACCTTTTTCTACTTTTATTTCATTTTTTCTTTCTTTTTGTGTTTTTATGATTTTTTGCGTTTTTACTGTTTTCCACCTTTTTTTTGTGTTTCTACAATTTTTTCGGTTTTCATGTTTTTATTGTTTTTTTGTTTTTAATGTTTTTTCTATTTTCGTGTTTTTTCCGTCTTTCATGTATGTGAATCTCTTTTTTGTGTTTATATATACAATTGAAAATAAAAAATACAGAAAATCTATATTTAGTGATTGGAAAATATTTTCCAATGTTGTTGCCAAATACAGGAAAATATTTTATTTTCCTGTACAATATTTTTCCTGCATAAAATTTTTCAGAACACAATATTTTCCCCCAAACAAACAAGGCCTAAAAGTCTATGTTGTTTTCCTAGCGTCCTTATAAAAACTTTACCAGAATAGTTTTAAGCTAAATATAAATGTCGTTACAAAAACTTTGCCAGAATAGACTATTTATTGATAGTAAACGAATCTAAGTGCAAATGTCAATGGAAAATAACTAAAAATGAAATGTTTTCTATATCAATAAATAGGTAAATCAGTTACAATGTTAAATCTAGACTTGGCGATTTCCGTGTTCTTGTTGTGTTCGTGTCGTGTCAGGTTTCGGGTTCGTGTCAAAACCTGTAACACGAACACGACACGAAAACTTTTCGTGTCACAAAATCAGAACACGAACACGACCTGCTCTTGACACGGTAAACACGACATGACACAGATTTTTTACACAACCAATTAAATTGACACGATCTGACCTGCTAACCCGACCTAACATGCTAACACGACACGACCTGACCTGCTTTTTTATACTCTTTATATTTATACTCTAATAAATAAGAAAAGTCATGTCTATTTTTAACCTAGTTTATTATAATTTTTAATTTTTTTAATTTCTTTAATTAAATTTCGGGTCAGTTTCGTATTTTCGGGTTGACATGAAAATTAACGTGTCATTTCGTGTCGTGTCATAAAACCCTAAACACTAACACTAAAAAAGCATGTCGTGTTCGTGTCGTGTCATCGGGTCGTGTGCCGCTTTGTCGGGTCTAGTTAAATCTAAACAAATCAATAATATGAGCATAAATTAAATTTCAATAATTACAATAAAAGAAAAAAAATTAGAAATTGAAACGGCAAACTCGGAGCCAACAATTGGCTATCTCGACAAGATGTTGAACTATGGTCAGCTTTGGATCCACGAACACTACAAGCACTTCGAGCGGTTTGCAAAGCGTGGGGCTGACTTTGTCTGCAGGTTTTTGATTTGAATGGATTGAGAATGAAACGAGTAACTTAAATTGAGCAGATTTGGATCGGACTTTGGAAGACTCGTGAATGAGTTTTTGAATACGGAATAATGTGAAACGAAAGGCTAAAATAAAGTTTAGGATGTATGAAGAAGTTCGTGACAGAATCGAGCACATAAGTGAACTTTAAGAGATTGGAATGTAAGAACGAAATTGACAGACAGAATATGTATGAACGAGTTTGTGAAAGAATCGAGCACATAAACGAACTTTAAGAGATTGGAAATGTAAGAACGAAATTGACAGACAGAATGTGTAAAATGATTTAGAGTGTAAATGATACTTGTGAATCGGGTTTTTGGACATAGAATGAGGCGAAACAAGAGATTAAAATCAAATTTGAGACGAAACGAAAGAATAAAAGACATAATGAGTTTCTATAAGTATTAAGAACAAAAATAAATTTCAATAGAAACATATTTAGTAAAAATTAAATTATTTATATATGAAATCAAAATAACATATATTATTAAATTATCTATGGATCTATTATGGAATAAAACATTTGATGAGGGCATCCTGTTCCTAAGCCCGAGCTCGGAGCTAAGAGACGAGGACAGCGAGAGTCGGGCTAACCAGCCAGGCACGCGAGGCGTGCTCGACAAGACGCGAGGTGTAAAGGACTCCCTTGCCGAAGAATTGTCCAGGAGATCAATGACGCGGGGCGCATCTCCAAGTACGCGAGGCGTGAAACGAGAGTCCGAAGTGAAGATTGTCCAGGAGGCCGACTACGCGGGGTGTACCACCAGGGGCGCCTCGCGTGAAGTCCACTAGCAAGGACCACCAGGATCAGAGGCTCCAATACACGGGGCGTGAATCCGGAACGCCACGCGTGAAGTGCTCGTCGAAGACTCTCCCATCTCAATGGCTCAGTCACGCGGGGCGTACCAAGGTCCACACGGGGCGTGTCCTGCCAGGAGAATACTTCTCCTCCAAGTTCTAGCATTGGGGGGGACCAATCCTGCCTTTGATTAATTGCTATTTTGCCATCACCCAATATTTACTAGGTTGCCATTATTTTTTACCCTTCCCATCCTACCCCTTGTCCTATGTTTTGTTAGAAACCCTATTCAAGGGCTTTTAGTCTTTTCCCTTTTATTTTGTTGGAGTATATAAGCTCCATTATTTGTAATGAAACCTAACTTTTATGAAATTTATCTCAAGCCTCCATTGGAGCTCAAGGTTCATCCTTGTTTTGGGTTTATTCAACCTTCAAGTTTAGCTTGAAAAGATTGTATTCTTTGTGAGTTTACGATTAAAACTCTCAGTCGATTTCACGCTACATCAGTTGGTATTAGAGCCGAGTCGTTTTCCTTCCGGAGACTTCTTCTCGGAAATGGTTCAACCACGTATCATAAACGAAGCCACCGGATCCATGGAGCAACGAGTTGAGACACTAGAAGGCAATGTGAAGCATATCACGGAGTCTCTAAAAGTGATACAAGAGAAGCACGACACGAGTACCCGAGATATTCGTCTCATCCTTGAAGAACTCACCATAACAACCCGCAACACTCAAGCTCTCCTAACCGGAGAGCCTCACCGACGGCAAGAAGAACAAGCCCGTCCTCTACTTGACCGACAACCGACACCACCACCAAGGAGAACTTATGCACCCCAAGCCATGGACCCTCGGGTTCATGAGGTAAGGCAGACTAATCATGTAATCATTAGAAATGCGGATAGTGATAGTGATGGGGACTTGTTTGATGATTACGATATGCCTAGGATTGCTAGGAATATGGGGATTAGGATGGATGATAATGTTATGCATGATAGACCTAGACATGATGTGCATGTGAATGATGTTGTTGGTCCCGCGCATGTGCGTGCCGGGAATATGGATATTGTGCATAATGATGTTGTAGGTGGTTATGAGAGGGAGAATGTTGGTTTGAATGACCCATATGGGGGTCGGGGTAATGAAAGAGGCGGATATAGGGGCGAGCCGAATGTGAGAATGGGGTTTGGAGCCAATTTTGAGAGGGACGACGCCTTCAAATTGAAAGTAGACTTACCGTCATTCGGGGGAGAACTCGACATAGAGGGTTTTCTCGATTGGTTGTTAAAAGTGGAACGGTTCTTTGATTATACGGGAATACCGGAGGATCGAAAAGTCCGTTTGGTAGCTTACCGGTTGAAAGAGGGAGCTTCAATCTGGTGGGATAATGTTAAAGAAGGGAGAAGAAGAGGAGGAAGGGAGCCGATTAGATCTTGGCTTAGAATGAAGTCGATGTTGAGAGAGAGATTTCTACCACCCGATTATGAGTAATACATCTACAGCTCTTATCGAAATTGCTCACAAGGTGCAAGGAGTGTGCACAAATACACCTCGGAGTTCTTGCGGCTTTCGGCAAGGGCTAACTTGTCGGAAATCGAAAGCCAAAAGACTTCAAGGTATCTTGAAGGGTTGAGATACAACATTCAGGACCGGATTGGAACGCAAATGGTGATTTGGGTCCAAGACGCCCGTAACTTGGCATTGAAGGCCGAGTCGCAGTTGAGCTTGAGGGGGCGTGATGGCTATAGGAGAACCGGGGCTGAAGGTACTTATGGTGGGAGAGGAGCTCCCAAGGGGATTGATAAGGGCAAGGGTATTGCAAGTTCGAGCGATCCCAAGGCGCCAAGTGCGAAAAAAGCACCTAGTGGAGATGTGAGGCCTTTTAAGGTGACACAACCCCCTAGGGGCAACAACCCTTATGTGAGGCCAACTCCATTCAAATGTTTTCGATGCAATGAGCCAGGCCACCGTTCCAATGAGTGCCCCAAGAGAAGAAGCGCCAACATGGTTGAGCGGTATGAAGATGATGAGGAATATGATGATGAAGGGGATGTGTGTTGTGAGCCGATTGATGATTACTATGATGGGGAGTATGATGGTGGATAAGCCATACATGTAGTAAGAAGACTTTTGGTCTCAAGTAAGGTGGAGTCGGATCAACGGCATCAATTGTTTTGAACCCGATGTCTAGTGCAAGGGGTGAAGTGCAATGTGATCATTGATAGTGGGAGTCAAGAGTGTTGGTCCCTGATAATTAGTTCCAAGGGGGGGGGGTTAGGAACTAATATAAGTTTTTCGAATTTTAATTAAGCTGACTGGAAGTTATTTTGAGAGTTTATTAACTCGGCTTTGGGTCAGCTTGGTGAGATATGTTTCAAGACAGCTTTAGTCAGATGTTGACTAAAGTTGTTTTCTTGTGAGTTAAGAATTGACACTCTTGGAGGTCAGCTTCTAACTCAGCACCACTTATTTACTCAAGGTCAGCTTAGACAATTTATATGCAGAGTAAATATAGCAAACAACACATACAATATAAGAGAGAGTTCAGAGATTACTCAGTATCACTTATCCTGGTTCGGCCTCTCTGCCTACGTCTAGTCCCCAGAGTCCTCCGGGCTTTTTGAATCCAATACTAAGCTCTTTAACGGTAGAGCACAAACCAATTACAAGGCAGTTGAATATGCAAGAGTACCTTCCTCTATTCGTCTACTCAACTCATACTAAGTGCTACAACCCAGCACCTAGATTTCTCTACCACTGAATGCTTACAACCAAGCACTCAGCTTAACACTCTCAATATTCCTATTGATCACAGACTTGTTCTTTTTATGCTAAAGAACACTTTAGATGATTACACAACAATCAATCTAGCATTTACACAGAGAATAGAAAAATTGGTGTAAGATCTTTTTGTATTTGAGTGCTTTCAAGATTTTCTCTCTTTGTATTTTTCTCTTGATACTTCAGTGATAAACCAAGGTTCTTCATTGTCCTTTTATAGAAGGAAATTGCAGATTTGGATCTTGAATTGTTGTTACCGTTAACACCAAAACGGCTCTTTTGGGGAACAATTTCTGGCCAGCTTCAGACTGCTCCGCCATTCCCTTTCTCTGTTTTCTTCAGGCGTCAGATTTGTCTTCTTGCGTCTGGCTTGTCTGTTTGTGCCAGTTGTCTTTTACCAATAATCCAATGACCCATGACTCTTGGAATTAGTCTTTTATGTGTCTTCGAGGTTCCAATTATTGGTACAGAAGATTTGCAGACTTTGTCCTTTAGTGAACGGATCCTTCATGCTGTCTTGACTGTCATTCAGCTTTCTTCGTAATCTTCGGATGTTCAACTTCTAAGCTGAGTTCATTCTTGGTCAGCTCCGCTCTGTGTAACCGCTTCTGAAGAAATCTTTAACTTTAGTCAGCTTCATTTTGCTTCTAAGTTCTACTCCACTCCGCTTACATTCTGTCATGCTGAGTTTCGTTCTACTTAGCTTTGCTTGTGCTGACTTTTGTCCTGTCTTTACTTTATATATATTTTTGCACTCAATATTGAACAAACACATTAGTACAATTAAATCAAAGCATTTAAATTTAATTGCCTCTTAATCATGGATGATTTTGTCAAATCAAAATCTTGTGGAAATGTGTTTCAACAAATATTATCAGCGACACGGCAGCCAAAAGGTTTGGATTAACTATTGAGGCGCACCCTAGTCCATATAGTGTGGGG